>NW_027122275.1:0-685603 GCF_030686945.1 Centruroides vittatus | reverse complement strand
TATACAGCTCTAGTTTAGTAGTATTAATATTAAAATATTAATACTACTAAACTAGAGCCTTATACCCCGTTCGCACCGAGCGTTTCAATCTAGATTGTGAACAAGGTCGGGGACTATGTCTTGGTGCGATCTCTCTCGACCGTTTCAATCTTGACCGAAACGAGGTTTAATCGCGATTGATTCAAGAGAGTTCTTGAAACTAGATCCAGTCATAAGAGAGATCCCACACGTGCGAGATAATACAAGATGGCTGTAAAAGACGCGTCAGGCTATGGACAGCGAAATAAAAAGGATATCGTATTTTGAGAGATGATGACATCTGTCTATTATCAGCAGTGCCATTTGGGGTGAAAAATTTCTCTGCCTAAAAAAAAAAAGGTCGACAGCACTAATATACTATTGTTACCTGGTCTTCACCCAGAGCCCCTTATGTTCCAAATACACCACTGATTATTAGATATATCGCAAGAAAAGGTATTGTATTTATTTGTAGCCAAAACTTCCATTTCGTTTGTCGGTGATTGTCAGGGAAAAATTTTCTGCTAGCGAACCCTTTGTTAACTATTTCGAATATTACCACTGCATATAGCCACAATTGGATTCCAGGTTCGACTAACACCTTGATTACATCGGCTCAACTAACAGATCCTTAATAACCAGAATGAGAGTATGTTTATGACATCTCAAAAAAAAATTATAACACTGTTATGACACAATTTGCAAATGAGCCTGGGATGTCCCCATGTTGGGAGCAGTGGCGTGTGGTGACATTTGATGATAGGGAAGCTGTGTTTCCATAAAAGTTATAAACAAATACTTGAAATGACAAAAATAAATAGTTTATTTATTTTAATTTTAAATTAGATACATTGACATGAAACAACAATATAAGAACTTGTTTATGAAAATAATCACACACCATGTATTTATATTTTAAAAAATACAAGAGAAGCAGCACTTTCACAGCTTCCACAGATTGCATGCCACTGGTTGGGAGAATGCTAAGCTTCTATAATGTTAAGCTTCTTTGATATACATAACCTTAAAATAATAGAAACCGTGAAATTTATAAAGCAACACTTGAGAGATTGTATTAATATCAAAAAAAAAACAAATAATGCATTAACCTATCCCAAGCATGGCAATCAATGATCTGTAACACACTACTACTGTAGACAGATTTGTGTAAATTGTTTCCACAATCTCAATTAATAAATAGAGATTGTGGAAACAATTTATATGAGAATGTTATAACATATAATTTGTATAGCCCATTTCCTGTGGTAATATTGAAAGTTTTGTACAGATTTTATATTTATTTTTATTTTGTTGTTTGGAATTTTGAATATTGCATTCAATTTATAGAATGCATGATAAACTAAGAAAGGTCCCTGAAAGTGACCAAAAACATTTGTTTTTCCAATAAACATACCTGCTGGAATAACTATGGAACGTGTCTGTGAGTTAAAATATGCAAGTTTTACCATATTTATAAATACACTTTTATTAAAAAAAAGAAAATTACTATTGCATTTTCCTGTAGAAAATCTTTATTTCCTATATTTTTTGTGATATTAGTTTGTATTCAGTCAATGTTATAGAATCAAGTATGCTTCCACAAGAAAGATCCAAGTTACTTGCATCATGCTCACATTCAGATGGACTCCTCTTTCTCTCCAGGTAATTCTTTTAAAGGTAATCTCAAAAAGAAATTATTAAAAATGATTTCAATACATTTTAAAATTTTATCATACTTTTTAAAATCTATCACCAAGCACTGATGTTTGTTTTAGTTTCATAGAAATGTGCAAACTAATTATTATATTTATTGCTACTGTGTTTCCCCGAAAATAAGACATCTCCTGAAAATAAGACCTAGTAGAGGTTTTGCTGAATTGCTAAATATGAGGCCTCCCCAGAAAGTAAGACCTAGCAAAGTTTTCGTTTGGAAGCATACCCGCCAAACAGAACACCAGAGCCGTTATCCCCTACCTTCACCATCTGTTGCAGAGCAGCTGCACGCAGGACATAAAGACCATCACCTACCAACCAACCCTGATGTTTCCTTTTGCGGCCGTCACTTGTAAATGTGCAGGCAAGGCATCAAAAGGCCTGTCGCCTGTCTCCATACTGTACACTGTCCCTGCTGTGCTGTATGAGTGTGCTGTGGTGAGCTCCCCTGGTGGCTGGAAGCCACCATACCACATGAAAAATAAGACATCCCCTGAAAATTAGACCTAGCACATCTTTGGGAGCAAAAATTAATATAAGAGAGTGTCTGATTTTTGGGGAAACAGGGTATATATTATGTAATATCACCAAAAGTTATGAATACAATGATTAAACTAAAAAGACAGTGACCACACAAGCAGATGAATTTTTCGTCTGTTCCACACATGTCCAGGGTAAAAGGTGGGAACCTTTCTTTCCTCTATCCCCAGACCAAGCTACTCCTTCCCCTTCATGACCCCTAAGTTCTCCGAATTCTTGACAATCGCAGATGTGGAGTTAATGGGGAGGAGTGCTGAGTAGCAAATTTTAAACTCTGCTTACACCCCCCTTAGCCTTGTCATCACCCCTGTGATGATACAACTTTATATTGGTGAGGTGAGCTGTTCCACTTTCCATTCTATACATCCCATTTTTAGGCATGTTGTCATAGTATATTACCTTATTGACCCAATAAGGTCCTTTAATGTTTGGATGTTTCCCCTCATACCATTTTGAACTAAAATCCAGGATCCAACTTTAATGTTTACCAGAGACCCTGCATGCTTCCTATCATAATATTTTTTGATGGAGTTTTGATATTTCCATTGTTGTTCTTTCATACTCTCATTTTCATACAAGTGTAAATCTATAACACCAAATTTGCTGTCAGCTGCCAGCTTAACAACTGTATGTTGCATTTGAATAATGGAGAGCAACCTAAATAAGAGTTGTAGCTATGATTTCCGTGGTGAACTGCAGCATCCAAGCAACTTTTCCACCCACCTTTGAAATCCAAATAGCAATTAAGGAATTTCTTGAGATCCCTTATCTTTCTCTCACACACTCCATTCCCAGCAGCATGATAAGGTGATGTGGTTTTTAATGTGATATTCCTGTCTCTGGCCCATTGCTTGAAACTGTCCGATTTAAAGGTAGATCCACAATCACTGATGATAGTAGTTACCTTATTGAATAATGATAAATTATTCAAATTACAGATGACACTATGAACATCCTCCTTCATAGCTTTAGCATACATTATCTGTGTAGCTTTGTCTATGACCAATAGAAATGATTTAGTCATTCTTACCCCTTCACTGCATTTCTGAAGCTCTGCAAAATCAATGTGTACTGTATTGAAGGGTATTTTTGATTGTGGGGGCAAATAGAGTTGGTCTTGACGGGGCCAGTATTAAACTTGATGGATTGACATATCGGACAGGTCTGCACATAATGTTGGATACTTTGTCTCATGTTAGGCCACCAGAACTATGCCCTTAACTTGTAATAGGTCCTCCAAAACTCATCATGACCCCATCTGGATCATCGTGATACCACTTCATAATGGTGTTTAGAATATCTTTTGGGACAATCAACCATCCATTCTTGGTCTTCTGCCACCTGTGCTTGTCAATTTGATGGACTGGCATTACAAACTTTTTCAATTGACTCTGTTGCCATAGTTTTGCTAAAACCGCCTATAACTCTACTCAAGAATTTGATTTTATTTACATTAAATTCTGATTTATTTAGGTTTATAACAAAGTTTGCATTGTATAACCTCTCCAATACTTGATAAGTGAGCTCTCCATTACTTATTTCATTGTCAGCCCCTGTGCTTATATCGTCGATACAATTCTGGACTTTTTCACTTTCTAAGATATCCCTCAGTACCTTATTCATAATCTTTTGGAATAATGCAGGAGAATTTTTCCAACGTTGAGGCAAACGAGTATACTGATAATGTCCAATGAAGTGACAAAAGCCATATACTTTATAGTCTTCTCACTAATTTCAATTTGCCAAAATCCATCTTTTAACTCTAATTTCATAAAATATTTACATCCTCCAAATCCATTGATGATATCATCTATTAAAGGAAAGGGATAGGGATCCAATTCAGTCACTTTGTTGATTTTCATATTGTTGTGAGCTAATCTATAATCGCCATTCCCTTTGGGAAGAACAACACGAGGAGAAGCATAAGGAGATGTTGTTTCTTCTATTATGCCTTGTGCTAACAGGTCTTTTATTTTGGTTCTTAACCACTGACATTTGTCACAAGACAACCAATAGGGTTTACATTTAAGCACCTTTATGTCTGTTATATTGAAATTGACATGGATCGATGCCTGGAAAATGCCACAAAACGTCTTCTTTTTGTAATATAACTCTGTCTGTTTTAACTAATAAAACTTCCTGCTTATCAAAATTCCAGCAGATATTAAATATTCCCAATGTGTGAATCCCTAGAAAAAGATCATAGTCCATTTCCTTAACGATAATCATTTCTCTGTGTTGGGTTTGATCTCTGAACTTTATAGTGGCCAAAACACCTTCTTTATATACAGTAAGTGTGCTCCATTAAATGATTTTAAGACTGTATGTATCTGATGGGATTTTAGTTTGCATTTATCTATCAGTCTAGAACTAATTAGGTTGACCGTGAATCCCGGATCTAGAAAAACCAAGCAATGTACGTCATTCACTTCCATTGAGAAAATTCGGGATCGTTAAAATTCATGACTAAACAATGATCCAATTTTGTCAGAGAGATCAGTAAACCCTCCCTTACTCTTTTTTTGCATCTTCCCTGTTTCCCAGATTCTCATCCAAATAGTTACTACCGAAAGGGGCACCATTATCAATTTCATTCACAGAGATAAAACTTTGGTTACCATGAATATTATTATCCCTTCTTTTGATTTTCTTTAGTGCTGATTTTTTGGTAAGTACCAATTTGCTCAATCCGACATGTAAAGCTTCTTTGTCATTTAAATTTTGCTGTAGAAGAATAGCTTGCATATCTGCCAGTAGTCTATGCATTATCATGGTTATAAAGCTTTGTTCCCCATTATCAGGATATGCAAGTCGGATACATTTGTTGTTTTTCAAAATATATTCTAATAGTGAACCACTACGATATTCCCACATATCTGCTAATATGGAAAGTTGGATCTTATTCTGTCCAAACCCACTGAGAAAGGAGTTTTTCCCATTTCTACCAATTATCACTGACCCTATCTAATACTTGAGAATTGTACCATTTCACGGCAATTCCTTCCAAATAATTCCAAAGCTTACAGATCTTTTGTTCATTTGTAAACCAATTGTGAGATTCACATGCGTGTTCGTATGAAATTATCCAAATACATGCTTCCTCCGATTTTCCATCATATTTTTCTATGTTGATCATACCGAAAAATGAGTTTAGTGAAATTTTTCAATGGTTTCCCAAAAAGAGTTCATGATCTTCAACATCTCGGCTTGTTGGTTCACATACAACTTTTGCAACTGAACCATTTGTGCCAACACATCTGACTTCGAGTCAGATGACAAATTGTTCAATGTGGGCAAACTGTCCGAGATGACTTGTGGTGGGTGAAGCCCCCCCATGTAATTATGTATATTTTTATCATCATCATTATTATTATTTTTATTATTGTCATAATTTTAGAATTAATGTTAAGTCTACTAACCCTAAATGTCTAATTCTTTCAACCGAAAAACACTGACTTGATGGCGTGTTTTGGGCGAGTATGGGGTTACCTACCCAGGTGAAGGGGTCAATTTTCGTCATTCTGAGTCACGACGGCGAAGAAGGAAGCACGTGGAAGTGGGTAAGAAGAGGCGCGAGAAAGGTGCTACGGAGTGCAGACGTTGGAGGATATTGTCGTCTTTGGTGATTATGAGAAGCAGAGGGAAGGCTACGAATTAGGATCGCACTTATCTCTCTACAAAGAACCTTTCTATCGGTGAGGTGAATATTTTCCTACTCTACGGACTGACCCCCCTCCCCCTTGTGTTGCTACCACAAGATACGAGAACAAAGGATCCTGAACTAACAAACGACGAGAGAAGTAAAAGGGGAGCACTTTTATAATATTACTAACCTTAATATTAATTTAGCCTAGTATAATTTAAATCTATTAGTTATATATGCCGATGCAATCGGATTGTGGATCCGAAACTTATAATTGTCGGAAAATTGCGGTCCATTGTTGTGTTAAAAGTAACGCGATAGGTGTACGTTGTAGTAGTTTTGTAAACTGTAAACCGGCATATGTTTTAATAAATAAATGTTGTTATTATTTTCTTAATATATGTGATAGTCCGATATATTTTATTTGTAACACGTGGGTCTCGTTAACCCGTCACACCACAGACTGGTTATATTAAAGTTTTATTAAGATAGAACAAACCTTCTGTCTCCAATAACGAAATAGATAGTGTCCGATAATTCATCATAGTCTGGATAACAGTCTGAAAAACCAACGAGAACAAAATTGCGGATGATTTTTGATTCCTCGAAACACTTGGTTGACTTCTGTCCATTCGTCTTTGACTTCCAGTTGATATTGGGAGATAATGTAGGAGTCTTCGATCTTCTAAACCAAGAATTTGAAAAGCATGATTCTAATTCAAGACTATATAAATACAGCTGAGTACTGAAATCCTGTCGACTGCACCAATTTGTAATATCACCAAAAGTTATGAATACAATGATTAAACTAAAAAGACAGGTGACCACACAAGCAGATGAATTTTACATCCATTCCACACATGTCCAGAGTGAAAGGTGGAACGTTTCTCTCCTCTATCCCCAGACCAAACTATTCCTTCCCCTTCGTGACCCCTAAGTTTTCCAAATTCTTCACAATCTGCAGATGTGGAGTTATGGGGAAGGGTGCTAATGAGTAGCAGATTTTAAACTCTGCTGACATATTATATATTCAACAACTAAACAATAATATTTCTCTTGGAATCAACATTCTGCTACATCACATATATTTTTTGTAATTTTTATTTTTTTCCAATTAAAGCAATTAAATAACTTAGAAAAATGGTGTGATTTTCAATACTTTTTTTTAAAAATTATGAATTGTATGTCATTATTAAAACTAGTACAATGGATTGAAATTTTAAACTTAAATCAAAAATAAAAACTTAATTTAAATAAAGACAGATTATATGATGATTTTTTGATCTTTAAAAAGTTTACAAGATCAGATGAAACATTTTGAAAGTCAATGTTTGCTGGGTTGAGTTTTTAAAATACAGTGGAATCTCGCTTAACAAGCATAATTCATTCAAGAATCTTCTTGAATGAATTATGCTTGTTAAGCGAGATTCCACTGTATTGAGAAACACTTGTTAAGCGAAACAATTTTTCCCATATAAATTTCATGCCGAAAAAATACTCAAATATTTTATGTATAATGTTTATTCAAAGAAAATTATACAATATATTACTACATTGTTAAGGAGTGTGAATCATCTTCATCTTTTCTTCTAGTTTGGTATGAACCAACCTGGAATGTGAATTTGATTTGCAGAAAACAAAAAAAAAGTCAAAATACAGTAATTTCTAATATTTAATTATAGCCTTTACATACCATAAGAATTTGGCATATTGTTTGGTGTGTTTATTATATAATGTGCTATGGTTGTTGATGTTTATATGTAATATGTCTGAACACAATTTTTGAAAAATGTGTGATCACAAGTGACACTAAGATGCTAGCAGAACTAGTGCTAAACAGACTGATGTAGCATGTGCACAATCCGAAACTTCCCTTCTCCTCGTCACTCATTATACAAAATGTCGCTCATTAAACGAGTCATTGTTTTACAATTTGTTTTGCTCGTTACGCAAATTACTCATTATGAGAGATGCTCGTTAAGCAAGGTTCCATTGCAGCAAAAGACAGAACTGGCCAAGAACTAAAAAATTAGTGTGTTTTGTATTATCTCTGTCATCATCTAATGCAGCCTGTAAACAAATATTTAATTCCCTAGGGCAAACTTGGATGAATGAAAGAAAGAAATTAACTATTGAGGACTGGTAAAAGCCAAACTGCAGGTTCTGTACAATTTCAATTTGAACTGTGAAAGATTTTATGAATTTATGAATGAAAATGAAAAGCTTTTAAAAGTGGTACAAAGTCAGAAAATATAAATTTAAGTAAAAAAGGGTTTTTTGTTTTCCTTTTTACTTAATCATTATAAGAAATTTGTGATTCAGTGTATTAATTTTTTAGTTCCTATATTGTTTATTGCAATATACATGTGTGTGTAATGCTGTGTATTTATTAGTTGTTTAATAGAATTGTTAATATGTAAATAAAAATTTTTAAATATAATTTTTTCGTCCACTTGATCTCCCAGAATGTCCTTAGACAAAATTGGCAATGTAAGTTGTACAGTGAATTTGCTTTAAAGGTTTTCTCCCAGAATCTCCCAGAATTTTCTATTCACGAAGTTGTCATACCCACAACCAGCCATTTAGAAGGTGGAAACTCTATTTAGCATGAATAAACAGGTGAAGTGGTGAAAGACCTAACTGAACTTTAAGTGAACTACTTGAGGTAACAGACAATGTCCTGTTAATGACAAGACATATGCTGTAAGCATTGTAAGTTTTTCTGAGATGCATCTTAGGACACCAAATTAAGACAACATAAGCAAATAAGCAATTTTGGTCAAACTACCATGGTAAATATTCAAAATATGGGATTCCCAGATCCCAGATCCCAGGTTGCAGATCCTAGGATTTTACCAAGAGCACTTCTGCACAACCAGAAGACCTACCAGGTTTTGTCTAGCACCATCTCAAAGCACAAAGTCCATAAAAAGCTAGAGTCAAGCAATATTCCAAGATACTTGACTGGAAAAGAAACCCATACTTTTACTTCAGAGAAGGTGGCTCAGCAAAGCCCCTCAAAGCTCTCTTGTGAGTAAAGGAACAATAATACTGTAGTTTTGTCAGGACCAGCAAGGGCGTTGCCAGGGGGAGGGGCAGAGGGGCAGTTGCCCTCCCCTAGAAATTCGAAAAAGTTATTTAAATGCTAAGTTTTAATTAAAATAATTTTCTTAGGCTTCTTGTAAGTTAAAGAAAATGTTTTATTTGAGATATTTCTTTTCTGGTACATAGTAAATGATTAAAACTTTATGAATCGTTTCTATTTTACCTACATACAATTCATATCCTCTATCAATTTACATCATCTTGCCCCCCCTTACCCATTGGCTGGCGTCGTCCTTGAGGACCAGGCTGTCAAGAGGAAATGGGTGCTGGAGATATTTTCCTGGACCCGGAGAAAAATTATGAACCCATAGTGGTCCCTACTCCTATAAATTATGCTTTTTATGGACTTTGTGCTTTGCGAATGTTAATTTTACTAATAAAAATAAAGAGTGCATTTTATTAATAAAGAAACATTCTATGTATTTCATTTGTTCTAAAATAAATGACAAAAGGGGCCCACTCTACACCCAGACTCATGTGTTCTTGACAACTACACCAACTCTTGCACATTGGACAGGCTTCTTTGGAAAAGGTTTGACAGAGTGCACATAAACTTTCAACACAAATTAAAACATCATCATCAGCATATATCCCTGGACTTACAACTCAGAACCAATGAAATCTCTCAAAAGGCTATCTAAAACAAGACACCACAACAAGAGAAAACAAACACCACCTTCAGAACAACCTTACAGGACAGATACTCTTGGAAAAATTCCAAAGAGGGATATCATTATATTATGACAAAAAAAGCCTAAAATCAATCCAGTAAACAAAAATAAGATTGAAATCATGCTCAAATGCAGCATATTTACTATCCTTAAATGAAGTCTTATTTAAAGCACCCTCCACAATATTAAGAAAAACAGCTAATGCAATTTCTTTGAATTCAAGATCTCTCACAATTCAGAAAATCAAATTGTGTAAAGCAGTCTCATAAGACGTGTCTGGTTGATAAGTGAAAGAGCATGGACAGGAAACCTACCTAAACATCCCTCATATACCTATCAACAAGCTTTTGTATTGTCTTTAACATGAAAGACATGCATATACAATCAACTCAATAAACATTACTAATTAGACAATACTGAAAGATTCATAGAATTATAGAAACCCAATATGAATCCAGCTATATTATTTGATTAATATGAAAGACATTAAGCTAATGGTTCTAAAAGCCTTAGCTTCAGAGTAAGACTTCTAAATAAATATCACATTAACAGACTGCCATACAAAGGCATATAGCCAAATGCTAGACAAGCACAGCAGATGTGATAAAGAGTGGAAACCAAAGTATCAGCTCCAAATTGTAAGTGAACTAAAATATCAACATCAATTCCACATTACTTAAATGGATTAAGTGATTTAATAATCCACTTAATCTTAGAAGTTAGAGCCGCTGCAAACTAGCACTTTGCAAGAGCAAAATGCTAGCAAATGTGCCCTAGCACAACCAATGACGTCAAAGGCTCAGCCCCTCTCTTCTTGCTCACATGGTTTTTCCTTTGCTAGAGCAGCGATACGAGAGTACTCTCACTGTTCACAGAATTAAACAAGAGCAGTTACGCTAGCAAGAGAGAGCAGGGGAAAATGGATGACTACATAAACATGCCACATGTTGAAAAAGAAATAATAGAATTTTATCGATGTACATAAATTACATGATTAATACATTCAGTATTGAAAAGAAAATGGTATAAACGTTGTATATTAAAACAGTAAATAGTTATTTATAAATAGGCATAAGCCTAGTTAGTTAGATTTAACTAGTAGGCATATTTTTTTCCATGATGTTTCAAAGTTCAGAACAAAAACTGACTGATTACAAGTATAGGTTATAATAAAATCTTTGTTCTATAGCCAATTCACATCATATGGACTATGTTACGCAGCAAATGTTGTGTAGTTTGCGGCTGCTTCGTGTCTGAGTAGCTTACCTAACAAAAATGGCTCATAGCATCATGGGAAAAAGGCGGGGCTTCAGAGCACGACTGAGCGTACGCTAGCTCTCGCTTCCTGTAGTTTGCGGCGGCTCTTAAAACCACTGCTAGCCAGTTCAAGATTCCCTATTAGGCTTGGATAGAAACTTAGAAAATGTCAAAATCTAATTATAATCATGAATTATGGAGTTTGGAAAATGAATCTTAAGCAAGCAGAGGTAAAACCTTACTGATGGAAAGTTTCAAGGAACTGAGGGGTCTTTAGCTAAAATCCTTATGACTCTGGAACAGATGGAAACTTCAGAAATGATTGAGCAGAAGTTTTTCCCATTAAGAACTTTTTTTTTAAAGCTGTTTTGTAGTGAGTGAGAGTTTTGCAATAAACCTCCCACTGACCAATACATTTAGCATGGTTAAATAACTTCCAAGTAGAGACTTCAGAGAGCTCAACTCCTTGTTCCATGAAGGAGCCAAATAATGAATGAGCAATAATTGTTTGAATGGATAAAAGACTAACACTAGTAGAATGTCATTGCAATTTGCAATGTTATACAAGATATAATTCATTTGAGATGTAAAAATCAATCTGTAAGTGCCTGCCTCTTGTTTTGGGATTGTGATAACAAAAGAGGATAGGTTGCAATAAAGCTGTATCTTAATGATGTGGAAAATAAAAGGAATAAAATGGACAATAATGGTTGTATACAGTACACCTTTAAAAATTATGGCAGGAATTTAGTCTGGACCTGGATCAGTTATATTTAAATTGGCAACTGCCTGTAATACCGCTGAATAAAACATATCAAATGAGAAGCTAGTGGTAATGTTGGATGTTAGAGGAAAAAATGAAAGGCAGAAAGCCTTAAGTTCTTATTTCATAAGCAGACCAACTGATTGTTCTAAACAATTATTCAAACTGCTTTAAATTGATCACAATTCTACAGAAATTACACCAATTATTGAAATATATTTATTGTTCTTGCAACATGTAATGCCGATATTCAGCTTAACTGTTGAAGAACTAGAGAAGAATGAAACTTCTGCTGCAGATGTTTTCAATATTTTGACCAATGTAAGAAATAAGCTAAAATCTCAATATGATGAGGAATTTTTTGGTTTTCAAATTTGTCATATTTAAAAAAATTTGGTAATGATGAATCTTGAAAGATTATCGATGACATAAACCATCAGGCTATAATTATTATTGAGAAATTATAACCTGACAGTTTACAGCAGTTGAAGGTGTTATTACTATGTATTAGGTTTAGTAAAAGATGTTTATATGTATAAATGACTGATTATTGAATATTGAAATTATTTCTTCAGTAATTACTTAAAACACTTTAACTTTGATGAAAATTTGATATTTGGAAAATTGTCAATTATAAATCTTTTTAAATAATTCATTTCCAAAATACTAGAAATTTGTTGAACTTGTTGAAGATTTGAAGCCAAAAGAAAAGTTGAATTTGAATATGGATGACTTTTTTGATGAGGTACCATTAATTCAAAAAAATTTTGACTCTTCAAAGTCCTGAACATTTTACAAGATGCAAAATAAGTAGCAAATACCACTTGATTTAAAAAAGTGCTGATCATAAATGCATGAATATTTTAAAAAATAATTTCATATGTACTTTCAATTCCTGCAACATCAGCATACTGTGAAAGGATTTTTAGTGTTATGTCAAATAAATGGCAAAATGAAAGTAGGTGTTCATTTGAACTTATGAAAAATTAACTTTTTATATATTTTAACTGAAAAGAAAGTTGTTTAGAATTTGCCAAAAAATAAGATTGATGTGCATTTCCTCAAGTCTTAAAATTATACTTGTTCTGTTTTTGGCAGTTAAAATTTACTGTTTAGCAATATAAAAATCTTTCATTTTATTTTTTAGGTCTTTTCCAAAAAAGATGCTATTTTTTAATGATATTGATAATAATAATAATAATAATAAAAGGAATTAAAATATTGGGTTGTTCGGAAAGTTTGTAGCGATTTTTGATAGCTGACAGTTGAGACGCCAATTGACACAAAAATGATTAGAATTGTACAAACCAATGAATATTACGATAAATGACCTTGAGATGCGTCCGTTACACAAAAACCGTTAAGATTATTCAAATAGCATTTAATTTGTCTCATTGCAAAAAATGGATGCGAACAACGTGCATTATCAACACTTGTTTCTTTTCTTTTTTCGTAAAGGCAAAAATGCTGTACAAACAGCAAAAAAGATATGAGATGTTTATGGTGGGAGTGCTGTATCAGAATCAACTGTTCGAAAGTGGTTTGCAAAATTTAAAACGGGTAATTTCAGCCTTGAAGATGCTCCTCGCTCAGGAAGACCTCCTGTTATTGAAGAGGACCACATCAAAGCATTATTGGATAAAAACCCTCATTACACAACTCGAGAGATTGCAGACATAGTGAAGTCATCAAACAGTACTGTATTTCAACATCTAAAGAAACTTGGATACGTGAATCGTTATGACATTTGGTTACCTCACGACTTAACAGAAAAAAACTTACTGGATCGCATCTCCATTTGTGATTCTCTTAAAAGACGAAATGAAAATGACCCTTTTCTGAAGCATTTAGTGACAGGTGATGAAAAGTGGATCATTTATAACAACATCAGCCGAAAATGATCATGGGGTAAGAAAAATGAATCACCATTAAAAATTCCAAAGGCTGGTCTTCATCCAAAGAAGGTCATGCTCACTGTCTGGTGGGATTGGAAAGGAATCCTGTACTACGAGCTGCTTCCACAGAATCAAACAATTGATTCTAATAAGTATTGTTCCCAATTGGATAAGCTGAACATGGCAATTAAAGAAGAACGTCCGGAACTGGCCAATAGAAAAGACATTGTGTTTCACCAAGATAATGCCAGACCTCACACGTCTTTACGAACACGCCAAAAATTATTGGAACTAGGCTGGGATATTTTATCCCACCCCCTTACTCACCCGACCTTGTCTCGTCGGACTACCATTTGTTCCGTTCTCTACAAAATTCCCTTCATGATAAAAACTTTGATACTTTGGAAGCTTGCAAAAACCATGTGGATCAGTTTTTCGTGGGAAAAACTGGAAAGTTCTATGAAGAAGGTATCATGAAGCTGCTCCATAGATGGCAACACGTCATTAAAAACAATGGCGCATACATAATGGAATAAAAGTATATTTTTAGTTTTAAAACAATTTCTTTTATTTCTCTTAAAAATCGCTATGAACTTTCCGAACAACCCAATATATTTTGTGTGTTCTTTATTGTGAGTTGGCAATCCTATTTAAAATCACCATGTAGAAGAAACAGGTCTTCACAGGTCATCCTTCTAATACCTTGTGTTTCTTCTACATGTAAATTTTATCTCAATAACATATATTGTATGTGCAGATGTTATCATTAACTAAAAATATAGTCTTAAATGATAATATTAAATTAAAATAATTGCAAGAATATTTTTTTAAACTATATGACTTAAATATCTTTATATCTTAATATCAGTTATAAAGAAATAATTTGATTTTATGCAAGCAATTGATATCTTTTATGTCCAAATTCTAAATCAAGAATTAAGAGTTAATAAATAAGCATTCGTGTACATAAAGTAACATAGGTAATTTGTTAAGTTCTAACTCTACTCTTAATTCATGATTGAGAATATGGACATTTTACTTTAGCATATAAAAATAATATAAAAGAAAGGGTTAAAGTGTACCTAGGTAACCCCTATGGCACGGAATCTCAATAGCATTTGTGATTATAAATGTAAATTTTTAATTTTTGTGGGCCCAGGGATGCACGTTCTAACCTAACCTATTCTAATAAATTACCAAATTATTCTTTTCTTCTGTTTGCTGGAATCAGGGAACATGTTCTAACTTATTCTATTCCCTAATAAATTACCAATAATTTGGTAATTTATTAGAATAGGTTAGGTTAGGTTAGAACGTGAGTCCTTGGGCCCACAAAAATTAAAAATTTGTATTTCTAATCGCAAATGCTATCGAGATTCTGGAAGTGCAGCCATAGGGGTACCTAGATACACTTTAACCAAAGAAAGAATAAAATTAATGTGTATTAAATTAATTGCAATTAACAATTCAATATTAACTACAGAAATAATATGATGGTATTTTATTGTAATAAACAATTGTATAAGTGACATCAGAAAAGTTATCAATTTCTATTCCATCAAACCTATGTATATAAACAAAATTAAATTACATACAAGTGATATAGCTGACCAAAACATAGAAATCAAACATATATATTGCATCTTTCAATTAAATAACTACCCCAACAAAATTATTAGCAAATGGCTACATAACCACACGATAAAACAACTGATACCTAAAATACAAATAATTTAAAGAAAACTAGATTATACCCCCATAATTTTTGAAAACATCCAAAAAATATTAACATCATAAAATATCATTCTAGCCCCCACACTGAATAACAAAATCAAAAATTTCTTAAAAATCAAAGAACCAAATTAATAGAAAAATAGATGTAATGTTAAATAATATTTCAGTTTACAGCTTCACTGTACTTGTCAACCAAAATATTATTACATAGGTGAGATGAGTAGAATGTTAAAAATTAAAATAAGAGAGCATATAAAGGCCGTGAATTATAATTACACCAACTCAGCAGTTGCCACACACTGCAATCATGCTGGTTGCAAGATCTCACTTGATGGTGTCAAAATTCTTAAAAAAGAGAAAATATTAATAAAAGAAAATTTTTTGAACATAACTGTACCATATAAAGTATCTGATAAACATCCAGTGAAAGCTTTTACACCTTGTTTTTAACCAGTTTTTATTGATTTAAGGATATTATGTTTTTACTACTTTTATTAGTCAAATTTTTTATATATTTTAACCAAAATATTTTTATTTTTACAGGTATATCCTCTTATTATTTTTTAAACATTTTATTATATTTATATATTTACTTATTTTTTAATTTATTTGTTTTACTTATTTCTCCCCACGATTTTATTAAGTAGTTATTCCAGCTGTCACTATAATTATTTTTAGGTAATTATATTTTAAAAATTTTTGTACACATATGTTAAATATAATACATTCTGTAATTTCTTATAGTTTTTACCAATATACATAATATAATAAGAACTGAAGAGGGACATAAAGACCGAAATGCATATCTGTTCTATATTATAGAAAAGAAATCTACTTTTTCCATCAAAAGGAGTGTTCCTGTATGATTTGTTCTCAATAGCAACTTTATGCTAAGTTCCAAAGAACATTCAATTGTATGTGTTGAACCTGAATCTTTTGAGGCATATTGTTATATGTAACAGACAACAATGAAAAAGAAATGTCCTCAAAGAAAAACTTTTTTGTCAGAATCATTCCTTGCAATTTAAAATATTACTCATATTATTGAACTTGCATACTGCAACCATTTATATAAAGAATTTCAATCAATGTATTGATTGAAATTCTTTAGATATACAGAAGTTGTTTATCTTCAGTTTTGTCAACTCTGTTAAAGCATTCAGCCCAATTAATAGAAAAAATATTCTTAATTCTACAATATTATGACCAAAATAGTAAAGGAAAAATATATTTTGAGTTATCAATTTCATTGAATCTCTGATAGAATTTACCGGTATATGAATTCAAATAAATTCTTATTTTATATATGTAATTTTAAGTTAAAATAACACATCTTTTTAATCTAAAAGTCAGAAACAATCTTCAGTTAAATATATCCTGTATTTGATATTAAATCCTTTTAAATTTGTTCAATCATTTCATCTTTTTTTAATTTGTTTGGTTCACAAGAAACTGATCTAAATCTGAGAGAAATCTTGAAAACTGATATCTAATATAGGATTTCTTCAGTGTTTATTTGGAACGTTCAATTTAATTAGGAGAAGTAAAAAAAAAGGACTTAATTAGCATACTTTTATTGAATATAAAAATTTGTACTGAAGAATATATCAATGTTTTCAATAATTGATCAAAATAGATTTAAACAGCATATATAAATTATAGTTAGATTAACTTTATAAAGTTTAACTTTATGTATTAAACATAGAGACTGTCCATAATTATGTAATTTAGATAAGTGGATGGATATGCAGGTAATCATTACAACGGGATGGGGTGTTTACAAAAATATTGCTTAATGATAGGCAGAGGCATAGCTACCGTGGAGCAGTTGGAGCAAACTGCTCCAGGTGCACAAATTATGAGGGTGCCAAGTTAGAAAGGGCAAAATAAAAACTTGTGAAAACATTTGTAAAAAATTTTTGTATTGAATCCGTTCGACAATTATGTACACTTTTCAAGTGCTTATCGCCTGCATATCTTAAAATTGTGTCACCTGATAAAAATATTCTGGGACAATCAGAATTGTTACAATCGGCATATCCCTTTGACATTCGCCCACTTTTGGACCTCAACTGTTTTGATTTAAAATGTGTTTTTATAGTCAGGTAAAAGAAATTACTTCTATAAGCAAAGTTGCCTGAACAACTTTTATTTCACACCACAGCCTCAAATAGGTTCTCCAACATTATTGCAGCATGCTTCATTATTTTAAATTTACGAGCAACGACAATGACAGCATAATGTTTTTCAAAACTGAAATTAATCAAAACTTATTTAAGAAGCAGCATGTCACAACACCGTCTTAACTCTGGTTACTATATCCAGGGGCGATTCCACATAGAGACTAATAAGGCACCCCAAGTGTTAAGGGCCCACAAAAATTGAATTATCATCATAAATTTTTAATACTTTTTCATTAACAATAAGCATTTATCATATAGTAAAAACTAGTTAATATTAATAATTTATAGTATTATTTGTACTAACAAAAAATGAGTCCCCATTGGACTTCAATAAGCCCTAGGCCCCAAAAAACCTAGATCTGCCTGACAATTGAAAAACCAATAGCTTGTCAATGTGATCTGAAGAAAGTGATTGACTGATTTGCAAACAAAAAAGCAAGAAAACAATTTTGAAGTTTTTTTTAATGTATTATTATGTACAGTAGACCCCCTATAACATGGGTTCTTGTAAGACGGATTCATATAACACAGCAGAAAAATTGTGATCATGTTCGTATAACACACTAAAAGAGGTTCATATAACACGGTTAAAGAATGAGAGATTTTCATGGCCAACTCATGTCTCGACAGGAATGACTCGACATTGGTCGAATCCGGACCAATAGCGGATGAGCAGTGAACCTACTTGATAGCTACCAGCATAGCGAGGACACTGACTGGATGACCGCCGTCCAGCGGCATGCATATATATGGACAGTTTAGGTGGGAAAGTTGAGTTTTCTTGTGGAAAAAAAAACATTTATTATTCAACAGTCATAAAAATTGTTGTCATGTAGTGCCTTAAGCCTGATTACTAAAGATAGTTATTTTAAATATAACAAGTAAGTTAATCGCTTTGGGCAGTGAACGGCTCATATATTTGTAAAATCTAAGTGACTCATACAACACGGATTCATATAACACAGAACATATCTACCGTGTTATAAGGGGTCTACTGTATTTGTTATGAAACTAAATTGCTTACATTTTGTCAATACAGTTTACATAATATGTAGTAAATATTATTAGGTACTCCATACCTAAAGAATTATATTTTGTTTTATTATTATATTTATACTAGCAGATGAGCTCGGTGTTGCTTAGGCAAAAGTAACGATAGCAAAGATTAATATTATTAGATTATAGGTGATCTTACTTGTTTTCACTGGGTGCAAGAATTAGGTCCCAATCTTCTGAAACTAATTAGAGAATTTTTAGATGGGTCTAAAATATGCTCGACTTCTCGCAAATACGCAAAATATTGCATCTAAAATAGTACAGTAGAAGCTAAGTTCTTCAGTAATCCTTAACCCTCTTCCTCTCCCCCTGCGGGGAGGGGAGAATTTCGAAAAATCCCTTCTTAGTATGCATTGACACGGTGTACCCTGTGTACGAAATTTCAGCTTTTGCCTTCTAACCGTTTGGGCTCTGCACTTATTATTATCATTATTAATGTTATCAACCCATCTTGATTATATTATAAGATTTATTAAATTGAATATCTTATTGTTGAAATGCCTTGAATCTCAAATAAATTGTTATTAAGTAAAGTTTTAAATCGAAATAATTAGATATGTTTTTAAATTAAATGTTCAAAATAAATTTTGTGAGACATCTTCCAAGGAACAAGGGGGCGCACCGATTCTACTTGCTCCAGGGCATTAAATATGTAGCTATGCCACTGATGATAGGATTTTTAAATTGGCTAGTTTTGTTTGTAAAATATGTAGGAATTTATTAAGCTACCAGTATTTTTTTCATCAAATGACAACAACTTATCCTGTGCTGTATATTTTTCCTTAGTACAATTAGAGGGGTTGATTGAGGATATGCATTATGTAATCTTAGGGGTGGATATGTGCAACAGTGTTACAGGTGGATGGGATGGTAGTTGAAAAGCATAAAAACAGCATTTTGTAATTTACAGGTGATTCCTCAAGATAGATTCTTTTGAGCACTCTGTACTCCATCTGGTGGCATCATGAGCCAGATATTGTCTTTTTTTGGGGGGGGATCTGTCTAGAAATAATTATACATTATCTAAAAAATAAGAATTTTATTTTTATGAAATTAAAAAAAATTACAATTGAGTTTGATGTTTTCAAGAGAAGAAGATTATAAGAAATATTGAAGGATAGTGGTTTTAAAGCCACCTTTCCTGCTAAAACATCTGCCTCAACACTCATCCATATGAGAAACAAAGTTGTGATCTATAAAAGCTGGTCTTATATGTGTTAGTTATGGTATATTTAGTGATGAAACAAGTTTTTCACATTATGACAATAATGGAGACTTGAGTGTGATAAAGACATTTCATCTCTAAATTCTGAATTTCAACCAGACAAAGAAAAGTTTGAAAAATTTTTGTATGTTGTTCTATGTATGTGTATTGTGTATACACCAGTGGTTCCTAACCTTTTCTAGGATGTGGAACACTTTTGTGAGCAATTTTCTTTAGCGGAACACTTACCTAAGTTAATATGAAATACATAAGCTTGTCATCAGTTATTTTATTATAATTGAGCAGTTATAATTCAAAATCTCTACTCATATTATTAACGCCAATTCTAAGACAGGAAAAAATATACCTAAATAACTTAAATGGGAAACTTGTGCCTGATGTTTTTTACATATTTCATTCAGTTTTTATCATTGCCTTTATCTTATTCGAAACAGTAGTACACTCCATAAGTACGAGTCGTACATATATATTTAAGTTTATAAAAATTTTATGATTTTAATTTTTTGATATTCGGCGGCTCGAATACGATTGTACACTTTCTGATTTGCGACTAAATCTGCGGAACATTTGGGAGATGCTTACGGAACACCAGTGTTCCGCGGAACACTGGTTGGGAACCACTGGTATACACAAAGTCACACGTGATACTGATACATATGCATGTCCTCATTTTTTAGAAGTTTGTAAATGGCCACCCTAATTAAACAATCTTAACTGCCCAACAATATTATAAAAATCAATAAACAATATATCAGGAGAATCTAAATTTTATCTTTGTATAGAACAGATTCATAAATATATATTCATTTATATAAAATTTTTGATTAAAATTTGACAAATTTTAGGAAATTTGGTATATATGAGTCTTTAAATTTTTTTAATATTTGAGTCTAATATTTTTGCATTTCTTTTCTATATATCAAAATGGATATTTCATTATGTGTTCCTTCACTTTGTGTCAACTTGTATTCTTCAGACCTAACAAACTTTATTTAGTTTTATAAGAAAGAAGGAAAATAGAATATTGCAAAGCTAGAATATTAAAAGATGCTAAAGATCAACAAGTTATAAACAATCAAACTTGCACATATATTCAAATAGTAGAGATATAGAAGCATTGTCTGAATTACAGAAATTTTTACTTATAGAACCATAGAACCCATACTTTTTGAATATGTAGTTCCATAATAAAATATGGATATTTTTCCTTTCCTGTTTATAAGAAAATAATGATTCAAACTCATAGGATGTGATCTGTTCAGTGAATTTATGAACTTCTTATATTATTATATGTGATTGCTATAAACCAATCACATACAATAATATATATATAACACATGTGTATTTTTGCATTGTATTTGTGTAGTTTTATTCAAACAACATTCCATACTTCTTAATTATTTTAGCTTCACTTCCTTCAAATTTTTGGCTGTTGTATTCAAACCAGCGCCGGATTAAGCCTCTAGCGGGCCCTAGACAAAATTTAAATTGGGGCCCCATTTAAATAAGTTGCTTCTAAACAAATCTTATATAATGTGACATTAGCGTAGCTAGCATGGGTGACATCCGGTGCGGATATCGTGGTGTCACCCCAAGTCACACCGTAGTGTCACCCTTTTTAACTCTTTTATAAAACACTATTGAATTGTAATATCTTCGCACTCGAGCAACTTGAACGCTACATCCAATGTGCGATGTCGCGACATATAAGTTTAGATTTAGAAAATAAATCATAACCATACATCAGTACTACCACGAGAGGCGGCCCTACGAATATTTCTAGATGGTGCGAGAGATCTCGTGGCGCACATTACTTCTGAAGCACGGGTGGTGTTGACCTTTCTTTTTTCTTTTCTTTAGATAATGGCTAGTCGAGCGGAGCTTAGTAGGAATTGTTAAATACAGCCTTTTCTGTCCTATCTAATTTCTTAAATAATTTTTAACTCGTTTTGAAACAGAGAAATCTTCTGCACTGAAGCCGGGCCCCTCCGAATTATGGGCCCTAGACATTTGTCTACTTTGCCTATTCGATAATCCGGCCCTGATTCAAACCATAATAATTAATCAGTATGTGAATTTACGAAAATAAAATTATAAAATTAATCCAAAAAACAAAGAATCATTTATGAAAAAAAATATAAAATTAAAACTTTTTTGATTTTTAAAAATTTTATTATTATTCAATTTAACTTTAAAAATTAAAAGACAAATAATTTTTTAAAAAGCACTTATGCACTTATATATTAAATATTAAAAAAGAATAAACGATAAATAATTTAGAATTAAAAACTAAAAATTAATTTTTCTGATAAAATGGATGTTAAATTTCAACTCTTAAAGAAAAAAACAATAATTAGTTAATTAATAAAAAATTAAATATATGTTTCTTAAATCGTAAAAACATTATGTAACATTTAAATCAGGATAAATAAAATAAAAATAAAAATAAATTTTTATGAAAATTCCTTCTGTTAATTAAATATGTTTACTTTACTCTAAATTACTTTCTAAGCTCTTCACAATTGACTTATTATTTTCTTCTTCCTCTTCTTTTTAACTTTTTTTTTTATAATTTCGAATTACCCGATCAGACAATTTAACTTGTTTATTAAATACTTATACAAAATTTCACCATTTGTCGCAAATAGCAGAAATTTAATAAAACAAAATGTAAAGCAGATGTTAAAGTTCCCATTTTTAAACTTAAAGAAAGAAGGAAAAAGAAAAAAAAAAGCGCATCTTCCGTTCGTCACATCGGTCTGGCTTCCGTTTAACTTCCGGTTATTTTATAAGAAATTTTTGATAGAAAATAACAAGTTAGTTCTAATATATCCTTTGTATTATTCTTTTAGTTAATCTAAGTCATTATACCCGATAAGCTACGAGTTTTTTAAAAGAATAAAAGCTGGTTCTCTTAACGCGTCACCGACATAGTGTATGTATGTATATATATATATATACATACATATATAGAAGTCTACATGTTTACTTAAATTTACTTTCGAAAATTAAATTTGGAAAGTAAAAATTCTACTTATAAACTATTTACTAAAAAGGAGAAGATTCCTTCGAATACTGTTTATAAACAAACTGCTATAAATTATTCCGAATAAATGAATTTTCTTACAGCTTCAGTATACATAACTATGTATGCTTACATGTATTTATTTATTTTTTCTTTGTTTATCTTTGTAAACGAAACTTATATATATATGGCTATTGTAAACTGTGTTTTAAATATTCAAATTAATAATTTTCGTGCGTAGTTGGTGTAAACTAGTTTAGAAATCCTTATGCAAATATTCAAATTAGTTGGCCGGTGTTTGATTGCGACAATGCCTCCTGGCACAGTTTGAAAGTTGAAATATTTACATCATCGCTAGCTAATTCCGAAAAGGTTTTCGGAATTAAAAGCTGTTCGATGGAATAATACAGAAGGAAGGAAAAGAAAAAAATAAATAAATTTGTAAAAGTATCTTCTATCCGTATTTTTATAATTCATTCCTTCTTTTTTAAATCAAGAGAGTTGAGATAAAACAAATCTAGATTAGAATTTATGTAAAATAATTTAAAATCTAATCAAGTTATCACTATTTAAAAAATTCAAGAATGCTTTTAAGTAAATTTATTTTTTATTAAAGAATATCACAACAGAAATTAAAACTTTCGATTCATTTCACGAAGCATAAACATATCGAACCCTACATGGTTACAGACACGTGCTTACTATAAATAACAACACCTAATACAGCCTTAACTGTAAAAGTACTTATAGTGTTTAACGCTAGATGGTAGCACGTCCCATCGAGGAATTAATAACAATCATTACTGTGACCTCGTTCCATATCACTTCATTGTGTATCCAATCGTATGAGCTATTCAACCAAAGAGCGCAGTAACTAGGGAGGGTGAAACATACACATCGTTCATCTAAACCACAACCTGTTGGCATTTGAACTGAATCCAGGAAATGCTGCAGAAAATCAAGAACGATGCCTGCAAGTATTCATCTTGCATTTTTGTTAACAGTACAAAAAAATAGATATTATTTTTTTATATTTATATAATAAGTTATATAAATATATTTTACAATTATTGTTACAAATCTTATCAAGTTACACAAACAATCATTTATAATGTATATATATATATAGTCTGTACTCTTCCTGTATAAGTGGATATCAGTTTTACTCTTACGCCAGATTATATTATTATAACTGTTATCGATGCAAGACAAAGTACTCAATTCTACTCTATATTTAGCAAATTAATGATAAAAAATTTCAGTTTAAATACGAAATTATTTTGTAATCGTCGATGCTGTTTTTGAGACAAATTTTTAAAAATTATTATTCCTTACAAAATACAAGTTAGTAATAAATCGCCAACGGAAAAATAGGTTAGGTAGGCGTAGAATAAAATGTATTGAATTGATGTTTTCAAAATGTTTAGTAACATCTATACTGTAAAGCGGATAAATATTGTATATCATCTTGTCTCAATTGTTCGAAAGGGTGTTTATTTTTAATTCCTTTGAAGTAGGAGTTGTTAAATTTATTGACTTTCAAACAGATTGCTTTAAAAAATAATAAACACACAACATACCAACTGTATTATATATATTGTATATAATCTTATAATGAGCTTTAACCTGTAAAAAACATATAATTTTAAGCTTCAATAAAAGAATAAATATAACATAAAATAAAATGTAGTTTAGAAAAAATTATTACGTAACTTTTTAATAAAATATTCCAAGATAAAAGGCTGCCCAAAGTCAGTTAACCATTGTAAAGTCTAAACTTGTTTTATTCGAACACTTAAACACTTAATGGAAACGCAATTTAAAGTAGTAATATTTTTTAAAGAATAATAAACGTTGTTTTAATCTTGATTTACTAAATAAGTCCCATTTTGAGAGGTCATATATCGAAAAAAAATAAATGGGAATAATTTTCTCGTTACGGAGTATACAGTAAATTATACAGTAAAAAATTCTATGTATAAATAAACAGAATAGAAATTATTGTATATTATCGAAAGATTAAAATAGTTCATATAACACCAATCTTTATACAGTTTTTTAATAATGAAAATCGAATGAGATCATAAAACGACTCCTTAATAACATTTGCGTTATAATATATACTGTATTATCTCCATAGAAACATTATTGATTATTAACGAAAAGATTTTAAAATTTTGCTTCGTTTTATGCGTGGAGCCAAATTTGATCAAATAGTAATAGTAATAAATGTCTGAAAATTATACACATATTTTATAAGTATGTATAAGCTATATTAGGCTTGTCAAATGAATAAGCATGGCATTACTATTGTATAGAACAATTGTCTATTCTGTTAAAACCTGTACCGCATTTCTAAATATGATATACTCAATAAGAAAAGTGGAACACGGAAACAAATGATGGAATGAAGTGCAGCGAGAACAGAACACGCCAAAGTCTACTTTGTCTAGATCTGAATTTGATCTAATACGGGTTTTATATATTAGATTAACCTTAGATTGAGACAGAATATCGAAAGAAACTCTTTTGAAATTCAATGGATAAACAAACGTTGAATGTTAGGTTCGATCTGGTTTTATATTCGTCTTTCGAATTTTTCCTGTTGTTAAGGGGAAAAATATTTTTAAACTTTTTATTGAAATTTACTCATTAATTAAACAAATTTAAATTTCGATTGTTTAAAAATGATAAAAACTAGAAGTTAATTAGAAAAAATTGTTATATAAATCTATCGCATATTTTGCAATTTTTAACAAATAAATTTACAAATTATATAAAAATATCGAATTATTTAATTAAATTAGATATTAATTTATAAAAATATATATACATAAATAGGTTGATATAAAATATATAAGTTTTATTGAACAGAAATTTAAATTTTATTCTAATCAGTTTAATCTACTTTTCTAATCAGTTTCATTCAACCATCGCACGCAACTACCAATTATAATTCGAAGCAAAGATCACGTGGAGCACGTAAGACTGGTTATTGAGAGCAACTATCGAGTTAAAACCGATATCGGTCTTCCTTCTCAGCTTTAAATATCTTCAAAGAATGATAATATTCGATCAGTATGCAATCTATAAAAGTACTTTGCTACATATTCTACAAATTTGCGGTAATTAAAAAGTTGCACAAAATAAAAAAAAATATTAAATAAAGCGTTTAAAATCACACTTTTCCATTTGAAAATGTAAAATTCCTCATACTTTATACACATTTATAAAATCAGATATGCAACTTTCTCGGCTATAATCCATTCTTGCGTAAATATTAAATATTAATATTGAATATACAACTCACGCCAGACATATTTATATACGTATATATAAAATTTTGATATCGTTTTAATCTGACATACCTAAAGGGTATTTCACAATACAAACAATATAAAAAATTAAAATTTTTAATCTTAAATAATTTAAAATAATAATTTTACATTCTTATAAATTAACTATTAACTAATTTGCATACTTTGCAATTTAAAAAAATAAATGATGATAAAATGTATAAATTGAGATAAAAATTTAATTAGAATGCATCGTTTCGGTTTACATACATTTTGTTTTTTTTATTTAATTTTTTTCTGTGAAGAATTGAAAGAAGTTGCATAATAAAGCGAACACAATTGGCCCTTTGATTACCATTTAATAAAAGCATTAATAATGGTTTTACAGAACTTAAAGTCATCCTAATTTAGTTATTTTTCTGTTTTTTTTTTTTTTTTAAGCACTAGAAAGTGAAATAGAGGGGGGAAAGGAAAGAAAGAAAATTTAATTAAATTTACTAAAATTCATTTAAGATCTAATATTTAAAAATAAAATATTAAAAAAAAGTTTATTTATCGGTAAACTAGTTATCGGATTTACTGCATAATGAAATCGTTAAGGATTCTCTCTCTTCTCTTCCATTTCTTTTATTGATTTTTAAATTTGCTAGAATGAAGTACGAATGATGGAAATATGAAGACATACCCGATCTTTTTATTGTCATTAATGTAAAGAGAATAGTTCATATTTTTTATATTATTATTATCAATCTTTAAAAAACTATATCTTTATATGATAGATAATAAAATCTATTTATATAAATTGTATTAAAATTTAAAAAAAATGTTTTCTCATCCTGGATAAGAGGGTTCTTTACAATATATATACTGTATGTATATACACAGCAGCAGGAACATCTTTAACTTCAAGTGGTTAGTCTGGCTTCATCTATAAATGTGGAGTTGCAAACCGCATTATTGTACGCATCAGAATCTTTTTTTATTTAAAGAATTATATTTCTGAGGCAATTGTAACAAGTGGTTGGGTTAAATTCACGTTGACAAGTTTGATATCACGCGCCAGACTAAAAGAAATAATACTTTTAAAATAGAACTATAGAGCCGTCATCTACAATCAAAATTTAGCTTTATTTAAACTCACAATTCTTAGAATCATCGAAGCGATATGGTATATAAATACACTTCGTATAGAAGTCAACAGCTAAACATCTCATTCTTTTTTAAAATATAAAAAAAAGGGTAGAAAGATATATTTACTAGACTCTAATAAACTTTTTACGGGGCCCAGAATCCCAATTTCCGTGCCAGGGAACCATCTCGAAGCCTCGGAACGAAGACCTATCAATTGACTGTAGAGGAAATATCCGCAGCCATATCTGACAGTAACAAACATTTCCCGAGCTCGAAATTCGATAACAAGACGCAAAAAACAAACAAACAAAAAAAATATATATAAGAGAATTAAACCATTGAATCGATTTATGTTTTGCCAGTATAACGACACCGTTTCTAGTTAAAACTAATAAAGGAAGATTGTTACGAATGAAAAGGAACTAGACAAGTCTAGACATCATCACTCCTCCTCCGACATCACCAGTTGAGAACGTAAAATCTACACACCAATTCTTATTGTAATCTACCGTACTAGATCGATAAGGTAGAAGCCGACTACTACACGAAATCGTCAAGCGGCAAACTCATCCACCTTTTCCGGCTTCAACCGGCTGAGATTGCCGTTAATTCATTTTCTCTTGACACGAACAGACTGTATCCTACTTGTTTAAAGATGGCGACTTTCTTCTAAAAAAAAAAAAAATTATAATTCGAATAACAGGAAGACTAAATAATACACTCGATGCCTTGTAATGTAAAACAGGTTATACCAGGTTGTGTGTTGTTGTTATGTTATTGTCTAAGTACATCATCGACATAAAAAAATCTTTCTCGTGTTTACTTTTTGACGTGTACAATGTTTGTTTATACAAGAACTTCACAAATTTGTTAATTCATTCTATATAAACAACTCTAACAAAATGTCTGGCTATATTCTAACAAATATGCATTCGTTTCGAGACGGACGGCACTTCCATATGTACTGTACTGTGCGTACTACTACTACGTTCTTCATCTGCATCGATCTTGTAGCTACTACTCGTTCCTTCCGAATTTTAATAAGCCAAACCGCGTACGTATGGTACATAAATATAAACCAATCTTATTATTTTTTTAAAAAACCCTCTAATTACGGAAAAAAATAATAATTCCGTGACGTCTACGTTACGGCAAGCCGATGTTGTTTTAATTAAGTTATACATAAAAAGAGATCGTTCCAAGTTCCATTTAGTTTATTTCAGCTCAGAAAATACAAAAGTCACGACAGCACATTAAAACAACTGTTTCACTAAACAACTTTTTTCTTTTTTCTTCTTTTTTAAAACTTTACAGAAAACGAAAAAATAAAAAAGTAAACTTCATGGGGCATAGTCTCCATGTTCAGGAAATGATTGGAACAATTGAAAGGCACAGTTCTATTAAAGTGGTGATTTTTTTTTTGTAACTTAACAGTAGAAATTTATATCTTAACAATTCCAAAAATTTCACAGAAAAACGGACAAAATATTGACAAGTTAACAATATATATCTTTTTTCTTTAACTGGTTTTTTTTGTACGAGTCAATATTTTGGCTTTCGTCAATGTTTATAAATTTATATGAAAAACTAGCTGTTGTAATACTTAATACATCAGAAAACAATAGAATATGAACACTGACAAGGAAAAAGCACTTGTTTCCTTGTTAAATATATTTTATATATTTATATATATATATATGTATATAGTCTCTTCAATTGTTCTAACTGTACCATGGTGACAAACTTTGCTGCTTGTTTATATTATACATTATGAAAAATTACAAGATATTAAGAAATATTTAAATGAGGTAACAAACAGCAGCCCCAAATGTGATGAACTCAATGAGCAATAATTCAAAAACAAAATGAATAAATGTTTACTTAGGCATGTGTGATGACTTTAGCTTGTCTGTAGCAATCACCGAGCTGTTAAGCAGTGAAGTCTACCAAACATTCAAAAAAATTTTTTTTAATAAAATGATTGCTACAGAGAAGCATATTAGGAGAAAAATGCAAAATTTTTACACTTTTTCCAGGTAAACCATCTACATGAAGAGGATTTTCAACATATCTCCGAATTCACGCCTAAGTACATAAGCATGTTCACTTGATGAGCTGAAAATTAATGACATGATGACATGATACACAGGGTAACAAACCTACTCCAAAAATCCCCTACATGAAGTATCATAGAACTATGAACAGGGAGTTAAGGACAGCAATAATAGTGTCCTTTGGCCAACTTCAATGCTAACAACACTGTGAACCACAGATGCTTCACTCATCATCCTCGTCCTCTTCCTCCTCTTCGTCTACGTCGTCCTCTTCTACCACTTCTTCCTCCTCTTCCGGGGATTCTTCTTCCTCGTCGTCCGATTCGTCTTTCTTTTTGGCTCCTCCGGCCTTAGCACCGCCACCTGCCTTAGCCTTCTTTCCCTTGTAAGCCTTTACTTCCTAATTGGTTTTTTAATATATAATTAGTTTACTTATTAAAAAAAGAAAATTTATTTGAAACACACCTTTTCGTATCTGGCTTTATCTTTAGCAGCGAGAGCTTCGTATTTTGCCTTGGTTTCGTCTGTAACTTCGTTCCACCGTCTACCGAGTTCTTTGGCAATTTCACCAACAGGAGCATCTGGTAAACTTTCCTTTGCCTTTGGACGTTCATCATTACAAAACCAAAAGAAAGCTGATCTAAAGGGCGAATAAGATAGTTTCAACAAACAAAATAATTTTTAATTTATTTGTATACTTTCTGAAATAACATCTTACAAGGCCCTTTTGGGAGCATTTGGATCTTTAGTACGTTTACGCTTCTTGGTTTTTTCTCCCTTTACCGGTTTGTAATTTGCCATTTCGGACTCGTATCTCTTTTTATCCTTTTCGGCCATCTGATGGAAACGCTGCTTTTCCTTCTCGGACATTGTCTTTATGGTAATGATTAAAATAAAATAATTTAAAATCTGTCACGCGTAAACAGAAAAACCGACTTAATTAAATACTCTAAACAAGAAACGATCTCACCTTCCACCTTTCGGCACATTTTTTGGAAAATTCGGCAAAAACGACATTTTCGTTAGGATGCTTCTTTTTATGTTCCTCACGGCATGTCTGAACGAAGAAAGCATAAGCAGACATTCTGCCACGGGGCTTATTGTCACCTTTGCCCATTTTTGAATACGAAGACCTGATAGTGTGAACGCCAATTACGATTCAAATCCCCCTTTTTTTGTACGTGTAAACACTTGTAACAAAACGAGCGAAGATAAGTCATTTACACTTTATTATTTAACACTTCAATAAAATGAATTATTATTATTCCTTCCATATAATTTAATAAGAGCAATAAACAATATAAACAAACAAGAGACAAGTGATCCACTATATAAACAGTGATCATTTGCCTTAAAAATAAGATATAAATAAACAAACGAAAAATTTCTCTTATTTAATTGCACTTAACAGTTATTCGGTCTCAATCAGGGAAATTTTCTACTTATTTTTTAATTTCTTTTTAAAAATCACCTCGGCCAAATCAAACATTCTGATATTTATAAAACTACGGCAAAGGCAAACATCAATTATTTTTAATTACCTAGTTCGATAAAGGAAGATTAAACATTAAAACATTCCTTCTTGTCAAAAAAGGACGATTCTCCAACAATCCTATTAAACCTGCATCATGCAAACCAATTAAGGGCAATTAAAGATTATAAGAGCGATTTCCCTGAAATAAATTATATAAAATATATTACATACATACATATTCTATTCCTACATAACTTTATTTCTTTTCTTTTTTTTTAATTATTAAATTTGTTTAAATGTCATACCAGCAAAAACCGTTACTATTAACCAGTTCAACAACCGCGAGAATCAAAAACAAAAGAAAAAGAAAAAATTAAAAAATAAAAATGGCTAAGAACCTGGTTTTCATGAATGAAACCCCCGTTATATTATGTCCTTGAAGTCGAGAATGTATTGTACATTAAAAAAAACCAAGCGAAAAAAGGTTTTCGAAGCCATTTTTGACGAAACATCGCAACCGCCGAGCCTATACTGTAGGATTCAGTCCGTACAGTACTGTATGAGTTGCTATCTAATAACGTTGTTGTTGGCTTAGGCAGCCATTGACGACTAACAAAGAAACGATCGTTTTTAAAACGAGTTATTTCCTTCACCCGTCGTATAATCGTCGAAATTAATTAAACCGTAGCGTAGTACCATCCTTCGTCTGTCGATTCGACCCGATAACCAACCGATCGTTTAATTTATTAATAAGAAAAATCGTCAAATTGCATCCTTCTACTCGGCCTCCATTGCTACACTATGGCGACCCTTCTTTGTGCAACGTTCATACTAAGCCTATAGCAATGACTAATAGTGAAGTAGTAGGAAAGGCGTTTGATCGTCGAAAATACGATCTGACAGCATAAAACTTATTCTTCTACATTACCTTTTGTCGAAAACGTATCTTGGAAGTCGATTTCTGAATCTCTTTAACGATTATTTACAGCAAAAACATCTTACCTAAACAACTGCCTAGTCAACGCCGCGTTGGCAAAACGAACACCTCACGCGCTCGCTTGTACGTTTCAAAGGGAGAACCGTATCATTGGTCAGTTCGCTACCGGGATTACGAATTTAGCCAATGAGACGTCGCCTGGCTATCACGTGACGTGTGACCGTCGCTTTGTTTAACCAATGGTATCGAGTATTTAAAACCGAAAAGGAAAGGCGCGGAATACGGAATCGTCGTCTGCTTCGGTTAGGGACTAACAATCGTAACGGATTTATAATGGCTGGCGGGTGTACTTACTATTACATTGTCTCCTACCTATAGAATTAATATATAAGTAATTTTACGTAATAAAAATTATTTAATTAGGATTTATTACGACATTTGAAGGGAGTTAATCGCCATCATCATCACTTTAAAATTTTATTTTCGTATCTTATAACCTAGAAATTTAAAAATTTCTTTCAAATTAAACTTTAATATCGGTTTATTATTTGAGAAAAAATATTATAAAAATTATCTAATATTAATTTAGGGATAGAGAGATATTTTTTTCTATTTTTTAATAAAAAGTTTCCATTTTTTTCGCTATTAAATGGCATTTTTTGAAAAAATGAACGCAGTATACAGCTTATAATTATTTTTAAACGCAATATTCTTAATATAAAATTAATCTTCTCGATTCGATATTTTTTAAATTAACTTTTTAAAATTTTAAATTCAAATAAACCAATCGTGATCGTAGCGTTTACGTATATATTTGTGTATATTCTAAAAACACTTAATTTAAATGCAATGCGTTAAAACGATAAATTAAAAAAAATGAATAAAAATAAAATGTTTAATCAACAAAATTTTATATATAAATTTCATGATAATGCTATTATCCTCATATACATTTTTAAAAAATAAATTAAGTTCCCATGATACATAACATATTTATATAAAGGATAAGTGTTAATCTATAATTATAAATTTTCGAGGAGAAGAAGAAAAATTATTATAATTATTGTTATTTTTAAGTTTATAAGCCAATATACATATGAAAGGCACTCGTAGGGGTCTATTGTATGAACCCTGCACTCCCATGATAATCCAATGTGGCACACGTGTATGAGCTTGTCAGATACGTTTACAAGTATTCTTAGGTTCTTTGTAATTGCACACGCCTTAAAGAATACCATTTACATATATTTTCCACCATAGCTAACCTTTTATAGCTATTCGAGTTAAAATATCAATATTTATACTACTTTTATAGCTTGTATCGACGCGAAATACGACTTTAAATATACGCTTTTAATACGATTTTTTTGTGTCTTAATGATATTATTGATAAATTTTTATTAATTATGAGTAAATGTAGACACTCAATAGGTAGCCGGAGACTTATAAAATTCGTTTATAAATACTGTACTGTAATAAAAATGGCAGCCATGTTTTTTTTCATTTTTTAAATTACGCGAAAGCGTTATATAAATACCATAATCTGATTGGTTAATTTTGAATCAGATAACGAAGCCGTTTTGAAACGGTTGACGCTACTAGTTATTTTTTGAATTTAAACCGTCCAATAAACGCTTTGATTAAAAAATTATTATTAAAAAATGTGTTTCTAATTAAAAACTCTATTCGATGATTCCGACGAAACTCAATGAGCGCATTGTTTAATTAATAAAATATTTTTACTTTTATTAAATTATTATAGGAAAATAAAAATAAAAAAATAGAAAAGAAAACCTGTTTACTTTAACATTAATTTTAAAAGTGAATGAAAATTGCCAATTTTGCAATTTTTATCCTTTATAAAAGATAAATATTTGCATCAATAAGATCCATTAATCAGGATTTATAGTTTCTACATTCAATTGAGTGATTTAAGAAAAAATGATGACTTATCAGTGAAATTTCTCTGGATTATGATTCTTGGATAAACATGCGAATTGGAATCATTTACACGATATAGCTGATGTTTTCATGACGTTCACTCGTCTATCCAGACTTTATCGCATAAGATATCATTTAATATACTTGAACAAAGAGCGAAGTGCACCGATTGGGGTATCTCAAGTGGTAACCTTTTCGATGCAGTATTAGCTGGGATATGATATAATTCTGTCAAAAAATAGATATATATAAAAATGAAGTTTAAATAATAAATTGAGCTTCTTAAGTAGTTTGCATAGATGTGAATATAATTTTTTCCAATTTCTGCGTGTATTTTTTTCATTTAATTAAGAGAAACAGACGAGGTTCTAACATCTACACTGCATCTATAGGTTAACGTTCTATTATGAGAAGCAGTCACAGCAACAAAACCCGTTTTTCTCAGACTTCCTCGTCAAATTTTGAAATGCCACGCATTTAATTCTTTAAAGTCTAATCCCTTGATAAAATAACTAATTTCTCCCTTCACATAGGTATAGAAATACTTTCATGTAATTCTAAAATTTGTGATAAACAGTGTCATATATTTCTTTTTCTTTTATATAAAGAATACTAATAAACATGCTTTTTTTTCTCTCCGCCCTCTCTCTAGAAAAAGAAATCTAGATTGAATTTACAGCTTTAAAAAATGAATAAGAAATAAAATTACACAAGTATGATTGAGTTTTACCACAAATAAAGCAATATGTAACGAAGAAACTGATAAAAAGTCGAAAATAAACAGGAAAAATTTGCTATTAATAATATTTTTTAAATTTTCGTTATCGTTACAACTACATACTATACAGCACAGAGATAAATACTGAAGTATATATGAAAGTAGAGTAATTTATAAAGACGATTGTATCAAGAACAATCACAGGAACAGCCGCGGTCCCATGAGCAGGAGAGTCACCCCTGGGTACTCGTAACACGTGGAGCCATTGACCGGGGTCAACCCAACAAACGAACACCGGAACTCGTCCTATAGCATTATCACAACTCTCACGACCGTGAAGTTTATATATAATAAGAAAATATGTAAAAACAAATATATTTTTTCTATATTAATGCGTACGGTTTACAAAAGTTTACGTGCGTTTCGAAATGAAATACCATGCTGTGAATGGAACATATTTTATACTTCGTAATGCGGCAAAAAAACGAGTGATGCTGCAATATTAATAATGAAATACATCAAAACTACGCGTACAATTTTCATTTTAAATGAACAAATAATAACAATGAAAGAAATCGTAAAGTTTAATTATTCGTATAAGGCCTATATACGACGGTTGATTTTTCGAATTATATAAGTCTACATTTAGAAAATAACGAGTCGGCAAGAGAAAATTATTTGGTAGCCGCACGGATCGATATACATGAGTAATTTTGATGTTTACTGTCGCCATATGTATTGATTCTCAAAATCTGAATCTAAGAGAGATTTTCCATGCGAGGCCGTATAACTGAAGATCTTTACAGCAGATGGCGCCACACCAAAATAGGTTCATATGAAATATTTTTTTATAAATCAAAATTTCTTACTCATTAGTTTAAAATTTATTACTCAAATGAAACTTGTGTGATATGATTATTACAGATTAAATTTTCTAAACACTAAAAAAATGATTAATACATAAAAATTGGCTTTTATTTTTTCTGAACAATGAATGCTAGAAAATTCACTGTGGTGGCGGACCAGGTGGCTGAGGTGGAGGAGGAAGATGTGAAAAATGAGGTGGAGGAGGAGGCATGTTTGGAAGTGGAGGTGGAGGTGGTGGAGGTGGAGGAGGAGGTCCCACCGGTCGAGGCGGAGGAGGATGCATCATTGGCGCCGGTGGCGGAGGCATGCTGAGAGGTGGTGGTCCCATGGGACGTGGACCGGTGGGTGCCATCATAGGCGGTGGCTGTCCGGGCATCAACGGTTTGATCTTTTGATCTACTTTAAAACTAAATTGTAAAAAAAACTGTTTAGTTTCTCTGTTCCACATTGTCCAAAACTTTTCTTCGCTTTTATCAACTTCACGACTTGGTACTTTAAATGCTATAGTTTCGTATGGTTCGGCTGCAAATAATAAGTATTGCCATCTCCTATCTGGCGGTTCTACTTTTTGTTCGTAAGCGGACATGAAACGATGACGAGGGGTGACTGTTTCTGCAATTTCTGGATAATCAATTTGAAAGAGAAGGCTTTGTTGGCCGGTTTCGCTTTCTCGTTGTTTGGTTACCCGATAACCGGGACGACCGATCTTTACAAATTTTTTAATGTCAACTCTAGGTTTTGCGGGAGCTGGTTGGGCTGGTGATTCTTTTGCTTCTTTCGCAGCCCTTCTAGCTAGATTAGCTTGATGTTTCTTTCCTTGAGTGTGAGCTAAATAACTCCCCTCATTATTATGAAGGGTCAAACATAACTTGCATTCATATGAACCTGAAAATTAAAAGTTTTCAATCATTTTTTATATTAAATAAATATGAAAATTGCAATAAGAAATAAATAAATAAAAATGAATTGTATAAAAACGAATTGTATAAAAACAAATAATTAACAAAATAAATAAAATTTTTAAATGAAATACAAAAAAATTTTAATAAAAATCGTGTTTTTCATAATTTGATAAGCATTGTAAAATTTTATGGTTTTCAATACACTAACGTGATATCTGTTATTACACAACAAAAATTAGTAATAAACGTCAATTCATAAAATAAAAATAATTCCTTTTCTAAACTAAAGTAATAACATGAGTGATAAGAAGTTATTATTTAAGTATTGCTTAGCAAATGGTTACAGAGAAAGCTTGTGACAAATATGTAAAGTAATTTTAAGAGAGTTCAGTTTACAGAAAAGAGTTTCAATCATTTTTCTCTTTGGATACTAAGTATTCAATATAGTTAATTAATATTAAACATAATTAAAAGCATTAGACAACAAATGTAGATTTGTTAATTCCTTCATAAATATTTTAAATTCACGATAACTACAAAATCTTATTTAACTATTAATAATGTTCATCTTTTTTAGAAACAAGAACTTATAATCGATTTACTGATCTATTCATTTAATTTCCAATTAAAAATTTTTATCTGCTTTTACAATCACAACAACATCATATTGAATCAGCCAAAGCAAACATTATAGGATTATTTACATTATTACAGATTACTTTTTAAATATAAAATAATTTTATGGAATGTAATAAATTATTATTTTAAATTAATTATTAAATAATTACTTACAGTAGTAATTAAGTATAATTTTCAATTATACAATTAAAAAAACTAATTTACAATATAAAATTTTTAAAAATGCAAGACATGCTGAATTAAAATCTCATAGCAAATTTTCTTGAACAAGTTATTTAGGAAGGATATAAAGGAACTCATAATGTAATACTAAAAATTATCTAGTTAGACTACATAAAAATTTTATAAAATAATCTTATTTTTAATTAATAAATTTTTATTTATAGAATTTTATTTTAAAAAAATACTGGCTTAGAAACAATAATCTTGGCAAATGAAGAACATTAAAATCAAATTATACATAAAAATTCAATCCCCATCAATACTGATAAAATTTCTTAAGGAGCGAGAGAGACTATATGCTTTCCCATATACAATTTATATATACAGTAGAGCATCGATTATCTGACTCAATTGGGGACAAGTTGGTCGGATAACTGAAAAGTCGGATAACCGAAAAGTATGAAAAAATACATTATTAGTATAGTGTATTAGGCCTGGTTTAAATACTAGCCTACCTTTCATGGTCGAGCCAGTGCTGCCAGCTAAAACATGCAAAAATTTAACAAAAATAATATTAAAGTAGCCAAGACATAACCAAATATTGTAGCGCCACATCACTAGCGGACATTTGAATTTGCCGACTAGAACGCGGTCGGTTAACCGATAAGTCGGTTAATCGGGGGTCGGATAATCAATGCTCTACTGTACTATAGTGTTTTTGCTTTTAAAAATTGAAAGCTTTAAATAGTTAAATAAAATTTAATAGTGTGTTAATTTATATGGTATTATTTATATTTTATGCCTATTATCAAACTAAAATATTTAGAGAAATGGTTACTTTATCGAATTCAATGAATGATACAATTACTAAGAAGTTGCTAACAATAGTGCTATCTATTTACATATCAGTAGATTATTTATGCCAGGGGTGGCGAACCTATGGTATGCGTGCCCAAAGTGGCACGTGGGAGAAATTGTCTGGCATGTAATGTATCATATGATTTCTGTCTTTTTCAATCATCCTTTCTGTTTATCATCTGACCATCCTTTTTTCAATCAGATTTTTTACATTTATTCAAATTAAAGCGTATTCTTTTAATTTCTTTAAATATCATTACTTGAAGGCTAAGACTTTGGCACACGTTAACATCTTTAAAGCTAAGTATGCTTACAATATGGCGCACGGACTCAAAAAGTTTGCCATCCCTGATTTATGCTAACAAGTAATGTATTCCAATATCATTAAGAAATTCCTGAATTGTTTATTATAAAATCAAACTGGAATCTAATATCCAAAATAAATATTTAAAGTAAATCTATAATAATTCTGGATTTCATATTTTGATTAAGATTTTAAGAAACTATTCAACATTGTCTATTGAATTAACATAAACAATAGCTGACAGATTTGAGATATTTATTCAAATTTAAACTTGACAAGGTCTGCACTATCTCTTGAAATTAGTCGAGTAATCATATAAGAAAAGAAGTAAAATGGCAAGGCTATTTTCGGGATGAGACTATGTCTCAGACTCAAGGCTCGACTGTGAACCATTTTCTAAGGAAAAGAGAAAAATGAGCACTAACCAATGAGGAAAAGCTGACATTGGTACTCAAGGTCCTGGCGTAGATTACGGCAGGCTTTGATGCCGCCATGGTTACAACGAATTGTGTTGTCTTGGGCCTGTTCTTGGCTATGGTAAGCAGAAAGATATTTGTACCCAAATTGTCCCAATGTTGCTCTTGTCATTTTGCAAGATGGTGAAACGACGAGAGCAAGAGAATACATGCGTAACGTGTGTCACACATTTGTCAAAATTCGATTTCGCAACATTTGCATTTCAAAATTTCCAACAAGCAACACATGCACAAATCTCACACTAGCGCCTGTTTGTAGAAACAGTGTCACCATTTTGTATTTTATTTTGACTCAGTTCTTGGTCCCCTGACTACCTACAAGTCTGGTTTTTTTTTGTGTGTGCATGATTTGAGCACCAAAACACCTTAGAGATATAAAGGAGTACATGTCAGGAGTTGCCAAATTGCAACTCCTGACATGTACTCCTTCATATCTCTAAGCTGTCCAGCCATTGACAGTAGCATGATTTCATAGACAAGACATAATCTCAACAATAAATTATTAATTTAATTTACTTTATAATATACAAAATACAGTATAATCTTTGTTATCAATTTATGGTTATCTAGCACTATCTTTTCTGATAATGCATAGATAAAGCTGAAAATTGGAAGGAAATTGTAGTAAAAAAGAAAAATGAAATAAAACAATCATCAATTAAATTATTATTAAAACAATAAATAATTATAGTACTCATTTTATTTAAATGCTTTTTTTCCCTATCATAATGGTGTTTCATTGTAAGCTTACAGATGTTTCACATTATATTTTGTTTTTGTTCAAACAAATCTACAGAGAGGAAAAAAAGTTTTTTTTCTATTCAACTTCTGTTTTAGCCAATATTTTCAGTTCTATGACATATTTCTGATGTCATTAACACATCAGATAACTGACTCTGTAATATATTCAAATATGAAAAGAGTCATACACAAAGTATAAAACCAAGCCCAATATCCTCCAGTGATATCATGTAATACCACTGGATTTTTACTGAATTCGGGCTATAATATGGCTATTAATTATTTGATTATATATATTGCCCAAATAATATTCTGGTAGTATTGTATGAAAAGAGTTATTAACCAGATATAAATTGTTACTAAATTATTCAAGATAGTAAAACACAAGCACTGAGTAACAGATTCATTTTATTTCAAATTAACTAGCAGGATAATAGAATCATCTAGTCAATAAAACTGACTAAATGAGTGTATTGTCTTTCAAGTTAATACTACCTTTAACAACATTTAACAATTTAATTAGAGATGGGAGAATGCTATCTATGAATACTCTAATACTAGAAAGTATTCAAGATTTGAGATCTCAAATATTACATTAATAAAAAATAAATCTAAATACTACAAATGCCTCCAATATCATGTCATAAATGATATTGGAGGCATTTGTAGTATTCAGAATGGCAGATCTCTCTCTCTCTCTCTATGTGTGTCATATCAGAAATCCTGACATCAGTGAGCACCTGGCGCAGGTTAATAAGTGGTTAGTAAGGTGCCAAGGTGTATCCCGGAGGAAGTTACAACCAGAGTGGTTCCCATTGCCTTCTCTGGTGCGCGAGGGGAAATGCCTTCCAAGAGGTCTTGTAAGGGAAACTGGTCCCTATTCAGGTGTTACAAACGTGAAGAAAACCCAGAAAACTTCATGTGATCAGCCCGTCTGAGCACAGTGCAAACCTGCGACTGAACTCCCAGTGTTTAGCGACAGAACCACTTGGCCACTGGTGGGCGTGGCATATCTAGAAATACCCAAATAAGGGCTAACTGAAAAATTTTAAATATTTGAATATTTAAATAGTACTTAAAAATATTTAAGAATATTTATAAGTAACTTTTATTAACATGTGCATGATGATCATATTGTAGCTGGTCTGATAAATTATATTTGTCATTATAAATGCTTTTAAAAAACAATTTTTGAAGTTCAAACAATAATCTTTTTGTGTCAATGGTATCCCTTTATATCTGCCACTGCATACAGACATCACCTCTTCAGCATCTCTGGTTTAATTTGTGACAAGAAAAGAAGCAGACTAGAATCTGAACATCCTCAAATTCTTGTTTTTTTTTTTTTTAAATAAAAATCTGTAGCATGTGAGAATGAGAGCATTATTTCTCTAAAATTCAAAATTAAAAGTTTGAAGTTTCATTTCTTAAAATTTAATATACTGTTTTTCTTTTTACTCTGATTTAGTTTAATACCAGATGATCTGCCAAATTGTCTTGGTAATTTGGCATAGCACAATAATTCAACAGATTATCTGGATTTAATCAGAAATCAGGTTTGTTAAGTTTTTATTATACATAAATTTATTAATATATTGAAATAAATAAAACAAGTTAAATAATAAATATTAAATAAATTATTAGCTAATTAAGTTCATTAAGTACTGAGTATTTGAAGTATTCAAATTCAAGAAAAGTGATATTCACCCATTTCTAATTTAATCTGAATTAATTTAATTTTTAAATCTGATTAATGGTTTTTTTCTCATACTTTCAATAATTTAATTTTTATGGGTATATTTTTACATTCAAAATTTACTTGCACAAATATTATGACAAAGTAGGTATATTATAAATAGAATTTAACTGACAAAAGTAATAATAATCTTATATTTTTAGCTAACATTGCTATTATTATTGGGTTGTTCGGAAAGTAATTTAGTTTTTTTCATAGAAAAATAAACACAATATTCTTATAATAAATAAATATTTTATTGAATTATATATTGACCATTTTGGTCAAATACCTGTTGTCATTGTTTCTGGTAGTAGCATGATTTCACATTCATAAAAATTTTGATCGTTGTTTACAAAAAACTGATCCAAGTGATTTTTGACATTGTCATTTCAAGTAAATGTCTTAGTTAAAAAAAATTTGTATAGACCGGAACAAGTAATAATCTGAGTGTGCCCGATCCGGCGAATATGGTTGGTGTGATAACACATCCCATCTAAGCTATAACAGTTTCTGATGAGTTACCAAACTTGTGTGAAATTTCTCATTATCATGGTAAAACACTACACTTTGTTTGTTGATCAATTCTGGCCTTTTCTGTTTGATGATATTACTTAATTTGTTTACTCGATGGCAGTACACTTTCGAATCAATTGTTAAATTGTCTGGTAAAAGCTCAAAAAAAAATTTCTTTAAAATCCCACCATAGAGAGCATCTCCCTTTAATAACATGTGGAACCCATATATCAAGCTTTGAAACGAAACCAATTCGTTTTAAGTAATAATAAACGGTTCAATTTAACAGATTTAATCTCTTAGTGATTTCACGTGTTGTTATATGGCAGATTGCTTCAATCAGTACGTTTATTTTGTTTTCATTGGCTTCAAATGGCCATCCAGAATGTGGTGTATCTTTGATATTAAAATTGCCAGAACGCAATTTTGTAAACCAGTTTTGGCACTGTCTTTCTCTCAACACATCTTCTCCAAACATGTACCACAATTTTTTTCTTGTTTGAACAGCATTTTGATTTTTTAGTTATAAAAAAGCAAAATATGCCGAAAATGATGCTTTCGATTTTCCAAATTTGATGGGTCACCGAAAAAAAAAACAATTGTACAGAATCAAACAAAATTTTTTACAAATAAGCCTTAAAATGTCAGCTGTCAAATTATATAATGAAAATGTGGTTTAAAATCAAATTGGCTGATAAAAATACATCTAATTCCTCTAGTAATAACAAAATGAAATTGCTTTCCGAACAAGCCAATATGTGGACACAAGTTATGTGATAATATATCCTGCATGTTGTAATAAATTAATTATGTAGGATAACAAAACACATAAAAGTCTTTAGTTTGAATAATTCTTAAATTTTACAATAAAAAGTATTTTTTATCACAAAATTTAAAAATCTGGATGAAAAAGTTTTTAAATAATCAATTTTATCAGATTTTATTAAATTACAAGTTAGAAACACATTATAACTCTATAAAGTAAGCAATGTTTGGAAACTCTATTTCCATGTTCTTTTATATAAATAATATATTTTCTTTTAAAATTCAAAGAAACAGATTTGATGAACATTAAAACTGGAAGAGATCAAAAGTCTGTTCATGAGCAGCTGATATAATGTGTAACAATACACAGGATTCCCACTTTAGCTTTTTAGTCTCTCTTTCAGTTCACTCCTGGCATCACTATGGAAGAACAATGAGTGTGTGTTCAAATTCAAAACGGTCTTACACAGGTTTTATTAAATCAAATTCTTCTATAGTGATATTTAGTGGAACACGAAAAATGTTGTAAAAAAATTTTATTGTTATACAAACCTCAGTTTTTAAACTTAATTTATTCCTAAACGTTCAAAAAGACATTTGTTCTCAAACTGAAACAAATTTTCCCATAAGAAACAATATAATATGCAAAATTTAAAAAATATATATATATATTTAACATTTTACATATTGAGGTGGACCAGTAGCTTCAAAGGAAAGGTTGACTCCACCATGGAACTGTTGATTTTCCTCATGTGCATGCAAAGGGACAATATAAGAAAACACTTATGTATTGTCTACTTTATTGAATTTTTAAAAATTTTGTAAATTTTAATATAATATAGATTAATCCATTCCTGACCCCAATACAAAGTTGTTTTTTTTTTCTTTTTAGCTGTATTTCATGCATAAAAATGCCTACAAATGCAATATAATATTATGTGTATCTATATTGACAACGACTTTATATGTATATTAAAAGCAAGATGATTCATCACCGTCACTTTACAAAAAAGTGCTATAATTAGAGAGACCCAACTCTGCCTGAATGAAAATCAACCAAGATGAATAACAAGTACTTTATCCACACTTTCTGAAATATTGTTTCAATTGATTTAATTTAAATTAATTAATTTTGATTTTAGTTTTGGTGTAAAAATCTGAGTTTTAATTATTATTTTATTATTTTTGGAAATATACATCAAACAAAACCCAATATCATAAGCAAATACACCAACAACTGCTGTAAATGATCGGGTTAAATTTTGGATATATGATTATAGATTAGAGATAAATTTGGCACTAGAGTTAGGCGTTAGGCACCATCTCTTATTAAAATTAATAATTATAATATTTAATTAATTAATTTAGATTAAACTGGAAAAAAAGAATCGGCCCGAAACGGGACTCAAACCCGCAACTCCTGCTTACCATGCGGACGCGTTGCCAGTTACGTTACCAGTTACGTTACCTCTTCCAGCATATATAAGACTAAGATATAACCATTGATGGTTATTAGTCTTAGTCTTATATATGCTGAAAGAGGAGATTGGACAGAAGGTTCGGGTAGCATAACTGGCAACGCATCCATTTGTGACATGCCATAACAAGGAAAAATTGAAAAAAACTAATAAGTAAGATTAAAATTAATAAATACAAATGTATTCTGACAGTTTATGAGTTACTTACACTTTCTATTGGCAAAATTTCCACAATCTTAACATAAAATAAGAAAAAAGTGAACTTTTAAGAAATTTGCGGATTTCCCAGGATGAGAAGAATTTCCTGGGTTAAAAATCCTGTTTGAGAAATCCTAATGTTGATATTATTTTTGTTTCCAAATAATATTGTTTTGCAAAAAGTACAGATAGAAAAGTATAAAAGAAAAAATTGTTTTAAAATACAAAACACTAGAATATGTTCCAACTATTTTACTGTAGTTATTATTGACTATAGCGTTTCTTTTGCCAATTACACACGCTTTTTATAGCTATTCAATAAATATTAAAAGTAAAATGGGTCACACAAAAATACACTATTAAACAAACTGTTTTCAGCGTTAAAAACACCAAAGACAGTTTATTTTATGTTTAATATTCAATAAACAGTTTACAAGTGGAATAAATGTTATAACTTATTTTTTACTTTTGAATAACAAAATAGACTGTATTACCTAAAATTTTAAATTATAATGGCATAAATTAACAATTAACTTTATCATGAAGGAATTATTTATGTTTATGATGATTACAGCCTGAAACTTTATGCATTTATAATCACCAAAATATGCATTTAAATAGACATTTTTAAAATGTGATTTAAGAATACTAATGAACACAGAAAATAACAACAAATCATTTACTGATATTAAACATAATTCCTGAACAGTTAATAGTTGTAGTGGCACACTAAATACATTTTCAAAATTAAACCTTTGCCTTTATCAGAAAATACAGATTTATATGTACAGAAATTTCTTTCCATGCAAGTTGACATGATTGGTACACATTTAAAACATTAATCCTTCAATTGTATAGTCAGTTGTTAGATCAGAAATACAGCCTCCATTTCCTTACAGAATGTTGGATATAATTAATCGTTCTAAAAACTTTTTGTTCTAAAAATCCAGGATTTTTAGAACTTCCTGCAGCTTTTTGTACAACTTTTCAGATAGGCTACTTTTGTTTTTCAGTACAGTGGAACCTCGCTTAATGAGCACCTCAGACAACAAGTGTTTCGCATAACAAGCAAAATAAATTGTGAAAAAATGACTCACTTAACAAGCGATGTTTCGCATAACGAGTGGTGAGGAGAGGGGAAGTCCCGGATGTATGCATGTTCCATCAGTCCGTGTTTAGCACTGATCAGATAGCATCTTAGTGTCACTTATGATCATACATTTTTCCAAACTTGTGTTCACATATTACATATAAACATCAACAACCATAGCCCATTATATAATAAACACATTTAATGATATGCCAAATTCATGGGCTACGTAAAGGCTATAATTACATATTAGAAATTAATTAATTTGACTAGAGGTAGGCAGTTATGCTTCCATCTCATATTAAATTTAATGACCAATTCCAAATTAAGTTCCAGAAATGTCTAAATTAAAAATTTATTATTTATAATTATTAAATTTAATACAAGATGGAAACATAACTATCACCTACCTCTAGTCAAATTAATTAATTTCTAATATTTAATTATAGCCTTTACATAGCCCAAGAATTTGGCATATTGTTTGGTGTGTTTATCGGACAAATTATCTGATTTTTTTTTTTGTTTTCTGCAAATTGAATTTGCATTTCAGGTTGGTTCATTCCACACTAGAAGAAAAGATGATGATTCACGCTCCTTAACAATGTTAATTGTATAATTTTCTTTGAATAAGCATTATACATAAAATATTTGAGTATTTTTTTTTTGGCATGGAACGCATTATTGTATTTTACATTAATTTTTATGGAAAAAATTGTTTTTTTAACGAGTGTTTCGCATTACAAGTAAGACTCTGGAATGAATTATGTTTGTTAAGTGAGGTTCCACTGTAATGTGTTATGTACTTTATCCACAATTTCAATCACTTCACTCATTGGAAGATGTGATTTCCAAACTGGTAATTGAAGTAGGTAGAAACCTAGTGACAGCTCTACGAGATGATCTTAGATTAATGAATTTGAAAATTCACCTTTGCAAATTGCAACAGCTGCTGCTTCCAAAAATCCATGTTATCAAGAATCTGTTTTATGTTCTTGAAGTGATCTTCATAATAAATGGTAGCTTCTACCCATATTCCCCAGTAAGAACTGGCTTGGGAAACAATCTAAAATTGGATTCACAATCTTTAGAGCAATGGTTGACAACCAGTGGTCCACGAGAAAACTGGACATTGATCAACTGAAGGTTATGTGAAGGATTACGAAAGAAATGCAAAATGCTTAGTTGCTTTATTCATTCATTGGGGTTTTTTATTCGAATCTAAAACCAAATACGAAGCGATTGTTATCAATAAATAATGAACAATAAACAATATTGTGAGTGCAATTGTCGTCCTTCGTGGAAAAGCGCTAAGAATCCATTTCAAACAAGCAGCAATGAACTTTAGGCTTGCATTAATTTGTTATAATTAAACATGCAAGTTTCACATTAATATAGTAAAATTGAACTTTTATGATCATTATTCTACAGATTTTGTATTGTTTAAAAAAATTTATGTTAGTGGTCCATGGAATTCAAAATTGCAAGTTTAGTGGTCCGTGAGGTGAGAAAGGTTGCCGACTGTTGCTTTAGAGAATTTAATTCAAGCTGGACATTTGGTGAATGCTTTCTTCATGTTTGATATTAAAAAACTACTGAATATAAGGTGATGAAATTTAGTCAGCCAATATAAAACTAATAGAAGGATAATCTGTTGAAATTTCTGTACTAACATGTCAAAGTTTAGTGTGAGAAGAGTTTAATTGAATCTGTCCGTATCACACACAAGCTTGAACATTTTTGGTAAAAGAGGGTGCCAGTGTCTGACACTTACTTGAATTGTATGAGGTAAAATCCCAGTAGAATTAAATTGATAATTTTTTGACATATTTGAGTAAACTGTAGTAAAAAAAGATAACAAATATGCATTTATAAGAAATTTAGCCTAAATATGCATTTTACACATGCTTCTGTGTGAATGTGTAAAGTTCCAGACCTTAACAATGATTGTATGATATCACTGTCGTATGTATGATAGAAATAGCAAAGTAGGCAATTAATTAATTAATTATACATTATATTATATATATAAAGATATAAAGTACGTATATGAGATTAATTAATTAATTGCCTACTTTATTTTAACTAGAGACAAAATATTAAATTTATTGACTTAACTGTTGTGAAATAGAAGAAAATAAAAAGTATTTTATTCAAATAAATTTAATCAGTTATTTTTTATATAAAATAATAAAAGGAACAAGGATCAAACTCAAGTCAGTGAGCCATAAGCCGCAGGCATTATTAATCAGAAGATACTAAAGTTAGCTTCAAGATTGTCAGGCAAACTGCTTATTAACTATGCATGTATTTCTTTTCAGGTTCTCTTCTTTGATACTGCCTATAGTGACAAGAAATGTAAAAAGTGGAATGTCAGACTAAATGCTTCAACATGATGTCAGATAATCACATGATTGATTCTGGTAGACAATCATTAGTTTTCTAGGAGTCTGTTTAGAAATGCCTACTGGTTCACCACTGAGCATCATTCAGAACATTATATGTAAAGTTTCTGGTAATTTACCAGTTGCTAACAGATTCACCAATCTTCAAGGGGGGGTTCGAGAGTGAACAAAACTACTGATGATGTCATTCACCATTACCAACCAACTGATCAGTAAGCGTCTCTGAACAGATCCTACATCAATGATAAATGTCATGATCAACTAATGAACATTTTATTTATCAATATACCCTGTTTACAAAATAATGAACTCCAGTGATACAACAATTAACAGTTAATTGTTGCTCCAACTGTAGCTTTGTTTACTTTAACTACTATTTTTTTTTATTCAGATAATTAGCAAAAACTATAAACTCTCTTTTATAACTGATCAGCAAGATCACAATACTTGCACATGGTGTATATATTCACTATTTCCTGACAGACTGAACAATAAATCATCAATTGGAATATTGTTTCTGTAAATTAAATATTAAAAGTTTTACACTATAACTTGTAAACAATTCGTCTTTTACTTACAATACATACAATAAATATTAACTATTTTTGAATATAATTTTGAAACAGTCCAAAAGCAGAACATTTTTCAAACAGTTTAAAAATCAAGAAATTTTTGGAACAGCATATTAACCCTTTGATGAGTGGATTTACTAGTGGTCCCTCTCCTTCAAGAATGAGTGAGTGAGTTTTTATACCAGACATAGTTCATTTTCTATCCAAACACAAGCCAAAAATTGAGTTGACATGCAAGCAAGTCAATAATTGTTTTGGGCCTATCTACAACAATTACTTGTCACTATGATGGCAATGACATCACTATCTCCATATAAAAGAAAGAAAAAAAAAGTATATATAATAAAAAGATTAAATATGCTCATGCTAGTAACCTTGGACATTGACATGTTGACCCCACTGCATATCAAAAACAAAATTGTGAACTCCTGATTTTTATTACATTTTTATTCATCTCTTATTATGAAAAGTGGCAAAGTTTAAACTTATGCAGAGATTTTTCAAAGTATTATCTCTGCTAAGACTAATAACTTAAGTTTCATCTTATGTAGTCAGTTTTAATAAGGAGACAAAGAACCCATGATTAAAACTGACTACATAAGATGAAACTTAAGTTATTAGTCTTAGCAGAGATAATCCTTTGAAAAATCTCTGCATACATTTAATGAAAAAGTCTGCCATTGCAATTTGTCTAAATTGTTCTGTGTACAAAGTTTAGTAAAAAATCAACCAATCAACTTTTGAAAACAAACTCAATTCTATAAGCCACATTGAAGAAGCTTCACTAATGTTCTGCCTTAAAAAATACAACATTTATGAAAAAATTCATATCTCATTTTCTAATTCATATTTTTTAATGAACTAGGCAATATTTTCTTCAAAGGGATGAAGCAAGAGAGAGGAAGAGGGTTGTAAGGTTAAACTTTGTAGATCAACTTCCATGTAGAAAGAAAGAATCTATATTATCAAAAGCTTATAGCAGCACTTTTTCTCATGGCTTTGTAAATTTTCTAATTGTTCTAAATATCTAAGCCATTCTTTGTGGGAGGTGCTATGTAGGAGGCATGCATGATCAAAATGTACATCTATGTCAAGGTTGCTAATGCAGCAGTGACCAGTCCTTTTGTGATGAAAGTCCAATGACCTTTGAGTGAGTGTTTAAAGGTTGCCCTGTAGCACCCATGTATTCTAAGTAGCAGTTGGCTCTGTAATCTGTAACAGGGATAATATCATATATAAACCAGGTTGGACGTATATAGCAGTCCTTAGCATTGTGGAAGATGAACACTGAGGGACTTCTGAAAGCTAATCAAAAGTTATTATTTCTGAAAATTTCCTTGTACAGGGTGACCAGTCTTCTATTGTATATGATAGCCTTGTATACAATGTCATGGAAGCAATTTTTTTGTGGCAGAGGAAGGATGACGAATTAGACCTTTTACAGTGATTGGAAAGTAGTCATTTAGTCTGGTATACTGAGCAATAGTTTGGAGCTCCTTACTCCTGTCTTGAGTGTCAGACAAATGGGTGAAGGCTTGATGAATTAGAGTACTAAAGCTGCCTCTCTTGAAGATAAAAGATTATGGAAAGAGGCAGGGATAATCGGGTGGTGTGTTGACTTCCTGTAGAATTTAGTTGAGATGTGTCCATCAGATAAGGTAAGAAGGAGGATATATTAATAGTTAAATGATTGCAAGACAGTAGAATAAAGGAGAAGTATGATATAAGTGTCAAAATTAACACTTTTAGCTGAACTAGGAATCAATGTTCATATTGCACATGTATGGAATTTGATTTTAACAAATTAGAATAAAAATGTATAGTTTGAATTATCATTTGACCATCAAAAATGTTCAAATTCAATTGGAACAGTGATTTGTGTATGTTAAGAAGCTGAACCTGTCCTAAAACAAGATGAAAACATTCCTTCAAGAAAAATTTAAACAGTTGGCTACCTGAAAGTAAGCATTTTATACCTGAAATAATATGGACCCAGAAACACATGACGTAATATTTGATTTACACAGCCACAGGAAAAAAACTGTTGCTGGAAATCAATGTACGAAGTTTAATCTTACAACCCTCTCCCCTTCCCTCTCTCACATTGTTCCTCTTTTAACACATGGATGGTAATCCCTGTTTTAACATCTGCACTTGAACTACAAAGGTCAATTAGTCTGACTAACCATTTAACACAGTTGAAAACATTTGCTCTCTTGTAAAATTGTGCTGGAAATTGGTTTCATATGCTCTGTTTATTATTGATAGAGATTATATTACTATATTGGAAAGTTCTAGACTTTATATTATAACTTTATCACATCCATCTCTTCATCTAAAATTTATTTCAAGGCTTATTATATGAAAATTGGAAGATTTTACAAACACCAATATTTAACAAATATATTCCAATATTATTTAAATAATTGTAGTGTATTTAATAATATTTTTTCAATTCATTATTGAACAAAGTTTAAATATCTTATTTTATTATTGCAGAGTAAAGAAATTTGGTAAATTAACAATTCCAAACTTAGTCTGCAATAATAAAAAGAATTTTTATTAATTATATATAAAATTTTGAATTGTTCCATTTTGGAACACAGCATAACTCCTTCTAATTGGAACAGCTTCTAACCTAAAGAAGGCCTGTATATCAAGCCAAAAATGTTTGTCAGAACTATAAATACTTGTTGGAAACATATTAAAGGCATATTTTCTTATATAAATAATAAAAGATTAATTTACATTGGTGCCTCAGTATGGAAGACTTAAATTAAAGAAATACAACAGAGATCTACAGACTAAGATAATCTCCATCAAGTTGGACATGTTAGCCCCAAATGATAATTGCCAAATGTTTTGCGACAAAGTAGATCTTATGAAATGTGAAAAATATGCTTATCTTTTCCATCCAAATGTATAGTAATGCTTGCTCTTCACTGTAAGGCCGCGACTCCACTAGCCGTAAAAGCTTTTAATCACGTGACCCATTTGCGTTTGTGCTCGGATTGCGTTGGAGGTCCGGCTAGCGAAGCTTTTTACGGCGACAGTACTATTACGGTGTATACGTGATATATAGATATAAAGACAATGATTAGATTCTACGAGTTTTCTCTGTACTATAATTACAAATGTAGTGAAAGTAATATCTTTACTTTCATATATTGACTTTTATTATTATATTATTAAGATAATATACAGTACTTATAAGCTTAGCTATTTTATTATATACTCCTCTAAATTAGAATTAAACAAACTTAGATTGCACGGCTATTTAAATTAGAATTACGCTGGGGGAAAGAGGACTCTAGTGTTTGTAATTTTAGTCTAAAAAAGTTTTTGTATTTATGTCAATTAGTTATGTATATATATATAAAGTTGGTTAATTTTGTAAAACTGTTTATCATCATCTTATATTGTGTTTCTTTTGTAATGATGTATAATTTTGTATTTTAAAAAGTTTTGTATTCCATGCTCGTGTACATAGAGCAAATTGAAAATATGTTCTATTTTTTGAATTATTTGTGTTCTAATTGCCACAACACCCGAGGATGACAGTTATATACCATCGAAAGTGAATACCATCACTTTTGATGGTATTTGGTTCTTAGTAATTAAATTTTGCTTTGATAACACAAATAGACAGACACTTTCATTTGTTTTGTCATCTTTTATTTCCAACATTAAGATAAACTACATTTTTATTTTGGCAATTTGGTTTTTCCCCTTACTCGCCAAATTCTTAATTTTTATAGTGTTATATTATATTTTATATAGTTTATTTATATTCTGTTGCTATTACAAATATTGTTTATATTCCAAGAGAGTTGCCAATGACATGATTTTTTCCCATATAAGGTTCACAATGATGAACATACAACTAAATGACTAAATTTTCAGTCAATTGCTCTATTTTGATTTTTAAATTTCCTTAAAGCAAACTATTTTTTGTTTTAAATTTTCAGTGTTACAATGAATTCATAACACCTTTATTTTCCAGCAGTTATTCTTTCCAGCAAATGTTTTTGGCCTTATTAACAGGGTGAGACAAAAGCATCATAACTTTTGAATGTAAAAACATAATTTTAAAATCTGTGCCAAAAATTATGTCATATCACATGTTCAGTTACAGCATGTAGATTTTTAAAACATTCCTGAGTCAGTTTGGAAAAATGGCTTCAAAAGAGGACATATTAAGAAAGCATGTTCTACAAATGCATGCAAATAAAGTGAAACCACTTTAAAAAATTGAAGAATTTTTTAGCAAAGACCATAGCAAATCAACTGTATATAATATTTTGAAGAAATATGAAATATCTGGATTGTGGATAATAAGGCCAGGACGTAGAAGAAAGCAGGTTGTTATGAATGCTAAAAACCAAAGAGCATTGTGACAAATGTTTGACAATAAAGATGCTTCAAAGCTGCAGCTAAAGCATCTAAAAGGTTCAATTGCCACAGGACATACATTAGTAAGACACTTAAGAAGATGAGCACAAAGAAAAGGAAGAAGAGGGCTAGAGTACATTGATGAAATCCAAACACAATGCAGATGGCTCTTAAGAAATTTTGGGCAATGGGAAGTACTTTTCTCTCTCTGACATGCAAATGCCAGGAAATAAAATTTACATATATAAACATCTCAAAGTTCAAATTCATAATAAAGCCAAACAATTGCTGGATTAAATTGGGCTAATTTACCACTACTATTAATAAATAATTTGGCAGTAGAGGTGAGCATTATGCACCATCTCTTATTGAATTTAATAATTTAGAATATTCTGGAAAAAAGAATAGGCCTGGAGTGGGGACTTGAACCTGTAACTGCTGCTTATTGTAATTAAATAATTAAGTCATTTAATTATTAATGGTACGAATTTAATCCAACAATCATTTGGCTGACTTTATAATAAAATTTATATGCAAGTAATGAAAAACCCTCACCTCCTGAAGTGAAATACAAATTTAACACTAGAACTGCCATATGGGTCACATTTGACCTATATAACTTGTTGAAAGTTACATATCTTTTGAATTTTTAAAGCTTTTCTTTCAAATTTTACAAATTTGCCAAAAATTAGATCATCTTACAATGAAACAATGTTTTTAAAAAACTAATTTTTTTTTTGCTAATAAGTATAATGATATACTGCAAACTGCCAACTATGGGACATTTTGATCTATACTTTATTTATTGATATCTGGCAAAAATTTTACTGATACATTTTTAAAATGATGTTTTTCAATAATGAGAATACAGTGGTACCTCGACATACGAGTGCCCTAATATATGAGTGTTTTGAGATACGAGCCGCCGAGCGAGCGATATTTTGCTTTGAGATGAGAGCAAGATTTGAGATACGAGGAATCGCACACTACACCACTGCACACGACCCCAACATGCGCCCCGCATGTTGGGGTCGTGTGCAGCGTCTAACGGTTTCTCCCACCTCAGACTAGACCTCAGTCTGTGTGCTTGTTTCCCTCGTTTTCGAAGAATTTTTGATAAATTGGGTTCGCGTTTTACGCTTTTTGTACATTTACAAAACATTATCACATTTATTTTTATAACCATGGGTCCGAAGAAGATGATGATGTCTATTGAATTAAAGCGTGAAATCATAGAAAAACATGAGCAAGGTGTGCAAGTAATTGACTTGGCGAGGATGTACGGGCGTAGCACATCAATGTGCTTAAACAGAAGGAGTTGATAAAGCGTATAATGCCAGCTAAGGGCGTTACAATAATTTCTAAGCTCCGGACGTCTCTCCATGAAAAGATGGAGAAACTACTGATGGTGTGGGTGACAGAGAAGCAGCTTCAAGGAGAACCTTAACACAAAGCATCATACATGAGAAGGCACGAGCGATTTACGGTGATTTGCTGAAGCAGATCCCACACACTTCCACAAACGAGGAATCGGAGGACTCGTTTAAAGCCAGTCAGGGCTGGTTTGACAACTTTAGGAAAAGGACCGGCATTCACTCCGTCGTCAAGCATGGTGAGGGAGCAAGTTCGGATGTGAAGGCAGCTGAGGTTTAAATCAAAACGTTTTCCGAACTGATAGAAGCCAAAGGATACATCCCCCAGCAAGTCTTTAACTGTGACGAGACAGGGCTTTTCTGGAAAAGGATGCCAAATAGGACTTACATAACAGCAGAGGAGAAGACGATGCCAGGTCACAAACCCATGAAGGATGGATTAACTCTAGCACTTTGCGCCAATGCGAGTGGCGACTGCAAAATTAAGCCTCTGCTAGTATACCATTCGGAAAATCCCAGAGCCTTTAAGTCACATAAGATTTTAAAAGAAAAACTGCAAGTTATGTGGAGGGCAAATCCGAAGGCGTAGGTCACCAGGAAATTCTTTGTGGAGTGGATAAACCTGGTGTTTGGCCTTTGTTAAAAAATATCTACAGGAAAACAACCTACCCATGCAAGCCCTTCTCGTCCTCGACAATGCCCCTGCTCATCCACCAAATCTCGAAGATGATTTACTCGAAGAGTTCAAGTTTATAAAGGTTCTCTACCTACCACCCAACACCATTCCTATCCTGCAGCCCATGGATCAGCAGGTGATTTCTAATTTTAAGAAGTTGTACACCAAGCACATTTTTCGGCGCTGCTTTGAGATGACGGAGAACACAAACCTTACCCTTCGAGAGTTCTGGAAGGACCACTTTAACATCGTGATATGCCTAAGAATTATTGATCAGGTCTGGCTGGGTGTTACAACGAGGACCTTAACCTCTGCATGGAAGAAGCTGTGACCTGAGGCTGTAGCTGAAAGAGCCTTCGAAGGATTGGAACCCGAAGTGTCAGTGGTAGAGGAGATTGTTTCTCTGGGAAAATCTATGGGTCTGGAGGTGGATAAGAGAGATGTGAACAAACTCGTCGAGGAACAGTCTCAGGAGCTGACAACCGAGGAGTTACACGATCTACATTCGCAGCAGCATACGGTGGTTCAACGAAAAATTAGTTCTGAAGAGAAGCCAGAGATGGAGGAGGTTATCTCTACAAGAGATATAAAGGAGATCTTGGAAATGTGGGAGAAAGTTGTGGAGTTCGTGGATAAAAATCACCCCGAAAAAGTTGCAACTGGTCGTGCATCGGAGTTGTTCAACGAAACTTGCCTAACTCATTTCCGCAATATCCTGAAAGGGAGGAAGAAACAAACCTCCTTGGACAGTTTTTTTAAACGATCTGCAAGTGAAAATGAGCAAAGCGTGACGAAAAAAGCGAAGACCAGTGACAAAAATTAAGAGCTTCTGTAAGCACTTCACTTTTTCTTTTATTATGTTTTTATAGAATATGTATTTGTTATTTATAAACAAATGTTTCTTCTTGTAAATACATTTTTCTTATTCAAAAACACTTAACAAAAACAACTGAGGTGGTGTTTTGGGAGCTGGAACGGATTAATGGCATTTCAATTAATTTCAATAGGGAAAATTGCTTTGAGATACGAGCAAGGTTACGGAACGAATTAAACTCGTATGTCGAGGTACCACTGTATTCTAAACATTATTTGTTATATATATGTATAATTCTAAGTGTCTGTGTGTGTGTGTGTGTGTGTATATTAGTGATGTAACGAATATTCAGTTACTACCCAGTATTCAGCCTATTCAGCCTATTTTTCACTATTCGGCCGAATACTGAATATTTAGTCACTATTCGGTCAAATACCGAATAGCTAAGAACAGGAGTAAGAAATAACAAAAATACAGTAAATTAATCATTTTGGTAACTTTTATTAATGCTGAAAATTAAACTATAATTATTAAAGTTAATAAGAAATAGCATCTAACTCTAGTATTAAATTATTTCGTAATTAAATAATATTATAGCCTTTATCTAGCCCGATATCTTATGGCATTGATGGCGTGTAGGTTAGAATGTATCGGGCATTAATATTATTGATTAGTTAATTATGTTATATTTGTATTCGCGTATATTTTAATATTTTTTTACGATATTTTAAAATGATTTACGAAACGTTTTATTGAAACTTATCGCATTTAATGAAAGAATTATTTATCTATTTCTAGAAGATGAGTAACTAATATATAATTTATTTTATATATAAAGCAAAGAATGAGCATTTCTCATTATATACAAAAGATAACATTTGAAATCATGTTAAATTTTAAAAATATTGACAAAAACAATAGCAACAAAATATCACAAAACTTCACAAATAGAAACCCCCAATAATATATTTGAACTGTTCCACAACTGGGGAGTAACTATATGTCCCCACTGAAGTATATCCTTAGGGCACTATTCAGTCTACAAATACGTATTAAAAACAAAATTTTAGAGTTAAAAAGATCGATTGCAAATAAAATAACTTATAAGTTATAACTTACATCTAAATACCAACAACTGCCGAATCATAGCGGGCTATTTACGGCTATTACATAAATTATAAACTAATTTGGCAGTAGAGGTAGACGTTAGGCTCCATCTCATATTAACTTTAATAATTATAATTTAATTAATTAATTTAAATAATTTAGACCTGGAAGAAAAAATCGTAGTGACAGCGGGCCAATAGAGAGCAGAGTGCGCAATCCTTGCCATAATGCGGTTTGTGCGCCAATTTTCGTACGTGTGTTAATCAAGCCAAATAGTTTGGCCGAATATTCGGCCATTCAGCCACGCTCCTGGCCGAATATTCGGTATTCGGCCTTGCTCCTAGCTGAATATTCGGTATTCAGCTGAGGCCAAATATACTATTCGTTACATCACTAGTATATATATATGTGTTACAGTAAAAACCCGTTTTTAGTTAAAACACGTTTTAACTAGTTGAAACTAGTTTTTACTGGATGTCATTGTTATAACCCGTTTTGTCAAGTTAAAACTAGAATTTACTGTTGTACATGTTTTGATTTTAGATAAAACTAGTTTTAACTTTTAACATAAGTTAAAACTAATTTTAGCTACATAAATATGTTTGGGGGAAATAAATAAAGTGATGATTGGGATTAAAACATTTGTATTATTTAATACAATATTTATTGAAAATATTGGTCACACATCTGTGTTATTAACATTAATTAACCCTTTGTCCCTGAAGGCACCGATCAATCGGTACCCTGGCTTTTTAAGCAAAACTTCGAGGTACCGATTCATCGTCACTTTGGTAAATATCGATTTTTGTAAAATTTATTAACAACAGATATAATCTCATTCAACATGAAGTGAATAAAGTATAATAATTCATTATATTAGTTGATAGCGGTATAAAATTTTGATTTCAAACAAATGTTTGATATAATGTGTAATAATTTCGCAACAAATAAACATACATGCATAAGTGTTATATCGAATTGTACAAAACAATACTCTACGACTTTCTGGCTCAGTGCCAGCAAACAACTATGTAACTAGACAATGTTAATTTTCACAAAACGTTACAAATTATCAACTTTGTGTGTCAATTCTGATATATATTTTTTTTTTTCTTATAAATTTTTCTACTAAAATGTATTAAAAAATATTGTATTTAAAACTAAAGATATTAATAAATGTAAGTGATTTTTTTCATATAGATATTATGATAATTTGATTTTTGGTGAACTTTTAAAATAATATCGCCTGACTGACCTATATTGCCTTAGGAGGAATCGCAAAATAAACGTAAACAAGATGTCGGGGGAAAAGGGTTAAAGTGATATGAAATTCATCATACACTATAGGAACGTGTTAGCTGAATGACCTTGGTCAAAAACAGTTTTTACTAAGCCATTTTGTTAAAACCCGTTTTGTCTAGTTAAAACTAGTTTTAACTCAAATTCATTTTTGACTAGCAGTAAATTCTAGTTATAACAATGACATCCAGTAAAAACTAGTTTCAACTAGGTAAAACGTTTTTACTGTAACATATATATATATATATATATATATACTGTATTTTACAGACTATAAGATGCACTTTTTTCTTCAAAAAATTGCCTCCAAAATTCAGGTGCGTCTTATAGTCTGTAAAATATGGTATATATATATATATATATATAAAATTATTGAAAATTTTTTTAATGCTAAAGCGAGTGAGTGCATTTTATTTTGTCAGTACATAATAAATGAAATGCTTCAACCCAAGTGAATCTGTTGTTGTTGATGAACATCTGTTCTGATGCAAATTATGATGTGCTTTCATTCAATATAGGCCAAATAAATCCAACAAATTAGGCAGCAAGTTCTGAATTCTGGCTGATGAAAAATAAAATTATTTTCTAAATGGTTTTCTTTATGTTAGCAAAGATGAGTCATGTCCTGGAGAAATATCATTGGCACAACATGTTGTCAGGAAACTTGTCAAGAATTATGCGTATTCATGTATCACCATTAAGTGTGACAATATTTTACGCCTCTTTCATTACTAAATTACGTACGTTCAGTGAAAGCTCAGAATAGTATGATACAATCGGCATAAGCTTCCTAATGTGAAAGCTATCATGGATATCATCTATCAATATGTGCTCAGTATTGGTCAGAGCCAATACTGAGAACATCTTGAACAATGAAGCTAACACGAAATTAACAATTTATAAATCAAAGAAGGATAAAAACATAATTGTCATAAGTTCACTTCCTGACTCTGTTGAGATTTTTGACAGAAGAACAAGACAAATAAAAGGAAACCAGAAATTAGTGATGGGACAATTAATTGGAATCTGAATCAGAAAAATTGGAGATTTTCAAGTAATCAAAATTGGGATCTAGCAAATCTCGTCATGATCTATGATTCTTAAAATGATTCTTTCACATTTAATAAGAACATTAATTATTTTTTTCAATTGAAAATTTAAAATTTTTAAAATTATAATATTAACAATCAAGTATTAATTTATTGAAAACTTTCACATTGACAATGAAGAGAGTACATGACACCCCATACACCATGATGTCTGTCATGGCAGACTTTTCTTTTGTGTAGTTAGAATGATGAGAGATTGCACTTGGTCAGTACGAATTGTCCCCATTTTAGAGGAGATAGGGTGATATTAATGTGGGAAACGCCGGGAGGTAGGACGGAGTTGTACCTCCTTTTTGTCGGCGAACAGGTCGGCAAGACCCACCCCACTGTCAAGGATGACTAAATTTTGGTGATATCCCGACTTGTCGGGATCGGGTAATTATTTGTCAGGTCGAGTGGAGGAAGTGTGTGGGTTCGTCGATAAGTTCAAGGCGATATTCGAAGTAACGGAACCACGAGGAAAACAAATAACGATTTATTTAGACGGTAAACAGATACAAAAGATCTAACGCGTTTCGTTTCTAACCGCGAGAGAGAGAGTTCACAAATGCGAGGGGGGGGATCATACCTCTTCCTAGGATTAGTCGAAGAATTAGCTGCAATCGTAGGGTTAATCGTCTCTGTTCTCCGGTTGTGGAGGGAAGCGGGAGGATCGGGCGGGCAGCTCGTCGTCGGCGGACTTCGGTGACTTCGTGTTTCGGCCTCGCTTCTCGGGACGGATCCTACGAGTCGGGTGTCTTGTGTGGACCTTCAGTGATCCCGTTCTCAGCTTTTTCCCCCCTTATATACTCCAAGTCCCGTCCGCTGCGATCACCAATCGCGACGGAGGGCGATGATTCGGGCTCGTGACGCAGAAGTCGAATCCAGAGAGGAGGGAAGCGAGTTTGACGGCGGAAGACTGTACATCCTTTGACTTGTGATTGTTATCTCCCGAGGGGATTTGAAAAAAGAAATTTTAAAATCGGACCGGCTTAATTCGGTCCTCACATTAAGGTTGCCACCTGGCTGGTATTTTGTTGGCTTGACCGGCAATGGTAGTCAACAAAAATATTTAAACATTGGCATAACAGTTTAAAATATAAAAAAAATTACATTTCAATTGAAAAATATATTATATAAAATTATTTTGAGCACCCTTCTCTACCTGCACTTAAAATAAACAACATAATCCCTTTGAGATGCACTATTTTATTTAAGCTTCTAACGTTTTTGATCTACTTTACTGACCTTCCTCGGGAAAAAATCAAATATTATGATTTATAACGAATGAAACCTTCATTCGTTATAAATTGTAATATTCAATTACCTAATTATTTAATAGGAATGGTGTATTAAGGACAAATTGAAATGCACTTGCCATATTCACAAAATTTGATTTTTGTCTTTATGGTTAATACAGTTGCCTAACTGGCATGCTTTAAAGCTCTCCAAGCCTTCGAAATCTCTGATATGGTCCCTATGATGAGTATAACATATTAAACTTGCCTGAAAAATTTAACTTCTTTCTTTAGCTCTTCCATCAATGATAGGCTCTTCAGAGTAGTGATAGGAAGGCTTCATTGTTGTATTTGAATTATAATGTACTGTACAGTACATATGATTGCACTGCTATCAGTTTTCTGTATAGCATCTTTAACCATAATATTTATATATAAGAAATCTACAGAACAATTGTGGATCTAAGTTTCAGAGTTAATTCCACAGTATTTCAGTTAGTTTTCACTATGATGTATAGATTTTATTCTTTCCAGACTATCAGAAGGGCATCTGCATAAACTTCTTCCCCTCTCATTCTTGCAGTTTACTAGCATAAATGCTAAACTGCAAGAAGTAATGTAAAAACTAAGCTTGGACATCATGCCAACACATGTATTTTAAAGAGAAGAATAAATCGACACAAAATGGCATTAAAGAGCTTTTCTTTGCAAGCGCTTTTGAAATTCCTATAAACATTGTCTTCAGGCAATAATTCAAATCAAATGCTTTTTCAGAACAAATTTTAAAGTACAAACTGCTGGTCAACAAGAGGTTCCACCCCACCTACTACCTAGAAAAAGCACTTGCCAAGCTGCTTGGTGGGCTTCTCCCTTCCTCTTGTGTCACACCTTTGTCCATCACAGCTAAGGCTGCAATAACTGCAATGCTTGGTGCCTTGCCTTGAAGTGCTTACAACTTCTATAAAATGGATATCGTTGCATTATATCCCTCTGTGCTTCACTTCAATGCAGTCATGCATGCTAACTTGTTACTTATCAAGGGAAGGTTTCACTGCACAACAAGTTCTGGAGGTTTGGGGGCTTTGCTCTTCATCACAGAGCATAATTACTTCTGTTTTAATGGGAGGATATATTTCCAAAAACAGGGTGTCCCAATGGGTTTGCCGTTGTCTGCTGTCTTAGCAGAGTTAGTTATGAGGCATGTTGAGTACAGGGTTTTTGACTTCCCACTTTCCATATCTTACCTCTTGTTATATCTGAGGTATGTGGATGACATCCTATTGGCATAGCAGGAAACAGAGGGTGCCTTTCTAGTTTTAGAACAATGTCTCGCTAGTGTATACTCCTCTATCAATTTCACCCGGAAAAAAGAGATTGACGTAGATCTTGTGTTTAGATCTACATATCTCCAGGTTCCAGGGGGAGTTTGTCTTCTCCATATTCCACAAATTCAACAGCATTCCCCCTATAATCCCTGCCAAAGCATTCCAACCTCCACAATATGTCAATGCAGCCATACCTCTTCTTATCAGAAGAGCTTTCCTAATATCCTCTATGCAAATTAATACCAACATCAAGCTTGATTCCATCCATTCAGCAGTGTGTGGCAGGCTACAGTACTGCCAAATACAAGATGTCCTGAACAGAGTCAAAAGGTTCATTTTTCCCCACTGCCAATTTGTGGAACCCAAGGGACTTGACTGTAGTCCACCCTTTTTTGCAATTTTGTGGTCACCTGTCAGCCTGTATTTGTCATATTTTTAGACAATATTCCTTGTATTTACCCATCTTTCTGTGCCCAAGTCTATGAAGACTCTTTTGCAACAATAGGGATGCACTTTCAAATTTGGAAAGGTCAGGAATGTATTCTGTCCCATTAGAAAATACAACAATTGGGACTCAACATGATACTGATCAAATATTATTCCTCCAAACTTTGAAACTCTCTCTTGTAATCCAACCTTTTCTTTACCTACTACATAGGGCTACCATCAAAATGATGTGCTGGTTCTACAACATGGCATTAAAATTCTCTTTATGAAAAATATTCTATTCCCAGTCTGTCACATCTTTTGTAATTTAAATAAATATTTATTAATTGTTTCTTAAAAATAAAACCTTAATTTTGCCTATGAGTCTAAAAGAATTGCTGACCCAATTTAGAACATTCTGGAGAAAAGACAACTGTAGTTGACTTTTAACTGATTAACTTGTATAATTTATGATCCAAATTAATATGCCTGGAAGTGAAAATAAGATGGGAGTCTGATCAGTTTAACTTCTAACCCAGCTAAAAGTAAATTCAAATTCTACTCTGCACCAAATTTTTCTATCAGAAGATTCTAATTATTAAAATTGATTCTAAAAATTAATATAATGAATAACATTAGTACAAGATAGTGACCTAACTGCTAACTAACAAACAAATAGCCTGAAAGAAACCCACCTTTTAGATGTTTAGAAATTAAATTTTTAAATCTGAAAGAGAAAACTGTTAAATTTTTTTATAATTTTCAACTTTAATAAAACAAGTACTGTATCATATAAATCAGTGTTTTTCAACCACTGGTCTGCAGAAAAATATTTGATCATACCAATGCTGGCATAGTTAATTATGGGTAACATTTAAATAGTAATCTATAGTTACTGTATGTTCTTTGTTATATACAGTAACTATAGATTACTACTTAAATGTTACCCATAATCACACTAACATCTACACACACACACACACAGAAAAACCCCCAAAATTTTTTGCATTTCTTGACATTTTAAGGTCCCAAGTCACCATTCTTTCTTTTCATTATATATAACAGAGTTAGGAAAGTAAAAATTATGAACATAAAAGATTTTATATGATATATCAGCTTTACACCTCTTTTACACCTTTGTGAATTTAATCATATATAAGAAAAACAATTTTTACATCACTTATTGTATAGCTAATATGTACAATAGTTTTAAGAATAAAAATGTGTATTATTGGTAGTTATATTTTAATATCAATGGTTTGTTTTACATTAAAGTTAAATAATAAAATATAACAGAAAGAAATCATATTGTAGTATGTATTATCATTTTAAAGTTTCTTTTATAAATTACAAAGTAAGAAAAGTAGTGTATTCACTTGCAGATTTACCTCGGATAATGTGGAACATCAGTTAATCAAGTGTCTCTTAAATTTAATACAAAAATATCATTGTAAGACTATGTCTATAAATCAAGTGCAATAAAAAAAGCTATATCTACAGTATATATATAATCGAGACGAGTTGATAATAATAATAATAATAATCAGCGCAGAACCAAAACGGTTAGGAGTTGAAAGTTGAAATTTGGTACACAGTTAGGGTACGTCACGAGAACGCACACTAAGAAGGGATTTTTCGAAATTCCTCCCCACAGAGGGGGGGAATTAAGGCTTTACTTAAGGCCTTCCATTGTTACTTGACACTTCCATCAACAATGGAAGTGTCAGGTAACAATGGAAGTGTCAAGTAACAATGGAAATGCCAACAATGGAATTGTTAAGAGAAAGCGACGTGCAAGACGCAGATGCAGTTTTTTTCGTTTTTGTGGAAAATCAAACATATTTTTAGACCCATCTAAAAATTCTGTAATTAGTCTGGAAACAGGGAGGATCTAATTCTTGCATTCTGTGAAAACGGGTAAGGTTGACTGTAACGTAATAATCTTAATTTTCGCTAAAACGGTTAGGAGTTGAAAGTTGAAATTTGGTACACAGTTAGGGTACCAAATTTAAGTACCAAAGTGTTAAGTAACAATGAAGAACAAGAGAAAGCAACGTGCAAGATTTACGGGCTCTGGAAGAAAAGAAAAAAGAAAAAGAGAAATATCTTAGACCATATTCGATTTTCAAATTTAAACAGATTAGTTCAGTTTTTCTCGACCTTTCTTCTTTAGAACATTCGATGAAAATCGAACGATATAATCAGAACACGTTGTGAAAATCGAACAATATTAGAACATTCGATTTTCAAATTCGGCCTTTCTTTCGAAATACTTAGTTTGTTGATGAAATTACTTTTTTTCTTTTGTGACTATAACTTAATAATCTTAATTATCGCTATCGTTACTTTTTCCTGAGCAACACCGGGCCTACCTGCTAGTTAATAATATTTTTATCATATCTGCACTTTCCAATTTAGTTCCTTCATTGAATTACCTCTGTTATTAGAAAGTTTTTAGTTAAACATTATTTATTAAATATAAAAACATTATTTATATTTCATATACAAGGAAAAGTCACAAGCAAACATAAAACAGAAAACAATAGTTTCATTGTGAAGAATAGATATAAATTACAGTACATTCCCTTCAAAATAATGATCATTTGACATCACACACTTTTGCCAACATTCATGACTGAAAATGAAAGCAGTCTGAAACCCATTTTTTGGGTTTCTGACTGATTTCAGTCATGTTATGTATGTTTAATTGCTTGTGCTAGTGTAGTATTCTCAACTTCTTGCAATAATGCAAAACTACAGAAACAACCACTCATACCTTTAAATGCAGGTCAATTTTACCTTTTCTAATGTTTTCGGTTGTTTTAAACACCCTTCCTCAGGATAAAAACCAATTGCAATTTAAAAATAAGAATGAAAGCTATCCTTTGAAACAATTTGCATTTCAAAATTTTAATACTTTAGAATCCCAATCATTTGACTGAATGTATTGGACTTCCATGTAGATTAAAAATAAATTGACAAAGATGATGTATTCAAACATCAAAAAATAAAAACAACAAGAATGACAAATGCATGTTATCTTCTAAGATTGTGCTCTTAGTTTTTCATTATTCTTGTTGTTTATTTTTTATTTATCTATATTTAAATCCGACCATTATTTTTCAATGTTCAAATACATCATCTTCATCAATTTATTTTCAATCTGCATGGAAGTCCAACACATGCAGTCAAATGGTTGGGATTCTAAAGCATTAAAATTTTGAAATGCAAATTGTTTCAAAGGACAGCTTTCATTCTTATTTTTAAATTGCAATTGGTTTTTATCCCGAGGAAGGGTGTTTAAAACAACCGAAAACATTAGAAAAGGTAAAACTGACACTGCATTTAAAGGTATGAGTGGTTGTTTTTGTAGTTTATGACAAATGCAGTTTTACTAAATAGTGATCTGAATCTTCCCAAAGCTGATTATAAACAATTAAATAACTCCACAAAACCTTAAAAAGCACCAGCACAATAATATATTTAATACAAACATGTTGAGACAAATGTTTTCAATCCAATTAGGATCTGCTTCAGGTCATTAATGTTCGAAAGAATTAGAATGCAGGATGTTCGAATTCAAATATTTTAAAATCATCAGAACTGTAAAGCCTTATAACACATATACAGCAAAAATCACATCTAGATGTTAACATTAATGTTAAAACTAAAATAAAAATTAGCGAATACATTTTTTTAAAAAAATCATATGCGAATTAATTGATTTCCTACTTTTTGATGTTGCCAGGATCGTCAAAAAAAGGATTGCCAGGCATGCAAGATATTCGCCTCCTCCTTAAAATTGATGCATTTCCTCTTTAATTCAACTTTAAAAATTTCCAGAGCCTCTAAAGTTTTGATTTGATCCGTAAGAAGAGAGCAAAACAGACATTTACTATAAACCAGGGTACCAGCCATTATTCAAACTAACTGCTTCGAATGATCCTTATAGTTAGAAAATAGCAGCATTCAGAGCTTTTATGGCCCATCAGTAGCGAAGCAGTCTTCATACCCTAAATACTGGGAGTTCAGTCATGGGTTCACGCCTCACTCAAACTTTTCTGGGTTTACTCCATGTCTGTAACACCTAAATAGGGGCCAGTTTCCCTTAAAAAGACCTCCTGGAAGGCATCCCCCCTAGGCAGATCGCCCAAGTGTTGCATTGCCATAACTAAGCAAACAAACAAATAGAACCCTTACAAAAACAGCCTTCACACACTGCACAAGCATAATTAGTATAAAGCAAGAATTAAAATGTATAGAGAAAATAGCAGCTACACATGGTTACCCTAAAAAAGTGGTACAAGGTTTAGCAAAGAATTATATTAAAAGAATGAATGAACACACCACTTCCAATCTTAACAAGGGCAATAATAAGGGTTTGACTGTACTAACAAACATATACCAAATGATTACAACCAGGGATTAAAGGCTTTATACTAAGATATTGCTATTCATAGAGATTGTTCAATAACATACATGCATAACCTGTCAGTATATAAGTTATTAAGAAATGGCAAGGACGCCATTAACGTCTACAACGCACTGGGGTATATAGTATATAGGGATTGCAATCCAGCAGTGTTTTCAATCCAGCTGGATTTTTGCTGGACCAACATCATTCCAGCTGGATCCAGCACAAATATATTTTTGATGCAATAAAGTGTTATCTATCTATCCATATATCCAGAAATTTATGGTTTTTTTTAAAGAAATAAAGCATTTTTTTTTAAAATGTTTAAGAAATTTTTATTATTTAGACTGGTCACTATAAATCAGTAAAACTTCTTACACATTTAGGTAGTAAACATAACTTTGGTTCGGTTTAACACTTGAGATAGAGATAATTAACTTTAAATGTTTAGGTAGATTATATTTATAATGTAATCTTTAAGTTAAATAATAGCAAAGGTAATTCTACTAATTAATTTATATTAATATATTATAATAATGTAAGGATGGATAATCAGTGGCTAAGGGGCTATCAGTCTTACTAGTTTTCTTATATAGGCTCTACATATCAGTCTGTAGTTATTTATAAGTAATTTAATTATTAGTGTTAGTAAAGTAGTGAGTAAGTAATTAGTAATAGTCTAGTAGTTAGTTATTATCATCACAATCATGAATCACATGCATTCATAGCATCATATATCTAAGATACTGATACTCATTAATTTAATTAACTATTTAACTAACTAGGAAGTCTCAGTTTCTCACTAATTTTCACAATAAAATTGCCTAGCCCATTAACCATTTATAGAATAAAAGTTAAAAACTCTTACTTAATAGAATTAGAATAGAAGTTATAAAATATTAGTCTTGTCTTGAATAAAGTATTTTAAAGGATTAAATAAAATTAAATCAATCACTTCTGTCATTTTTTTGACTTTTTTGGAAGTAGAATCTCAAGAAACAAATGGTATTGATGGTGTTGTCTCCCAACCTACTTCTTAACGAACTGCATATATGCGCTGCGGAGAAGGCCCTTTCTGCCTCTACACTAGTTGGTTTCAGGGTCATCAAATAATCATAAAATCGTTCTGTCACGTGATTCATTGATGACACAACCAACCATAAATTAGAATTATGCACCAGGACTAGGAGAGGAGTTACTTATTTTATTTAGCGTGAAGACACTTTATTTAGCGAGAGCAGAAAGTCAACTGGCAATTAGATCAGCAGATGTAAAAGGGAGGGTAGTGGAGTGTAGAGAGGGCGTGTAGCACGTGCTGCACTGAATGGCAATGTCACTCTCGCCGCCGAGCGATAGCACACGTAGCAAAGCGGCAATGCTGACAACGTATACTTCTGTGCCACCATTTAGAAAGTTAATTGAGTATTTGCGGATCCACAGTGCTGGATCCAACACCTGGTGCTGGATCCAGCAGACCGAAGAATGTGCTGGATCCAGCTGGATCACTGGATGAGAGATCCAGCAATTGCAATCCCTAATAGCATACCTGTCAGGAATGACAGATTTCATAAGGATCTTGTGTACATATGTTCAACAAAGAGATCTCTTAAAAAATGGCTAGCGGAACGTAGATATGATATACAACACAAAAAACAGACTACTGCCCTAGCAATATACGCTTCTGAAATGGACGTAGAAGCTAAACTACAGCAAGCCAGTCTCATTAGACGCTCTCTTTGCACAGATCAAATCAAAACTTTAGAGGCTCCAGAAATTTTTAAAGCTGAACTAAAGGGGAAGGAAATGCATCAATTTTGAAGAGGAGGCAAATATCTTGCATGCCTGGCAATCCTTTTTCGACGATCCTGGCAACATTAAAAACAGGAAATCAATTAATTTGCATATGATTTAAAAAAAAAAAAAAATGTATTCGTTAATTTTTATTTTAGGTTTAACATTAATGTTAACACCTAGATGTGATTTTTGCTGTATACGTGTTATAAGGCTTTACAGTTCTGATGATTTTAAAATATTTGAATTTGAACATCCTGCATTCTAATTCTTTCAAACATTAATGACCTGAAGCAGATCCCAATTGGATCGAAAACATATCAACATATTTGTTTTAAATATATTATTGTGCTGGTGCTTTTTAAGGTTTTGTGGAGTTATTTAATGTACTGAATAATGATATTGAAAAACCTTGGAAAGAGATAAAAAGCCCAATAAAACCCAGATGAAGGGGGTAGAGCAGCTGTGTAAGCCCAAAAATTCCATTTTTTGGCAGGTAGTATTTAATACCAAAAGCTTAATAAAGTATTTGATAAAAGCTTAAACATTCATTACGCAACACATAATGTTGCGTAATGAATGTTGAGATTGTCATGGAGGATCCTGTGTACAAATCCTCAAACACATTTATTATGGGGCAGATTATCTATTGATTGCAATGATCTCATCTAATATTCTCCTACATCCTAGCAATTACTTCTTCATTACATTGCATCATTACCTAGATTGAATCATCATCCAAACTTTCTACACCTTCTATATGAATCTCTTGTACTATTCATACACTCTAATCTTCAACATAGTATCGAATCGTCACTATATACCATTCTTAATATTTTTAAAATTACACTAACTTATTTTAAGTTTACAGCAAAATTAAATGTTTATACCTTATTCCAATTTTAATGTTTCAAATTTTGGAAGTAGCCACCTGATCTACTATTTCTGTTGATATAGTATTCTCATATAAAGGTAAACCTATCTTTATATGAGAATACTATCTCATATAAAGAAAACATGTTTTGACAAGCTGCATTAAGTATAATACAGCTTGTCAAAACATATTATATATCAAGCTTTCAACTGTAGCAGATGTAATTGTTGTTGTTTTCAACTGCTATTGCAATTTCCATTTATTTTTGGCATTACCTTGTAGATTAATTTTTATATACTTTCTGTTATAAATAATTAATAATGCAGTAAAGCATCATTTATATGTCTCTTTAGGAATCAGACAAAAAACATGTGTAACTGAAAAGTCATATAGTCAAAGTTTAATTCATAATGCACCACAAGACAGCTGAACTAATAGTTTTTAATCACAGTATTACATTAAATTTAACAATAATGTTCACCTTTAAGACTCGTATGTCACTGCTAATGGATAGTATACTATCATTTACTTTTGTTGTTACAGAATACAGTGAAATTCCATTAACCTGGCATCTGGTATGCCTGCAAATCTGATTATCCAGCATGTCTAGCACATTGTTGCGAGTCCAGTGCTTCGCTCTTTACCATCATCACTGACTACTTTCAATATAAACATTGTGGAAACAGAGAATGACCAGGACAACATGATGATGCTACATAAAACCAATTGGCTCATGCATAATTTTTCTAAAAACTTTTCCAAAGACATTAGTGCACAGGTTTGATACAGGAAGAAAAATATTTAAGATACTCAAAATCAATAATTATCATGGAAACAGCTACAGTACAATACTTTTAATGTACTTTGATGATTTAGAGTGCATCTGTATTTATATGCAATAAAAGTGCACAAAGCACAAAGAAGTGTACTACAAACATGTAGTACACTTCTTACTTTCCTCTATGTTATGATCACTTCACACTAATCTAAACTAACCTATCCTTCTCTGAGAAACAATACATGTTGTGAGGTCAATCCTGTCATTTAATTTCAGAAATATGAAGAGAAGAGTGTGAGAACAAAACAAAAAAAATGTGTTCTAGAAATTCTAAAATAATATTGCAATATGTATTATCTTTATAAGAAAGGAAACAATATTTAAATGAAACTTCATAATGAATTCAGATGTATTTAATTTTTCACAATTGCAAATAATATGGAGATTTTGGAACCAATTTCAAATGACAAAAATGTGAAACATAAATGATACACCATTGTAAATATATACAGGGTGGGCCAACGAAAACGAAACGGCAGAGTGTTCGTGTTCGTCCAAGCAAATCGCTCGGACAGGTCGATTTTATTCTCGAGAGGACATCTTTTGCAATAAAGTTTTTGTGATTCTGAATACAACAGACAACAAAAAATTTTAAAAACTCATTTATTTTGTATTAATTAAACAAACATTTTTTCGAAAAAAATGTTTGTTTAGTTAATATTCAGATTCGCAAAAACTTTATTGCATAAGATGTCCCCTCGAGAATAAAATCGACCTGTCCGAGCGATTTGCTTGGGCAAACACGAACACTCTGCCGTTTCGTTTTCGTTGGCCCACCCTGTATTTTTACTATTTTCTTTGCTTACGTTCCGCTTAAATTTTTATATACATTAATTCAAAATAAAATAGCAATAATATATTAAATAATATTAAATGAAGATGTCAAAACAGCAAAAACTGTGTAAATATCTGACATTTTGGATCTATTTAAAGGATCATCTTCAGTATATTTTTGTATTTGAACAAATGAAAAGAAAAAATTTGAAAGTAAATATTGAAAACTATTAACTGAAAATAAACATATGAATAATAATATAAATTAAAATGTCTTATATACATAATAAAAATTAAAATTACAAAAACATTTAAGTAGACTAAAGATTTATAAATTTTTCAAAGAATATTTGTTATTGCCATTAGAATATATTTAAAAAATAATTGATGGCTAAAATTGCATAATCCTGGAAATTTCTGAGCTTTGGATAAAGCAGATTATAGTCCCAAGAACATTAGAATGGCCGAGACTTAGAAATCCTATATATGATACAATGTTATTTTAAAAACCAATAAAGTTACACTTTTGAAAATTTGACTGTGTATTGAAATACATAAATACCAACTTATAAAGAAAATTAAGATTTTCTGCCTATTAGGAAAACTTTTACTGAAAAAGTTAAAACTAAGGCTCATTGTGGATGTATTCTCTCTTTCATTTTATGTTCATATAACAACAATAAAATATCCTATTAGATATTAAACATTTTCTTATTGTGGTGTTGTAATATACTACAATGTATATATGATAAGCATTAATAATTGCCATGACACTTGTTAATACTTTTATATACATATGAAGTTTATTACATTTCTTTTGTAATTGATAAAACAGATGTTCTTAAAAAAATCCGAATGAATAAAATCAAGCTTACCAAGATGGTTTTTCATAAAATATGGATCTTTGTTCAGATCAATAGTTTCTAAAGCTAACTGTCGTTGACGTTCTCGTCTGTCTCTATTTGTATCAGACCATGATGCTACTCCTCCTGAACCAGTCTTTCCTCCAGGTCTGTGTTGAAAGTCCATTGTTTTATTTTACCTTTATTAAAAATATAAATATTTTAAAAAAAATTAATTAATTAATAATACATTTATTAGTATAAACAAAGTATATTCAAAATATAAATGTAATATCATCATAAAAATGTGTAAAAATTAGCACCATGTTGAAATCAAAAATTAAAATATTTTGTTTAAAGAAGTCAAAAAATATTTAAACATTTTCATATATTATTTTAGCTTGTCAGCTTATAAAAACATAAATGTACACACAATTCCCAACTTTTAGATATATGCTATTCCTAAAATGTGTACAAAACTCAAATATCTAAAAGTTAAATAAAGAATTATGTTACAAAAATAATTATGTACTGAGAGAGCTAAAAAGAAAATTACAAAACCTATTAAGTAGGAAAGTTTTACTATTTTTATAGTGATTATATTATGATTCATAAATCATTATTTAAAACAATAAGCCAAATGATTACCATATTGAATTGGGCTACTTTACTGAAACTGTTAATAATTAAATTCTGACTAATTTAGTACTGGAGGTAGGCATTAGATGCCATCTCTTATTAAATTTAATAATCATAATTAAATTAATATTTATCAAAAAATTTAGAATATTCTGAAAGAAAAGAGTTGGCCTAGAGTGGGACTTAAACCAGTAACTGTTACTTATCATGTGAATGTATTGCCAGTTACAGTACTTGGACCTCTGTCTGATCCTCAAATTCCAACATATTTAAATGTAGATATGACTTACAGGACGATGAAGTCGTCCCCAGCCGTAATCACTCATTATGACACTCAGCTGATTTTGTTTTATCCCAACATTGTGTGTGTGTGTGTGTGTGTGTGTGTGTGTGTGTGTGTGTATAAACATCTCAAGACCTGATACATTAAAACATCAGGCTTTGAGATTAGTTTAATACCTTTTAATTTATTTAAATCTATAATGAAATAAAACAAAAAAGCAATTATTTTAAATGCTTTTGTCAAAGATTAAAACATTATTTTTCTGTTTCATTATAGATGTAGGCTTACCATAATATTTTTTTCTCAAACTGGGACAAGTTTCAGAAAATACTTGCAACAGAAAATTAAGCCTGCTAGGATAAGCACCTATGATTGAAAAGACTAAATAAAGTAGTTGTTAACAAAAACAACGAAAGCAATTTTTAATTACTGAACTAAACATATCTTATTATTAAGAAGTTATTAATATTTATCACAAGTGTAAACTTTTTTAAAAATCCTTTGTCACTTAAATCAGTACAGTTAAAATACGACAATACATTTGAGGAAGTTCCCATTGCTTGCCTTATGTTTCGCACATTTCAAGTGATTTTTAATGTTTGAATGCCCACCATGAGTTACGGAAAATTCTGAAAAGCAGTTCATATTTCACTTGGTCAATATGATCACAGACTTTTTTCAATCATCAATAAAAACATGGTTTCTTTTCGGCATTTTAGAGATTAAATGGATTTATTGTACAGTACGAAATAATCACAAATGCCAACCAGCAATTTGAACTCGATTAAGATATGTCATGCGCAGCAATGATGTGGCCAGTTTAAGTTACAGTATTGCCAACTCTAATTGAAACAAAATATCTAAAAAAATGAAATAAAAAAATCTGATCTCATAGGCTACATGCTATTATAAATTCTGTGAAAAAATAAAACATCTAAATTCATTAGGCCATATGCAATAAATTTTGGGGAAAACATCTAGACAACATTAAAAGTACTTAGATCTAGATACGAAATATTTTGATTGGCAACAGTGAGTGTAATTGCCAAATCGCCATTTTACTGTTTTTCAGAAATATTGGGCCCTTTCCTCATTATCCAAATGGCCTCACTGTGGGCTTGACCATTCCATGACAGGCATGAAAAAGTCCTCTTAATGCACACATGATGAAATAAAGTTTAAATAACAAAAATTAAATTAAATTTTTAGATTTAAGTGATTATGATTAATTTATTAAAAAAAAAAAAGTACTATTCTGTTAACTGGGTGCCAGTCAATTGATGAAATCTAAATTGTGTTTACATCTTAATATTTGCTGTATTTTAGATTTAATCTTATGTAAAGTTTTTTTGAATGCAAACTTAAAGGTAAGTTTGCATTCAAATAAGCTTTCCTTTAAGTTTGTATAAAATTTATAACAGTTGATTATGAATTTAAACAATGATTGTTGATACACGTTTGATATTGAAAATGATTGACATATTTTTGCATTGGTATAATTAAAAAAGTTAAATTTCAACTTTTAGTTGTATACTTTATGCATAACTTGTTATTTTTTGTTATTTGGTTGTAAATTCGAAATAAATAAATATGTACTTGCTTACTGAAGAATCAATAACATAAAATAAATAACCATTCAAACTTCAGCACAAATTCTTTAATATTAAGAACGTTTTCAAATGCATTAAGCGTCCATCATCAGTTACTTTCTTTAAATCAAATGTGAAATTCAAACAAATATTACGTAAACTAAATTTTAAATAATCATTAATAAATGCAAAAAATACAAAAATTAACGATAGGCTTAAAGTAAAATAATCTAGGATTCTTTGGGTTCAAGGACAAAACTCATCTTCAAGGGCAAGGCGTACCGATGGGTAGCCCTATGTCATCTATACTCTGCGAATTGGTACTCCGTAATCTGGAAATCAGTATCCTCCCTATGTTACAACATGATATTTTAGTATACTCGAGATATGTGGACAATATCTTTATCTTGTGGAAAGATAATCGCAACACCAAACGTTTTATAGATCTAATGAATCGTAACCCTTATGGTCTAACTTTAGAATTGGAGCAGCAAAGTTATAGCAGCATTAATTTTTTGGATCTAACTACAACGTGCATAGGAGGGGGAATCCGAACCAATATTTGTCGTAAGCCGACATCTCTCCCAATCATTATCCCTAAGAACCTGGCAGATTCTGAGCATATCAAAATGGCAATATTTCGCTCTTGGATAAAGAGGGCACACACGCATTGCACAGACGTTTCTGATACAGTTAGAGAACTACAATATATCCGAAGAACAGCTTTGCAGCATGGCTACAGAGGAGAAAAAATAGATGCTCTCATCAAGAAAGATCGTAACCTGGTGCGTGGGAGGAATAGAAACCAACAAAAAGAAAAAGTGGTACTCGATTACATACCTTTTCTTAAGCCATTTGTTAAGAGGATTTCCAAAAGTAAGAACTTGCAAATAATTTATCGACGCAATCCCACTATATACAAGCTATTAAGAAATGACAAGATGAATTATAATCGTAACTCCTTAACAGGAATATACTCAATACCGCTAAGAGACCATAGGTTCGACTCTAAATTAGTATATATAGGGGCAACGTTGAGAAATTTAAAAAAGAGGATTAATGAACATAAGCAGTCGGTGAGCAAAGCAATTGATAGTACAGTCCTTGCCAATTATGCCAAGCAACAGGGCATCACGGTCTTTTGGGACCAAGCCTCTATCATCAAGTCTACTAGATTGAAGCATGCGATAAAATTTTTGGAAAAATTGGAAATCCACAGGGTGCAGAAGAGCACACATTGCATCAACTATAGGGCCGCTGATGGGCTTTCCATCGCTTTGGAAGTCTTTTTGTGACGTATTGGCGTAATTGTAAAATTATGATAATCCTAGATTATTTTATTTTGTTTACTTTAAGCCTATCGTTAATTTTTGTATTTCTCGTATTTATTAACGATTATTTAAAATTTAATTTACGTAATATTTGTTCGAATTTCACATTCGATTTAAAGAAAGTAACTGATGATGGACACTTAATGCGTTTGAAAACGTTCTTAATATTAAAGAATTTGTGCTGAAGTTTGAATGGTTAGTTATTTTATGTAAATTCGAAATTAGAATAATATTAAAAGGTAAAATTGCATTTTTAAATTTAAATTAATTTTCAATTTAATTTGCATAGTACTGCATCTCATAGTTGCATCATTCAACATCCCGCAGTTATGTAAATTACAGTTCTTGATAAAAGTGACATACCTCATAGATTCTATATTGTCTTTTTTTCAAAGTTTGCCGTAACTGTTCCTTTTGGTCAGTTTATTATTCTTTGATTTAAAATGGAGGGGATACTATAGGTTACCACCTATGAAATTTTGGGACTGAGTATATATCTGAACTGAGGGGACCAAGACGAGTTCAATGATACCGTACTTTTGGACCGGAGACGAAAAATAAGAAAGTTATCATACTTTTTTAATGCTTTCATGCAGACAGCACCATAGTTGCTAGTGCTGCCATCTCGCAGTAAAGTCTGCAAACAAATTTAAAAAAAAAAAACACTCTGAAAGGCAAGAAATTGCACGAACAGTCGAATGCCACTTCCTTTTTTTTTCTTTTGTTCAAGAACTACTGTAAATCAATAACTAGTGACGTTAAACAATTGGCGGCCTGCCGGCGGCTCCCCTCCCAGGGGGTGTCCATCGGGAGCACAAACAGTCGAACACCAGTTCCTTTTTTTCAAGCATCGCGACTCCTGATCGCAATAGTGCAGTCAGCTCGTAGTATTTACTAGCTGACCACAAGTGATAGCGAGACTGAGGAGCCATAGCCCCCGAGGTCGATGAGTGCGAGGATGTGCAAAAAGAACTTAACTCGAACTGTAGACGATCAGTGTGCTCGTGGATCAACATCTGCCTTTGTTGAAGGTATATATGGCCGAGTGCTGGACTGCCTGTTAAACACGCAATAGGCTTAGCGGAGAGAGCAACGCGACTCCCGATCATTGCGCGATCGCCGGAAAAAGTATGATAACTTTCTTATTTTTTTCCTCCGGCCCAAAAGTAGGGTACCATTGAACTCGTCTCGATCCTCTGAGTTCAAATATATATCCAAAGTCCCGAAATTCCATAGGTGGTAATCTATAGTACACCCAAAATGGATTTTAGAATATGGCATTTGTCAACTGACGAAGAAATTGCATTTCATTTTTTACTAGAAATTGAAATCTTATGTGGTGAGTTAGGAAATTATCCCAGCACGTTTGTTGATTGGAATAATTATATAAGGTGAAAGAAGGTAGTATAACATCTTCAGACCATTGGAAAGCTTAAAAAACTGTCAAGTCAGAAGACGGATACGAATGTTTGCGAGTAAACCACAGGTATAAACTTTGTACACCCCGAAACTAGATGTCATGCTCAAGACGTAAAAATAATTGTAAGTTTATTTCTTTTTTTAATTGTTCATTATTTCATTGTAATTTTAAACATGTGTGAATTACGAAATAAAAATCGATTTCGCTAATAGTAGTAGTAAAAATGACTGGCGCCAGTTAACGGAATAGTACCAAAAATAAGTATTAGACACTAATAATTAATTTATATACAAATTCCTAACTCATATTCCCTTAATCTGTATAATTACCAAATTCCCTACAATTAACTCATACTAAAAATCCTAAATACGCACAGACTAAAATCGATCAATTTAATAATTCTTTAATCTTTTTCAAAATGAAAAGATGCAACACGTTAAAATTTCGAGAAATATGATTACACGAATAATGTTTAAACGGATCTAAATAAAAATGACAAGCTTAATAACGTATGAAATCTTCATTTATATTGATCTAATTCTCACTTCGTACTGTACATTGATACTAATTGCAAAATTAATTACATCACGCAAATGGAAAGTTATATATAATTGTATATCAACGTCTCATTAGTTTATTTAATATACCAAATTATTATTAATATTATTATTCCAAAAATAAAGAAATAATTAAAAACTTACTACGAGGAATATACAGAATCGCATAAAAACACGTAACTCGCCATGTATTGTCTGGATTAAGTGTTGCCAATTTAGATTTTTTTAAATTTTTTTTTAATTATTTGATAAATTTTATTTTATTGTAGTGTAAAATAGTATTTAAAAATTTTGTTTTAAAATCTATCATTAAATTATCGAATACAAACATTTTAAACGCTATTCGTAAATGAAATATTATCTTTGATTGCTTTGTTAAGATGGCTCCGGGTTCGAATTTGTTCTCACCATCAAAATTTGTTATAAATAGGTTGAATCTTAGCGTTTTTCTTATGCTACCGAACGCATTACAAACTTATTTGGTTAAAAAAATATGCGAAAATTAAACACGGCCAGGTAATCGGCATGCTAATACGTCAAACATGATAAAAGTAAAACATGATTAAGATGAAGAAGAATGACTATATTAACTGGACTTAATTTATTACTTCTAGGTTAAACATGTTTGATAATTTCATCGCTTTCCGATTAGGTTGTTTATTTATTTCGACGATGAGTAATTCTGACATAATGGCGCCAGATGATCAAGACAAGTACCAACTTCCCGTAGGCACGGTCAGATGGTTCAGTGGTTAAGGCAGTGGTTTCCAACCTTTTTGTACCTGAGCCCCCCTTTAAAAAAAAAAATTCTTGCGCCCCCTTAATTTTTCTAACAATCTAATTTCATAAATACTCAAAGCGCGCTCGGCTCCAAACGCGAAAGCGAGATGTTCTCGTTCCAGCAAGAGTATGGATGGATGTTTTAGCATTTGTACCCGAAAAATTCGCGGCGAGGATTGTGGATTACGTATACCTATTTTGCTGATTTATTTTTTTGACACCTATTCGACTTTTTTGGTTTGTATTCGAAAATGATATTTTGGAAACAGCTGCATGCCCCCCTTGCAACAGTCTCGGGCCCCCCTAGGGGGGCGCGCCCCACAGGTTGGAAACCACTGGGTTAAGGTGTCGGCCTATTGTTGCGGAAACCCCGGGAATAAATCCGGATGGATCGAAAAACGCCAGGAAATCTTCTGCTGGTGGTCCGTCCCTGATGTGTCGAGCGATATCCCTTCCCACCCAGCTTGATAAAAAGGTCCTCTTAGTGTTCACAAAACTGAAAGAGTATAAAAAAGCCCTCTGCACTGAGAAGTATTCGAATTCGAAAAATCTTTAAGATTTTTGTATACATTATGGGACTATGGATTGACTCAGAATAAGTCGGATCCCCGTCCTTCGTTACCCGGCCACTCTCATTGTTCACTTTCCCAAACAGATACGGTATTGCGGTATGGAGAGATTTTTCCTCCACCTGTTTGGCCTAAAAAGTCGAAATAGATATGCAGGGTTCATCTTAGAGGTTGTTTAATAGAAGAAACATTTATGTCACATAAATCCAAATAACCTGACCATGTATTATATAGGTTGGATCGCATTAAATATTTTGTAGCGATTAACTCTTTCCCGCCCTGCGGGCACTAAGAAGACCTCTATTTGCAAGCCCATTATAGGTTTGGCTAAGCCTACAATGGGGCGGCCGGTGGTGAGGGACGGAGCCCGACATATCTGGACGGACCCCCAAAAAATTTCTAGGGACTATTTGACTAGTCCGGATTCGATCCCGGGTCCCCCAGAGCGGTAGGCTGCCACTTTGACCGCTCAGTCATCCGGCCGTCCAAAGTCACTCTGAGCTGGAAAGGTTTTAAATCGTTCTCGTAATACAGTTTGTCATGCGTGGGCGAGTGGTCTCCGTTGCCGCACATAGCAGTGGTGACCGGACCCTAAACAATGGGAAGTTCGGTCGGGGGTTCGAGCCGCGACTCGGACAGGCTGGCTGCTAGGAGTTTTCCGGGATTTTCTCCTAGCCAATAACGACTGAATAGGAGGCCAGTTCCCCATAAAAGTCCTCCCGGAAGGCACGGTTTCCCGCGCGATACGTTATGGCCGTGAGATAAACGGCCGGCTCTTCGGTCGCATAGCGATCATCACGACACTCATCGGAGAAAAAAGCTATATATATAGGGCTATAATCTCCATATGAACCAACATCATACAAAGACAAAGACAGTGTGTCATGCTCGGTATTGGTCGCATTACACCCAAAGACGAGTTTACTTATTTTGCTTACAAGTGGAATCTTATTTTTTCGCTTTATCTAGATTGTTTCTTCGTATCCAAAAAACCTCTCCCGTTTCCGCGTTGGACAGGTTTCCAGTTTATAGTAGAATATGTTAATCTGTGCTTACACCATGATTTAAAACATGTGAAATAAAATTTCTGTTGGCGACGGCTACTTTTTTTTTACAAATTTCTTATATCAGCTATTAGAAATTAATACTATTCAATATTAATTTTTTATTTTAAAAAATTGATAATAAAAATAAAATTTCTAGCTTTATGTAATAAAAAAATAAATATATTTTGGCTACTTTTGTGCGATTTACTTCCGTCCTTTCGTAAGTTAATGTTATTAGCGATAGTGTTATGGAAGTAGTGTGTGTACGTGCGGCTAGTGATAAAATCAAATATAATTTAAAATAAATATATTTGTATTGAATGTATAATGACTACCTTTGACAAGAGTCCAATAGCCCGATGGGCTTATCCAGTTGTTGTAGGAGGCTTAGGTTTTGGAACGATGGTACTTTACAATTTTCTATCCAAAAGACCTCTTTATTCAGGTAATATTTTAAAAAGATTCAAAATAAAAAAATATTTATGAGATATATTTCAAAAATAGTGACAGCTCATAGTCCATATTTGGCTATTATAAGCGAATACTCATGAAAAATAAGTATTTTTTATTTTGCTGTAACTCTCAAGTTGTTTCAAATAATAGGCATTATGGTTAAAATGCACCTAGGTAGTCCAAGATGGCGGATGGCGACGGGGAAATTTTTTCTACCCTACATTCTAGACGGCGACGGGGAATTTTTTTTCTACCCTACATTATAGACGGCGACGGGAATTTACCCTACATTATAGACGGCGACGGGGAATTTTTCTTTCTACCGTACATTTAGACGGCAACAGGGGACATTTTTTTACCCTGCGTTCTATAATAAGAATACTAAAAAGTACAAATAACAAAAAATAGGATAACTTACTTTGTTACCGAGCTTTTCCACGTTTCCCGTCAACTGAACTTGACTCTCCGGTATGTGACGAGGCAGGCTGCTCATCTTTTCCCTTTTGTTTTAACAATTTTCTCTCTTTTTTTTTTCCACCTTTGTCTTGTGTTTTCTTTTGCATTTTTTTTTCTTTCTTGCTGACAACAGGTGCAGAAGCAACCGGAAAATAGTCTCCAGGTTCTTTCCAACTAGGTATTATTCCGTGACCGGGATGTATTTGACCAGTCTATGCCTGCCTTTTTAGAAAAATACCCAAGGAAATTGCCGAATTGCTTGTCGTGCACTCTAAACCAATATAGTGCCATATGAATGTCAAAAGATTCGCCTGTGACATACTGTCACCACATTTCCCTTTGAACGTTCCTTTGAAAGCCAAACTATTCCGCCAGCATTTTCGGCAACGCATCATGCATGATTTTGGGTCACTGTGATAACTCATGCAATTCGACATGACTAACTTGTGAAACATATCTATCCAAAAATTGCAAAAATCACTCAGCCAATTTTTTTTCAATAAATAAATTCCAATTGCTTAAATTCACAAGGAAAATTATTAATATTTTATTATTAATTACCTTATAATAGAAAAATAATTCCAAAAGTATCCAAACATTGAAATAATATCTTTTCACACAATACAACATGCATATTCCACTTTCGGGAAAAAACAAAATTTGCATAATTGCTGATCAATTACGTCAAAGCGCCCTCTACTGATTTCATTACTCGATAATGAAATCCTCGTTTGAGATTATCATAGGAGGAGTTCGAATCACCTCCAATAATCTCGCGATTTCGTTTCGAGGTTACAGGGAACAAGCACCCACGTCGAACGTAGGGTAGAAAAAATTTCTCCATCGCTGTGTAGAATGTAGGGAAAAAGAATTTCCCCATTGCAGTCTAGAATTTCCCCTGTCGCCGACTTTTCTACTACTACAGGTAACATTAACCGACGAGCCGCCATGTTGGACTACCTAGGTGCATTTTAACCGGCATTATGAAGTTGAAGAACGAGTTAGTGTTACCCTAGGTATCGAGATGGCGGCTCGTCTCTGATTCCAGGAAAAACAGAAGCAAGGAAACAGTGGGGACGCACGTTCTAACCTAACCTAATCTATTCTAATAAATTACCATAATTATTAGAATAGGTTAGGTTAGAACGTGCATCCCCACTGTTTTCTTTCTTCTGATTGCTGGGATCAGAGACAAGCCGCCATCTCGATACCTAGGGTAACATTAACCGAAGAACGTTTATGACGAGAGGCAACAACAGATGGCACAGATATGCTATGTACTGTATACTTAATTCTTAATGTTCTCTGAATAAATATAGTTTAGTATACTTTGTCTTCAGCTTATATAGGTAACATGTTACTGATATCTAGCTTATTACTTGAAGATGATTAAACTGAAACATGCTTTGTTACTACGGTTTAGCAATGGCTGCATTTGGCAGAACTCAACAGTTGTAACAGCAAATTGGTAGGTGTTACGTAGCAATCTGGATCTGCTGAACGACAAGTGATGTTGCATTGGAACAAAAAGCCTCATTGGTCAGTTTTGGGTAGCATCTTTCATTTACGCATCCTAAATGAAAGATGTTACCCGATAGGTAGCGTAAATGAAAGATGCTACTGAACTCGTAAACCCGTTAAAACACCAAATGTGTTCCCGAAAGAGCACTACTGTAGAAGGTGTTTGGCAGAAAAATACTCGACAGCTCTGGAACTATTGAGTTTGCTGAATGCAGCCAATGGCTTATGTAAGATTTATGGTTCTGTTGAATGAACCGAACCGGGCCAAGTTACGGCTTGGATTTTTTGTCGGCTCGGCTACTTGGACAAAATCTGTTTGTTTGAAAAGATGGTGTCTTTTTGTAGCATTTTAATATGAAGAAAACTAACTTTATATAATAATTGTATTGTTGGAATACAATTATACTTAAAGTTGATATCTATTTGAATTATTGATGATTGATCTATGGCATTGCTGTCACTTACACTTTCAACGAAGTAAAATGATGACATTATTAGGTGAAAACATTTTGAAAAGAATCGACAGTATATTACCACTGTATATGGGTATATTGTTATTTATGTACAGCATATTTCTTTATTTCACAATTGCCATTCTAATACTAGTGCTAGTTTTGTTTGTCAGCTCTTCTGGTAGACTTTGTGAATATGATATAATGAAACTCATTCAAGAAAGTGTTATGGCAGCAGTTGGTGATTTATTTATTTATTAATGATGTCTATGATCACTTGTTAAACATTGACTATTTTGTAAAAAGCTAAGGATAGCAGTAGCAACACATAGAGAAACTAATTTAAAAATAAACTCGCAGGTTTGAATAAACCCACACCCCAAATGCATTTTAAAAATAGATCCACAATGGATCCATTCAAGTGCCTACAGTATAATGTTTTAATTCATTTTGTACAATTGTGTAGATTAAAAGATACACTGAAAAATTGTCAAAGTGTATGAAACTGTTTAAAGTTATAAATATTATAAAATATTGTGAGAAAATGTAATTATAAGAAAATTGTATTATATTTACATAATTTAAATTTTTTATTTCTTTCTGTATGAAAAAGAATATAATTTTGTTTCATATGAAAGGTACTATTCTGTCAAACTAGACTTTGGTAGTAGTAAACATGATATTCACGAATAAAATAATCTATAAATAAATGAGAAATTTTGTTTATTTGTGATGCTGCCGTACTGTTGCATCCATATGAGACAATTTAGAGACGTTCAGATTTTCAGTGTTGTTGAATTTCATCTTTTTATCTCTCAACTTTTGTTCAAGAAATTTATATTTTTTTTTATTTATATACTTTCTTACAAACTTGTTCCATCACAAGTTGTAAATTATCTTACAACTTTTTTCAAACAATCAAAAATGCAGTTTAGCAAACAAGTCAGTGACATCACTGCTTACAGACTAAGCTGCTATCAAAAACATTACTACATAGTTAACTTTGATTCAGTTATTTCTATTTTGGAAATAGCAAATTATTAAAACTAGGACATCATGTAACTTTGTTGTATTGCAATAGAAATGAGTCAGAGCTGGAAAGAAAGAGATAATTTGCGTACGTACCTGATAGACGAGGACAGGTGAACTCCACGCTTGCCATCACAAAAGAGGCTATTGTTATACTTATATACCTATATATATATATATATATATGGCTGGAGCATTTGTATCAGAGGCAAACTTAAATCTGGCATCTTTTGGATAAGCCTTTCATTAGTCTATTATAAATTTTAAAATTATAAAATCACATTTTATTAATATAATGAACATTACATTTCATAACAAAATTTTTCATACTCTGTGACAGTTTTCTATAAATTTATTAGTTTGCCCATGTAACAATTTTGGAATTTTGATGCTTCATCATCATGGCACTTTGGATGCCTTCCTTTTCTGTCCCAGCCTTTCCACAACCCTGCTTGTACCTTCCAGCCATGGGAGAGACAATCCTTACAATGGCCAGGTACGGAGAGATTGTCCTTGAACTTGCTGACACAGAGAAGCGATCCAAGAACAAAACAATTGCCATTGATTGCTTTGTTCTTGTGTTTTGTTTGCTTTTTCGTGCCTATTTTCTGTTTCAAACATACAACACCTTTAACATATCCAGTACAAAGTCTTTAATAGCTTAATAATGTTTTCGGCTGCATTAATCAGCCTTCGTCAGTTAAACGAATAAAAGTATTTATTGCCGTTTATTAATTTCTTCTTTTATTCTGTTTGTAGCATAGTCCCATCTATGCGCAGTCGTGGTTTTTTGTAAATTCGAACACTGTTTTTTGTAGATTCGAATTTGGTTCGCTGTTGTTATTCGTTTAACTGACGAAGGCTGATTAACGCAGCCAAAAACGTTATTAAGCTATTAAAGACTTCGTACTGGATATGTTAAAGGTGTTGTACATTTGATTTCTGTTCCAGTAAACATTTGTCATTTGTTTTATTTTCTGTTTGGTGCACACAATGCTGTTTTTTATTTTTCTTTCCTAAATTACATTAGGTATGCTCAATCACATCAGGGAGCACAAACATTGTCATTTTCATTCCACTGTATATCAAAAATGAAGTCATGGATTCCTATTTTTTGCATTTAAATGGACTCTCATTATATTTTTGGATTCCTCATCACAATTAATGGAAAATGGCATTATTAAAGTTTCATCAAAATTGATTGATCAAATCTTGAGATTGAATGCAATATTGTTAGCCACTTAGAAGATACTTCACTAATGTTCCACCTCAATAATTTAATTATTAAGAATATGTGATTTAAATAATAATATGCAATTGGCTAAAACTGGCTAAGCAGCAATGTTACCATTTAATTATTATTTTCTCAATCAAATACTGGTAATTTACATTATCACTTTTAATATAAAACTTAATGATGCATGGATATTTTGAACTTACTTAAAAAGTCTTATTAATTCTTATCTGTTTTTAATGTTTTTAAGAAATATAATTATTACCTCTTGAAATATTTCTTAACTTGTGAATGTTTCTAAAAAATACAACGAAATAAATATGCAATTCCTGTATAGGCAGACTGCTAGTGACTGACGCTTCCTGCGAGCGGGAAAAAATTCAGGACTGCAAATGACTGTCCCCTCCACATCTCCACCGAAGGAGGCCCTCCCGCACGTCATTGATTTACATAGGAAAAATAGGTGTTCAAAAGGTCCGATACTTTTTGAACACCTTGTATATCCTATTTCATTATGTAGTCAAGTGTACCATTTATATATTCAGATATTTCATTTATAATTCTATATTGTCAGTATAAACACATTTTAACATTGATCATCAGTTGTTTTAATTTTTCAAATTAATTTTATAAATGAAAAAATATCAAAGCCATAGATCATAAATAAAGTCTTTTATGATAATGGTATTTGTGTTAAATTGAAAATATTTCTTCTTATTATTTGATATTGATGGGTAATTTCAATATTATTAGTATTATGGTACTTAGTTATGTTGTTTTATTTAATTATTACATATTTTTCATTATTAATATGAATTTAGCAAAAAAAGAAATATGAATTTTTTTTGTCTTATTTTTATAATAGAAAATACTGTTTACAGTAATTTTCTTATTCTTTCTGATCTTTATTTTTAAAAGATTATTAATTTATAAATGCTTAGATTCAATTTTTTTTAAATAGAAAAGGTTTTTTTTCTCTTTCAGGTATACATAGACACATAATTGGTGGAATTTTAGGAGCAGGTTTTGGTGAAGGATTGAATCACTATTTAGATTTTAAGGCATCTAGAAGAGATACAGTTTTAATACATTATATGGAACTTCATCCAGAAGATTTTCAACCAGAAGGTATTAATATATTTTATATAAAACACTTTATTTTTTTATTCAAAAATTATTCACAAAGTAGCAAGCTGGGAGTATGAGTTGCCGATTGGGGGAAGGGTGTTAGACTGAAGTCAAGATGAACAAGGGCTAAGGGATGGTATTTGGGTGTTGGTGGACACACTGAAGCAAAGCACCTTTACAAATGAAACCTGTTTATTTGAAAATAAACTGATAACTTACAATTTCATACAAAGGATGTTCTATTCAAACTATGATCTAGAGCAGTGTTTCGCAACCTTTTTCTACTTGCGGCACACCCATGACTCAACATGGCACACCAAAATGTTATCCTAAAATATGTACAATGTGATACTATTAATCGAATTATGTAATGCCATTAACCTATTATTATTATGTTGGGGTTTAGTGGGTTATACTCTGTTGACACCGGTGGCTGTGTACTATGCCAGACTAGAGTCAAGGCATAGCAACCAAAACAAAACTAAAATAAAATAAGTGTGTCAGCGTCTGTATTCAGGAATTTCCTAACAATGTGGCATGTATTCAATATAGTGGCCTTCTGTAGTGTGATGTATGTGTTTCTATTCAATTGTAATGTGCCCAGGCTTTTGTGTAGTGTGTGTGGTATGACACCTGTAGAGGAGAGAACAATAAGTACCTTATCCATCCTCCACAGATACCTTTGGCAAGTTCTGTGTACTTGCAGACTTTTTAGTTCATGTGTTTTGTACATTGTGAGTGTTTGGAATGGATATGTCTATAATGTATGTGATTTTATTGTGTTTGTCAACGAGTGTGATGTCTGGTCGGTTGTGGTAAATTGTTTTATCTGTGATTATGGCTCTGTCATAGTACATTTTGTGCGTGTTGTTTTCCAATACTGTCTGTGGAATGTATTTGTAGTATGGTTCGTGGATGTCTACTAATTTGTGTTTCTTTGCAAGCTCTTGATGTATTATATTTGCTACTTGATTATGTCTATGTAAATAATCTGTCTGTGCCAAGAGCTTGCAACCAGAGGTGATGTGTTGTATAGTTTCTGGCATGACGTGACATTTTCTGCATGTGTCATTTGTGAGTGTTGCATCTTTGAGTATGTGTTTTCTGTAGTTTTTAGTATTTACGACCTGATACTGTATGGCAATCGTGAATCCTTCTGTCTCCCCAAAGAGTCATCCCCGAGCTAACCAGCTGTTTGACGCAGTTTTGTCAACAAAATCCTGGGCCAGGTCATCAGGATGCCTGCCATGGAGTGCCTTTTGAGCCCACGATTGTTTAATGGTGTCTATGCTTTTTATATGTGGTGTCATGTCCATATGTTGTGAGTGTAAATTTAATGGTGTGTTATTTGAGTCTGCTAGAGTTACTGCTTTATGTAACTGTGATATTTCTTCAATAATTGCACAACCTGCAGTTATTGAAACTACTGGGCATGGTTAAAATTAAGACAGCATCGGCACAATTATTCAAGATATTACAGCAAGTAAAGAACTTTCAGAGTCCTGCCACAAATATATATTGATTATGACAATCTGTGAGATGTCATAACAAGCAAAAATTTAAAAAACTAATAAGCAGGCTTAAAATTAATAAATACAAATGTATTCTGACAGTTTGAGTTAATTATACTTTCTATTTGCAAAATTTCCTCAACCTTAACACAAAAAGAGAAAAAAGTGAACTTTAAGAAATTTGCAGGATTTCCCAGGATGAGAAGAATTTCCCGGGATATTTCCGAGTTAAAAGAACAGCAGAGATCCTGTTTTAGAAACCCTAGTCTGAAGATGCCTGCAATTCTGCAAGGAAAGATACAATAGCGCTTCAGTGATGGTGACAATGATAACAAGATACAAGCACAGAAAAGGGATGCATAGTGTCACGCAGGAACTTGGGAGAAGGAAATCTGCTACTTGTCCTTGAAATACATGGTTTTTAAAGGATGACTTTCTCCCCAATTGTCATGCTTCAGTTGGTCCTGATTTCTTCTTGTTGCTTTCTGATTGTTTACTTCATCTGTTTCCAGGTCTGATCTGGTCACGAGAAAGGTTGATGTTTGGTATTCAGCTTGACATTGTATGTTGACTCTGATTGAGAGATGTTGATGGTACTTTGAAACCTGTGCTCATATTTTAGATTGTTATGGTTCCCATTCTGACATCTAGAAATTTTAACTACAACATGTGATGTTTTTCTTTTGTTTCACAGTCAAAATATTTTCAGGGTAAACTGGGGGTAATACAATTAGATAAGGAAACGTGCCTTTTGATTTCTACCAGTAATTTAATATAATAAAAATGTTATTAAGTAATTATTTGGAACATTATATTTAAACTTCAATGAATTCTATTTAAAAGTGTTCAATCCTGAGGATGGCTACATAGATAGTCTAGTCCTGCAACTGTTTTTAATTTCTCTAATGTTTTTGGCTATGTCTTTATGAATAAAAATGTTTTTGACCTATTCAGTTAGGACTAATGAATTGAAAATAAAAATAGCATTTTGAGATTAAAATTGAACAAAATACAAATTTACAAACTCTGAGGTTCTAAATTTAAACAAATATAATATAAAATTTAAATAGAGAAAATAAAACACTATGATTAAATTCTAACCTTTAAAATAAACAAAACATAAAGTTTTTTTTTTTTTTTAATTTATATGAGCATCTGAGTCAAAGTTTAAACTCTCTGGTCTGACATTGATTTAGATACTAGCATGCATGTTTGAGTTGTACTTGGGGCTTACATTGTTTTTATGTTTGCATTGTTTCGTGTCATATTTCCTTTTGATGATAAAATATATTTATAATGCATTTAACAAGAGGTTCAAATTCTGTCTGGAACCTCACAGGAGAAACTGGTTTCCCAGCATGACAGCACAAACCATAACCCAAATTAAAAAGAAAAATGTAATAAAAATACAAACATATAAATAAATTAAAAGTACACAAATAGTTAAACTAGGTGGTTACAATAGAATAGATAACTAAAATTGTAAAAACTAACATATGTAATTATATAATTATAAATACATTAAAATACTTACTTTTTATATTTTAAAATGAATTAATCTCAGTTTCATAGCGTTACAAACAAAACGGTACTTTTGGCCCGGAAAAATTTTTTTTTTTTTTTGCATCTTTGGAATGTTTTCTAAGTCTCCAAATTTTTTGAAAAATTTTTACCCGCGCGAAAAAATTTTATTGCGATTTTAATTAACCTTTAATGACGCACGATTAACGCTCAATTGTTTAAATATGAAATTTTTTTATAAAACTTCATTCATCCTTCTAAAGTTCTAGAGCGCCGATTTTACTTCGGTAAAGTTATTTAAAGCTATTTTCTGTTGTCAAAAACAACATCCAATAGTTTTTAATTTTTTTAATTAATAGATTTTATTATATATACGTTTAATTAAGTCGGGGGAATCGAAAATTTCAATTAAAATCGTAATTTTAAAAAAATATTTAGAAATATACTGCCATCTAGTATTCACCCTACTTTTTACCCTTCTCCTCCCGAGAGTTTCATGAGAATGTCCCGCGAAACACGACACCAGCTGTTCTCAAGGTCATCCAGCTGTGTAAACAATGACTCATCAGTGTCAAGTTTCGCACTAAGGCGAGAAAAAGGAAATTGTACTTTGAAGCTTTTTCTTCAAAATTAACAACATTGTTTTTTTCAGTGTTTAAATATGATTAGTTATAACTAAAATTGTAAAAACTAACATATGTAATTATATAATTATAAATACATTAAAATACTTACTTTTTATATTTTAAAATGAATTAATAACTCATGATTAACTACCAAAAGGAAAAAAAACTGGAAAATTAGTAGAGGAAACATTTAGTTTTTTTATATAATTCCATAAAATAATCAAATATATACACTGATATAATTCTTGTTTTGAATGCTGTCTTGTTCAACTTTGAATAATTAAAAAAAGCACTTTTCATCAGACTTACTTCTGTGAGCCCACAAATTTTAAGGGGATTGTAAAAATTAACATTAATCGTTTTTTCAAAATGTAAATGTCCCCAATAGGAAAAAAATGGAGAATCAGATCAGAGGTCACTGGTTATATCAACACGTCAGTGGGAAAGTTGACACTTAGCTGTCAAGAATGCACCATCATTGTCCACAACAGACAATCATGTGACCCCTTTCCCACGACAATGATATAAAAGCGAAAGCTACCAGAAGCTCAGATGATCGAACTGGAAGTTATATTTTATGATAGTGCCATCTTGACTCCCAGACCTCCATATAACGGACCCAATCCAGTTCTAGAAGACATCGAGGAATCCTACAGCTTCCATGCATGCGCGATTGTTGCATACTGCTCTCCATATTCATCCTTAGAGGTATTTCAGGGATAAACTTTGTAAACAATCTCTCCGATACACAGATTAGGCTCGCAACAGCTTAGAGATTACTCGCTAATTTTGTGTAAGTAATATAGCTCATAATTGCATTTAACCTTAGAACTTATATAGCCTCCTGTAATCTAGACTTAGTTATTCAATAACTGCTTGTTTTATTTGTTAAACCTGTCTCCTGTCACTCCAGAAGCATGGACATCTGCCGACTTGCTTAACCCCCTCGCCATTCAATTTAAACTCATCCAAAAGACAAAGTGGGTGAGTTTTACCAACTCGACATGTAAGTGGCGATCAGGGTACTGACCCTGTGCCCTCGTATTCTCACACTTAATGAGCCAATAGGTAAAAATGGGTCATATCATTGATTGTATCCAGTGTAATAATCGAGAAGTTATCGTTTCAGTTCTTTGTATCTCCTAAACAACAGGTACCACATGAAGTTTGAATAATTAGATTCAAACATTAAGTGTATCTTCAGTTTAATTATAAACAAACTGATATAGCAAATAATTCTTGCTAGAGATAGACAGCTTTTCTATAGGTATGTCTCTATGCTTACTGTAGCAAGTTACTTTGTAATTGTTCACTTGTCACTACAGTTGCAATTTTTTAACCTTTTGAAACACATCATTTTCTTATCAATGTCTATTCAACCTGGAATGTGAAGTGATTATGAAATGTGATATTTCCTGTTACTAATTCAAACTTATTTACTATGTAAATATTATGACTAATCAACTTTAGAATTTGAATTATTGTAATTTTGTACAGATAATCCATGGGGTTTTTAATTTTCAACTCTTCCCATCTTGTGACACTGAGGTCTTTTTTTCTATGCCATCATGGGTTTGGTCAAGCTCACAGTGAGACAGCTGGGTAGTGAGGGATAGTGTCTGATTAGTGATCAGAAATGATTTTTCTTTTTAATTAAATTTTAAAAAATTTATTTCTAATCATTAATTTTAGCATAAATTGTGGAATAACCTCTTACCTTTCTAAACCATATTTTGCACTTTGATTAATTAACAGTTATGGTAGTATACTGTTATACATGAGCTTTATTTTATTATTATTTTTATTATGAAATCATGCCATTTGAAAAATTGCCAAAAATAAAAGTTTGTAAATCATTACTGCACTATATTCAAAGATTTATCTTAATTTTTTTTTCTTTACAGAAAAGATATTTTATAAGGATGTTTTGCAACCATGGACACCAATTCGTTGAGATTTTGAAATTATGTTCATATTTGTTCAGATTAGAAAAAAGAAATGCTATAAGAATGGTAGACGGAAGAAAAGTAGTGTATATTAAATTGATGCAAAATATAATTATGTAAATAGTTAAATGATGAAATAAAATTTCAAAAAATTCTTTATTTTGTTTTGCATGAAAATATACAATAACAACTAAATAAATTCAATGCATAAATTCAAATCAGCTAATTGTAAAACAGATTTAAATTTTTAATTATTAAAATTATATTAAAAAATAGCTAAGATTTTATCAAATTTTATCTCTCTTTTCCATTCCTGACCCTTCATCTTAGGTGAAATGCTAAAAACAATATACTGATATTAAAAAATACTTTAAAACCATTACTGTTTGTTATTTTTGAGGTTAAATGTTAAAAAGTATTTTTTTTTAATACCAGTTTATTGTTTTTAACATTTCACCTAATATGAAGAGTTGGGAAAGCAAGAGAGATAGCTAAGATTTTATCAAAGTTTTATCAAATTTTATATATTTTTAATAATAAAAAACTCAACTTTGGTAAAAAAAAATATATATATATATTGCTCTTATCCTTATTTTTAATAGATTTAAAGTTTTAAATTGCTGCAACTTACATTTATTGAAATGAATGCTAAATATTGCAAACAGTATAAACATATTGTTAATTTTTAAAAAACTTTATTTAAACTTCTTTATCAAATGAAAAAATTTATTGTTATTGGCAGCTATTGTGTCAATAACACATTAACCACTATAAATTTTAAGAATTTATTGTTCTTATAGGTCATAAAGAGCAATAAAATCTTGAGAGAGCAGAATATCTTATGTCTAAAAGCCATGTACACAAGCAACAAAATTAAGATGACAATAAGCATTTTTGTTATCAATAGTTTGACCAGTTATCTCTCTTGATTGTCAAGTTTGAAAAAGATGATTGATAGAACAGATCATTGATATTAACAGTTGCCTTAATTTTGCCACTTGTTTGCATTGGCCTTAATTCATCTAACAATTACATTGCAATAGTAAAATATCTGACTGACCATTTTGAAAAGTTTTTGTTGATCCTTTAATAATAATAATATAATAGACTTCAGAACTTTGACATTCACCCAATGTGGTTTATGCTATTCTGGCATCACTGATATCAAATTGTTTCAACAACAATACTACCAAATTTGGCAAATTATGATTTAACTGATTTATAAATACACAAACTTTAGACTCTTAATCATATCAGACAATAAACTTGCAAAGCAGTTAGACAAATGAAATTTTTTGCTTTTATTTCTAAAAATATTGTGTATATTTTTATGATTGATGCATAATTTTCTAATTATTTAAAAACAAAAAGTTTTACTTATGAGTATTTTCATATATAATTAAAATTAAATTTATTTTTCAAGTATTTTAATTGAATGATAACATTGTTTTCAATAATGATATGAAATAATTAGATTACTCTCAACAATAAAATACAGGTAACACCCAAAATAATTTTTTGTTTTACTTTCTAATAATAAAATTTTGTAAATTATCAAATTTTACTAATTCCTAATTTAAGGTAAAAGATTTTCTTCATTAGATTAAATTTCATATGACAGAATTTTAATTAATATCTAAATGATAGCAATATTTTATTCATACATTCTTTTCAGAGTTAGTTTTTACTTTCCCTGCTGTTATATATAACAGAGGAAAGTATAAATCTTGGACTCAGAATCTTAAAATGTAGAAAAATGCAAAAAAAATTTGGGTTTTTTTCTGAAATTTTGCAGGGAGGTTTGTCTTGGGGCCGTCCATAAATTACGTAAGGATGATTTTGGCCATTCTAGACCTCCACCCACCCTGTGTAAGAAACCGTAATATTTTCTTTGACCCCTCCCCTACCCTATCTTAAGTAATATTTAGGCATGATTTTATAAAGATTTTAACAAAAAAAAATTTTTTATGAAGCCCTAAAAACCTTAGAATGCAAAATATATAATTCTTAATTGGTTAATATGTGCTATTATTTATAAAAGACTGTGAACAAATTTAAAAATATAAAAATTTGATGAATTCAAATGAACAATTTATTTTAAGAACTTTATTTTTTAATTATTAACAATCTTTTTATTATCATCATTAATCAATGTCATAATATTCATTTTTATATTAATTTTAATTTTCACAAAACAATGCAAAATACTTTGACAGATCGACTAGCTAGTGCACATGTAAACAGAAACATCATACAAAATGAAACGAGAGAATAGAGAGAAACCACATTCCGTTACCATGTTGATTACATCTTGGCTAAGGCCAAGAAAAACTACATGCTGCTAAAATGTGCTAGGTGCACCTGGAGACTAAATCATAAAGCTTGTAAAATTATATAATGGGCCAATACAACTAATGCTACTTTTCGCAGCCTCTAGCTGGGATCATGTAACTAGTAAAAATTCAGTAGTAAGTAAATTACTCTCTTTTCAAAGATAGTTTGCCATCAGAATTTCAAAGTGCTGAAGAACTGTTTCTACTAATGCCTCTCTGATACTAGCAGAGCTCCTTCCTTTGCCACTATGTATTGTAGAAAAGGTTCTAAACTACTACATCAGAACTACAAATATCAAGGCTCAACAATGGTCTCTACTCCTATCTACAGCTGTTCATGTGCTACCACATTGCAATTACCCTACTATCTCTGATCATCACCCTGGGGTAAACAAGGTTATCCCCAGGGTACATTTGGTGTCATCTCCTTCCTCCATGGATAACCATGCAGACATTAATATCTACACAGATGGTCCAAAAGTCCCCTTTATGTAGCCTCACGTATCTGTATCTTCCTCCAAACTGACATATTTTGCCCAAAATATGTTAGTAGGTATAGATACCCCCACATATCAAGCTGAAGATGCTCTCTACCAAGCTGTTCAGTGGGCCACTTCACTACCAAACAAAACTGTCTATCAACATTTACAGTGATTCTCAGTCTGTCCTAAAAGCTCTATTAAATCCCAATTGCAATAGCAATAAAATCACATATATCCAGCATGATATTAAAAATCTTGTAAATAAGATAACTTTTATGTTTGTTCCTGGCCATACTGGCATACTAGGAAATGAAAAAGTTGACTTTGAGGCTGTCAGCTGAAAAGGACACTGACTTGAACTACACTCGCATCCCTCTCACTCTCATGTAGCAGCCTTAAAAATTATATTCATGACAACGCTATGCAAAAGCGGAATCAACAATGGTTGAGAAGTAAAACTGGTAAGAGTAACAAGACTTCATTTTCCTAGTGTTGAATGCAGGTTCTCATTGCCATTTAAACATTTAACGTTTGCTACTGCTCAACTTCTTACTGAGCATGGTAATTTTAGAAGTTACCTGGCAGAAACTGCCTCTTGCTCTACAGAAAACATAGACACCGTCGACCATATAATCTATCAAGCATGTCCACTCGACACGCTTGTTCAGAAGCTACCCTTTTGATGCTTTTTACAGTTACGTTCAAAATATATGGAAGAAAAGATTATAATTTTTAATTTCTAGTTTTACATTTCAGTTTCACTAAAAGCCGAATACAGTAGAGCATCGATTATCCGACTTAATTGGGGACTGGGGTTGGTCGGATAACTGAAAAGTCGGATAACCGAAAAGTATGAAAAAATACATTATTAGTATAGTGTATTAGGCCTGATTTAAATACTAGCCTCTCTTCATGGTCGAGCCAGTGCTGCCAGCTAAAACATGCAAAAATTTAACAAAAATAATATTAAAGTAGCCAAGACATAACCAAATATTGTAGCGCCACATCACTAGCAGACATTTGAATTCGCCGACTAGAACGCGGTCGGTTAATCGGGGGTCGGATAATCGATGCTCTACTGTATTTAACTTTTTAAATCTGTCCGACTGGAACGACAAGTCGGTCGGCCGACTGCTGTTGCCATGGCAACACGTCTTGGAGTCGGACCGGTCAGACCAGTCCGTCGTAGTGTGAAACAGCCCTAAGTTGGGCCTAAAATGTAACCTAGTTTTGAGTTCCCAGTTGCCTGATTGCTACTATCGCATTTCGCTTTATTTTCGGCTGATATTTAAATTAGGGCAATCAGAAGGCAAAATGACGTACTTTTCTTTACGTTAGGTGCTAATTTATTCGAAACGGATTATAGTTATGCTGAATGAAGAAAAAAAAAAATTGGTCAGTTATGGCGTCTGTCCACTTCTGATTCTACAGTTGTGTACTTTACGTAACGATTAGGCCAGGGGTGGGGAACCTTTTTGTTCATGAAGGCCACATTACAATTCATCGTCCCCTATAGAGGCCGCATTGAAATTTTTTTTGTCATTTTATCCATAGGCTTAGGCCGCTAAGTAATTTGAAAGTTATGTAATAAAAGAAAGACAGTCTATATATGCGTGTGTGTATTGTAAATTTATGTATAATAACTATAAAAAAAATAAAGGTCTTAAAAAAATATATCAACGTTTACATCACAGGCCGCAGAAGGCCACACTTGTTGGCCAAAAGGCTGCAGATTCTACATCCCTGATTAGGCTAATCCAGCTCTGGTTATTTCATTTCCTTATGTATACTTCAGCTTAATTTTAAATACACCTTAAACAATTAAGAAATTTACTTGTGTCCATTCATCAGTATAAAAACATTTGGATCTAGCTTAGAGATTTATAAGAGAAAAAATACACGACTATACACAAATTTGATATTGAGAAAAACTATTTTACTTTCAGAATGCATTTAGGACCTGGAGTCCTCCAGCTTTTTTGCTACAAAATTAAAAGGAGGTTAATAATTTTAAAGTACCGTAATTGACAAGGCTGTAGACTTACATTTAACATGTCGATTCGATGTTCAGAACATTAAAAGATTAAACACGCCATAAAACAAAAAAATTATACATAAAAAAACGGGGTGCTGATACACAGAATAATAAACTAAGGTACTGGTAAAACAGTAAAGTAGTAAAAATATACATTGTTAAAACAAAATAATAAGCAGATTCACAGTAAAACGAATAAAGTAGCAAGATGATTCGAAGTACAGTACATCCCACAATAGCCGTCACCCTCTCCCCTATCCATTTTCACACTTCTCTCCCCCACGCTCCCTCTGGTCAAATATGTGTACCAGATTCGTGTAATTTTTTGGCCGAAATCATTATTCATGATTTTCTGTTAGTTTTTTATTATTTCTAAGTGTTCATGCCATCTTCTTCTATAAGTATTTGATTCCTATTTAAAATTTTGAAAGTATCCTTTACAATTTGACAGCCTTCTTTATTACAGTGGATGGCTACAGTCGAGTTATTATTATTGTACTCTATGGCAGATATGTTCTTTAAAACGAACCTTTAATTCCCTGCTAGATTCCCCAATGTAAAATTTGAGTGCAGTACAGTCGCATTCTAATTTATAAATAACTTTTTTTGGTCCCATATGTTAGTCTCACTGTTACGTACAGTCAGCGCCGTAACTAGCCTTTTATGCGCCCGGTGCGAGCATCTGTAACTACGACCCAAAACTATGAACCAAAACTTGGTCCAGGTCATTTCTGCGCTCCCAGGTCTACGCCTGTGCCTGGACACTGCTGGCACCGCCCTAGTCACGGCACTGCGTACAGTACGTTTATTTTCTTATGTAAGCTGTTGTGATGTTCGGGTACCAAAATAATACCATAATCATTTAATTTATTTTTAATTCTTTCAAAGATATTCATTACGTAAGGGATTTTAAAAAAATTTATAAGCTGTGTTGTCAATTGGTTGCTTGTGTGTATTAACTTTTTTATTATTAATCCAGTTACTGATCATGCGCTTCCTGTAACCGTTCATTAAGTAAAGTACATTTTTATGATGTCTTCGATTTCATTGGATTTATCGGTATCATATGTGGTACGTTGCCGTAATTTTATCCAAGTACAGTGGTGCCTCGTATAACGTACGCCTCGAATAACGGACGCTGCGAACAACGGACTTTCTGTTTGACCGTTACGTGACTCGAGCAACGGACCGGCTGCGAACAACGGACTTTCTGTTTGGCCGTTACGTGACTCGAGCAACGGACTTTTCGGCATAATTGGTGACTGCTCCATGGGTGCGTTCTTTAATAGCGGTCGCTCTGCGTCTCTGCTACTACGGGAGTGCGCTGCTGTTTGTAGGCATTTAGGAACGACGGTGAAAGAAAGAAAGATGGCGGCGACAGCACTATCGATAGTATCGTGATGGAGGAATCTATAATTCTAAAATATGAGCTTTTAAAGGCAAAAGAAGGGTCCCAATTGTAAAATTTAACCATAAAATGGATTATTTGTTGAAAGAACATTCAAAATAGCCACGAAAAAAATTTGAATGCCGGCTACCATTCGAAAAAAATTCGTAAAGACACATCACCGCATGCGCTAACTCGCGCTTTCACAATTTCTAAATTTTCATTCATAAAACTACATAATGGACCCGGAAACGAAACTATCTGAGCCACGGAGGACGCCATGTTGCTTTCCACCGTAAACTACTGCTACAAGCGGCCGTTTTTGCCGTTCGACGGTGCGCACTCCAACCGGAATTTAGGAACACGTTCTGCAGGAATTTTTAAACGGATGTCGCTCGCGCAGAGTTACGCGGAGGAATAAAAGAACGCACCCCATGTTCATTTTTTTAATGATACAGTACGGTTATTTTATGCTGCGGAACGAATTAGATGTTTTAACATGTATTTCTATGGAAAAATGCGTTTCGTATAACGGACGTTTCACTTAACGGACGTGCACCTGGAACGGATTAAGTATGTTATATGAGGCACCACTGTACACGTAAAAAGTATTCTTTCTTATATAAGTGGGTACTTCAGATGTAAAGTGTATGCCGCTGTCAATAGCAAAGGGTTTTTTATATTTAAAAAAAAATATTTTCGTCTTTGAGTCTCATAACTTGAAATGTCTAAGAATGGTAACTGACTGTTGCTTTCAGGTTCTAGATCAAATTTAATGTCAGTATCTATTTGATTTACATGTTCCAGGATTTGGTCAGCTTATATAATGTTGTCATCATATACGACAAAACAATCATCAACGTAACGGTACAGTTCTATTATTCCCCTAATGTTAACAACCTTGGGGTCTATATCGGTCATACTTAATTCTACAAGGATTGGGCCTATTATTGAGTCCATGGGGATACCATCATATTGTCTGTAGAATCTTTTTGGCTAACAAAATAATTATTTTCCAATGCAAGAGATACCATATCTGTACTCTATTGCTCACAGTTTTGGGTTTTCAGTGTTTCTAAAATTCGTATATCCTTTTATATCTACCAGAAGTCTATACGAGACTGGATCTTTATGTGTTTTAACTCTATAAGAAAACTTCGGTGTTCCGTTTTCACTATTTAGAATGGAAATGTTTTTCTGTTTGGTTAATAAGGTTTTGTTTTTCAAGTTTAACAATTGCCTTTTTTAATTTTTTGTTAAGAAGGTCAGTCATTATTCACGATTATTACTTGTTTTGTTTTTTCTGCTTTGGCTATTATTAATTTATTATCAGTTAAAAACCTTTTTAAATTCTCTATTTTGTGCCTATACTGGATTATTTTATTTTTCCTATTTCTATTAATTTTATATTTAGACAATTCGTACTGTAATTCTTCCCTCAAGTTAACTTTTTGTTCCTGTGTTGTCTGGGATAAACAAATGACGTTTTCTAAACCGACAGCCAATGGTATATTTTTGTTAAGACATTTTAAAAATTGGTCCCAATGAAACATATGAGAAAAGATTAAAAAATTTAAATAAAAATGTTTTATTCCATAGCTGATACAGTTCATTTTAAACTGTGTCCTGTAGGCAATAAGTGAGCCTTTCAATCATACCCATTATGGATGGAGTTATAATTAAAAGACCCCATAATAGGGGCGGCCGGACGGTGAAAAACAAGACCTGACATTCCGGGATATAAAGAATTCCTGGGGTTCTCTGCCTGAATTTGATTCCTACTCCTCCCTAGTGTAGCATGCCTTTACAACATCCGCTATCCGTCGGTCGATGTCCGTCTGCCATCAGGATCGATCCGAGCTCGAATCCGATCCAGACCTCTAATTTACCATGGGTAATACGAGCTGGGGTCTCGTTCCTTCTTTCTCACGCCATTGTAAATCAGGCCCATTCGTAATGGGCGTAGCTGTGATTGATCGGATGACCTAACAGAGTGTTGGTGCTTTGCGTTAATTATTAATCAATTAATCAAAAACTGAAATTCAATTCTTTTAAATTAACTACTAGCATTAACCATAGATATTCTATTATTCCTTAACTACTTATTTTAAATGTTTGCATGATATATAACGTGAACTAAATTAAATCGTGTAAGACGAATACGAATCCTATAAAATAATTATTGCTTAGTAATTTATTGTAACATTTCCTAACAGCGCTTAATATAAACGGGAAGGGAGTGGTTAAAGAATGTAACACACTGATTTTAACATAATGTCTAACGACACTCCCTAAATTGATTTCTGGGTGCGTCCCTGCCCCAATATCTTTATAAAACAGCAATACGTGATAGATCACAAGAATAAGCGACAGTTCCCTAGATCACATCTCTTAGTCTTATTTATTAAATTTATTAATATTTTAGTCATTTATAATATAATTAGTCGTGTAACTATGAACTTATTTTTGCCAAATCTCCACGTTTTGAGACCTGAATCCAAAGAAGTCAAAACAGATGAAAAAAAATTCCGTGTGTGTACGTGAGTGCGTGCGTTGGCATCTATTTCGTTTAATATCTCATGATAGGGTAATGATGAAGAAACGAAATATGACACGATAACTTGTGTATAAGGGGCATTGATGCTATTAAATGTTAGTGGTTAAAGGTCGAGAGGGTGAGGAGATAAAGGCGTGCGATGTGTCATACCTCGAAAGGAATCGGACTTAATGAAGATTTTACTCGTCATTAACATTTATAATTTTTTTGAAACTCATTACTATCCTCAAAATTATGCCTTTTGCCATTTTATAATAATTAAAAATATAAAACGTTTTTATGACAAAATCTCATAACAGACGGCGCTATGCACGATTTTATTTATTACAATTAAAGGTATATTGCAAAAGTTATTTTTTTAACAGCCGGAAAAGTTAAGCAACGAGTTGTTGGATTTTAATTAAATATCATATTTATTGATGATATTGTTAAACCATTTTTTACAAAACAGATACTATAATACTCACTAACCTTCTTCATGAGAGAACCATCGACGATATCATGTATATGTTGGAAAATTTTCTCATTTCACAGTTAGACAACGGAGGAGGCATGCAATTTCAGTAAAACGATGCACTATCGTACTTATATATGGGATTTCTTCAATAACGTCTCCCGTGTCGGTGGATCGTTCGAGCATCGTTGAACATGTCACTTCGTTCCCTAGATTTGACACATCACGGACTTTTTTTCCTGGAGTTTCATTAAAAATCTAGTGTTTAATTCACCCTTGCCTACAAAATCTCGCTGACCTCAAACCTCGAATCGTCACAGTTACTGAATTAACAAGAGATGTGCTTCGAGTTTGGCAAGAAATTGAATTCGAGCGAGTTGTCTGCGGTATCGCTAATAGTGCCCATATCAAACCAAGATAACTGTTTGAGGCAAACTTTGTGTGTTTTAATATAAATTAATGCCTCGAATAATTTTGCAAGTCTTATGATTAAAATTCTGTATGTTTTCAAAGTTGTAAAGTTCTTTCTGAATTACCCGCATATAAATTTAAAAAAAGAAAACATTATACACGCGAACTCCATTAGAATTTTAAAATAAGTAAAATTCGATTATAATCGCGTGAAAGGCTTTTTATTTTTAAATTTAAAATGTCATAGTGATACAATTCTCCGCATACAATAATAGTGAATACATTTGCACAAGGACTCTGAGATCAAGAGGACCCATTGACTTCTGTAATAGTCCCTGCACTCCATGATAAGAAAATATATTGATAGTTTATTCAGATGCAAGACTTATTTTATATTCTATTTTTAACTTAAATATACTGTACCTTTACAGTAAACAAACATTAAAAGGAAGTACTTACTTTTTAATGCTTAGTATGTTGATTTCGTGTCGAAGCACACAAAGATTAAAAAAAGAATCAAAACTGTTTGAAGAAAATTTATTTCTTAATTTAAAAATTCTTTTTACATGTTATTGCGTAGTTTAAATCATAATTGAATATAATGCATTTTTATTGCTACTATGCTTCTGGTTCGTTATTTTCTTCTTCTCCAACTTCTTCTGCTGCTTCTGCGAAATCTTCGTCTGGAGTAGAGTCCAATTTTGGCAAACTTCTTACGGTTGCTATTTTTTTAATTGGCCCCTTCTTCGGGTCGATTACTCGTTGATCAGGTAATATATTCCTATAATAATCGATAAGTAAATAAGTTTCGCTATAGAAATTCTATTGTAATGCTTTGTATTCAAATGAGCATGGTAGTACGGTAGTTTGCTTAGATCAAAACTGGACTAAATTTGCGATGATTATTTTTAAATAAGGAAAAAAGCATATGAAAAAAGTGAATAAAAGAAACGAAATCAATCTGTACATATCTATCTATATAATAATAATAATAATAATAATAATAATAATGCCTGCCACAGAGTTCCAATTTTTATGTTTGAAAGACACTTCATGGCAAACATCCGTATGACCTGGTCTAGAATTTTGTTGACAAAACTGCGTCAAACAGCTGGTTAGCTCGGGATGACTCTTTGGGGAGACGAAACGCTTTATGATTGCCATACAGGATCGGGTCATAAACACTAAAAACTACAGAAAACACATACTCAAAGATGCAACACTCACAAATGACACATGCAGAAAATGTCACATCGTGCCAGAAACTATACAACACATCACTTCCGGTTGCAAGCTCTTGGCACAGACAGATTATTTACATAGACATAATCAAGTAGCAAATATAATACACCAAGAGCTTGCGAAGAAACACAAATTAGTAGACATTCACGAACCATACTACAAATACATTCCACAGACAGTATTGGAAAAAATATACTACGACAGAGCCATAATCATAGATAAAACAATTTACCACAACAGACCAGACATCACACTCATTGACAAACACAATAAAATCACATACATTATAGACATATCCATTCCAAACACTCACAATGTACACAACACACGCACTAAAAAATTAGCAAGTACACAAAACTCGCCTAGGAAATAAGGCGACTAAAATTGATTAGCAACTACATTTTGATAGTATAAACTGTAGTTGAGAAATATCTCTTGCTATACAATACACAGTTGAAATTAACTCCGTTTTTTCTCTGATTGGCCACGACAAACTATTGACAAACTCTATTTCTGTAAGGTAGGTCAAAAATGTTTTATTTGTACCTAATACGGGTTTCTACTGTACTTGCTATTGTATTAGTAAAATACCGTACCTCCAATCAAACCTATTACTATTAACTGTGTATCTTGAAACCTGATTATCTCGAATGTTTATTTCTATATGAGATTCGAGAAAGAGAGATTTAACTGTATATATACATATAAAAAACTGCACACATTTATATGTACAGTACGTGGAGTATTAAATATATAACTGTATATATATATACGTGTACATTAACAACAAGTTTTCTTAATGAGAAATATTAATTTATACAGTGTTTTTAAATAAATTATTTACGTACTTTTATGGGTTTTCATTTTCATAATCCAAATTCATACAATAATAACACGGTAAAAAGTTGAAAAAATCAGTCTTGAAAATATAAATATGAATTTTTTTCATATTCATTTTTCATTCACGTTATTGAATATTAAATTTTTTACAGAAATATTGATTTTCTTCGCTGTATTAATAATTAAAATGTATTTCCTTATTTGTGAATAATTCAATCTATTTCTTTAAACTAAAATTTATGAATAAATTAGTTTAAAATCAGGTATTAATAACATTTAAAAAAGCTATTAATTGAATTTTAATAGCTCCTAATTTATTCAAAATGTAGCGATAGATAGAATGACACGAATTTTTAATTTATTTTTAAATAAAGGCAATGGTTAGGCGATTTTAACTTTGAAATTTATAAACATTTTAAAAAATTTTCTCCAATTTTTTCAAACTAATAAAAGTATTCTATTTTATTAAAGAGAAAAAAACAGAAATAAAATAATACTTTCGATTAACAGTAAATGCTTCTGTATAGTACAATCGTGAAGAATCCAAGATCCTATCCACTTCGGATCTTCGAGGGTTGGCTTCTTCAATAGTTAAGTTTTCACTTCCTATTATGGTTGATTCTATCACATGTCAGCTGATTAGTAAAATAGACTGTATTAAATGTTATGATTCATAAATAAGAGAATGTCTCCTAGAGAAGTTTTTACATTTCGCATGAGGACACCGAGAGTTCTTTTGTATACCTATCATGAGTTTGGCCAGGGCCACAGTACGCCCGGGAAGATGAGGACTGACATGATTGATTGATTAAATTAAAGCTAGGCATCAGCATGCCATGCTTCTGGCTGGCCACAGTTACGCACTTTCATTACGAGTGGCCAAATTGATCAGTACTGATGAAAAACGGGAAATGATGTCTTGCCACTCAAGATAATTATTGGGGTGTTTAGACCGGGCGGCAAGGCATATCAGGGCCAAATCACCCACGAAAATTTCCGAGAGTCCGACATAGATTAGAATCATGTTTCACAAGAACGGAGGTCTGACAAGGATCACACCTCGTAGAATGAAATTTAGAATTTTAATAATGTTATTTGTTTTAAACAAAATGGAAAAACTTTGTTTTATTAGGATTTCTGGGAAATTAGGAAGAGTCACATAATTATAATATGGGCATACTTTTCTTTCAGAATTTAATAGTTAAATTAAGATAAGCTGTAATTCGATATCTCCCTAGCAGTATATTATATCTACTTACAATGAAAACAGTGAATCCAGAAGTATCCAAAGAAGAGAATCTAACTCAAAAATTAAAAATATTTGAATAAGTACCGTTTATTAACAGGTGCACGACAATTGTATTGACAATTGTCCGATAAACCATATTTGCCACCTAGGAAGGCCCCTCTAGTGATTCCGTTCTATCACAGTCATCACCATAATAAGCGATGTTGACTGTATTATCATAAATAATAGTTTTAAACTTATTAAATTAAAAATGTTAGAACTTATGCACCGCAAAAATTGTTTCGTGTATACAAGGTGGTCCAAAGTAAGTTAATCTAGATATTACTATTTTAAATATCTCGGTCATAACAGCTTACATAAGATCCATTCACACTATCATTCTAATGGGAAAAATGAAATTATAACTTATAAATCAATTTAAATGCATGCAATTAGAGAAATTATCAAGTTTACGAGGCGAACGACCTTACGCGTTTAATTATTCAAGTACGTTCTTTTTGTCTGTTCATTCGTGACACCGACAAAAGTTAACCAACAATATGCCATAAAAGCGTTTAGTCAAGAAATTTTTAATCATTAAAAATCTCATAAATTAATTCACTAAAATTATTATTCTATAAAGAATTAAATCATGTAGAAGTTATTTCCTATCTCTAATCCTTTCTCAGAAGTTACACCCAGTGTTAGTAATGGCACAGAATCCACAAACACGTTTTGATTAATAGAATTACATAAAATTATGAATGATTTGTATTTGAAAAATCCATTTTAAATTTTAAATTAGATAAGAATTTTTATAATAAAATACATTTTAAGAAACTTTTTTTTATTGAAATTCCTTAATAATATGGCTTCAAGACTGAACAAGGCTGATCTGTCGTGGACCTAAAATCTGGTCGTGTAAATCTGGTCCTGTGTTTTTCAATATTATACAAAATTATTATTATTATTATTTTTTACTCAAGTTAGTAGAATTTCGTGGTATTTATTGGAAGGTTTTGATGAAGTTTGTCATGATTTAATATGGTGTAAAAATTAATAAATATTTTAATTTATTCAGTGGTTAAACGAATGTCGGAAGCAACACTCACGCTTCCAGAGTGTACAGAAACAGAAAGTAGAATAATTTGTCACGCAATTCGAGCGCTAATTTTTCATTTAGAATCAGTAAAAATCAAATTTTAGAAAATGCAAGATGGTCCAAAGCCATTATAACCATTATAAAGACCAAAATTGTCTTATTCGAATACTTTATTATTTACAATTGCTTGTAGTAGAATTATTTGCAATTACTGAAGTAATTGTAAACAATATGGTTACTGGCACAGTATATTTAAATTCGCGAATAAAATATTTTGAAACATTTTATTAGTTTTCGCGGCGGAAAAAGAATCTAAGGATTGTCTATCGACATTTTATATAAAATGTATAGAAGGTTGGATTACATTGGATTGATGGATAAGGCAGCACAATACACGGACAATCTGCCCAGGAAGACTTCTATGGGAAATTGGTTCTATTTAGGTGTTCGCATGTAAACAAAGCCCAGAAAACATACGGTCAGTCTGTTGACAAGTGTGAAACTACGACAACTACCAACGTTCGGTAATGCTATCCAATCGGCCATTGGTGGACACGTGTAGAAAGTATTTGCTTAGATATACGCTATCCAATTTCCAAAATGGACTTCGTAGAATTTCTTTATTTAATATGAAATTGTAATTATGCAAATAACAGATTAAACATGATAAGATTCTTTAGCAAATTACAATATAATAATTACGAATTCTTATTAAGCATTCATTATAACGAAGAAGCACATACTCGTAGGTCTTTATGTTTAAAACAGGATAAAAACCTAACTAAACGTCGCTACTTCAACAAATAGAAGATACTAAATTAAATTAAGATTTTTCTACGAATATAAATAATCTTCAGTAGTAATCGACATATAAAAGGACCTCATCATTAAAATATAAGTCGTATTCAGAGAAATAACTCCATGAAAATGTAATATACCTGGTAAATGTTACGAGCAATTATTTATTGTGATATCGTCACAATGCTGGGTTGCAATTTTTAATTAATCATGTTTTTAATTTATTTTAAAATATATGCTCTCCACCTCAAATTAGTACTGTAGTGGCTTGCCCCTGTACATCATACTTTTCCGTTAGCAATGGAGTCGTGCCAGTCGTCTATCTAGCTCCTTTCAGGGGAAATTTTTGAATTGAAATAACGTGACTTCCGGTTTGCATTGGAAGTTCGTATGTAGTTAATTGGGGCCTCCTTTTTCGTTTTTTCCATATAAAATTCAACTGTTTTATTTCATTAAGAAGAGTGTCTCATAAACTCAATGTTTCGTCATTACTGTTTCCATGTCGACTGTTTGTTTATTTAAAAAAGAACTCGAAATGGAACTTTAATCGTGAAAAGATAAGAAATCTTTTATACATCCAGTTTAAGAATAGATGCAAAGCAGCGGTAGTGGCACGAAAAATTAACAAATTGCTTGGTTATGCAACTATGAAAGGTCGTCAGCTCGAAATTTGTTTAAGCAATTTCGTGAGGGTCTCAATTCTTGCGTTCACAAAAAGAAAACTGGTAGACCTCTGATAGTTGGCAAGAGAATCCCGGCTCAATGACCCAGGCTGATAAAAGATTGTATGACAACAGGATGTCTACTCAAGATTGATATCCTGGCGCTGGCTGAAAAAAAACTTGGAGAAAACTAAAACAAAGACGCTGTTTCACATGATTTGACACCGTAATGAACCAACATCTTGTCAATGTTTGTCAACAACAACTCCGTTGCCATCGAAAAGGACGATTTCATAGCCAAATCATCTACAAATCCAGTACGATGAGTCCAGTGGCTGAAGGTGAATGAGATGGCAGATCCAACACCGAAATTAGACAGTTACGGCATGAAACGGACGTTCTGTCTTCTGGTCAATGAGAGGTGTAGTTTATCGACAGCTTCTTTCTCTTGGTAGCAACATAAATAACGAAGTCTGTTGTCACTTGGACAGTACAAACGCTTCTGTTCGACCAGTATATACAAGGAATGGAACCACAATGGAAAAGTGTTCCGACAGGATGACGCACATCAAGTACCACGTTTTGATGTTTTGATGTTTCAAGTACCACGCGTAATAAAATCATTCATGGTCTCGGATGGAAAATAGTTGGTTACTCGCCTTATAGTCCAGACATTGCTCCCTCAGACTATCACCTATTTTGTTCTCTAAAAAATTTTCTTCAGGGGAAAAAATTCGCCACAGATGAAGTGGAGGCGTTTATCTGCTCAGAACATGAAAATGATTGTTTTCAAGAGATGATTCGAAACGTGATCGAAAATAACGGGGAATATATAATATCATAACACGTTATATTGTAAAAATATTTCATTTTTTTAAACAAAAACCGGCAAATATCAATAAATACGTTATAATCCTATATATATATATATATCGTATTTTACGGACTATAAGACGCACCTGAATTTTGGAGGCAATATTTTGAAGAAAAAAGTGCGTCTTATAGTCCGTAAAATACAGTATATATATATGTATGTATTACATTATTAGAACCAGATATACAAGCCTGAAACGACCTTTCTGGTAAACCCAGTATATTTAATAGTTATTTATACTGTATATAAAAGGGTAAATTAAAAATTCGGCAATACCAAAACTTACAGATATTTTAAATGTCTCGGGCATTTTTGAAGCGAACCAGTTTCGGCAGATTCGACACTCTTAAGTCTGTTCCGCATGGCTTCCAGATTCATCATAACCTCCGTAATCTCGGTCATGTAAGCGTTACGCGTATCGTTATACTTATGAAACGTCTACGAGAATAAAATAATCCTTAAATATTCTGGCCTTCAGTATTTTTACGTATGTATATGCGGAGGAAGAAAGAATGTCTCCTTCATACCTTTGATTCCTTATCCAGTTTCCATTCTGTATCACGTAATTCGTTGTATAAAGAGTTACGATCTTTCTCCAATTGTCGGAGATAACGTAGGAGTTGGTTCTACGAATAAACATTAATTACAAATTAACAAGCCTCTTGATTTTTTTTAATTTAAAATGTGTTAATTAACGCTTTACTTCACTTAAACTATCCAAATCGAGATCGGCTAAAAGAGCTGTAACACCTATTAGATTTAAATGGCAAAGATAGGAGTAAAAGATACTACTTTATCTACGTAATACTTAAATTCACTTTACCTTCGTGGCTTTGGTTTCTCGACGTCTCCACTTTGCTTTTCAACCAATCTTTCTGTTGCTGCAATTGATTATTCACTTCCATTTGTGTATAATATCGCACTTTCCATTCGTCTTCTAATCGGAAATATTAAAATAAATACGTGTTTGATAGGTTTTATAGAAAACTAAAATATACGGTAGTCTATGGAATATAAAATCAGAAGATGTACTTTTATAAGGAAAGCCTAATTCAAATAAGAAAGGCACAGTTATGCGATAAGAAGACAACAAATCTAAGTAATCATCCTGTAAAAAACAGCATGGTGATGATCATCCATTCTACTGCTATATACGGCAATTGCATTACAATACAAACTAAGATTAAACAAAGGCAATAAACGGGTGACAAATATTATTTCCATTTCCGATTTCGGAAATTAATAGATACAAATGAGAGAGAATAATGCTTTTTTAACGTAAAAAAAATCTGTTTAGTCTTAAATACCGTATTAAAATATTCACAAACATTCAAAGAAGTCGATTTTTATCATTATATTTTAATTAAAACAGAAAAAAAAATTTAAAAACAGGACCTTGTCATTTAAAAGATTTCAATATTGTGATGTAAGGAGCACAATTCGACGATTTGAAGACATTTCGATGAAGTAAATCAATCGAATAATCTGATTCAATCTCTCTAATTTCATCGGAAAATCAGTATGTTAAGTCCTATTAACAGATTATAGTCACAATAGACTAATATTAATAAATTAATATTTAAAGGAGTAGAAGAATTAATTAATTGTTTAATTAATTGAATTTTGTTTTATACAGTTTATGGATTATACAAAATTCTTGATACCGAATCAAATCACTTCTACAGATACTGAAAGTAAAATTCATTAGTCACTGATTATATTTAGTACTCGTCAAATTACCTTTGTACAGAAAAAAGTCCTTCAGAAACTGATAACATAGGAGTTTATCATAACTGTTATCAGTTATCATTTGTATATAACGTTTGCCATTCCATACAGGGGCAACAGGATAATTTGATTCGGGCTCCAATCACACAGGGGCCTCCAAAATTTAGTATTTTATGCGCAAACAGGACACGAAAGCCATTAAAAAGAGTTTATGTCCGATTAGTCCCGATCCTATCCCACTTATGACACACGAGACGGCCTAAAAGTCAAGTTAACCGTGTTGTTTACGAGCACTGAAATTATATCAGAGCATTGTAAATTACGTACAGTACGTCTACAGAACAAGGATAGTCTCGTTTCGAGCACTTTTGTAAAGTTTAAAATCAAAATTTTTTTAAAATACGACAGAAATTTAGCCTTTACAATAGCCTTTTGGGCCACCCAGTATTTTATTTCGAATTTCGAAGCGTAGAATGCCACGCACTTTCCCATTACATAAATCGATAGATATATCAAATATTTCAATAAAAACGCAACAGTTCGCAATCTTAAAATAACCCTCATACACTACACGATAAAGTATAATATATATTAACATTGAATATTCAACATATGGGGGATAGTGGCGTGTGTTACATCCGTGTATAAAGTCGACATCAATTATTCTATCAAGTGATTTTTTTTCCGGTGTTGTCCTGGTGTTACCATGGTTATTCCTACGTTTGACACCGATAGCAATTGCCACCCTCGGTTCACGGTTATAAAAATTTTATCTAGAAAATGATAACTTTAGCTCGAAATCCAATATTCCGTGATGGATGAAGAATATATATATATATATAATTAAATTTTGACAGTGATAAATTCGCGGTTTTGTGAATTTTGTCACGATAGATTTTTGAAAAGTTATCGATTGTCATAATTCGTGTCGGTGTATATTCTATTCATTTATTTTATTTTAAGTGTGCAATGAGAATCAAACAACTGTTATGGATCTATAATATGTATATTTGTGTCTTGAATATCTAAAAATGTTCATTTTTCCTTTTAATTTTTCAAAAATAAATGTTAAAAACGACTGCTGTCTATTTTGTGAATTGAATTTATATTTAAAATATATCATATACCTATATAATTTATAAAACAGGAGTTTTTATTCTTAAATCTTGTATATTATCTTGTATTTTAACTAGAGCATCTTATATTCTATGTAGTATTGCAAATTCTGGTACAAGGAACCTTAGTCAAAGCCTGTTTTACACATAAAATAAACAAGCTACAGCTTAAGGCCTATTCTACCACGATACAAACTTAATACTATTAGTGGAGGATGCCATTTAAATGTTATAGTTTAGGGCCTTAGAGGACTAGATTTAGACTTGTTCAGACTCTAAAATTATAGGAAATAGTCAGGAGTTGTGCCAGTATATGGATAGATTGTTGAAGAAAATTGTGGTATTGTCTAGATTCTCTGAAATTCCAATTTATTTCATCAAAATGAAATATATATATAAGCAGATATGTCTGGTACTGTCTGGGAAAAATGTTATAAGGAAAAACGTTAAAATGAAAGCTATATTAAATGTTAGGTTATTTAGTTTACTATTGTTAATGTTTATCACAAAGTGTCAAGGGAATAAAGTTGGAGAAGAGTGAGGTGTCCAGGTTTCAACGGCACAATCGCACTTTTAAATTCCATTTCGTGTATTTTATAGATAAAAATAACGAAAATTCGTTATAAAATCAACATAAAATACGGATGTAAAGTAGAATATTTTTACAAAACCTGAAGCTTACCTTCTCCAATATCTGCATTTTCAAGATCTTGTTCCAGTGTCAGTAAAGTCTCTTGCAATTCCGCTATAGATATATCCAACATCTCTCTATATCAAATAGAAAAAAAAAAAAAAAAAACATCATTAAAGAAAATCAAACGGTTAAAGAGGACATTAACCTTACTACATTATATCGATTCCTTTATTTTCTAGTTAATCAATAGTAATAATTGGAAACTATGGAACCCTCAATGCAAGAATAGGTTCAACAATCGATCATACTTCACGTGGGTTAACAGAATTAAAGTTTATAATTCCAATGGAATGAACGTGAGACTGTATATATGATTATACAAAATCTCTAGCACCTTTGACTCTAGTGTCCGTGAGATGAAAGATCACGATTTAGGTTGTGTCATACCTTTATCGTGTTTCTAGAGTCTAAACCATAAAAACTGTTATATCACGTTTCCAGGGTCGGGTCGATGAGTTCGGAATGCGTTTTCTGTAAATTAGATTGATTACAAGGTTCAGAAACTCGTTAGTAAATTGGATTTGGTCCAAACGGATTAGAAAAATAACCAAGTGTAGTTAAGCAATGTAAAAAAAAGATTTAATGATGGCCTTGCAAAGCTTGTTACCATCGTGATCTTACAGAGAATTTCAAAATATTTTCGACAGTGTCAATAAATTAAAATGGTTTTTATAACGTATGCAGCGTATTGAATGTATACAAACTGCCTAAGTTACATAATACGAATGTAAGCATCGCATAAACTTTGCATTTTATATAACATTTGCCATGTAATGGCTACTGCAAGCGAAACTTCTATCGGATGAAGACCAACTTAAGTATTGTTTACATTGTAACGATTATAAATAATATTATAAAAACAATTTTTGATGACTGTACTCGTAATTCGTGAGGGAATTATTGAAAATACAACTCACTTCATCTGTTCCTCCGTTTCGACTTCGGCTCTCAAATCTGCCAGGTCCTTTTCGGCTTCTTTGTAAAGCATTCTGTTTCGGTTTCCTTGCCTTCTGGAGTACATGGTTGCTATGAAACGGGGGTTGTTACTCTCTTCCTTTTTATTGGCATCGACTAGCGGTGAGTAAACGAATTAAAATACTAGCTATCGTTCCAATTGTGTATATTTTTAAACTTCTTCATAAGATATATCGGTATTTAAAGATATTAAGAACGAGTTCTTAATCTGTAGACTATTTAAAGACTCGTGTAAATGAAATTGATGTAACATTGAAAATGGAGCAATAGTTACTATATATAAAGAGTGAGTGATATACAGGGGTAAGTGGGTCTGAGTAATTGTAGAAGAGATGCTGTTTTTTCTGGAATGAACAGGGTCTTGGTAGCTAGACAGGTGAGGTGATGCTCTTTTCGCCTGTTCTTGATCACTGTATATCCAGTGACCCCGAAGCAATCGTGTTTGGAAAAATCAGGATTTATGCAGGATTGCGATGTTTGTTATTTCGATTCCTTTCGGTTAAACCCATTTATAGCGCAAGCATCAAGCATTTATAATTAAAAATTTTAAGTTTAATAAGATATGAAATTATAAGTCTCTTGTTTTGAACCTCATCAAATGTGTCCAAACGTATTAAATTTGTGATTTAGAACGTGACTAAATATTAAGGAAAAATACACTTGAATTTAAAGGGGAAAAAATGAAAATTTACTTGTAGAGAATCTTCTTTAAATCTATAAGAACTTATCATAAACAAAGAGATAAAAACTGAACCGATTGGCATGTTTAACAAAATGATAAAAACGAAAAGTAAATTGAAGGAACTTTAAAATATAGGCCTATTTGTTTGTAATTTTCTATTTTATCGCCATATTTTCTTTAAAATTTTTTTAGTTTTCATCAGTTTAGATCAGTGGTTCCCAAAGTGGGGGCTATGCCCCCTGTAAGCGGTTAGTAAATCTAAGGGGGCGAAAAGAAGCAAGTGGGCGGCAGCGAGCGATGGAGGCAGGGTACTAAAAGCAGGTTGGGGTCACTGATAACATTTCCCTTTCTTCTGTTAAATAGTTCAGAAGAAACATTGCGGTTAATGGTTTCCAGATGTGGAGAACAATGCACGGTAAGGATATAAAGTGTGAGGTTCATAGAAAGTTTTCTTAAGAATACTTCCAAGCCTAGGGCACGGTTGGGGAGAGTTGGGTATAACTTTATGGAACAAAGGGAGGGGGAATCGAAAAAGTTTGGGAATCACTAGTTAGACCATATGAAATCCACGAGAGTTCACAATTATCATTGGCAGACTCAGATAGAGAAGGATAGCAGGATAACCATTCAGCCTTGACCCCGGACACAGGAGATACCCAAATTAAGTCGTTTATATAAAAAGTTGATATGAAAGTGGTATTAAATTAAATTTTTTTAATTGGTGAACTTATTATATTGGTTTTATTCATATATCTTATTACTTTCCTGGCTGTTATAACAGAGGGAAAGTAAAGAATCCGGCAAAAAATGGCCATTTCAAGATGTTTAAATTTTTGGACTTAGGTTAGTTTGAAATGCCGAGAAATGCAAAAGAATTCGGAGGTAATTTATGTATGTATGGATATAATCGTGAGTGGCACGATTTTGTTCACCTGTTTGAAGTTTAATAATTTCTGTGCTTTTTGTTGAAAATTTCTGAAATTTTGCAGGGAGATTTGTTTATTAGGAGATTGATGCTATTAAATTTTTGGATAAAGGTCGCGGGAGTAGGGAGATAATGGGGGTCGTGTGTTTCTCCATCAGGGTCGGACTTAATGTGGATTTTATTCGTTATTAGCATTTACAATTATATAACTCGTCCCTATCCTCAAAATTAAGCTTTTTGCCGTGTTATAATAGTTAAGAATATAAAAAGTTTTTAAATAAAATATAACAGATGGCGCCACAAAAATTTTAAATGTTGCCGGGAAGGATGAGCAACTCGTTGCCGGTTTATTATTAAACTAAATAACTTGTCTTAACGAGGCACCATTATTTTCTGGATCCACGAAATGGAGTCGCTTCTAAAAGAGTAATTAAGAATGGAAATATATTTTTACCTAATAATTACTTGTTTGCAATATTTCATTTATAAATCAATTCACCTGTTTACATTGTAAGTGTTGTGTGCAATAATTGAATAATATTGTCAAATAAAATAGCTTTTAAACAATGAAGAGACAATGTAAATATTATAAAAATTTTATCTTTATTTCATTTTACTTTTGTTTACTATACAGTCAATTACTTTCATAATGGAAACAATGAAAAGTAAATTTATTGAGTTTATAGTTAATGAGGAATCTTGACATTGCATACAGTTAATATGTCATAAATCGGTATGTCGTCATCTGTTACTCGAGTGTGTCCACAATCGTTGCGTCTTTATCCCTTAGTGACAATTGGTATGTCCATAATCGTTATGTCATAATACGTTAGTCAATTCACAGGTATCACTCAAATTGGTGAAAATACATTTAGTATGGCCGGTATCATAATGTCAGTCCAGTAGATATAAGTCACAATCGGTGTCAGAAGCGTCATAAGTTGGATTTTTTTAAATGATGATTGCCGAAATATAGAATTTTATAAATTTTGAAATAATCACGAATAAATTTAAAAAAAAAAAACGAATGAAAACGATAAACAACAAACACAAACAGAAAACAACAACGATGACGATGAATATGTACAGATGAAAACGATGATGATGATATTTACAATGAACTATGTACAGCAGATCGAGTCTGCAAATTCGAACTTCTCCACGGGGACGGAGTTCTATCATGGAATTGCAACAATTAATTAATTTCGGACTAATTGGTAAAGATACATTACAATAAATAAGCTAAAGATACATACCAAAAGAAGAATCTGAAAAGTTTCTTCAATCTAGGGAATTTTTCCCTCTTTGGTGCATGTTCCTTCGATTGACTGGCATGCACATCGGATGTCATATCCTCGGATACCCTGTTGTATCAAAGTGAAAAATTCAAATTAATCGAAAACTATTAAAATATTAATTTTAATAATAAGTAATAATCTTTGTTTTTCTGTAATATACTATTAAAAGTATTTTATTCTATAATATAGAAACAACACAGAAAATGATATAAAAATACGTATTAAATAAACATAAAAATCTTACCTGTCGAGACAATGGCTAACCGCTTCCAGCTCGACTTTCTGACAATGATTCTCGCATTCGCTTTCATCCAATCGTTGCCAATGAGAATCGCCATAGCCAAAACAATCCTCGGAGAGATCGAGAACAATATCCGAATAGTTTGTTTCTTGGTAACTTTCCAAGTCACAATCAAAGAAATCATCCCGATCATCATTATCAGGATCAAACTGTTCCTCACTCGACAACTCTGGCTTTCTATAAACAATACAGAAAATAAGATAAAAATATTACCTACTACCTATTAAATACGTATTAAATAAATACAAGACTCTTACCTGTCGAGACAATCGCCAACAGCTTCCGGCTCAACTTTTCGATCACACGATACCCGAGGATTCTCGCATTCGTCGCAACGAAAGCAAACATCAACTTGTTGCGAATTAGAATCGCCATAGCCGAAACAATCCTCGGAAAGATCGAGAACAATTTCCCAATAATTAGTTTCTTGGTAATTTTCCAAGTCAAAACTGAAGAAATCATCCTCATAATCCAGCTTTCCATCCACAAATCTCTCCATATCGAAATCTGAAAAACACAACCCGTCAATTATTTGTGTCCTATGTATCCGATCATCGCCATCTCTCATCGTCGATGATCGGTTCCGTCGAGGGTCGGCCTCGCCGATGATGGGTGTGATATCACGCGATATAAAATCAAATTAATCAAGTGTATATTTTTCGTAAAGATTTACGTTCATTATTATTAATTAACCTCGTCCATGTTTGCACCGTGATAAAATAAATTCTATTCCAAATCAGTTTAAGATATGGAAATTTATCTCGAAATTAATTTCTTATTCTAGTTCTTTGCTCTTAATTAAGATTAAGTACCTTGTGATTACCTAACGACAATTTCGAGATCTGTAACTCTATTTTTATAAAGATATTTGTACAGAATATTATGTAGTCTGTCAAAATATTACTCACCTTTATGTCCAACGTAGTTAAACTCGAGAAATAACTCCGAAAATCTCCAAAATGTCTCTCGCATCCGAAATTCGCCCACTTTCGCAACAAAGAAAGTGAAAAGTATTGTTGCCCACATTCTTGCGTTTCGGCGTGACGTCGAAGCCGATGTAGTAAAAACACTTGAGACTTTAAATATCAGATTATATATTTTTTCTTTTAGCGGTCGTTATTACGAATGAGAACTGTACATTAATTGCTGTTGTTTTTAAAGATTTTAAAAAATCTTTTAAAATCTTCAGAATCTCATATAGGCTCTATTAATCTTGAACTGGATTATTGTAAAATACATAGAGAAATACCCTATTCCAGCAACTATTTTTAATTTATCTAACGTCTTCGGCTATCTTTGTATTCATCCTCAGGATCGAACACTTTAAATAGAATTTTTTAAAGTTTAAATATAATGTTCCAAACAAGAATTATTTAAAATATATAAATTAAAAGGGAAGAAACAAAGCGAAAACATTATAAATTGAGGGCACAAGTAAAAGTGTACAACAATGATGAAACTATACAGAATAAAATAAATAAGTAAATAAAACGAAATATTTATTTTAGCCTTTGGTATCATCATCCACTGTGTTTAGAAGATACTGCCGAGCTTCTGATAAGCAAGCGGCATTGCATCCCTATGGTTTATGCACGAATTCTTAATACTGTGCTTGTATACGTATGTTTTCTCTAGATTTTTACCTACTTGTTGGTCCCCTATAGTTTTTAAAAGTTGCATCTGCACGTTCGTTGCCAATGTTTGAGTTAAGAAACTTTATATTACTTTTGGATAGCTTCATTTCAAATTTTAAGTTGCAAAATATTTCTGTAATTTATCGACTTCCCTTATTCTGTAAATTATAAATTTGGTGTCCAAGTAGCGTGACTTATACAAGTAAAATAAAATTTTAAAAAGTTTAAGCTTTTATTGCACGCAAAATTTTGTCTGAACTCCGTTTCTATTTTTATCTTCGTAGCCTAACCACGGAATCTATATATAATAATTAACAGGGCTAAAATTTCATCACTCGAAATGCGGTCTACTAAACTAAATCTTGAATTTTCTATCCAAGTAGCAACGAACGGGACGGCACAATCGATGCATTTGGTAAAAAAAAAAAAAATTCTGTAGTTAAGTGACTACATCTATTGAATTTTTTGATGACAATATAATGATAGCTTCATATATTTTGGCGATTGATTGCAACTTTTTCTACATTATCAGATTAAAAATAACGATTTTCTGTTAAAAATTAGTTCATGAATTTTCTATTTTCATACTTATAAATCCTTCATTTGAAAATACATTTAGAGTTCCGTTCAGACAGTTCACAATTTTTTACGCAAATTCTACGTCATTGATTCTTGTGAAACCGTATTGTAGTTTAAGTTCGCGGCCTTGCTTATATGCGGCGCTGCGATCAATTTAATTTTTGGCGGGAATAATTCAGCCATCTTTGCTAAAGATACGATACCAATTTCCGCTTGATTTGTCGTAAAGTTTTGCCACGACAGCTATCTGCTAGATAGTCAGTGTGCACGTCAGTGGCGTGCCGTCATTGGAAGCGATGGAAGCGCCGATTCCACCTTCCAATGACCTTCCCTTGTATTTTATAAAATATAAATTTTCATATTTTAACGTACAGCATTAATTAAAATTAATTTTTTATTATAACTGCATTATGTATCTTTTACAAATTTCTATACTACATGTGAAAAAAGCGATAAGATTGCTATTGTATATTCGAATAATTCGGTGGCGGAAGGAATGTCGAAACCGGGTCAGTTTCCAATCAGCCAGATTATATAGGCATTGGCACATGCGGTTTACAGAGCACCAACATCATCCGGTTTAGCTGGTAGAAGCAACACACGCATAAAGCATCTAATTTTATATCCCGGACCGGTTGTGGGCTGTTAGCCGCCTGCCTGCTAGATGTTCGGCCGCCCTCGTCCGATTGTGTGAATCACGAGTAGACTAGATCAACGGCGGGCAACCCCGGCCCGTGGGCCAGCTACAGTTCGCGAAAAGTTTCTATCCGGCCCGCGAGATCTTTAATAGTTTATTAAATTGGAAAAATAACTAATTAATAGTTATTTTTCCAATTCTTTATAATTTTCGAAAAACGATAAGAGAAATAAATGTAGTAATTAACTTTTTACAGTAGAGCGTCGATAAGTGGAACGTCGGTACGTGGAATGGCCGGAAAGTGGAACGACTTTCAGTCGGACTGTGTCGTGCTGAATCGAATGTTTTTGATACTAAATTTACTTCTAAAGTATAATTTTCATGTTTTTTTATATTCTTTAATATATTTATTTTGTTTGTACAAAATGCAGAAATAATTTTTAACGATACGATAGCCTCGATGATTATTATAAAAATTTTCGTTAGGCTTAAAATCGACGAGAATTCAACACGAAGCGACACGCAACGGAGAAAAATTTGAACATCGGACAGGTTAATGTATTTTTTCGTACAAAGTCGGAAACTGGAACAAATCATTAACTGGAAGGACCCCAGTCCCCAATTGGTTCCACTTTTCGACGCTCTACTGTATTTATTTATTTCATATTTGCAGACTAAAAAAATTACAAGTCACAAGAAGGCGTCAATTAACTACTACGGCCCGCGGAAATAAAGTAAAATTTATTCTAGATAGACTAGATTTATAACTTAACCCAACCGATAGGAATTTACTGGCATGTTTTTATGATAGTTCTGTATAGTTGACAGGAGTTTAAAAAAATCCATTAAAATATTTGATATATTTATTCTGCGTTTATTCTGCTCTCCCATCTTATATTACTTACGGATTTCAATGTTAAACCGGTGATATTACGATTTAGTATGTCCCATCTGTAAGGGGATGCAGAAAAAACGTGTACAATTCTAGTGTTAAAAAATTAACTGTTACTTTGGCATCATCATTTACAACCAAATTTAATAAATGATACAATGGTACAAAAAAAGCTCTAGAATTTATTTTCTTTAAATTTACGATTTATGTATCGGTTGTCATAAAAATTTCTTTCCACTTCTTTCCCAAAACTACAGATATTCAGGTACAAAATAACCGATTTCAACTTATTTCTACTTAAGTAGTAGTTAAATAATTAAGCGATTAGGGAATTAGAAACATAAATAAAACCCCGATGAAAGAGCCGAAATTTTACTTAAACAGAAGCTTAACTGAACCAATCTCTTTCCGAGTACAGTGGGGTCTGATCTCTTCATAATATTAGATGTAATAAAGACAGAAATTTTTCCAGTTCAACGAGAGTGACCGAAAAGTTGTAAATTTTGGAAATTTCCGTGAACTCTCAGTCCTAAAACGAATTAGTTAGAAAACGAACAACGGACAATCTGTTAAGTTTAACATATTTAGATTTTTACAGCTATGGTGAGAAACGTTTAAAATCTACAACAACCCTGTCGCGTCCTTTGATATATACTAGTGATGCGACAAAAGAGGCATTTGACGTTGACCGATATCGGCACCCTCGCGATTTGGCATACACACACCTACCTGGACCGTCTCTGATTCCATTCATTAGCCACTCGTAGAGAGCTATTTCACTAACTTGTAAGTGGATTGTTTTAAGATTTAAAAAGTAAAGAATATTTTGTTATTTTTATGTACGTTTCTTCACAAAGTTATATTTAATTATAAGTTTCTTTAAAAGTATATTCGTACAATTGAAAAATTTTTTATACTAGGCATGTATATTCGTCACACATTTTGTTTTACCAAGTAAGTTTTTATTTATAATTTTAATTTTAGCCCTTATATCGTGGCTAGTGATTCAAAGATTTATTTTAAAAAAGTTTTGGTTCAAGACCATATAATGAAAAAGAAAACATTATTAAAAGAAAAAGACCAATGCCTAAATTAAATATAAATACGTCGACAAAAAAATTTCGACATTTTGACGATAAAATTTATGACGAATGACGATTCTTTCGTAAAATTGAAGCAATTTAGAAATCAAAATAGAATAGAATTTAACATTGGTAGACAATATAAAATAAATATTGAAAATTATAACAAGATAATTACGATTAATAGATATATCTAAATTAATAGATGTTATATGTTTTTTGTCAAGGCAAGAATTGGCATTTAGAGGGCATAGGGAATTTATTGAATCTAATAACGGAGGTAATTATATTGAACTTTATTAAGTATGTCAGATAATCTATTAAAAATACATTTAAAGAAGTATACGGTTTTTACTGGTTTATCGAACAAACGAATACGAACGAGCCCTGACGTGCAATTAATTGATTGCCCCTGTAAGTCAGCTTCTTACAGAAACACAGCTTCCCTATCATCAAATGTCACGGCACGCCACTGGTGCACGTGCTTTGTGAAAAATGGAGAAGACAGGGACTCGTGCAGTGACAAAATACCTGACGAAAAAAGAATTGACCCCATCTCAAATCAAAGCTGACATGGATGAAGTTTTGGGAGAATCTGCTCCTTCGTACACCATTGTGAAAAAATGGACAGCCCTTTTTAAATCTGGCAGAGAGAGTGTAGAAGATGACCCTCGCAGCGGACGGCCGTCAACTGCTGTCACTGAAGAAAATATCGACAAAGTTCACGATTTGGTGTTAGCAGATCGCTGTTTGAAAACGTGTGAGATAGCTGAGACAACAGGCATCTCTGTCAACCGAGTGCACCACGTCCTAACCGAAAATTTGGGTATGACGAAAGTCTCAGCAAGGTGGGTGCCGCGTCTGCTGACCACCGAGCAAAAACGTGTTCACACTTTGATGTCAAAGGACTTCTACCAGAAAAACCCACAGGATTTCTTGCGTCTGTTTGTGACTACTGACGAAACGTGGATCCACTACTGCACTCCTGAAACAAAAGAACAGTCGAAGCAATGGAAACACCACAGTTCACTACCACCAAAGAAGGCAAAGACAGTTCCATCGGCGGGGAAAATGATGGCCTCGGTTTTTTGGGATGCTAAAGGCATCATCTTTATTGACAACCTAAAAAGAGGAAAGACCATCAATGCTGTCTATTACTGTGAACTTTTGGAAAAACTGAAGAAAGAAATCGAAGAAAAGAGGCCACACTTGAAGAATAAAAAGGTTCTATTCCACCACGATAATGCACCTCGCACATTCTGCCAGAATCACCGAACAAAAGATAAATGATCTTCGCTTCCAATTAGTTCCACATCCACCGTACTCACCTGATTTGGCCCCCAGTGACTTCGTTTTTCCAAACCTAAAAAAATTCTTGGCTGGAAAGATTCCACTCAAATGAGTCTCTGAAGTGAGCGAGTATTTTGCACACCTTGACAAATCGATCTATTGTGATGGCATAAAAAAGCTATAACATCGCTGGAATAAGTGCATTGCTAACAAAAGAGACTACCTTGAAAAATAAAAAGAGTTTTAACATTATTTTGTTTATTGTTCTATTTGAGGCCGCGAACTTTCCGAACAGCCCTCGTATAACTAGGTTCTCCACACATTTTTAGGAAAGAATTACTCTAAATTTGTAACAAAAATTTGTGGTAAAGTGAAGAATGCCCTGTATATAGTTTATTCAAAATCTTTATTAATTTCGTAATTGAAGTTTTAGACTATTTACAAAAAATATAATATTTTTGAGTCTATCTTAATCCTTGTACATCACCACAGAAGTAACAGTTAACATGGATATTATATTTTTTCTAAATAGTCTAATACTTCAATTACGAAGATAATATATCTTGAGTATTCACAAAATATTGTGACTTTATTAATTTATTCAAAAGACAATTATTTTTCTTTCCATTTAAAATAATGAAAATGTAATATGAATAATAATTATTCACTTAGGTTAGTTATCAACCCTAAACTTAAATTCATTTTTTAAAATATCAACAAACTTTACATGAACTATTCACAAGCCGAATGGATTAACTCCATTAATATATCCTTGGAACAATTGTTATTATTTTTACGTTTTTCACATAGCATTGTTTCATATCTTGTTACATTAAACATAGCTTTAATTTAATAACATAAAAATTCTACATTGTTTGTTTAAATTTATAGTTTAAAGAAATTTTTAAAAATAGTATATATTAACAATTTCTCTACATTTTGTTTTGTGGAGTTAATCAATTTGGCAAATGAGTAACTCATATATAAAGTTTTTCCTTTCTATATCTATTGAACATAATTTATTATATACTGTAATAGGAGATTAAAATATATGTAATCTTTGTTATATTAGTTTAAAAAATTAGCATTTGTGAATAAATTTCTTCTATTCTGTAAATTTTAGCAGAAATTTAATCTTAATTGTTATTGTTGGAGTGATTTATTTCATTATTACACAATTCTTGATGATGGATATTTGGATGAACCTGTTTTAACTACTTCCATTAAGAACTGTTTAAAAAAATTATAAAATCTGAATAAATTATTGTCTACTTTTAAATATTATATAAAAGACTGCATTACTTCAACATTGCTGTGTTTAATATAAGGGCATCTGTGATGTAAAATTGGCTCATCAGTATGCCACCAAAAATTGTGATCATCAGCTCATAAAGATTGAAAACAACTAATTTAGAGTATTTGTTTAACGAAAAAAATTATTATTATAAATATATTATTTATTCAAATTATCTAATTTTTTTTTAAACAAATGTCATTGCTAAAGAAAATAAAATAGATCTTTAAAGGCTCCAATTCTGATTATAATTATTTTTATGGTAATTTAAACTGGAGAATAATTTCCCATCTCTTAACCATAGTTTTCACTCTTAGTGTCAGCCTTAAAATGAGGAATGGGATTCAAACCCAATCTAGAACCTACAATCTATCATAGATATTGCAAGTCAGGATTATCATTCTTTATTATTCATCCATTGCAAATCAGGCATGTCCATAATAGACATAATTGAAGCTAGCCTTAGAATCCTTAATATGCTAGTGCTTCATGTATCTTTAATGCAACCTTCTCTTATTGATTACCTTCCTGGCTGCTTAGTCTTGAGTTTTGTGAACAGCAACACAAATATGTAGATAACAAAACATGTACAAACCTATTTAGTGAAGAAATGGGTTCACTGAACAAGTTTGTATCTCGTAACATCCTTACAAATTTGTGTTATTACTTGAGACTATACAACTAAATATCTTTGGACTACATAATTTACTGGGAAGTGAAGGAAGTTTGCTGTAGAAAAAATGAATCTCGGTATTTGTTTAAAAACAAATGTTGTTTGTTCAGATCAATTCAATGTGCGACATGTTGGTGAGTAGGTCAATTTCAAATTACTGGTAAAATAAATTCACATAAATTATCATTAAACAATATTTTGTATATCTCTTCAACACACTAATTTAAAAGATAAATAATTTTCTAGAATGATTCAGATTCACCTAACCGTTATTTTAAACAAAAAGTTTATTATAAAAAACAGTTTGTGTGTTCAATAAATTTCTATTTTATATACTATCTTTCAAAAAAAAAATAATTGTAAAGTTGATAATACTGACATATCATGTTTGAATCTCATCACTTATTCATCACAGTATGTAATTTTAATTACAAAATATATTTTTACTGTCTTAGTACAAACTATACAATTGTTATAAATAAAAGATATATACAATAAAAAAATAATAAATATAATAAAAAATTGGAATTAATTAACAATAAAATTTAAACCAAGAATAATTTTTGGAAAAATGACTAGTAATAGAACCATTCTGCAGAACTTGTTCTTTTCTGGAAAGGTATTTTTTGCTTTGGGAATATTTCTGTTAGGTCAGGAAATTCGATTCTGCCAAATATAGCATGAATATCAGGTGGATTATGATATTGTTGTAGCAATGCAGCACGAAGCTGGGGACCTGAAATGAAATAGTCGTCAAATAACAGATAAAGTTTTCTTAAATTATCATTTGTTGTTAATGCCAAGCAATAATATTCTCATTCTGCATAAAATTAAATTATTATATTTAAATAAAATTAGAATTTATTATGATATATGATCTAATTATGATTACTCTAATTAAAACAAAACTAGATTAATAGTAATTAAAATGAAATGTCTTTAAATTAATTATATCTATTATTCAGTTTTTTTATTTTTGTTTGTTTCACTTTTCAGCAGTTTATTTGTAATAATTATATAAGTGACTAATAACCAATATTATTTTGTTATGACTGAATTTCTACATCTTTTGATGCAAGTTAAATCTAGCTAACAATATCTGAACATAATTTTGTACCATCCATTTAGATTGATAATTACATAAAAAAAGGAAAGAAAAAAATTATTTTTAGCATTTGAATTTTATATCTAAAACTGACTGCTTGAATATCAGTAGAAATTGAGCTAAAAATACAGCTTATTAGTAATATTAATTAGTGAAATTGTAATGGTTTCTTCTGACTAACAATTAATGATAACACTGTAGAATTTAGATTTGGAAAAGTTACTTTATACTACACTCCTCAAAAGTGAAACAGCAACACCATGAAGGAATGCACATAGCCATATACACATTGCAGGACCAATAGAGGTGTCAACAGAATCAGGAAGGTGAATAATGGGGGTATTGCTATTGAGCTTACTAAGAAAGAAGATATTAATACTCTCACCACAGCTATTCAAAAATCTATACCTGGGCTAGTCACCCACACACCAAAAAAGTGCCTTCCCACCCTCATCCTAGTTTCCGTTCCAAATAATTACAAGCCTAAAGAACTTAAAGAACTAATATATAAAAATGAATCTATAAATACTGTCTACAATAAGGAAAAATTTACAGAAGAACTGCACTTTAAATTCCGGACTGGGAGAAAAAAATAAAGATTTCACTAATTGGGTCTTAGAAGCTTCACCCACCCTCAGAAAACTTATTCTAAAAGCTGGCAAACTGAATATTGACTGGTCCAGATGCACAGGACTTTCATCCAATTAACATATGCTATAAATGCTGCAAGTATGGGCATAGTGCCAAAATCTGCAAGCAAGAAGAATCCACCTGCAGCCAATGCACTGGCAATCATATCTATCAGGACTGCCCTAATATAAACAAGCAACCAACCTGCAATAACTGCAAACAGGAGGGACTTACAAACCACCACCATAATGCTCAAGATCCAAAATACTCAGTATTTCTAAAAGTTAAACAAAATTTCATTGATAGAACTGAATATGGAACTGAATAATAAGGACAACCTCAGTATTCTGCAGATTAATCTTGACAGACGTAAAGATGCCACCTCCATTCTCAGCACTAAGCTTTCCTCCCATGACGTTATTCTTGTGCAGGAGTCCTATTGTGTGGGCAATAGGCCAGCTTGCCCTCCAACAGACTGCATTACTTTAAAAGATACCACCAATTATCCATGGAGCTTTGTCATCATCCTCAACAGCCATCTTTCAAGTTTTACATCACACTGACCTCAGAGATGATTACATTATTTGCTTGGAGGTTAATACCAACCTCCTATGAGTCATCAACAACATCTAGTGCCTCAAAAATATGGACTTACAGGACATTCTACATAAACTGAGGCACATTCTCCGTTTGCTTCAAAACAGGCACAAGATCATCTGTGGTGATATTAACTCACAGTCCCCTGCCTGGGGGGGGTAAGGTCCTTGATTCTCGTGGCACACTCTTTGAGGACTTCATGGCAAATTGTGAATTGCACCTTCATAATGATCCAACCAGCCCTCCAACCTTCACCTCTGCACAGGGTTACTTCTGGATAGATATTATCACCAGCACCAAAACCAAAAACTGCTGCAACCTGATAAACAACTGGACTATTCAAGAAGAAGATTCCCTCAGCGACCACACACACATAAACTTCCAAATCAACTACAATTCCTTTAATTGCCTGTCTGATCCTCTCAGGTTTCAGATCTCCAGGGCCAACTGGAACATTTTTGGCAACTACATATCCAATTACTCTGTTTCTCTTGATGTCCACAACTCAACAGATGCTCATGCCTGTATCAACAAGAATATCAAAATCATCATGTTAAATAAAGTTGTCCATTGGGGCAAGGACTATAAACTACATTTCAACTCAGACAAGACTAATGGCATTGTCTTCAGCAGGCCTGGTAAGCCACATCTTTACAAGCAAGTCCCGACTATCAAGATGGATGGTAACAGCATTAAGATTACAAAAACAATCAAATACCTGGGAGTTCTTCTGGACCACAAACTATTCTGGGCCCCCATATCCAGCATATAACTAAAGATACTGAACTTATTTTTCAATCTTTCAGCAAGATTGCTAAGTTCAACTGGGAGTTTAACTCCACTGCTACGAACTTGGTATAAGATATGATTTTTATACCTATCATAACCTATGCCAGCAGTGTCTGGGCCACGCTATCCACCATTCTCATAAAAAGTGCAGACTTTTATCTGCTCAGTGGCGGGTATTTCTCTAGGGCGTGACCACTATGTTTTTGACTGTCCTATGCTCCTCAGGGAAAGGATTTTCATTATTGCAAAAGCCTACTCTACAGCCCCCACAAGCATCCCCATCACAAGAAAACCACCCATCGATATTACTCTTTGTACTAAGAAATGGAAAATTAAGCACAAAGAAGAAATCATCATCAACTCCAAGTGTGTAAACCCCATGGACATTGAGCACAATCCCATACTCTAAGACTATTGATACTAGCCAAATAATTAACCTGAACGATGACATTCCTCACTCAGCTATTACTATCTATACTGACAGATATAAGACTGACAATAGGGTAGGCTGCAGCTTTGTTGTATACACAAACAGTGTGAAATCTTACCACAAAAAATTTGTAAGATTCCTTACCAGGCTGGCAAACCATTGCAGCATTACTCAAGTCAAACTTCTTGCAATCCTTGAGACTTTTACTTGGAGCTCAGAGCTCCACAACAACATAGACATCCACATTATTAGACAGCACTGCTGCCATTCAGATCATTAAGAACAACACCACCCACCCAACTGCCAACAAAATCAAGAAAATCCTCCTGCATTCAAGTAATAACTATTATCTGAGCTGGACTAGGGCACACCAAAGCCCCATAGGAAACGAACGGGCTGACATATTGGCTAAGGAAACCACCGCTGAGAACAGTCTTCCTATACAGTACAAAGCTATTCCCTTCTCACACATTGGCAAAACCTTCTAGGAAAAACTGCAAATCAACTGAAAACTGTATGGGACAGTGATCATAATATTACCATCCATGCCTACCTTCCCAACATCAAACATAGGAATGACTTAACATGGCTAAATCCCAGTCATAACCTTACCCAATTCCTGACCAACCATGGCCACTTCAACAGCTAACTCCATTGCTTTGGCTTCCAGGACAACCATCTGTGTGTCTACTGTGGTGTCTGTGACAGGAGTGACCACTATGTTGTTGACTGTCCTATGCTCCTCAGGAAAAGGATTTTCATTATTACAAGCCTTCCAACTAATGTCACCTGGCCCTGCAATCATCATACTCTCCTCAACAGCAAAGAACTTAACAAACTTTACATCAAGCTGATAAACACATACCAGAGGATCACACCTGTTCGTGGTTTCACTCCGCTTCTGTCTACACTGTTTGTGGTCTCCTGCTTAACCCATCACTTTGTTTCTCTGTACTTGCCCTGTATGCATTTTTTTTTTAACTTTCTTATTTTATTTTATATTATATTTATATGCATTTACAAGCTCTGAACCAATTTCCATTGTCCTGTACTCCTTCACCAACCTAACACATATTGCTCGATTGCTCTGCCTTTGAAACCAGGTGCAGAGAGTATTTTGGGACAGGGTGTTTGACAGAGATTCTGGGTCAGAGACCCAATCTTTATAATGTATTGGACTTTTTAAAGGTCACTAATTTGTATAAAGAAATTTAACTATTTATTTATCTTTCATATTTTTGTGGGTTGTTGTTTGTTTGTTCGTTCTTGTTATGTATATACTCGCTGTTGTTTTTTGTTGTTATATAATTTATATAATATATACGTATAGAGTTCTGCAAATTAACCATTTGGTATGGTGCAGCTTGGCCTTTGTGGCCCTTGTGCCAAAAAACTACAACCAACCAACCAACCAACCCCACTTGTGCTATGCAGTATTGGGAGTATGTACTTTGTACATTTTATTTACAAATGCACTTCACATCAGACAAGCAGATAATCCCTGATGCACTTCACATCAGACAAGGTCCCACAGATGTTTGATGGGAGAGATCCAGTAAGGTTGCCAGCAGGAAAGGATGTGAATTCCATTCTGGTGAGAGTTTGCCATGCGACATTGTGATTGAGCATTGTCTTCCTGGCCAAACCACAAGCCTCCACAATTCATGTGATATACTGGTTGTTATGGAGCTGGCACCACCAGAGAGCATGCAAGACATATGGCCCTGACTAATGTATAAGGGTGGAGATCACCCGGTCCAGGGAGGACCTTGAATAAAGTATTCAGAGTAAGTGTCTGTATTCCTGTCTCATGGGGGGTTCCAAGTGCATCACAAAGGGCGTATAAACACCAAGTAAACCACTTAAAACATGGTGGCAGTGGATAATTAAGCCAGTGAAGGAAGCGAGGCTTAACGAACACGTGCTAGCTTAAAGAAGTAATTAGACACTTCGTTCAAAGGTTGATGCTGTGGCAGACAGAAAATCTCCTCAGTATATTAATATAACGATTACTTTAAACTAGAAGAAATATATATATAATTTAATTAAAAAGCGAGATGAATAATTTAACTCCTCTGGAACCTTTTTCCATAGATACATCAAATCCAGAAAATTGGAGTTTATGGAAGCAACGATTTGATATTTATGCAACAGCTATGATTTACCTGCAAAAAGTATTCTGCAGCAGAGAGCTGTCCTGCTCCATATTATCAGAAAGAAAGGCTTAGAAATATACAATAATTTCCATTTATAGGAAAATGCCACAAATCCGACAGTGGATGAAATCTTAGCTAAATTCGTGGACCATTTCCAGCTGTATAAGAACACTATCTGTAGTAGATATGTATTTTTCTCACTTGTACAGAAGCCAGGACAAACAGTAAACAAATTTGTAACTACATACAAAAGCTCAAGGATGTGATTTTGGCACTCTAACAGAATCTCTCATAAGAGACAGAATTGTCTTAGGCACACAAGATGACAGCATCAGACAAAAAATGCTGCAAGATCCAACATTAACATTGGCCAAAGCAATAGACATGGCAAGAGCATCTGAATTATCTGAGCACAAATTATCTAAAATCAGGGCAACATAAATAATAGTGAGCAAGGTGAAAAGTCAGTTTCCAAGACAAAAAGATAAACCAAAAAAATCAAATACGTGTATGATGAATAAAAATGGTGCCAAGAATAAAAAATGCCACAAATGCCTAACTATACATGAGTATGGAAACTGTCCAGCTTTTGGAAAATTTTGTTTTAAATGCAAAACGAAAAACCCATTTTTCTTCAGCATGTAAGGCAAAGAAAATAAATGAAATTGATAATCCTAATTCCACCGTCATCTCAGATGAAGAAGATTATCTATTGGATAGAATTGTTGTGCTGAATGAAGTCATGCATGAACACTGGGAAGAAGTCATTGATATAAATGGGAATCCCACTAAAATCAAATTAGATACTGGAGCGGACACTAATGTTATCTCTTGGACATATTTGAAGCAGTGGACCAATTCTCCAAAGATAAAACAGACTAAGATCAAAGCCTATACCTTCACACGTGAAAGAATACCTATTGTTGGTGAATGTCACTTCCGACTTAAGCCTAGAAGCCATGAAACCACGAGCAAATTCCTTGTTGTCAGGATGCGTGGACTACCTCTAGAGTGGAGATACATGCAAAAAACTAAACCTTATTAAAAGGATAAATTCTATTACACCTGAACTTAACCCAGATGATATTTTGAAATCTTATTTCAGTGTATTTGAGGGAAGTGGCAAACTCAAACATGAAGTTATAATCAAACTAAATCAAAATGCAATTCTAAAACTTGTCCCTCCTAGAAGGATCCCAGAAGCTTTAAAAACAGAAGTTAAACAAGAATTAGAAGATCTGATTATAAAAGGAATCTTAAAAAAGACAGAAAAAACTACTAGTTGGCTCCACTGAATGGTCATTGTTAAAAAGAAACAAGGAAAATTATGCCTGCATATGGATCTGCATGAGTTAAATAAATACATTATTAGAGATAATTATCAGATACCATTGCCAACAGAACTATTATCAAGCATTCCAAAAGCCAGATACTATACAGTTATGGATGCTAAATTAGCCTTCTTTTAACTACTGGTAGAAAAACAATCACAAAAACTGTTAATAATGAATACACTTTTTGGAAAATATAAATTTACAAGATTGCCGTTTGGAACCACAACAGCATCAGAGCATTTCAAAGAACTATCGACAATACTTTCAGATATTAAAGGCATTTACACATATATGGACGATGTTCTAATCTATGGCGATACATTAAGAGAGCATAATCAAAAACTGATAAAAGTCTTACAAAGAGCAGAAACTCATGGCCTTAAATTTGAAAAAAGCAAGATCCAACTGGCACAAAAGCAAGTCACCTTTGCAGGGCACATAACGACCAGATGGTATAAAACCAGAAGAATCAAAACTTATGGCCATTCAACAATTAAAAGATCCAGAAAATCAAAAAGCACTACAAAGATTCTTAGGATTAGTGAATTATTTAGGCAAGTTCATACCTAACTTATCAAATCTTGCACACACAATCTTAGGCAACTTCTCAGGAAAAATATTAAATGGACATGGATAGAAAGGCAAGAAGAAATTTTAATTATATAAAGAAAATTTTAACACATCCTCAAATGTTAGCACAATTTGATACAAACAAAATTATAACCCTACATACAGATGCCAGTCAACATGGTCTAGGAACAGCAATCTCACAAGAAGGAAAACCCTTAGCTTTTTCATCATCATCTTTGAATGAATCATCATCACAACAAAACTATTCCCAAATTGAAAAGGAATTACTCACTTTATATTATGGATGTAAAAAATTTGATCACTCTGCTACTTGGAAGATCGTTTGTAGCATATACTGACCACCAACCTTTAATCACGCTGATTAAAAAACCATTAAGTGCATTGTCTCCTAGACTGCAGAGATTAATGCTAAAGTTATTGGCTTATGACTTCAATCTATACTACATGCCAGGAAGAGATAATCTCATTACAGGTGTTCTTTCAGGGGATGTAAGGCATTCTACACCCAATTTTGCAACACCAAATCTAGACAAACAAGTATTAATAAGAACAGTTGGTATGAAAATTACAGATACCAAACTCATAGAATTAGCTGAAAACACAAGACAAGATCAAAGTCTGCAGACTCTAAAGAAATACATATCAGAGGATGGCCAGTACATAAAAAGTTTTCCTGCGAATTTGGAAGTCCGGAGGTATTGATGACTGATAATGGTCCCCCATTCTCGTCAGTAGCTTTTAATTGCTTCTGTGACAAATGGAGTATCAGGCAGTACTGTACATCTAGTCTTTGATAACCCCAAAGTAATGGCCACACAGAACAGCATGTGCAAACGATAAAAAACATACTTAAAAAGACAGCAGAAGCAGGTCAAGATCAGTATTTAGCTTTGCAACATTGGAGAAACACTCCTAGGAACTCATTACCATCTCCAGCTCAGCTATGCATTGGAAGGAACATAAAGTCAACACTTCTATACAAATCATCCCATTATCGCCAATGCTTATTTTCTAGAGAGGATATCCAACAGCAACTGGAGCAGAACCAGCACAGGATGTCAATGTATTATGACAGAGGTAGTGTTCCCCTCAATCCTTGAGACTGTCAACGTGAGTTTTAGTGCATACAGGAAAAGAATGGTCTCTGGCAACTGTCGTAAACCTCTAAATGAACCCAGATCATACCTAATAGAAGACCCATATTATAGCTCATCATAGACTGCGTGACTTATCAAGACAAAAACTCATAACACTTTATATATAAGCAGCCGTGTTTATTAGAAACTAACTAACGTTTTCGGTCGTATTTAACGACCTTCTTCGGGATAGAACCATATGGACAACAGTACCAAAGAAACAGAGTGCATCTGAAACCGAAGCACAGCCCCAGAAAAGCACCTCAAGAGAAAGATGAAGAGAAACAAGAAAATGAAAAGGAACAAACTGAGGAAAAGGAAAAAGTAGGAATCTCAAAAGAAAAGGAATTTCAAACTCCAACACAAAGAACTAGATCAGGAAGAATCATTAAAGCTCTTGTTCGGCTTAATTTGTAAATATGTATGTACTTAAGTTTTAAGTTTGGTGTTTTAGTTATTTCAAAACAAAAAGAAAAAAAAAGTAAGTGTCTGTATTCCTGTCTTGTGGGGGTTCCAAATGCATCACAAAGGGCATATAAACATCAAGTAAACCACTTAAAACACTGGTCTGCTGTCAAGAGTGCTGGAAATGTGCACCAGTAATGTCTGCTGATTGAACATGTATGGGGCCAGTGTGACACTTGACAAAAAGGGCTGGCACATAGCATTTCCCAGGATACTGCCACACCCATCCTTGGCTGTCATGTGGGTGGCAAACAGGTCCTAATGGGCCATTTGGCAAATCTGCTAGTCTGTTCTCACTCTGTTGTGCACCAGTGCAATCCACTCACTCTTCAGAATGTTCACAGATGTTCCCGTGTCCATCATGTCACACATTGCTAGATGGTATTCACATTGTGCCCAACACATGTGGCAACTGTGTGCATCAACAAACAGAGGCTGCACAGCTCCAGGATACAGTCTCATTCCCCAGCCAGTAATTGGTAATATTCAGCTTGCTTTTGTCTACAAGGCATTTTCTATGCTTCTTCAAAAGTTCAGCTGCCATAAACTGTCGCTGATAGCATTTACGGCAAGAGCTAACTGCTAGTCTTTATAGCCCAAAACTGAATACCACATGATCCAATGCATATGCAAACTTAATCATTTGCATATCTCTGTCACCTATACCAGTTCTGTAATGTGCATGTGGCTACATGCATTCCTTTGTGGTGTTATGATTTCACTTTTAAGGAGTGTATAATTCAGTATATTAAAGTGCAATTTTAGAGAATTTTATTGCTCACTACATATATCTGTTGTCTATTTTAAGCATTTGAACTTTGCAACTGGCAATAGTTTGTTCAAACAGATGCTTAGGGCTTGAATTATTTGTGCTGCTGCAACATGAACATGTTGAGACAATTCACTAATAAAGTTTGTACCACATGACATGTTTACCATGCTCAAGTTGCTATAAGAATAACTTGCAACTAGGCATTGTGGATGAGACCTTATATTTTCATTCAAGTCTGTAAATTTGATCAAATATCATTATTTACCATTAAAAGAAAATGTTTCTTAAAATTACTTAATGCATTTTGAAGCAATATAAAAATTAAACCTTAGAAATCATCTCATGTAACTTGTATATGTTTGAATCCAGTTTTACTTAAACTCAGAATATAAAGAGAACACTTACTTATTTATTAATTATAAAAGATAAATAATTACCTTGAGCCCAAGATGGTATCTTCTTTCTTGGAGCACTTTCATTATCAGTATCATCATCAGATTTTAAATCATTAATATCATAATCATCATAAATATCTGAATCATCTGAAGAGCTAGATGACGAACAAACTTTCTCTTCAACATTACTATATAAAAATAATTTGAAATTAATACTGAATTAAATAATATTGTAATAGCATACAAAAAATGTTGTAGTCATGTATATTAAATAAGTTTTTATAATATCATACAAAAACTTAAAAAAGTAGTAGTTAGCTACATTAAGTTTTGTTTAATTTAAAAGATGCAATCTATCATGGAAGCAGAAGACACAGTAGTGGCCAACTTTAGAATGGCTGAGGATCAGAAATTAATAAGTGTGTCATTGAGAGATCGGAACTTTTAATTTCATAATCTCTGAATATTTAGTATAGGAATAAGATTAACAAAAAACTTTGAAATCATTAGAATCAAAATTTAATATTTACTTTGCAATTATCATAAAATAAAATAATTTTAAAATGCAAGATGATTCTAAATGAGTGGAACAACTTTGTGTAATTCATACAAAAAACTAATTATTATAAAAAAACACGCAAGCCATCAATGGATAGGAAAACTCTCTAAGTTTACATTTGTACCAGTTGTGCATGCTCATGCATTCTTGTCACACTAAGGAAACATTGCAATTGCAAAATGGCAAGCATCCAGAAGCACCATATGCTGTGTTGGAGCTAAGAAAGACAAATTCCATTACGTAGTATAATGGCATTTCCACACACATTTCAATAAAGACCCACCAACATCAACATCTACAGTAACAACATCTACTATGACCGTCAGTTTAAAGAGACTGGTTTTGTGATTAAAAGAAAGGATGACTACAGGATCAGATATGGATGACCACATGTATCAGATATGAATGTTGACAGAATCAGAGAAGCCTTCACATGAAGTCTATGCACTGAGCCAGTCATGAGCTGCAGCTGCCTCAGACAACCATGTGGAAAGTTTTTGTAAATAGCTGTCCATGAAACCCTACAAATTGCAGTTGATACAAGCCTTTTGCCAAATGATAAAATCATACATCATAAGTTGTGTGTGGAAATGCAAATGGATATGGAGGAGGATGAATATTACGTTGGTCATCTAGTTTTCTCCGATAAAGTTATATTCTATTTAAATGGGAATGTCAATTGCCATAATGTGCAAATATGGAGTACAGAGAACCCTTGTGACACCAATGAGCATGTGCAGAATTCATCAAAGGTCAATGTCTTTTGTGCCATATCAAGAGAATCTAAGGCCCATTTTTTCTTTGCTGAATGCACTGTAACTAGGATAACCTATCTTGACATGCTACAGCAGTTCTTAATCCCACAATTAGAGGATGACTCCAATGATTTCCTGTTTTGGCAAGATGGTGCACTCTCCATTATCACAATGAAGTCTGACTTTTCTTAAATAAACATCTGCCTCACTGCTGGATTGGCTCTGCTACTGCCAATGACCAAACATTTTGCAATTGGCCACCCAAGTCACCTGATCTTACTCTATCTGATTTTTTTTCTATAGAGGTATGTGAAGGATGCTGTATATATGCCACCTATGCCACAAAATCTGCCAAAGTTATGACGACAAATTGCTACTGCCATCCAATCTATAGATATGAACATGATTTAATTCAGCCTCAAAAAAATATATAGCAAATCAATTACAAAAATTTAAAGTACTATTACTATATAAATTGTACTAAAGCTTATTTCCCATTTAAGCACTAGTGTTATCCATATACCATTTTCTTTATAGGAAAAAATCAAAACGTGTAAAACTTTTTGCAGAAATCATCTCATCTCTCTTTTAATGTTTTGTTACTTTTTGTTATTAATTTGTGTTAGAAGATAATCAAAAAATACAATGGAGCAGTGTATCAAATTACATTGAAATTTGAAAAATGCAAAAGTTCAGTTTTTTTAAATCTTAGTTTTAAATTAATTAATTTATAGTGCTTTTATAAATAATTTAAATCAGTGACAAAATTATGGTCCTTCTTATATTTGTTAAAAATATAATATATTTATATATTAATTAAAAATTAACCTTTTTATATTTTCATTTTCATTTTCATTTTCATTTTTAATGTATGTTGCATCTAAAGCAGCAGCCATTTCTTCATTTGATACTTCTTTGTCATTTTTCATTTCTATTTCTTTTGATGCACATTCATTAGGTATTAATTTTTGATGAAATTTAGGTTTACAAGGTGTCTATTAAATATAAATAAAAAACAGGATATTTGCAAATTCTATTAAAGAATAATAATTAACTGAAATTTTAACTATAAAAAATGAATAGCCAATACAGATATAGGCAGTCCCCAACATATGAACATAATGAGTATCTAAAAATATGTATAAAAGTTGAAAAATTACAGTTGCATGTTATCTCTCTGAAAATGCAATTTACTATAGCAAATTCCATTCTCAGAGAGATTAAAACAAAATTATAAAATCTGTTTATTATGTTTGGAAAATTTTATCTTTTACAAATCTTTTAAATTTTATCTTTTATGTTACAATGCATAAAATATTATTTTTAAATGTTAAAACTGTAGATTGAATGAAAAACAGATAACAACAATTCATTTTTGCAAATACCAAAACCAAAATTGGCAGAAAGCCCTACCACATGATAATATTATAATTATTTGTTTGTTTGTTAGCTGAAAATGTATGAAAGTCCAATTTTAGCATACAAAATGTCTTTTAGAGATGTAAAAGTATTATGTATAAAAGAGTGAGTTGTCCAAAAGTTGAAGACTGCCTGTAATTCAGTAATATAATTAAATAAATATGTTTTTATTAAGATAAAGATCAAAACTTTTATACTTTTCATTCAAAAATTAAAAACTACCTGATCTCTAAGTTTCAGTAATCTGTTTTTTTCTTCTTCTTTACGTCTCTTCTCTACTTCAGCTCTTCTTTGTTTTTGGCTAGCAAAACAAATTTGAAAATATAATTTATAAAAATCCAACATATTAGGTTATAAATGAGATTATATTTTAGTCGGCTATTTACCACAATTTTTAAGCTTATTCACAATGGTAAAAAACTACATTTAATTATCAATTATTAAAAAAAATTACATATTTGATTCAAAATAATTTCATTAATTTGACTTTTTAGTTTAAACAGAAATAAAATTGTATCTTTTTAGTTTATAAAAATGTTCAGACATTTAATTTTCTTCATCTTCAGATGACTTCTACAGTTGGAACATCTTAACATTTGTTATTACTAGTGTTACCACCCGTCCGGTTTTCACCCGGAGAGTCTGAGAATTGACCCACTGTCCGGGTGAACTATTAATTTTGTCCGGGAATTTCATAGAAATTGTGAAATTATGATGAAACAAAGTTCTTGCAAATATTGTTATAAATTTACACCATTTGAACAACGAAAGATCTCACACTCACTGAAACTCATCTGCCATTCCACCATGTTACTCTGTTTATGCTGATGTGTGACATGCAACCTGCCTCTCAACTTTTTTTTTTTCGCTTGTATGTTACTCCTACGCAAGTCCCTAGTCCCTAACTGTAACTGATTTAAAACCAGCATGCACGTTATTCTTTGCATTGTAAAATAACATTGCGCATGCGTCAGGAACTTCTGTTTGAACAAACTTGACCTGTCGTCCGGGTCAGCAATTTTGTAAAGGTGGCAACACTAGTTATTACCATAGATGTTGATTTAAATGTCATTTCCATATGAATTTTAATGAGTTTTCTATGATTTTGGTATACATTATTAGTGTTATAATCTGGATCAGTATAGATTTAACTTTGTTCATTTTGAAGATAATGTTTGACAGCATTTTATTTTTATACGTATTGCTAAACATAACATAAAAATAACATACTGTCATAACTAATAGTTAAAACTATAACTGTCTCCGAGTGATATAATTATATTTTTTAAATTAATTCAATTTGTAAGTATTTACATTAAGAAAATACAAATTCATATTTTCTTCTTTCATTTCTTCTTTGCCTGAGAAATATTATTTTATATTATTGTTGTAAGTACTTGTAAATATAATTTTAAATCTTGTGTATTTTAAATGATTGGAAATATACTAATATCAAAAGACAATTATATTTTTAATTCTTAATTAAAATACTATCAAATATCAGAATTAATCACTAATAATATATAACAAACAACTCAAAAACTCAGAGATGCAAATGTTTAAATTGCATTAGCAACAATTTAAATATTAATGTTGATCTTTTAATTGGAAAATAAATGTTTTCTGAAGACAGAAAAAGCAAATTTCTGAAAATGTTTAGCAGTAAAAAAGTTGAACCTGTATTCAAAATATATGATTTTGTTTTTGATAAATTCTATTTAGATAGTGTTAGAGTTACTAGTAAAATCTTCAGCATAGAGTAGAAGTCAAAAATTTTCTTATTTATAATTAATTATCATGGATAAATATTTGAATTTTTTCCTCTGAAGATAGTGTTTATGATTAACTTTTTAAGTTTCAAAAATATTGCAAGTCACAAATACAGAACTATTTATTAATAATAACTACTTATAACTTATTTAACTATTCCTTCATAAAATAATTTAGAAATTCAAGAGAGAAAGATTAATATATAAAAAATTAAAAGGTTATATAAAAGATATCATATAAACATTATATTAGTCTAGTAGAATTCTTTTTAGAATGTGTCAATTTGAAAATTAACATATTCAACTGATTAAAAATTAGTAATAACTGGCAGATATGCCCACTTATGCTCAGGCAAAAAGTAATAAAGACATACATTAAAATAAAAACCATATAAAGAGTTTTGTTATTTTAGCCCGCCATTGTTATTTTTATCTCAAAGTAGCAAAAGGATAAAGTCAGGGGAAGGAGCGGGCTGTCTGGATCAGTGTTCTTCAACCTCGGGTACACGGAAATTTCTTGCCAGTCTGCAAAAAATTTTATAGCTGGCAGGAAATTTTGTAATAAAATAATAAGATTTTAAACTTATAATTAATATAAACAGTTTTTATTTATTTTTTTATTATTGCAATTGTTTAAATAAAGTTCATTATAAATTGAAATTTTATTAAAATTATTAGATATTATAATTACTATATAATAATAATAATAATAACATGCAGAAAATGTCACATCATGCCAGAAACTATACAACACATCACTTCTGGTTGCAAGCTCTTGGCACAGACACATTATTTACACAGACATAATCAAGTAGCAAATATAATACACCAAGAGCTTGCAAAGAAACACAAATTAGTAGACATCCACAAACCATACTAAAAATACATTCCACAGACAGTATTGGAAAACAACACGCACAAAATGTACTACAACAGAGCCATAATCACAGATAAAACAATTTACCACAACAGACCAGACATCACACTCATTGACAAACACAATAAAATCACATACATTATAGACATATTCATTCCAAACACTCACAATATACAAAACGTATGCACTGAAAAAATTAGCAAGTACACAGAACTCGCCCAGGAAATAAGGCATCTGTGGAGGATGGATAGGGTGCTTATTGTACCTGTTGTTCTCTCCTCTACAGGTGTCATACCACACACACTACACAAAAGCCTGGGCACATTACAATTGAATAGAAACATATACATCACACTACAGAAGGCCACTATATTGAATACATGTCATATTGTGAGAAAATTCCTGAATACAGACACACACACTGATACACTTCTTTAATTTCTGTTTTGGTTACTATGCCTTGACTTTGGTCCGGCATAGTACACAGCCACCGGTGTTAACCGAGTATATCTCACTTAACCCAACATAATAATAATAAAAAAATGGAATAAAATACAATTAAAAAAAACAATACAGATACATATGAAAAAAAATAATAATAATAAAGAGAAATAAACTGCAATATTTACAAATATTTACAAAATCTACAATGAATTGTGCAATACACAAGCAGAGGCCAGAAGAACATGCTGAGGAGTAGAATGAGAGTCGCCGCTAACCGTTGCCAATAATTCAGTAGGCACGTACCGATGTTCTTTTAAAATACACAGAAATAAGGTGGAAAAAGGCACTATAGGTGTCTTTATATTTAAGAAGACTGTCCAGATGTTGAGGGGGCCAGTTGTCGTTGTGGGTCTCGATGGTCGTCTTGAGGTGGAGTCGTTCCAACTCCAGAAGCGGGCACTGCAGGGTGTAGTGGGTGCTGCCATCAGAGGTTCCACAGATGGTGCAAGAAGGGTTAGTTGTTCCTTTAAACCTAGCCAGGTAGGTAAAGAACCTACCATGGTTGGTCAGAAACTGAGAAAGATAGTGGTTGGGAGTGTACCACTTAAGAGTCAGGAATTCCTTTATTTTTGGAATAAAGTTAAAGGTGATGGAGTCGTTATGATTCCATTCGTCCTGCCAGGAGGCAAGGAGATCCTGCCAAAGGATGCCCTTGATGGCCCTGATGTTAATTTTATTGTAAGAGAAGGGCAGGGAGTGGTCAGTGGAAGCTTGTTTAGCAATGGCATCCGCCCTCTCATTACCGTGGGTGCCCTGGTGAGCTCTGGTCCAGCTGATGTGAAAATGGTTGGGAGAGTGGATAACAGTTTCGTGAATGCCAGTGGCAATGGGATGATAAGTCTTGGCCTGAAGGAGTGCCACTGCAGAAACGCTGTCTGTAATAATAGTGATTTCCTTAGTAGTGTAGTTATCATTTGACCAGTCGATGGCTTTTCTAATGGCAAGAAGCTCTGCCTGGAAGACGGAACAGTGCTCCCCAAGCTTGAAATGGCCCGTAGCAACTTTCTGCACAGTAACCAGTTTGGTTTTAGGCCACAGCGCTCGACCGCAGATGCTATTGAAGGCGTCATCAGCAGCATTAACAACCTCCTAAGTAGCTACAAGTATGTGATGGCCATCAGCCTGGACATTGCAAAGGCTTTCGACAGTGCCTGGTGGCCCTCTATTCTTTACCGCCTTAGAGCCAAGGATTGCCCTGCTAATCTTTACCGAATTATTACTGACTACCTCACTAACCGCTCCGCCATTCTTAACTATGGAGGACATAACGTATGCCGGAGCGTGGTCCGTGGCTGCCCGCAGGGCTCTGTGTGTGGCCCTTTGCTATGGAACGTTGTATTTGATGATTTCCTCAACCAAAATTTTGGGCAACATGACATGGTGGCCTACGCGGATGATGTCCTGGTGCTGCTGGGTGGACGTTCTCGGGCAGAACTAGAGCGCAATGGAAACCACATATTGGAACAAGTCCTCGATTGGGGAACTAAGAATAAACTAACATTTAATGCTGCCAAGACCTGTGGCATCGTATTTAATAAACCAAGGCAGCCCAATCTGTACCGAAGAGTGCCAACTGTCAAGATGGGCGATCATTCTGTTCGCATAAAGAAAACTATTAAGTACTTGGGAGTTGTCTTGGACTTTCGCTTATTATGGAATACCCATACCCAGTATATTACAGATCGCACCGGGAAGATCTTCAATGCTCTGGCAGGCATGGCAAGGAAGTGTTGGGGCCTGGCAGCCGAAGCCCTTGACGCAATATATAATCAGATTTTCCTGCCGATCACTACATATGCATGTGGAAGCTGGGGGCATGACATCACCAAATCCCATATAAAAAGGAAATTTATCACTGCCCAACGTAGAGCTCTTCTTCAAATTACCAAGGCGTATTGCACCACCCCCAGCGCTTCTCTACATAGGGCAACATTGAGGAATTTAAAAAAGAGGATTAATGAACACAAGCGGTCGGTGGAAAAATCGGTTGATAGTACGGTCCTCGCCAATTATGCTAAGCAGCAGGGCATCACGGTCTTTTGGGACCAAGCCTCTATCATCAGGTCTACAAGACCAAAACACGCAATAAAGTTTTTTGAAAAATTGGAAATCCACAGAGCGCAGAGAAGTACAGAATGCATTAATTATAGGGACGCTGATGGGCTTTCCACGGCTTGGAAATCTTTGTGCGATGATTTGGACTAATTATAGAAGTACAGTAGAGCATCGAAAATTGGCGTCAATTGGGGACTGGGGTTGTTCCAATTAGTCATTTGTTCCAATTTCCGACTTTGTACGAAAAAATATATTAACCTGTCCGATGTTCAAATTTTTCTCCGTTGCGTGTCGCTTCCAGTTGAATTTTCTCCGTTGCGTGTCGCTTCGCGTTGAATTTTCGTCGATTTTAAGCCTAACGAAAATTTTATAATAATAATCGAGACTATCGTATCGTTAAAAATTATTTCTTTATTTTGTACAAACAAAATAAATATATTGAAGAATATAAAAAACATGAAAATTATACTTTAGAAGTAAATCTAGTATCAAAAACGTTCGATTCAGCACGACACAGTCCGACTGAAAATCGTTCCAATTTCCGGCCATTTCAATTACCAACGTTCCAATTAACGACGCTCTACTGTACAATAATCCTAGAGCTGATGTTGGTCTTGTTTTATGTTGTTGGACTTTCTAGCCCATAGAAGTCTTTAATGACAGATGAGAGTAATCGTAAAATACTGCGATAATCCGCAATTGATTTAAACCTCATGTCGTTTTTTGTTATTTTTTTATTTATTTATTTTTTTTATTTTTTGTTTTTCATTTTATTTTTATTTTATTTTATTTTTTGTTTATGAAATATTGGCATAATTTTGTAAATTACGATAATCCTGTTTATTTTATTTTATTTTATTTTATTTATTGTAATCGTATCGTTAATTTTCGTAATATTTGTTCGAATTTCATATTTGATTTAAAGAAGTAACTGAAGATGGACGCTTAATGCGTTTGAAAACGTTCTTAAGATTAAAGAATTTTTGCTGAAGTTTTGAATGGTTGTTTATTTTATAATAAAAACATTGTAAACAAATGACAAGATAATAAATAAACACAATAAAACAAAATAATATAAAATAGAAAAATAAGATAAAGTACACTCAGGAAATAAGTGTGCATTAAAAATAGTAATGAACAGACATAGGGGTTAGTAAACAGTATACATGGAGGTTAGGTTCAAAGTAGAGAGATAGAGAGACCAATCTCATCCAGTGCAAAATGGAAGTTGCAGATGCTTTTACACAGATGGTACTATTTTATATATATATATATACTTACACCAATTGTTTCCTTTTAATAATCTCTCTTTGTCTTTGTTTGAGTTCAGTTTCGTTCTTGGCAGATCTTTCTTCTTTTGTCATTTCTAAAGTACGTTTTAATTCTTTTTCTTGTTCTAATTTTTGGCGCATTTCAATAGCTCTGCGCATTCTTTCTTCTCTCTTCCTAAATATTTACATTTTAAAAAAATAAATGTTATTTATAAAGATTTAACAATAAATTTTAAACAAAATGTCAACTCTTACATAAATAAACCAAAAATCTATTTAAATAGTAATGAAAACACTAAAATAATTCAAATATTCTTTGTTTTAAAAACTATATAAAAATTTTAGAATGATATTAAGAGAACAACATTAATTATATCTAACTTCAAATAAATATGTAATTATATGCTCTAAAAGCTTGCTCTTTTAATTAAATTTCACATTATACAGGGTGGCCAAATGTAAAATTTACTTGAGAGAAATAGACTTGGTGATACCAAAAGCTGGCTGTGAGCTGCTATGCATCCCAAAAATACTTAAATTATTTACTACAGTTTGAAGGATACTTGAAAACTTGGGAGGAATATTACTTAAAGGACAACATTTGAAAACTCTAAGTAAGTAAATAAATCAAAATATTTACTATTAATTTACCATTACTATGACCAAATCAATGAGTCAGGTAAAGCATCATCAACTCCTAGCATTTCTACGTCTACTCCTTGCAAGTAACTTTTTGTTTGATCACCCATTATTATTCATTAATAAATATATGAACCTTTTTTGCTCTTCACTTTTCATATTGAGTAAATTATATTTTTTTTGAATGACTTCCTCTTCTCGCTTTTGTCTTTTTTTGTGTTCTTCTTCAGCACTTCTGTCTCTAATTTTGGGAGTCATTTGTTTTATACTTTTAACTCGAGCAATCAAACTTTTCTGACTTGCACACAATAAACCTGGCTGAGGTGTCCTTTTTAAATAACCACTTGAGTGTTTAGATAAATAACCAAAATGATTACTACGCTTCTAAAAAAAGATTTGAAAGTTTAGTATGATAAAAATTAAATATAGAAATTTTTATTTAAATAAATAAATTTTCATTCATCAAAGTTTAAAATAAGGATCTATAAATGAAGAATTGTTCAAAATTTATAAAATGAATCAATAACAAATGCTTAAGAAAAATTTATTTATATAAATACATTATAAAATAAAAAGTTTTATTCAATGTTTCTTATTTGTATAATAATAATAATAATAGATCCAAATTTACTTAGATCTGAAAAAAAGGATAGTAAAATACTATGTTTGAAGAGTATTCTTAATATGGATTGTAGATATACTTTGAGAGAGAGAGAAAAGTAAGACTGAGGCATCTTATATATAGATCAGAGGTTTTAACCATTTTTGTTCCATGGACACCTTTTCCACTCGGGTGGACGTCACGGACCCTTTCTTGAAATAATGTTTTTAAAATTAAATTTGAACAGACAAAGGCTTTCAGCTATATAAATGACCAACTTTACATTCAATATTTAAACAGCCTTTGCTTGTTTCAAAATAGTTTTAACTACATGAAAATAAATAAGCTTAGAACCAGCATGCAAGACAGCTGAAAAGACATTTCAATAATGTTTTTAAATGCATAAAATAAAATTACAAAATAAACCAGTTACATAGAAATACATTTATTAAAATAAAAAGTATATGATATAGCAATATATATGCTTCTTTTGTAACACAATAGTTAACAATTTCACACAATAACACAAAATTAAGATAATAAGTTGATTTTTATGCTTCCAAGCCCACGGACACCTGAAAATTTTCTACAGATCCTCTGGGGAGTCCATGGACTCCTAGTTAAGAACCACTGTTATAGATGAATATGATAAAGGATATAAAAAATGATATGGAGTGAAAAAATTATCAATAAGCAAATGTTGAGTAAGGTCAAAAAAGAAAGTGAAGATTACTAATAGGAAAAGACAAAGAAGAAAAAAAATATGAATGGGACATACTTTGAGAAGAAATGGAATAGTAAGTATAGTGTTAGAAAGATATATGAAAAGACGAAAAAAAAAGGAAGTAAAAAATGTTATATGATTTGAAAGATAGACATGATTATCAATATTGATTAGGTTCTGGTATAACCAACTGTTTGGGTTCATACAACTTATTTCAGCATTTCTCATACTTCATCTTCCAGTTGACCCTCTCAATGAAAGAATAATTTAGAGCAGGGGTCCCCAACCTTTTTGTACCTAAGAGCACATTCTAGAATACCGGCCAGACGGCGGGCACCATTTATTTTTTCAAGGTGAATTTATATTTGGACATAGTTAATAATACATACACATAATGTACAGAAAACATTTAATTCTAAAAATGTAATAAAACATACACAAGACTATTAACAATAATTTTTACAAAACAAGTAATTACTAACCAATGCATACAAAATCTACAAAGTATAAAAATTCTTTATAAAAAATATAAATTTGAAAGTAAATGTGATTTTTGGCATTGCATTTCATTGGCTATTGCTTTGTAATTAGGAGAGTATGATGATATTCCTGCTCGTAAGCAATTGTCAAGGTGTTCATCTGTAAGTCATGATCTGTACTTTGATTTTATGATATTCAGAACGGACCAGTTTATTTCATTTCAGGTATGGGAAATTTGGTTGGTGAAAATTTGGTGCGAGGGGAAAAAGAGATTGGTCACATTTCGCTTTGTGCTTTTATCTGTGTTGGATGCCATTTCTACTTTTGAGTGGTTAATCATTAAAAACGAAAAAACTTTTACATAGCATTTTATTGAAAACTGAAATATTTTTATTTTTATCATGGTTGCACAGCGGTGGGCACACGTAAAACGATCGGCGGGTGCTATGGTGCCCACGGGCATAGAGTTGGGGACCCCTGCTTTAGAGGATCTTCCAAAAGTTAAATTAATTAATATTTTTTATATATATTTTACGTGCACCTGGACATGATGGTGTGGTGGCAGAAATAATGCACAAAATTTGGAATATCAACCCCAGTTACCTCAGCAAAATATACAACTTATGCCTCAAGTTTGGAATCTTTCCTAAAATCTGGAAGATAGCCAAGTTGGTCATCATACCAAAGAGCGACCAAGCAGAAAAGAGCCTGGTCAAAAGTTACAGGCCCCTTAGCCTGCTACCAGTGATGGGAAAAGTCTTGGACTTCCTCATCAGCCAGAGGATAACTCAACATCTCGAGGACATAAATTTCCTCAGTCCAAAGCAGCACGGTTTCCTTCCGAATAGGTCAACGGAGGACGTCATCTGCAAGGCCATCAATGCTATAAAAAGTACATTAGACAAGAATAAGTATTGTTGCAGTATAAGTTTGGACATACAAGGGGCCTTTGACCATGCGTGGTGGCCCCTTATCCTAAAGACGCTGAGAAAAGCAAGCTGTCCCATGAACATCTATGAAGTAGTCAATGACTACTTAAGCGATAGAAAAGTCATCTATAATGCTAATGGCTCAAATATACATAAGATACTCAGCAGAGGCTGCCCTCAGGGGTCTAACTCGGGACCTCTATTCTGGAATATAGTGTACGACAGTTACTTGAAAACGAACAAAGGAGAAGGCATTACTGAGTTAGCGTACGCTGATGATACAATAATAATATACGGCTCAAACTCAAGAAGAGAAATAGAAAACACTGGTGACAAAGTTCTAAATCTAATAACAAAGAGGGGTAAAGAACTCAAGCTCTACTTTAACCCCCAAAAGACAAGAGCGATCATATTCACAAGAGGAAGAACTCCCGACCTATATAAGAGACCACCAATAATAAAGATGGAAGGACATAACATAAAAGTGGAAAAAGAAATGAAATACTTGGGAGTGGTGTTGGATCACCGTTTAACATGGTTGCCACATGCTACTTACGTACGGACAATCTGTACAAGCCTATTTAACGCTCTAGCAAGAGTGGCCAAAGTGAAATGGGGACTAAAGAGTGAAGCTATTGCAACAATCTATAATGGGGCATTTATACCAAAGATAACTTATGCAGCGGGTGCTTGGTATGAAGCCGCTGAAAAAGGAACCATCAAAAGAAAGCTAAGGAGTGCACAGAGGGTTGCACTATTAAGAATGACTAAAGCATTCCGCACTACCTCCACGGAAGCTTTGATGGTGATTGCCGGGACAACACCAATAGACTTAGTTCTTCGGGAAAAAGCTAAAAGTTATAAGTGTAGAAGAGGACACCCAATAAGCATAAGTGACCAGATATATCATGAGAGGGATTACGAGAGGCAGCCTACGGCCGCCATGTTACCTAAACTCTATAATCGCAAAGCTATTAAACTTGCGGAAGAAGAGGATAGAGATGAAATAGAAATTTACACTGATGGGTCTAAGGTTGAGAACACTGTGGGAGCATCGTTCATTGTAATAAAAGATAAAGAGGAAATTCATCAAGCTCAATATAGGTTAAACGATAGATGCTCTGTGTATCAAGCAGAACTGTTCGCCCTTTTCCAATCCATAAAATGGATTCTCTCCACCAGTGTTTCTGGCCCAGTGATAATAAACACAGATAGTCAAGCTGCAATCTGCACACTGCGGCAATTCACTGATAAAAACATAATGGCCATGGAAGTCAAGAGTATCATAGAGGAACACGATCTTAAAATCAAAGTGAGATGGGTAAAAGCCCATATTGGAATTGAAGGGAATGAGAGAGCAGATGCTCTCGCCAAAGAAGCCACTCTACTTACTGATGTCTCCTACGATAAAATCCCAATGTCATATATTAAAAGACTGCTACGGCAGGAATCAATTGATGAATGGCAAGAGGAGTGGAGTTATAGCGAGAAGGGACGGCATACATTCTGGCTGCTCCCAAATATTGAAGAGAGAATAAACGAATTAAGATGGCTTCCACAGGATTATACCATTACACAGCTATTATCAAACCACTGTAACACAAAAGAATATTTGAGAAAGATCGGCAAGCAACAAGAAATATCTTGTGAATGCGGTAAAGGTGACCACAGCCTTGAGCACGTTATACAAGAATGTACAAAGTATGAGAGAGAAAGACTACAGTTACAGCTCCTTGCTAAAGAGACCATTAATGCCACTAACTTGGACTTATACATGATAATCCGGACCAAAGACATGATCCAAGAGGTGAGAACCTTCACGCGGAGAGTACTGTCGTGAATGAGGGAGCGAGTTGCTCCCCTGGCGACAAGAGTTGCAATTTTGTAGAGGCAGGATGCCTATGTATTATATGTAAATAACTCTTTTTATGTATGTTTTATGGCTTTATGTGTTAAATTGAAGTTCGAATTAAGAAAATGTCTCCCTTGTGGTGCGAGTAGCGGTACAAGGGTGTTACTGATCCCCGAAAGGGGAAATGATGATTACCCAATGAAAAAAAAAAAAAAAAAAAAAAATATATATATATATATATATTTTACGTGTTTCTTAAAACAATGTCTTTGTGTTTTAAAAATTTTAAATAATTTAAACTAAATTAAAATTTTTAAATTTAATAAGAGAGTTTTAATAAAGGTAATTATGAGAAGCATTTTTTTATTCCATACTATATACCAGGGATAGCAAAAACTTTTTGAGCCCATGTGCCATATAGTAAGCAAACTAGCTTTAAAGATGTTTGTGTGTGCCAAAGTTTTAGACTTCAAATAAAGATATTTAAATAAATTAAATGAATATGCGTTAATTAAATTAATGTAAAAAAGTTGACTGAAAAAAAGTTGATCAGGATGATAAACCGAAAGGATGATTGAAAAAGAAAAAGGCAGATAACAAATCAAAATCATATGATATGTTGCATGCCAGATGATTTCTCCTTACGTACCACTTTAGCCACACGTGCCATAGATTTGCCACCCATGCTATATACTATGCTTCTTTTTTCTTCTAAAAGGTGAAAGGATCTCAGCAATACATTTGTGAACCCCTGTGATCTGTAGACTATGAGTTGAGAAATAGCATCTTATTACATTACACCAAAATTTTTTCCTTCCTTTATCTACTTCTTTGCCGAAAAAGATAAAGAAAAAAAAACCTTATTTTAAAATAGTTATTCATGTGCTAGTTATTACAAAATTTTCTTTTTGCTAAGAAGTCTGTTATCATCAATTGTATCATATTTTTATCATCATCAATAAAAGTGAAAATTTCAAATTTAGCTACTGAAAGATATTTTCTAAGATATCAATATCAGAAGAAAAATACACAGTAATTTTTTCAAGCTATATTCTAGGTGTATTCTTTATTCAATTACATGACTACACTAGTCAAAGAATACAGAAAATTTGTAATTTGAATTTGTCAGATGTTAAGTAAATTGGACTTATTACTACAGTGCCATTCTAATGGGATATATCTGATTCTTGGAATTTGCATTCCCAATGAATGTGTGAAGCTAATCCCTGTGTGAAGCTAATCTAATTAAAAGAATATGTTAAAAGTCATTTATTTGACTAGCCAGAAAACAAAGGTACTTCCTCGTAAATGATCTAATCCATCTGGAGGATGGTCTCCATTAACAAAGTCCAGCATTACTGAGCTATATTAACACAGGTGTAATAAAACTCACTGACACAATATTTTCCTGACTTCAAAGAAAATATGCAAGAAAGATCAGATGGCTAACCAAAATGCAAAAAAGTAACACTCAAAAGTAGCTCAGCAAAGTATTGTTGTATATTGGGATAGAATCTCCTTTCATATTCAGTTGTTGATGTAGTCATCAACAACAGATTATGAAGTACAGTCTTTAATATTCCCTCTGCAGTTCTACAAACCTCAACATTTCATACTGGATATGGAAAATCTCATTCAAAGCAAGAATGACACCATCAAAGATTATTTTAAATGAAAAACAAGCTTGATCATGCACTACAACATCTCTCATTTTGGAAAGCCATCAAGTACATCAAGAGATGGTTGGCTGACGACGACATTGTTGTAACAAGAGCTGATAAGACTAAAAACTTAGTCATCATGTAGAAAACAACTTACACACAAGGGATTTTAGAATACATCCAGGTAACGGAGTGCACAGAAGTACTGGCTGACTGTCTGCAAAACTTCATAACAGGGTCATAATGTTTATGAATACTCCATCGGAAGCAACTTACACATGACTAATTCATACAAGCCAGCTCTGATTGTTCTTAGGATTTTTGCTTTTGCTAAGGTGCACAAACAAAGTAGCAAACTCCAGTTGTGGATAAGTCCATGTCTCCCATTATCTGGATTAAAAAAATACTCAATGACAGTGTGGATAACTATCATAGGGTTGTCAAAAATTCAGAACATATGGTCAACTGGTTACAACAAGTAAAGCTAAACAATGGAACATTATATATCAAACAACATACATCACAATCTGCCATTTTCAATCCATGTATCCTTCAACTAAGATAGAACTGTGCTTCTATGAACTACCCAATTTCATGTTCAAAACCTTAAATAACCCTGGCAAATACAATACCTGCCACGATCTTAGAGCTAATCAACCTGATATGCCACAGTTATATATACATATCTCTAACAGTAAGGACAGAATAGTCAAACTAAATTACAACAAAGAAGTTGTTTTAAAACATAGCTATCCTTCATCTATTATCAAGGGACTTACCAAAAAATACTTCTTGTTGACCTCCAAAATTGTAAAGATTGATGGTATTTTTAAGTCAGTAGGATACATCAAACAACTAAAACAAACTTACAAAGGAATAGCAAGAGTCAATAATATTTCTATAAAGTATACTATTGGATTGTGTCTAAATGCAATAGGAATGTTATAGCCACAACCTGCTCACTCAACCAGTGTTTAAAGCAGCATTTAGCATCATTGAAAAAAGCTCACAACAGTGCAGCATTTGACGTATTTGCAATGGATCAACAAGTTCAAGTGATCTTGACAGAGCCAAACTTTTACATTGCATGGGCCAATTAAACCAACTCAAACATTTGGAGAAAATAGAAATTTACAAGGCTTACAGGAAGAGATCATCAATCAATTTTAAGGTTAATAACACACTTCCAAAAGCATGGGCTTCATTATTTGAAGTCAGTTTTTAACTTTTTTAATTTTAACCAATTAGACATCATCCCAATTTTTTAAATTTGTCTGTTCCAAATTTATGTTCTTATTTAGAATATTTCTGTAACCTGAAGATGGTTGCTTAAGACAATCAAAAACGTTTGTTTTTCATTAAATTTGCATTTTCAAAACTGGAGTTTGTGTTTGGTGGACATTTTTTACTATACTAAAATTTAATCTATTTGAAAGTTCTTGTATAATATAATAATAAATAAATAGAGTTAGTATAGTTTTAGTTTTATGTGAATCTGCTAAACTGCAAAATATTGATAATGATTACAATGATATAATAATCTTTAAAAATAATTTCATAACGATGATAATAAGACCTACTTCATCTTGACTTACTAATGAAAGTCAAACTGTCAATGCAACAATTACATAAAATTAAACTGAATATTAATGAGAATCCCATAGTTTCAGTGACTAACATTTCTGTTAGAAAATTTCTACCAAAAACTGCCACAATTGGTTATAAATGCATCAATGCACACAAGAAACAGGTCATTGAATATTTAAAAAATTTATAGGTATATACACTTATCTATTAATTAGATTTGAACCACCAGAGGTAGAGACTAAAAATACATGCACTTATTACTACTTCGCCAATGAGGAGGCTGATTAGGTAGGGTGAGGTACTCCTATATCTGTATAGGTGTTGTGTATTTTGAGACCATTTTTGACACTTGGATGTGCCAGACACAAAAATGAATCTCATTTTCATTTTCTTGGAAATGAATACATCCAGTAATTTTTGAAATGTCATTTATTGTGTATGGGCTAAAAGATTTTCCTTGCTAATCATATCTGGTTTCATATTAAATAATGGAATTAACAGTATTAGAATGAATACAAATCCTTTACAATATCAAATTTAAGGAATTTATGAAGATCTCAGTTACATTACAAAAATTTAAGTCTAGAACAGCAGTCAGCAACTTTTTATTGCAAAGGGTGCAATAAAAATTTTAAAAACCATCAAGGGTGAATAATTTAATTTTTGAAATAAATCACAATGTTGTGATAAATAAACAAAATAATTGTTTTGAAATATGTATACATACATATACTTATGAATATAAAATAAAGATTAAAGATTCTACGTGCATCATGTAATAATTAAAAAAAATGAAAATTAAAAGTACATACATAACATAACACAAAATCAAATTAAGTAAAATTATAAGTATATATATTTGCACTTGTGTGACTATTGTTCTGAAGAACACGTCTGAAATGCACAATAGACGCCACACTGCCGACCCCTAATCTAGAATATAATTAAGGTCTTCAAAAAATTCCTTATATATGTTAATTTTAAATATAATTCATGGATTAATTTTATATTACTCACTTTCTTTGCACAAATTGTAACAGAAGTAGTTGGAGTAGCATTTATTCCTATTGATAAACTTTTATCATTTGAATCTGTTGAAATTTTCTAAAATATAAAAAACAGTAATTTTATTCATTTATTTCACACTTTCTTTATTAATTAACAAAACATATATTAAGTGAACCTGTATTTAAAATCACTTAGCTCTAACTCTTGAAACTATGAAAAATCCAGTTGATAATTAATAATATATTTCATACTTCACTATTAATAAATATTAATTTAAAACAAATATGAATTACAAAATATAAATGATTGAAAAAATTGTATTTAGCTTTCTTTTAACTACCTATCTCTACTCAAATTAATTTACGTCTAATTATTAAATTTGTCTTATTATAGCTTGATAATATGGCATATCATTTGGCATTACAGTAGAGCATGGATGCACAGACCGCGGCCCGCCGGTCGAATACTGGTGGCCCGTCGACAGCAAAAATAATACTCTCGTACATTCGAAGAATATTTAATTCTATTCCAGAATAAAACCAAAAAAATCTAAAAACTTTATATAAAGTTCAAAATAGTAGAGAAATCAAGAATTTTCTAGCGCGGTGTGAGCAAGCGAGATAGCAATAGTCCCGAATTCCCGATTGCTCGCGTAGGTACGAGTAGATACACGAAGCGTAGGAGAATAAGTGCAGTTTAATAGTGTTTTGGGGAGGCAATAGTTCTAGTGTAGATTTTAACTCGACTAGCCGGTGTCATATATTTTGATCCACATTCAACGTAGATTTCCTGTTAACCCGTCAAGTGCCGTGTATAATTGTGTTGTGAAATCGTAAGTAAAACTCTGTTATTAATAAGTGTTTCCCTACCTATTTAATCAATTTTAATCAAATTTAGCTTTAATGTTGGCCAAATATTAAAATAAAACAAAGAAATTACTATTTTTATCAGAATTTCTCTAACTGTAATAATTACGTCATTATTTCAGATATAAAATCTGTATAAAAATCTTAAAATTTCTGAGGAATTTAATCAATTATTTTTGATAATTTAAAAAAGAATGGGTAATTTAAGTAGGTACTGTAATTGTTTTTAGGTGCTGTGTTAATCCTAGCCAGGATTAGAACGCAACATGGAGAAGCCAGGACCTAGTAAAAAACGTAAGGTTAAAGATGAAAATCGGCAGTTTCAAGAAATTTGGACTGAGAAATACTTTTTTGTATGGTCGCATAACAAAGTCGTTTGTTTAATTTGCAAGAATTCTGTTGCGATTGCAAAGGAATATAATGTAAAAAGGCATTATGAAACGCAGCATCCTTCTTTTACCAAGTTTACAGGCGAATTAAGAAAGCAAAAAATGTTGTCTTTAAAACGGGAGATTATTGGTCAGCAAGCTATGTTTACAAAACCCATTCAAGATTCAGAAACAGCTACAGAAGTTAGTTATGAAATTTCTCGAATGATAGCAAAGCGAAGTCGCCCCTTCAATGATGGCGATTTTGTAAAAGAATGCATAGAAATTGCCGCTAAGAAAATGTGTCCAGAAGCAGCAAAAAAGTTTGAGAAAATTCAACTGAATCGTATGACTATCCAAAGACGAATTATGTCTTTGTCAGGTAATATTGCGGAACAATTAATTGAAAAAACTAAGATCATTGAATTTTTTTCATTAGCACTCGACGAATCCACTGATATTAGTTCCACAGCTCAACTTCTCATATTCATACGAGGTGTTACTCAAGATTTTGAAGTCTTAGAAGAGTTATTCGGAATGTGTTCATTGAAAGGTCAAACCAAAGGAGTTGATATACTCAATGTACTTTTGGATGAGTGTTCAAAAACTGATTTGGACTTATCAAAATTATCGGGAGTTGCGACTGACGGTGCTCCTTCGATGATTGGTGTCAATTCCGGGCTAGTTACTTTGCTGAAAAAGCATCTGCAAGGAAAAAACATAAACGCTGAAGATCTCATGCAGTTTCACTGCATTATACACCAAGAAACCCTCTGTTCTAAAAAAATTGAATTTCAAAATGTCATGAAAGTCATGAAAGTGGTAGTTTCGACTGTAAATTTCATAAAATCACGAGGACTCAATCACAGACAATTCAAACAATTCCTTGATGACATCGAAAGCGAATACGGAGATTTACTGTATTATACAGAAGTAAGGTGGCTAAGCCGTGGATTGACACTGGAACGATTTCTAAATTTAATAGAAGAAATTGGAATATTTCTGGCGGAAAAGCAAAGGGATGTCCCGGAACTTAAAAATCCTGATTGGTTGTGTGATTTGGCTTTTTTAGTTGACATTACAAATCATTTGAATGTCTTGAACACACGGCTTCAAGGCAAAAATCAACTGATATCCCAGCTCTACGCTCATGTATCATCCTTTCAATGCAAGCTGACACTTTTCAGATCACAATTGAATTCTGGAAATTACAATCATTTTCCGAATTATAAGAAAATGGCTGAAAAATTCAACAAAACTGCGATTAATTTCAGTTATGTAGAAAAGCTAGATATTTTGATTCAATCTTTTCAAGACAGATTTTCGGATTTTAAAAAAGTGAAACCTCTGTTGGACATATTCAGCAATCCTTTCACGATTTCAGTTGAAAATGCGCCAGAGTCAATGCAGTTAGAAATTATCGACATTCAAAACGATCAAGATTTACGCAACAAATTCAACGAAGGAGACTTGCTGAACTTTTACCGCTGCATTGATAAAAATATGTACGAAAAGTTGCGCATAAACGCTCTGAAATGTGCCAGCTTATTTGGTTCTACCTATATATGTGAACAAACTTTTTCAATACTAAATAATAATAAAACAAAAAATCGAAACCGCCTTGCAAATGAAAGTTTGGAAGCAGTTTTACGTGTTGCTACAAGTAAATTTGAGCCAAATATAAAAAAGATTGTAAGCACTATGCAGTGCCACGCTTCAAATTAATAAATTCTTTTTGAATTTTAATAAATTATTATCAATTCTTTATTGTCTTTAATTACCTATACTTCTGGCGGCCGGCCCGCCATCAGTTCATGATTTGCCCGAGTGGCCCCTAGTCTTCATAAGTCTGTGCATCCATGCAGTAGAGCATCGATTATCCAAAACAATTCAGGATTGGGGTTGTTTGGATAACTGATCATGTATGAAAAAATATATTAACCTATCCCTCGTTGAAATTTTTCTCTGTTGCGTGTTGCTTCACGTTGAATTTTCATTGATGTTAAGCCTAACAAAAATTTTTATAATAATAACTGTGGCTATTGTTTCATTAAAAATTATTTCTTTATTTTGCACAAACAAAATAAATATATTGAAAAATATTTTTAAAAAATTATATTTCAGAAGTTAATCTAGTACCAAAAACATTCCGATTCAGCACAACACAGTCCTCAGAAAAACACCACACAAAACAAGCAAAACTCGCCACTCATGATGGGAAAAAAAGCTTCATTCAAATACTGGCGTGTCCTTAAGTACCCTCTCATGGTCGCGCCAGTGCTGCCAGCTAAAACACGCACACCAACAAAAATAATATTAGAGTAGTCAAAGACATAGCCAAATGTTGCAACATTTTTAACAATTAGCTAAACATTAGCAAATAATTAAAATTTGTAAATAAAATCTGATAACAGATGGTGCTACAACACATGACCATTATTTGCTGTCCTATACGTGAGAACAGATATGAAGACAAAGAATATAGTTATCCTGCCAAATAGCTAAAGTACACCTTTAATCTTTAAGAAAATATAAAATATATACATAAAAGATATCAGTCTTTACTACTTTTACTAACCACCTTATCAGCAATTTTGCAGGCCAAATAAGCTGTCATGTTAAAGGTAGCATACTATTACCAAAGTAATAGAAAGGACTAATCACTCACTATGTCAAATTTTGTAACCTAACCTAATCTAACCAACTTAAAGCTTGTTTTAATCAAAACCAATCTGACAGAGAATATACGTAAAATTAAATGCTAAACTAAGAAGAATTTTGATAGTTCAGTGTACTCATATAGTATAACTAAAAAGTAGAAAATAAAAAATATATATAAAAACATTTTAAAAGTAATGCTTTTTATTCAGATAAATGTACTAAAAAGTAAAAAGTATACACTGGACGACAAAAAAAATAATGCACCAGGAAGGACTTGTTGGATTTGAACAAAAATCGGTATGTGACATTGTCATAGCTAGACAGGTATATGATTGCAACCATAAAGCAAAAACATACTTTATTGTGCAGTAATGTTCAATACAGTGCAGGCACTAATATCCCATTGGGCCGCCTCTAGTGCGGATATAAGCTGTGATACGCCTCAGCATGGAGGCATAAAGGTTCCATATAATGTTCTGTGGCATATCTGTCCACACGTGATGCAACTGGGACTCAAGATGCGTCAGATCCCGTGGCTGTCACAGCTGGTGTCCCAGGTAGTCCCACACATGTTCGATTAATGATAAATCTGGAGACCGTGCAGGCCAAGGAAGTGTGGCAATGTTATGTAGGCATGCTTGGGAGACCGCTGCAGTGTGTGGCTGGGCATTATTCTGCTGGAATATGCCTGTCGGAAGCCCTGCCATGAGGGGCAACACATGTGGCCAGAGGTTGTATTGCACATATCGTTGGGCTGTGAGGGTAGTACGCATGACAACTAGAGGTGTCCTACTGTCGTATGTTATGGCTCCCCACACCATAACACCAGGGGTTGGGCTCGTGTGCCGCTCCACAGTATAGGCTGGGTTGACGCCTTGACCAGCGGGCCACCATACCCTCACACAGCCATCGTGAGCCCCCAAACAAAAGCGGGATTCGTCGCTGAAGACAATATGCTGCCAGTCGGTAGCTGTCCATGATTGTCGTTCAAGACAGCACTGCAGATGGAGGCGTTGGTGGGCGGCTGTTAATGGTAGAACACATACTGGCCGTCGGGAGACCAATCCGCCTTCTACTAAGCGCCTGGAAATGGTGCAGCTGGATACACGGTTTTGTAACGCAGGTGCCACTGCTGCATGAATGGTAGACGACGAAGCTGTAGGCGCTATCCGTGCTTGACGTACAATGAAATGATCCTCCCGCCTGGTGGTCTGTCGATAGCATCCGGAGCCTGTTTGCCATTCATGCATTCCCCTACATCCCCACTGCTCATAACACATCCATAACAGTTCCATCAGAATGGTTCAGATGGCAGCCAATCCGGCGATATGACCATTCTCCTCCTCTCAATCCAACGATGTGACCTCTCTCAAACTCACTCAACTGAGTGTAAGGCCGTCGAATGTGTCATAGAGGCATGTCTGTCACTCAACAAAGTCACAACCATCAACACAAGCGCAGGACATATGCACAAGTCGTCACAGCGTGCACCTTTATACCAGACAGAGGAAGCACTTTTCTACCCTCTGGTGGCAATACAACACAAGAACCTGATCCCAAAAGCTAATCATTTACATATCTAGCTATGATGATGCAACATACAATTTTTATTCAAATCCAACGAGTCCTTCATGGTGCGTTATTTTTTTTGTCGTCCAGTGTATTTTCTTCAGCTTTCACAGTATTTTTGATATTATGCAACCAAAAATAAAAGCTGTTCTGTTTAGAAATATTCTATCACCAAAAATACTGTGAAAGCTGAAGAAAATTTATTTTTTACATTTTAGTACATTTATCATTTATCTGGATAAAAAGCATTACTTTAAAATGTGTTTATAGTTTATATATATATATATATTTATTTATTTATTTATTACTTTTATGCTTATTTTTATTTATTGTGTAATGGTATGTTCCAGTAGAGATAACTCTCAAAAGCATATTATCATATTCTTTAGTGTTTCTGCATTCTGAAATACAACCCTTGCATAAATTCGGTCATTATATTTTCATTTTGTTTCTAATTTCAGCTGCATTTCACATTGCATTTCATTAGTAAAAAAATATTTCTCTTACATTTAAAAAAATGTTAAATATTTCTCAAAAAATAAAAATTTATATCAGTATACAGTTAACAAAATTCAAATTGAAATTAATAATTTGAATTTACATTATCCACTTACATTTTCTGTAGATGTAGTAGATATCACAGGTGTAGTACATATTGCACTTGATACACTAGCTGCATTACATGATTCTGATGAGCATTCCTAGAATTTAAAATGTTAATTATTAAAGTTAAAATTCAGTATACTATTACAAAAAAATGTATATGATATATTTTGTTAAATACTATAAGTGAATACAAAATGCAATTTTGAAAGAAAGTATACATTACACAGAATTATATTTTACATTATTTTATTTTAAAAATTTCTATACTAATTATTTATTTATTTATTTATCATTAATACATAGGAAAAGTTATGTAAGGACTACAGTAAATTTCTTAGTGATACTCTTAAGCGGAACCAATTAGATTGTATAAAAACATTAAAATATTTGAAGTATAAAAGCCAGTTGAAATATTTAATTCTTTCTTTCAAATCAAAAAAAAAACCAAGCTTTTAAACATGAGTGTTATCCCAAATTATGACTGAAGAAATGTATTCGATATTGCGTGTGTTAATAGTGAATTTAGATTGAGAGGTAATAAATAATAAAAAGTAACTCATGATGATGGTTTTCTGTGTGGATTGATTTTTAAATTGGCTTTAGCAAGAAAAGTTGTTAGAAGTTGCAGATTAGACTGAAGTGTATCAGGATCATAATTAACTAATTTGATATCATTGGCATAAGTAATTGTCATTGATTTAAGTTGACCTAAAATATTATTAATACATACTGAAATAAAATAATTCCAGTTAAAATCAAATCTTGTCGAACATTGCAAAATTGCAAGTTGAAGCAAAATTGGAAAATTCATAAATCACCTAATTTAATTTTGTATGTACAGGATAAGAAGTAATTATTTAACCAAGAGTAAACAACAGGGTCTAAATAGAAATGGCCAAGGAGTGTAGAAAGAAGGATATTAGGAAGGACAGAATCAAAAGCTTGCCTAATATCAATATAAACAATATAAATGGATTGCTTTTTTCAAAGTTGTCAATAATTATAGATAGAATTCCAAGAAGGTTGGTAGGTCGAATAGTGACAGAGACTACAGTGCTGGATAGGTAAGAGTTTAGATGTGATTGGGTAATAAATCTTGCAGTAAATATAAATTTAATAGTTCTTTAGCATGGAAGGTGACAGAGTGATAGAGTGGAAAGTTTTTATTGTTTTTTTGGAATGACTATTATAGTATAGGAATACCATTGTTTTGAAACAAAGCTATGTGGAGCAAATATAGTAAATAATCTTGAGAGAAATACTGCAGCCACTGGTTTTAATATTTTATAAAATAGGGTTGTGATAAGATCTGGACTAGGATAAGATGTTTTTAATGTCTCTGGCTTCAGAAACTTCAGAATAAATAAATTTCTAAGTAAATAATTTTTATCAACTTAATTAATAAGAAAAAATATGAGATTTTGTCAATTACATAAATATGAATCTTAAATGAGAAAAAGAAAATGTTAGTTTAGAAACTTTCTAGATAAAAAAAAAAAATCAATATAATAGATTTGTATTTTTAAATGTTAAATGTTTGTTCTTGTGTTTAAAGAATTTTAGTTCTAAACCTATATTAAATAAACTTTATTGAAGCACACAAAATTTAAGTTTGCTCCTACAAAGATGATTTTTTTTTTCTTTTAGTTTTGAAGGTAAGCAGTTAAGATCAAAGTTTTTAGTTGTAAGGCTGCATGTAGAAGCAGCTCAAATAAAGAATATATTTTGTTTTTCATAGTACAATTTGGTTTGAGTCTTAGGTTTTGAATTTATGAATAATCACCAACCTTTTCTTTTATTTTTAAAAATAAAATAGAATCACTGAGAGTGACATATTAATGACAATCACTTGTAACAGATTAAGTATATAAAAAACTTATAATCATTTGTATATAATCAAGACTAAAATACAATTTTATTTAATTAATAATATTAATTAAGAATGTGAGAACCCGGACTTCAACCAAAATATAACACGATTTTGTCATATATATTTTGATAATTGTCAACTACTATCTGAGAACATCTCATTTTACATATTCTTGACTACAAAAGCAATGCTTTCCCACAATCAGTAGGATACAACCATCATTAGTATTGGTAGCATACAACCAGGAGGTTAAAAACCTCCTGATTGTATGCTACCAATTTTAATATAAGAATTGACGGCCCAATGGGTCAGTCATCGCCAGCTCCTTAACCCATCGAGTTCATGCGGTGTTGTCTATCTGGATTAATTTCGTCACCAATGAACTTCTTAAGTGCACATAATTGGATTAACTTTGACACCGACTACTGGGAAATCCTATATTTCATCTCTACTCCCAGGACAAGGAAAATTACCACATCGAATACCTCATCCTGAACACCTCTAAAGTGCCAACCTTCACCCATGTTTCACCATCAAAAGAGATTGATCGAACCCTCTCCTGCTTCTGGTTTACCAGCAGATCAATCAACTTCAGGTATTTACATCTATGTGCAATATCATGTAAACTCTCTCTCTCACGACCACCTACGGTATGTCAGTCAGTTATTTCGATATATTATGATGTATATATCATGTAACCTTTTTTCTTTTTAAATAAACAGTTATCTGTTTGTTAAAAATAGTCTTTGAGTGCATTACTTTTGTTGTGCTGTCTCACAGTCCTCCATCCAGAATCTGATCACTTAAACATGTGACTAATTTCTAACAAAACCAATTCTCATCACGGCTTCTGTGTCAAATGGGACACAGTGATGTCATCCTGACGTGGCATCAAAGAGGTGCCGACCCTCTGGTCACAAGAAGAATCCCTGAGATTGCCTTTGCAAAATTCAAATTATTCAATGTAGCTTCGTTATAGTGTAATCCCAATTTATGAGTATTCAATATGCAAGAGACTCTTGATAGGTGGAAGGGACAAAGAAAACTTGTAAAGTTAATAAAAATTTGAGTTATGAAAACTGCCATTATTTAAATGAGAACATGAATATCACAATACAAACAATATAGTTAAAATAATAAAATACAGTGTATTTAAGTCTAAGTATTAAAAAAAATTTAATATAAACAAACATCCTTACTACACCCAATACATTTTAAAGCTATACAACAACCAAAGCCGAATATTATCGGGCTAGAAATGGCTATAATACCGCTGGCACTCAACCGGCCATCGCAAACCCCTTGGCATATATTAATATGCCAAGGGGTTTGCGATGGCCAGTTGAGTGCCTTGGGAGTTGCACGTCATGGGTGCTGAATGCATCCCCAGCTGGCATTGTAATAACTGTCGATAGTTATATCGTTAGCTTATATATGCTGGAAGAGGAGATCGGACCAAAGGTCCAGGTAGCGTAGTTGGCAATGCATCTGCATGGTAAGCAGGAGTTGCGGGTTCGAGTCCCACTTTGGGCCGATTCTTTTCTTCCAGCAATTCTAAAATTATTATTTAAATTATTTAATTAATTTATAATTATTAAATTTATCAAGAGATGGTGCCTAACGCCTAACTCTAATGCCAAATTGTCTATTAAATTATTAGTATTATAGCCATTTCTAGCCCGATAATATTTGGCTTTGGTTGTTGTATAGCTTTAAAATTTAATGTTTTGTTATGCCAAATTTCATGTATTTTTATTTTATTTCATTATAGTACTCACTTTCTCTGTAGAGATAGATGTAAAACTTTTTGGGGTAACACTTATTTTATTTGATAAATTTGTAACATTGCTTGATTCTGATAATTCCTAAAATTTAAAAAAATTGTTAAATTACATTGAAATACAATAAATAAATAACAATAATTTAAAAATATAAAAGAAATTACACAATAAAGGATTCAATAAAGTATATATAAATTTTAATGAAAAGAAATGAAATAATTAAAGGACTCAAAATCAGCTTCTATATCAAATACTTCTTAAATTTCTTCTCCATTTGGTATGAAACCAAAAATTTTATTGATACAGAAAATAAGAATGATAATTTTAAAATAAAATTAAATAAAATCTAAATGTAATTAAAAACATGCATTACAATTCAGTTTTAATTAGTTATAAAATATAGTTAACAACAATATTTTTGTAATTTTCTCAGTCAACAAGAAACATCATATTTACATAATATGCCAGTTAGAATGTAAATATATTGCAGTTTTTGTTACTGCTTTCTCTATGTATTGCTCTAGGTTATAATATTCCAATTTTCTGGGACTATTATTTTGAAATAAAACAAACAATTACTCTTCAATAATGCATTTCTTTAAATCAATCAACTATTACTGAATTACTATTATGTAATTCAGACCTCACAAAAGTTTCTTAATAAGGTTTCCTTTGTTATTTAACATCGCTTAATAAAAAATTATAAAATTGGCTCTTTATCACATCCTTGATTAGAAGAATTTAATATACTAATATTTTATAAAAAAAAAAAAAACATTTATGATTTGATGAAAAGCATGAGTTTCCATCATGCCAAATCTTCCATATTATCATAAACATGTATTTTAAAAACATTATGATAGTTTACCGAATTCCTACAGTTTAATTATTTTCATATATCGGGGGGCGTGGCTCGACAGTGGGAGCTGTTGGTGACTTTTGCTTCGTGGTTCAACAAGTGTTAAGAAACTACTGCTTTTCTCTAATCTTATTAACCCAAAATTACTAAAACTGTATAGAAATCATCATTCTCGAAAAAATATTAATAATTAATTAATATGCAGCGTTCACCAGCTAAACGAGGTAGACCTCCGCTTAACAGAACCAAACCGAAAAGTAGAAAGTCTCAACCAGGTGCATCTAACTCCAAACTTATAACAGATTTTAATCTATTAATGGATAAAGAATCACAAGAGCTATCCTTAGAAATCAACAACCAACATATGGATATTACTTCACAAAGATTACAGAATTCACCAGGTGAGTCCAATATAATTCATCCATCATCTTTGACAAATTCGAATGACACTCTAACAACAGATCTATGGTACAAAATTTCGGAACTTATTAATACTTCTAATAATAAACTATCTACCCAAATGGAATCTATAAAAGAAGATTTGAATCTAATCCATGAAACTATACGGGAGAATAAAATACAATTCCAAAGAATGGATAGTCAAATTGAAAATCTAAAACTACAAATTGACAACCTAAAATCAGGAAAGGAACTGATACAGTATAAAATGGACACCCTGATCAACGACCATCACTATAATAATAATAATAATAATACAGTCAAACCTGTTTTTATGCGGTCTTTTTTGTGCGATTTTTTTAATGCAAATTTTTAATTTGTGCGGTTTTTTTTGTGCGATTTTTTATTTGTGCGGTATAGTTGGCGACTAGTCTCGTGTGATTCGTCATGTCTCACATTGACTTATTATAGCTAAATAAACTTATTATAGCACAAATGAACTTATTATAGTAATATTATTGCATGAATATGCGAAAAATGAAATAATTTATTTTTTAAGTCAAAAAAACAGCACCTGGACAAAAATATGTAAAACAGACGATAGACGAGACGATGCAGTCAAGTGCTGACATCTGTTGTCAATAAATTCTATTTCGTACGGTTTTGAGTTATTTTCTATGTGAGACTTTTTTTATGTGGTCCCTATTGACCGCATAAAAAAAAATATTTTTTTAATTCTGTTGCAAAAACTATTTTTTATAGCCACTCGTGAAGTTTTGTGCGATTTTTTTAATGCGTTTTTTTTTATGCGGTCCCTATCCACCGCATAAAAACAGGTTTGACTGTATATAATTATCCCACGTCAAATAGTATCTCCAAATCAGAAATTCTTAAATTTATTAACTCTTCATTAAACCTGCACAATGTACTCCAGGAAGATATTCTTGATATAACTCAATTAACCAAATCAACGAATTCTGTTATCAGAATATCACTTAGTAATAAACAGACCCGTGATCAGATTTTTAATTCCTTCATATCAAAGAAACAACAAAAATTATTGGAAAACTGGGGAAACATCCAGATCGCATCAGACCTTACTAAGGACTCACGTAAAAGAAGAAAAAACTTATTACCGATATATTTCGAATTAAGAAAACAAAATCATTCAGTCAAACTACGTAACGATATTCTACAAATAAACAGAGATAGAATAACTTTTAATATCGATACGGGAAAACTTGTTTATGTGGATACTTTTCTTTAATAAAAAATTTAATAAAAAAGGCTTAAAGAGTAAAACAACATCACTAAATCTTCTCCAATTAAAATATGACCCTGATATAATTGGTATAACTGAAACATGGATTATACTGGATCTGTTCTATAATTCTACTTTTTTCAATAACTTTACAACAATTACAGTCCCAGCACGTAAACCTTCTGGCCCTGGTCGTCCAAGTGGTGGATTGTGTATCTTATTAAAAAAACATCTCTGTAAAATACAACAAATCAAAAAGTCTGACAACTATATATTGCTCCTACTTTCAATGAATAAACCAATATTAGGCAACAAAGATTACCGACAAATAATAGTAATGATCACCTATATTCCACCCAACTGTCTGACAAAACTCAATGAAATATTTAAAATAATCGAAAATTGGCAACATATAACTCCATATATCCTTTTACTGGGAGATTTTAATGCAAGAATCGCTGAAATGACAGATTCATATTATAATGGTCCTAATTATCAAATACAAAATATCAGACGATCCAAAGATAATACTACTAATAAACTAGGAATAAACTTAATAAAAATAATAAAAGACCATAAACTGTACATTTTAAATGGACGTCTCAAACCTGATTATCCAGCCGAATTTACTTGTATTGAATATAACGGCAAATCCACCATAGACCTAACAATATGCTCTGAATACATGTTAGATTGTTGTCTAGATTTCGCCATAACTACGCAAGACACATCAGACCACTTTCCAACCATATCAAAATTTCTACTATCCTCAGAAAATTCATCAACTAAGGAGTGCAATAAACAAACGAGAATCTACTACAAAATGTCGAAATACTCCAATGAAATCGAAAATAGATTCAACAATATTCCAGAAATAACAAATTTGAATTCTGATATAATATATAACCAAATAATTCAAATAATGAACGATTATATTCAAATTAAAAACGATAAAAGAATCATTCAGAACAAATTTAAAAAACCATGGTTTGACAAAGATTGCTACAAGATGAAAAAAATGAAGCAAACAAGTTTAAAAACATTCCGTGAAAACTCAAATACTTTAAATTTCAATAACTACAGAAAGCTCAAGCAAACCTATAACAACCTAATTAAAGCAAAAAAGAAAAATTATCTTTCTAAACTTGAAACAACACTACTAAAAAGTAGCAATGATAGCAAAACTTTCTGGACAATAATACAAAAATTTCGATTTAAATTTGACTTATGTGACAATAACTCAATGATAAGTTTTGAAGCCTGGAAAAAATTTTATCAACGCCTTCCTGTTACCCAAATTATACCTAACTTAATGTTTAACTACAACTCCAACAACGAATGTCTTAATTCTAAATTTACACTCAAGGAACTTGATGAAATCATAAATAAAACTCGCATTAATACATCACCAGGAAATGATCATATTCCAACTAAGTTCCTAAAAACATTGTCAAATCAAGCAAGAGTGAAACTGCTACAACTTTTCAATTCTATGTACAAAACAACTAACTACCCGGACTCCTGGAATTCAGTAATTTTATCAATGATACATAAAAAAGGTGATAAAACTTCTCCAACTAATTATAGACCAATAGCATTACTGTCAACATTAAGAAAATGTTTTACATCTTTATTAGCTACAAAATTCCAATACTGGACTAAAATAACTGACCTCGAAGCAAAATTTCAATACGCCTTCTTCAAAAACAAAGGAACAGAATCTGCTATTTTCTTACTATCATCCATAATACAACTTCATCTGAGAAAAAAGCAAAGAAAAATATATGTTGCATTCATTGACATCCAAAAAGCATTCGACTCTGTTTTTGTGCCGCTATTGGTATATAAATTAAAAATTAACGGAGCAGGTAATCAATTTGCAAACACAATATCTAAGCTATTCTCAACCTATAACGCAAAAATTAAACAGGGCAAAGCAGTCTCACCATCGCTAATATTAACACGTGGAATACTCCAAGGTGACCCTCTTTCGCCATACCTATTCAATTTTTATTTACTTGAAGTTGATCACATATTTCAGAATTGCTCAGATGGAATAGAACTTGGTGACAGGACCTTTCATTATGTATTATTTGCTGATGACCTTGCAATCTTCGCTCCGACAAAAATATCACTACAAAGAAAAATTAATCACCTAAATTCTTACCTCAACTCAATCCAACTAACAATCAACCCTACCAAAACGAAAGTCGTTATATTCCGTAAGAATAGTAAAATCTCCAAAAAAGAAACAACGATATATCTAGACAAACAACCTCTGCAAATGGTAAATGAAGTCAATTTCCTAGGTGTTATATTCGATTGGAATCATACATTCAAAGCACATATTTCGTATTTGAACAATAAAGTAAAACTTGCTATAGATAATCTGCTAAACTTATATTCTAACTTAAAAACCTCTGATTTATCTATTCATATGAAATTGTATAACGCAATCATTAACCCAATCATATATTATGCATCCCCAATATGGGGTCTCGATTATATATATAAATTAGAAAAATTTCACATCTACTTTCTCTGCAAACTTCTTCACTTAGAAAGAACAGTCCCAGGCTACGCAATTCACCACGAAACTAACGGTATTTGCTCTTATCCATTATTCTTAAAACGTATCATTAAATTCTACTATTGTTTAAAATTCAAATCCGACAGTAATATTACCTTTCTGCACCACAAAATAATCAAAGGCAGTAAAAAATCAACTACAATACAACTCTGGCAAACTAAACTTAATAAAATACTAAATTCTTTTGGAGTATCAGACCTTTTATTCAAAGATAATATTCAGGACTGGAAATTTGGATATACTATGTTAATGGAATCAGCTATCGCTCAATCTATAAATATGGATCAAAATAGTCTAAATCACAATACCTATCATCCCTGGTACTTAAAAATTTTACAAATACCTTCTGTACAACCTTATATGATAAGATCAACTAACTTCAATGTGAAAAGGCTAATTTCACAATTACGTCTAAATAAATATTCCCTTTATATCAATAATATCTATATTGACCTGTCAAACAATCATTGCCCATGGTGCAAATTCGATAACTTCTCAATTGAACACTTACTTCAGAAATGTCAAAACCTCTCTAATGTACGTAACTCTTTCAACATTCCTCGAATACTCCAAAGTGATTCATCCCAAGATTATAGAAATTCTCTAAATAACCTAAATAAAAACGATCTCTATTCTCTGTATAATTATTTCATTAAGATTACAAAAATGTTGTAAATCTATGTCAGTATGTCTAAATATATCAACATTGTATAACTTTACCATTATTGTATAATTATATTACTGTGTTTGTTAAAATAACTGTTTTTATTTATGTTAATAACGAAACAATATAAAACCAATGTATAAAAACGGTTAAATATTAATAACCTAATTAATGTTATAATAATACGAAAATTTATAAGTCAATTTTGTACAACCCCCTGCAACAGGGATAATCCCCTTTTTGTGAATAAAGATATTAATAATTAATTAATTATTTTCATATATCACAGAAATATGCAACATATTTAATTTATTATTATTAAAAAATGAAAGGATTCTTCTTTATTACTTTAGTAACTAAATTAATATGAAATATTATATTACTACGTTTTAAATTATTTTTGCTCTATTAATTTACTAGCTATACTAAAGTATTTTCTTTGTTATTACATTAAATTCTATAAATAATTATTTTATACAGAAAATTGTTTTACCTTAGTTTTCTGTTCAAGTGTTACTTCTGCAAGACTGTTTGTAGCCTCTGAACTTGTAATATTTAATCTAAATTCACTATTTTCATTTAATAAATTTTTATTAATAATATTTAAACCACAAATGAATATAAATGCAATAAAATTTTAAATTATTTTCAGCTACCTTTCATCTTTTTCCAAGCAAACATTATTCTTTACATCAGAATTATCATTATCTACAAGAAATAAAGATTACGTTACTCTTTCTTGAAAAGCTTAAACTTTTAAAGTATATGGGAATTAATGAAATAAATAAAATATATGCAATTATTATATTATATTATATATATATATATATATATATCATTTAAATTACCATAAATAATAAGAATATTTAATCATCAGTAGTTTACACAAAAGAAAATTATGATAAACATTTTCCAAAATGGGCAAATAGTGCTTAATCAACCACTTGGATGCCAAGCTGTTCTTTGAAGAGTTGAGGATTGAACTTTGACATCTCATAGGATCTAAAATAACTTTACTTTCATGAGATTTCAGATTTTTCTGATAATATACTTGACATCATCTTTCAACTATATGACTTTGCTTTTAGGTAAAAAGTCTGGTTCTACTCAAACATTTCATGTCAACAAGTAAGTGAATGAGTCAGTCAGTCAATCTAATGTAGCATTATTATAGATATTTGTGTGTATACATTTTTTTCATATATTATTGTTACATTTAAATGCTTATTTATTTTATTTATTGGGCTGCAAATTGAAAATACTGTAGACCTATAAATTCCCGCTTTTGTCTATTGTCTGTCCTTCCTTAATCCCAAGAACAGTCAGACAGATGAAAGTTGAGACCAGATATGAAAATCTTAGGAGCAGGAAGCCTCAATTAACTACATACGAACTTTCAGTTTGCACCAGAAGTCATGCTATTTCAAGTAAAAAATTTTCTGCTAAACGGAGTTAGATAGATGATTGGCATGATTCTATTGCTAGCAGGAAAAGTATTTAATTTGAGGTGGAAAGCATATAATTTAAATTAAATAAATTTAAAATATGATTAATAAACCAGCAACAAGAGAATCTGGATGGGTCAATAAATCTCAGGAATTTTTTGGAAGGGGAGTCCGTTTAGATATGTTGGGCCCTGTCCCTCACCACTCGGCTGTCCCATTGTGGGCCTGGCCAAACCCATAATGGGCTTGCTAAACAAGAGGCCCTCTTAGTGCCCACAGGCAGAAAGAGTTAAAAATAAAAAAAATAAAAGAAACCAGCAACAAGTTGCTCAATTTTCCCAGCAACATTTAAAATTTTGGTGGCGTCATCTGTTATGATATTTCATTTTAAAAACTTTTTATATTTTTAACTATTATAAAACAGCAAAAAGCTTAATTTTCAGAGTAGGGACGAATTTTATAAAAAATTGTCAATGCTAATAATGAGTAAAATTGTCATTAAGTCTGACCCTATTGGAGATACACACGATCCCCATTATCTCCCCACCTCCTTTAACCACCAAAATTCAGTAGCATCAATCCCCCTAATAAACAAATCACCCTGCAAAATTTCATAAATTTTCAACAAAAAGTACAGGTATTATTAAGCTTCAAACAGGGTGAATAAAATTGTGCCCCTCCCACACACACCCTAACATCAATACATATAGAAAGTACCCCTGAATTTTTTTGCATTTCTTGATGTTTCAAGGTGTCCTAAGTTCCAAAAATATAAAAATCTGCAAGATCATTTTTTGCCAAATTGCCATACTTTCCCTCTGTTATAACAGCTGGAAAAGTAAAAGTTGCAGTCTGACATTTATGACAATGTCACAATAAATAATTGCTTGTACTGTATATGTATTTATTTTTATTTTTCTGAATTCAAATTTATAATTTTTAAATTTGAAACAATTCTATTCCATTAGCTGAGATTAACCTAAGGTCAAGAACATTTCTGATTAATTAAATATTTTTGGTATCCAGAACTTTAGCAGTTTGTTTTTTATTACTATATTTGTGTGTTTATTGTGTGTATGTTATGTTATGTATATGTGAATGTATGACTTAACAATCACTAATATTTCTATTACATAAAGTATTTTTAATATCAACAACTAAAACCCAATAGTCTCACTTTGGTCCAATTCTTTTCTTCCAGAACCTTCTAAATTAATTATTAAAATATTAATTTAATTATAATTATTAAATTTAGCAAGAGATGGCATCTAATGCCTACCTCTAGTGTCAAATTGCTTAGTATTTAATTATTAACAATAGTAGTAATATAGCACAATATAATCCAGCAATTGTTTGGCTATAAGGTATTTATTATACCAGGAAATCATAATCAACACTGTTTAGAGAGATATTTAGTAGTCTAAATGTAACCAAATATAGTATGGTGAAATTTCAGATCAGTGAAAGATATTTCTGTAAAAAAAATAAAAAATAGTACCAAAACTCACCACATGGAACTTTTGGCAAAACTAATAAACATTTTATTTGTACAAAACATTCATTCAATAGAAATCTTAGTAATGCAAGGAATACTGCTCAATAGGATTCCCAATCTGAATGAAATGAACAGTGTGCTCAATGGCTAACTATAATTGAACTGTGATTCTTCTTACATGAAGTGTGATACTGTCTTTCAAGGCTGCTAAATTTGCAACGTATCCTAAATAAATGAGCAATTATTTTATTGTGACATCGTTACAATGCCAGACTACAACTTTTAATTTATTTCATTTAAAATATATGTTCTCCACCTCAAATTAGTAGTGGCTTGCCCCTGTACATCATATTTTTCCTGTTAGCAATAGAGCTGTGACAGTCATTTATCTAACTCCTTTCAAGGAAAAAATTTTTAACTGAAATAACACAACTTCTGATGTAAACTGAAAGTTTGTATCTAGTTAATCTGGGCCTCCTGCCTCTAAGCTTTCCATATCTGGTCTCACTTTCATCTGTCTCAGTGTTTCTCAAACTTTTTGGACCGCGACCCCCCTTCTGCACTTAAAAATTTCAAAGGACCCCCGAAGAATAAGTATGTGTCAAAAAACATCCCGGAGGGAGGGGGTTAGGCTCGTATTTAAATATTTATATTATTTTTATTATTTATATGTGCAATTTATTTAAGTAAAAATTATTTTATATATTTTTTATTTCTATTATTTCTAAACATGAATCCATAGTAAATTTATAAAATATTTGAAAAAATTGATCTGGCATCAATTTTTCAGCGACCCCCCAAATATTTTTCACGACCCCCTTGGGGGTCACGACCCCCACTTTGAGAATCACTGATCTATCTAACACTGTTCTCGAGATTAAGGAAAGACAGACAGATGGACAACAGTGGGAATTTACAGTTTAAAGTTAAGTATCATCTAATTAAAAATTGCTACGACACTTTTAGTGCTGCAAGCAAAAAAATAGCAGTTTCTTTGTATAAGCATCCATGTTGCAGTCAATAACTGGCAAAAATTAAGATTACCATAGCCAAGGATCATTAATAGTTCATTAAATGTATAAATTTATTCATGTACTGTATAGTACAATTATATCTGATAGTAGATTTACATTATGTATATAGTCATTTGTTAACATTAATTTTCTGTAAAAATGGTTTTTCCTGAAATATCATTGTGTTAAGTTGTTTGTATGATTATGTTGTGTTCCTCCTTGCATTTATTCCAGGTTTTACATAAATACATGATTCAATTTCAATGGCACATTGGTCTACAAATTTCATAAATCTTTAAGCAGAAAATAAAGTCTTATTAAATTTTACTTTTCTTGTATGTGGATGATTTGATTCACTTTTTTTACAATTATCAAATTTCTTGAAAATTTTATTTTTTATTTATTGAAATTGCAGATTCTTTCAACTAAGCTTAAACTTGTGATTAATGAATAACCTTATCTTATAAAAGCATTAATTCAAACAGTTTTGAGGTTGAGAAAAATTTAATTATCTGTAACTCAGTTCTAAGTTAAATTGCTGATTTGTAAACAAAGTAATGATACAGTGATATCTTGGTTTTCATTGATAATCCATCCTAAAACAATCGGCAAAATCCGAAACCAACGAAAACTGAGGCAATTATTTCCATATGAATCAATGTAAATCCAATTAATTCATTCTAGATACTCCAAAATACATACCAAAAACACATTTTATAGATAATTAGTATAGTGTTAAATACTAAAAGCAATAAGAAATTAATATAAAAGACTAATCTGAAGGAAAGCAATGGAATTGTTTGGCTAGACGCACGGGGTAATGTCTTGTCTTGTAGAAGCTAGTTGGACATGAGCGCATAGCCTATATCGCCCCATGGTGTGATGTAATTGTTATGTAATAGTAGTTGTATGCATTTATGATGGTCGTATCGTGGGAAATAATGTCTTTAAGAGTAACTGGCCCCTATTCAGACATTACAGATGTGGAGAAAACCTGGAAAACTTCATGTGCCAGCCTGTCCTGGCAAAACACAAACACAGGACCAAACTCCCAGTATTCAGGGAACAGAACCGTTGGCCAATGGTGGGCTGTTGTAGGGTAATGTTCACACAACAAGAAATAATGCCACACTGAGCCAGAAAATGCATGGGTTGCCTTTGTTTTCGCAAAATTAGCAGCAAGGTCTTTTGAGCACACTGACAAAATCCAAGGCAATTGACGAAAACCGAGACAAATTTTTCACGAGAAAAATCGACGCTAACCAAAGTCAATGAAAACCGAGGTATTACTGTACTAAAGTTATCTTGCCATTATTTTCTCCAACACTTTCCATTCATACTCTCTTTGTCCTTTGCTTAACATCATTTTCTTTCTGCAACATGATTCATAATTTCACTTAAAGATATCATTTGTGTTTGTTCTTTTTTTAATTCTTAATTTTTTGGAGTTAAAACATAAACAGCAACTTCAGTAAGTCTATCAAAATATTATCCCAATACCTAACTCAACCATCGTAGTGCCACAACTCTGCTTCTACCTATCAGTAACAATATCCTTGAATTATTTAAAAGAAACCTCTTCAATTTTCTAATTTTGCATGATTATAAGGAGAAAAATTCCATTTTAACTGAAAACAATGTATACAGAAGTTGAACTATTAATACGAAAAACAGTCAACAAATAGAATATGTAGGAATCAGGGAAAGGTTAGTTAATAAAATTATGAAATACTGATTAGACATCAAAAGAAGAACCCTCAATAGTAAACTAGTAGGAGGAAAAAAAAAACTAAGTAAGAATATTGAAGACAGAATTTGTTATTGATGTCAGACAGATTTCAATAATAAATTATATATTTTCATAATCAAATAATACTTTTAACAAAAAATAAGTTGGTTGTTTTCAATTTAAAGTTAACAAACAAACCATTTAATTTCTAACTGAAAAAGTTTTAATTGGATATTTAGCAAAAATGTAAGACAAAATTCATCAAAATCAATCATCTTTACTCACTCATCACAGACAAAATATACGCTTAACACAGGTTGAACATACAAGACACATGCTTTTTTCGATCTCCATTTTGTTTTAAAAACAAAACATAATAAATATTTAATAAGAATAATATTTGTAATTTTTTTAATTAAATATTTATTATTTTCAATTACACTTTGTTGAATTTATTTGATTCTATCATCAGATATTTATAGCTATCAATTTTACAACTGATAAAGTTTTAAATATCTGGTGATAGAAATAGATACTAACTTGATGTTTGGTTACCTTCATGATCTAAATCTTTATCTTTTTCTAAGATATTCATTGACGTATTACTTTCATTATAATTTTCATTCTCTTCCAAAATTTGATTTTCCTTATTTAACACATTACTTGGACAAACACATTCAGTTTCTGTTTGAATAATTTCCGTTTTTGATGCAATTCTTTTAGATTTCCTTACTACTGAAACATCATCTGTTTTACTTCCTTTAGAACATTTTGGTAATGAGTGTTTAATACTAAAAATTAAGAAAATAATTAAGTTTTGAATTTACAATGAAATTTTTAATATTTCAAATATTTGATGGAATATTTCATTTGACACAATTGAATTAATTCAATCATGTCAACTGAATTAATTTAACATATTCAGAATGCCTATAAGATTTGTAAATTAATTAAAACCTTATGGTTCTTGAGATCATTCATAAATTAAGATAAAGAAAAAAATATATATTTCATTCATAAGTTATTCTAAAAATTTCCGACCTTGAACTTGAGGATGAATTCTTTTTTATTTTCCTTGTTAACAATGATGAATTTTTTCGTTTTCTCTTTTTCGTTGTTGTGAACAATTGTTTTGGACTACATAAAATATACGGTATATAATTATTCATATATTTTTAAGCATCAAAAAATGTTTAAAAAACTAAGAAATTACATTAAAAATGAATACTATTAATTAAATCATTTCAATAAAAACATGATTAATGTTAACTAAAATATTAGGGAATTTAAAATATCATCAGGATATTATAATACTGAGTATTATTCTGAAACAAAATTATAAAAATAAGATTCAAATGTTTCTTATAAACTTTATAAACTGTTGCTTTGATCAAGTTTACTGCTCTTTAGGTACACTGATGACTCTAAATTTCCACTGAACTACCTTTTCATCCTTAATGCAAACATTTGATCAATATAATACAATGTATAGAAGTATTCTCAGTTTAAGATGTCTTGTTTCTAATAAGCTGGTCCTCACTGCCAATACTTTTTCTCCCTTTCATCTCTGCAGCAGGCAAAAGCTTCCATGTCTTAAAATAACTTTAAAATATTTAAAACTTTCAATTTAATGCTTTAATTACCTAATTTCATTCTTTATCTGATTTATTTCTGATGACATTTTCAACAAACACAGATAGAAATTTGTAATAATCATTCATTTTATACTTTATTAATATTGAGGATTCAACAAAACATTCATCTTGACCTGTGTAACAACTAAACTATAAACAAACATCAGTGACACACCTAGAATGTCCAGCTCTTCTCCTCGTAGTGACTAATAGTCTAGTTCGGCATTTCTCAAACTATGGATCACATTAAAATTTTAATGGATTGCAAATGATACTACCTTCCACAGAAATACTTGTATTACTAAAATATTCTGTATTCTCTAAGAACTAGAAACAATAGCTGCATCTGTTAAGTACTGAAAATTTTTTAACTGTTTTTCTTATAATTATTAGTCATTTAGTAATAAAAGTTAACATTATAGAATGTGTGTATATGAAATTAATTTCTCTTTTCTATTTCGAACATCAAAATAGGTTATTTTGTGTAAGGTCATAGTCATAAAACCATTTAAGTTATAATGGTTTGAAAATATTTCATTGTTTACCCAAACTTTTAGGTTTTTTTTAAATCATACATAACAATAAATTATAAAAAATAAATAACGGATGAATTTTGGCATAATAAATCATTTTTAAAAATTTATTATTTTTGTGTGTATATACAAAATAAAATTGACAAAATCTTACAATCTGAAAAGTACATTTGAAGAAAAGGTTCATTAAGTTTACAAAAAAACATGAAATATTTTTGAAGTAAAACAGGCTCTCAAATAATTTTGAAACAATCTGTTTTATTTACAATTGCCAATCTTACATTTTTTATAGTTAAATTTCAATAATAAAAACTGAAATTGAAGTAAGTTATTTCTTACAAATCAAAACTGGCCCGAACTACTTTTAATACTGTACAAATGACTCAATGTTATATTTCACAGGTAGAATTTATTGATAATGCATAATTTTATTTTGTTATGTAATATACAGTGACTCGTTTACAAGGATTTAAAAAAAAAATTTTATATTATAAACATTTGGGTCCATTACAAACAAATATATTGGGTCATGTGAACGCTTGTCTATTTTACATAAGGATGTAGGAAGCTATGCTAGTTCCTTGGATATGATCACTCAAATGTAAAATATATTTAATTACATAAAGAAACAGAAATATAACTCATATAGTTCAAAAATTAGATTTAACAGAATTGACAAAATGCCATGAATTCTAAAACATTCAAAAATCTCATTGTATTGATTGTTTTGTTTGATTGCTATCAAATAAATTTGAAGATTTCAATTCAGTTTTTGATCCAAAGATGAGAATACAGTAATCTCAAAAATATTTATCAGAATTTATAGGAAAGACTTATAAAATAGTTTGTAATTTTTTAATTTATTTGTAAATGACCAATAAATATGACAGATAGTTTAAATATTTTTATTTGATTTATGATTTTCTACCAAAATAAACACACTTATGATGAGAGAAGACACTCCTTATCATTAGAAATGTAAAGGATAAATCATAAAATGGAAGACATACAAACAAGAAAAGAACAGCAAAGACATATTGAGGAAACTGTTCTGAGATCAATATATGAAAGAGCAGAGAATCTTGGAATCTACAATGTAAAAACAAATGATCTAAATTTATCAATTTTGCACAAAGATACTTATGTAGATTATTCCTTTTATAAACTATTTTTATAAATTAATTAATTACTTAGTTTGAGTTGATTTAACCTCTTCCAAAAGTTCTTCGAGCCATCTGAAATTAGCTTTCCACTCATTGTCGTATTCTTCTATACATTTCATTGCTGCTTTAGACGGACCAATAATATTTAATATTTCTTGTTCCATTTAGATGCCTCTAAAAATATTCAAAATTTATTAATATTTTATATAAAATTTCATTAACTATTATTTTAACTAAAAAACAAAATGATAATGGCATACACTGGATAAAATCAATGAGCTCATGCATTTATTTTACTACTGTATTGATAAAATCACTCATATATATATAAGTGGTTTTACCTACATGTATATATATTACCGGTACAGTGTGTGATCAGTTAAGCCTATTAACTTCAACCTGGTTTGGATGTCATTCTAAGATCGTTGTTCTGACACCATTTCACTTTTTCAAAAGATCTTTAATAGCAGATGTCAGTATTCCACTTCTTTCGTCTTCTTTTTCAGAAGAAAACACATCTCACCGAGTTAAAAAACCCATATGTGTTTATACTTTTGTTACAGACTGTACACCTCAGTGGTGTAGTGAGGGGGTGCAGGGGTGTATCATGAACCGCGTGCCACTTGCAGAGAGGCACCCAAATGGTCTCCAAGACAAACTATATGTGTTTCTGGAGGGGGAGGGGGCGCCAATAAAGTGTCGTGCCCCGGGCACCAGTTATGTTTGCTACGCCACTGGTACACCTAATGTTTAAATTATTAAATTGTCTAATTGAAGAGAAGCCATTATAAATCCCATAATGCATTTTAGACTGGTAATTTTGTACATAAAGTTAATGTATTTATATAAATGGGTGTATATAATTAATAAACTCCTCTCGTCAACTTAGTCAGTGTGATAAGCCCTAAAAGTTTAAGTGTGTATTAATTAACACAAATATTGTAATAAGTTTAAATTTTGGATATCAGTATAGATTCAACGATATATGTATTTTTAAGTAAGTAAACGTAAAATTCAACAAAAGAATATGTATTTTTGTTTACATTATGGAACAGAACCATTGCGACAGTTAAAGAAAAGCAAAATTATACAAAACAATACATCATTCCACCTTCTGTACGACTCCTAACTCCAATAATAACTTACATAAGTGATAATTCTGAAAAATATCTAATTCTCCTAATATCACAGACGGGTATAAGCTATTACCGTGCGCAAATAACATCATTTATATTAAGCGCCATCATTAATTCCCGCGAACATTTATCACACTGCCAATCAAAAATATTTCTGATATAAGAATATATCATCAATATTATATAATTAATATTACGTAATTAATTAAAGGAAATTACGTAATATCGATTATAATTAAAAGTTGCTATTTATTTTTTTTAGCTAAGAATTTAATAATGGTTTCCATCCTCAAATTTTATTTGTGAATATGAATATTCATTATAAAATTTTTATTTATTAATGATAATAAAATAATATTAAGAATAATAATTTTCAATAATATTATTACTAAACTACATATACAGGAAATCCTCGTTAATTCGAAATCCCCTTAGTTCGTAAGACGGAGAAAAACTAATATGGTCAATATGGCTTTGCTTTTACAGTATCACATTTTCGGGTGTTACCCATGGACTATCCTTTTTTCCCTCTTCTCATAAAATATGGCTAGGTTTCGAGATTGTAAGATTGGGCTACAAGCAGCAGATTGAAATACAGTAATACCCCGCTTAACGCTGCCTCGCTTAACGCTGATTCGATATAACGCGGTCTGCTCGAAGCCTAAAAAAAGCTCAAAATGTACGCTGATTTAAATTATCGCGGCACCACATTGATTCGTATATAATACGATTAGTTGCGAACATAAGCCAATCAGCAAAAGGTGGCAAAAAGATGTACTTTCTTTAAATCTACTGTATGTTTGTTTAGTGCAATTTTGGAAAAAATATAACATCATGGATGCCATAGGAAATATCGGTTTCTCTTGGCAAGAATTAACTGATAAATGCACGAACGAAGTGTGGAAGAAGCTATGGCTGAAGGTATCCAAGAATTCTCAACTGAGAAGAGCCTATCACTGTATCGTTAGGTTGACCAAACTCAACCTAATTTTTAAAAATAAAAAATAATTATATCATTCGATTTCAAAATATTTTTTTATATTTTAAAAATAATTAATTATATCCCGGAAAACAGTTCATTTTATCCCCGAAATTCCGGGACAAGCAAAAGACCGGGAAATGAGAAACCCTACCCGACATGGTATTCCAGCAAGACAATGCCCGACTGCACCTCGCATGGTGAACTTTCACCAGTCTGAACGGAATTCAAATCCTTTTCTGATTGGCAGCTTCTCTGGGTCTCTCTTCCATCGAACATCCGTGGGACTTCGCAGGGCCGGATTTACATAAGGGCATTTGGAGCCTGTGCCCAGGGCCCCCACAAAATAGGGGCCCCACAAAACTGAAAAAAATTGTTTAAACATAATTTTTTTTCTATTACCGCGACAGCGTAGTGTGGCCTAATCATGAGGGCAGCAGGCAGAGAAAACCAAACCCGGGAAAAAACCTATGAAACATCGGAAAATTTCGAGAAAAAATTTCACATAGGTATTTTTCAGTTAAATTAAAATAATTAGTTTTACACAATAAAATATATGTATGTTTACAATAACCTTATTTTTAAATGAAATTTACAACTTCCTAGTTCAAATCTAATTGAAAGTACAGTATTTTGTGTAAATTTTCTAAATTATCAAATTTGCCTACTCTTAAAGGGGGGACCCCCACCGAATTTGTGCCCAGGGCCCCTGGATTGATAAATCCGGCCCTGGGACTTCGTCCGACGTGAGATGCATCAAGGAATACCGCCACATATCGTAGACGACATGCGTGCCGCAATGGACGCAGCTTGGCAGGGGATACTTCAGGCAACCTTTATTCGCTTCATGGATAGTATGCCTCGTCGTATAGCGACCCGTAAGGGCGATATTCGTTACTGAATAAGCAGGTCTATTACATATGTGTTCTAATCATTTGCATATAATCTGTCACCCGTACCGGTCCTGCAATGTGCATGGGACTATGCGCATACCTTTGTGGTGTTGCGATTTTACTTTTGAGGAGTGTATTAAGTCAGATTATTTACATAATAACTAACAATACTGTCTAGTATATGCAAGATTAAAGTATAGCATGATTCGGCCAAAAATGTCCGAGTTGGCGATATTCCATCCTCTATCTTTATTCCATAAAATAGCCCATAGACGATAGGAATTCTACCGGAAGTTGGAAATCGAAATTTAAATATCCAGCCTATCGCCTAACAAGGAAGTCAACGAATATCGTCACAACGTAGATTTTTTAAAAAACTTTCTCCGTCCTGTGATCACTAACAGGGCTGTTTTAGCAGCTCATGGATTCAGGCCCACAACGGGTGGCCTGTCGGCCGAGACCCGACAAATTCGAGCGGACCACTCCCCGAAAAATTCTTGGACTTCGTCACTTTGATCTATATTATTCATGAGAAACTCATTATAGGAGTCCGAATCGGATCTGAATTTATTCGTATTCCTTGGCCATCGGCTAATAATTTATCTCATGAACACGTGATCGACAAGAAAGAGTCCGATTAATATTTTCGTAAAAGTTTATCTACTCGAGATTTAATCTTCCACTAAAGAACAAGATAGAATGTCATTATATAATATATATATATATATATAGAATAAGTTCAAATTAAATTTATTTTTATACTTTTTTTTTTTTCTATTTATTTGGAAAATTAATAAGACAAAATTTCTAGAGGGCGCTTAAACTTGCCAGGTTTCATTCTTTTGGTTGTTGGTTGGTGCCATCTTGTCTTTCGAGAAGTGAAATAGTAAGTTTTGCCGAAACTGTAATTTGTAAATAAATGTTTAAATGTCAGTTTAATATATCTTCACTAAGGTTTAGGTACATACAAAGAGTAAATTATAAAAACAAAAGTATATGGTATATTTTATTACGAATAGACTTAGGCCTAATTTGCCACGTGGTATGATGTGAATCTCTTTGCTTCTTCCACTCTAATCTTAAAACAAAAATCTAGTTATTTATTAGCGATTTAATTTTCTTTGAAAAAACAGTTGCATTAAGTGACTTCAGTTTACATTTTTAAATCAGTTTTTTATATCTAAGTCGTTAGATTTTTGAGTTTTTGATCTGTGAACGCGTTCTTTTGTTTATAATAATTACTAAAATATTAAACCTAAGCCCAATAATTTTTATAATCTTCAAAAATCTCATTTAATTTACAAAAAAAGGATATATCTACATTTTCTGTTTTTTTATTTAAAGAATTTTTATTGATGCCCATTTAATGCATGAGAAGAGTCATTCAGACTCTTTTTTTTTTTTGTATGAGAATGCATGAAACTATATCTTACAAATACACTCGTGTCTGTAATTTAAGGAATTCGCAAGTACACATACAAACTACGTATTTACTGTATGTTTATTTGGATGTAATAAATCGATGCAAAGTGAGAAAGCCTGATCACCTATAAAGAAATGTGGAAATAAAATACAGTGGTGCCTTGTATAACATACGCCTTGAATAACGGACTTTCTGTTTGGCCATTACGTGATTCGAGCAACGGACTGGCTGCAAACAACGGACTTTCTGCGATCAAGTGCGAATGATTTTTCCACTCTTTTGCTGTTGCCATTGACAATCTACTATTTTTAGATGTTTTTCCCTTTTTGGCTTTCCAGAATAGCTTCTTGATGTAGGTATTTTGGAAAACAGGTGTTGAAGAAGAGAGAGAAACAGACCACCTTGGACATGTTTTTCAAGAAGCCAGCTGCCAAAAAACAAAGGATGGAACAAGAGGAGTTGACTCTGCAAGCCCCAGTAGCCTCTCCTGAATCTGACTCTGATTAAAAAACAATAAAAGGAGACCCGCTGCAATGTGTAAAAAGTGTCTCTCTTTATGAATATGTGAAGAAAGTGTTCCTTCACCTCCTCACAACATCTGACTACCCAGCATAATTGGTGACTGCTCCATTTTCATTTTTTTTATGCTACAATATGGTTATTTTATGCTGCAGAACAAATTAGATGTTTTAACATGTATTTCTATGGGAAAATGCGTTTCATATAATGGATTTTTCACTTAACCAGTTGTTTGCGGAGTACTGCTATTGGAGTAACCGGTTTTCGTTAAACTGTTGCGGAGTACTCCAGTTGGAGTAACTGTCAATTTTCTTTCGTAATTAACTAGTTGGTGGCGATTTAAGCACTGATTGGCTTTTATCTACATAGACTAAGTCTGTTTCAACGAATAAGATATTTGTTACCACCCCGTATTTTTAAATTTAGGCACAAAACTCCTCCATTCCATGTTAAGTCTATGGGAGACCTTTCTTTTGTTCATTTGACAATAAAATCCTAGTTAGCATGCCCGTTAAGTTCTAATTGGTATATTATAGCTAAATGACTATCCTTTGACCAATAAGCATTGACTTGGGTTTGTGGGGTGGGAACTTTCTTGGAAAAAGTTATACCAACTTCGAGCTACATTGTCAGCTACAAACGTAAACAAACAATTATAAATCGTTATTCTTATCTATTTTTAGCATGAATTTAATAAATTTTTATGTATATTTATCCTATTTAACAAATAAGCTTGTTTTTTAAGCCATTCAGCCATAAATCTTTCAAAAAACAAAGTACTTCCGGTTATGGTGTTACTTCCGTAATACATAAGATATACATGTATAGTCGTTAATATAATAAAGTAATAATCGCTTATTATAGTCTACTATTAGTACAATAAATTAAATAACGTATAAATAGAATCAAATACACATCATCAGTAATAAAAGTGTATTGACCTAGATTTAGAAAGGCCACCACCCCCCACGCCGATCGGCGTTATAATCTATAGGCCGTATTATTTCTCTACGTTGATTTAGAAAGCTGCAGTTTTTTTTATTTGACAGAAAATATACATGTCTAAGTAATGTATGTAACAAATTAATGGAAAATTTATAAAAAAAACGATTTTTTAAATATTTTAAAATCTTAAATTTTATTAATTTTTTTAAACGTACATAATATTTTGAAGTTAACAATCGTAAAGTGTAATATGTACGTGATAGAAAACTGAAAACAGATTATATCTACTACAATTTTTAAGCGAGATATCGCAAATTGAAAAACCACTTTAAAAACCACAAAACCTGTACGCAACAGCGGTGTTGTTTCGGATTATCGAGTGCGCAGCTGACAGGTTAATGGACGTGCACCTGAAACGGATTGAGTACGTTATATGAGGCACCAACGTATTACTATTTGGTAATTTAGAAATCTGAGGTATATTAAGTGTATCAGTAAATAGTTTTTGTCCAAATTGAGACTTTAATATTCCTGCATCATCCTCACTACCATAACTTCCTATATCAATATAAATAAACTAGCAAATAAGCCCGGTGTTGCTTGGACAAACGATTTGGATGATTTGGTAAATATTGTACATTTGGAAAAGTTATTACTATCAATGGTAATAATCTTCAACAACCATAGTAATTGTTATATAACACATATCCCTTATTGCTGAGAATCATTTTACTGCTTCAAACAAACGTTTCCAACCGGATCAATTTTCTGGAATGTTTACAATCATTCTATAGTCGAACCAATATGCAATAACAAATTCGAATTTAAAACGGTTCGAACATTTAGTTAAAAAATCAAAATATATAAAAATATTTATAATAATGTCTGAAATGTTATCAATGTTATCACTTACGTACTCAATAAATACAAAACTCTAGAGTGTTGAATGTCGAGCTCCACGTACGAGATAGCGGCACTCGATGTTTGATGTTTGCGTTTTAGAGATGGAAACTTTGGCCACAACCTCGCTATTATAAACAGTATGCTAAACTGCCGTGTAGCATATATTGCAGTTTGCAGCAACCACACACACAATTAAGCTTCATAGGACTATGGTGTAGCATCATATGGGACAGCCCTTGTCCATTTTGTTTTTCCTATTTTTCCAATGGGTTAGGTAAATCCAAATTTTCTGCTGAACTTTGTCTTCGTACATTATGTTCATCTTGAAATGAATTTCTCACAGCTGAATGAACCATAACTACCATATACAGTAATTCCTTAAATTATGGGCATGAATGTGTTGATCACAGAATTTATAAGAATAATAATACAAATGCACTAGTTTCAAAACAATGAAATAAAGGTTATTGCATGACACATCTATTTAAGAAAACAATAAAGTTTGGTGAATAGTACAGACTGTACAGCATACCTAGATTAATGAATAGGATGCATTCCAGAAACTTACTTTAAGTGAAACTTCATTCCCAGAGGTAAAAATACTGATAATGGGTATACATATGTATGTAAAGAAAATGAAGGACCTTTTTTGAGAAAAGAAAAGCTTTATTAAATAAAAAGTCAATATTACATACCAAACAAGTATAAAATCACCATATTTTAAAATATGAGTCTAAAGTTGGTTATTTATGCTTTTTTTCTTCCTGTTTTATTTAACAATTGCTTATATGGATTTATTGCATTTAACAATAACACTTCTTTCTATATCAGAATCATTTTCACTGAAAAAATTTAAAACATTTTCAATATCATTCAATCATCTTTTTAACTTTTAAAATTAAAAATTTGTACTCATCAGATTTCACAAAAAAATATATATTGTTGATTTCTAAAATCTCTTTTTAATTTCTTTACAGAGGTATAAAAAATGGTAAATACAAAAGGCTATAGAAGAGGTACCAGATACCTATTTTCTAGAAAGTTTAGAAAACATGGTGTTGAACCATTATCTACATTTCTAAAAGTATATAAAAGAGGTGACATTGTTGATATAAAGGTAAAAATTATTATGCTGATTATGCATACGAAACATAGATTATAATTAGAGTTCTAAAATTAGATATTAATTTTTTCAGGGAAATGGAGCTTTCCAGAAAGGAATGCCTCATAAGTTTTATCATGGGAAAACTGGTAGAGTATTTAATGTTACACCACATGCTGTAGGTGTTATCGTTAATAAAAGAGTGAGGTAATTTTTATTTTTTCTTGAATTAAATTTTTTAGTTTTTTAATTGATGGATAAAATGGTTAAGGTGTCAGCCTACACCTTGGGGACCCAGGATTGAAAAATCCCAGGAATTTTCTGTGGGTATTCTGTCCTGGATGTCAAGCCCCCATCCCTTTCTTTTTCTTTGTTCCCATTGTTGGCTTGGCAGAAGCCACAATGAGTGTGGTAAAAAGCCCTCTTTTTGTCCAAACGGCAGAAAGATCCAAAACTGAAAAACTTTTTAATATCCATTTTTATACAACCGAATATTTATAATGGATATTTTACATTCTTTTACAACTGAAGAAAGTAATACCAATAATGTAAAATATAGAATTTTATACTTTCCTGCTTTAGGGTACAACTATGCAGGTACAGATTTAGAGCGAGTGAGAGGTTGCAAGCGATTTAGTTTTCGCAAACGAAAATCATGTACAAGTGAGAAGCGAGAAATAACGCTGGTGAGAGTGAATTTCTGGTTCTCGCACATATCTGACAGGTTTTGATATTTATTGCGTCTCGCCTCTTCTTGCCACATATTCTTGCTTGCTTGGAAAATTCGCTCGATCGCGTCTGCATAGTCGCACCCTTAGTGTCAGGTAACATCACTATACAGGCTATTGGTGTCTTAACCTGCAAATAAATTTTGAAATGGATATGAACTTGTCATAATTAAAGTAAGTTCTAGTGTGATGTCACGATATTTCCCCTGCAGTCACAAAGTAATTCCAGTTTACAGTCATTTAATGATAGTAAAAGGTTAACAAGTAATTTAATAATAGTATGTCACTCTGGGGATTCGAGTTTGGTCATTTCAGAAATTTTTATGAAGTGTTATCCTACATATGTTGTGTCTTGTTAGTCATAACATATGTTCCTCACTACCTAACCCCGTAGTGAGACTGGACAAATCCATGATGGGTGTGGAAAGGATTCTTGGTAATCACAGAATGGAAAGAGTAAAATATTTAATTTTATTAAACTTTACACAGTGTGTACTCATTATACAGTTTTAATATTTGGAATATGCAAGATTAAATAAATTTTTTACAGTTTTAGTATTTTTTCTTTTAGAAATCGAATAATCCCAAAAAGAATTAATGTGAGAGTTGAACATATCCAGCATTCAAAATGTCGTCAGGATTTCATTCAGAGAATGAAGGATAACGAACAGCGTAAGAAGGAGGCAAAAGAGAAGAAGATTAGAGTTTCCCTTAAGAGACAGGTATAAATTATTTCATATTTTGTTTTTACCATACACAAATGCTTTTGTTGAAGCAAATTGAAAACATAAAAATTGAAATTTAAAATTGCAAGTTTTCTAGTATATAACGTTTTTGAAATAAGCCGTTAAAAATTTTTTTTAATGAATTTGCAATTACATTTAAAAAAGTGAATTAAGCAGTCTATTAAATTTTGAAATACTTTAGCCAAAGTATATCCATCAACAATTAACATAAATTCTGATGATTCAAATTATGTTGATATTAAGTTTTATAATAGTTTAAAATACTTAAATTTTCTTTTCAGCCTGCTCAACCCAGAGGAGCTCACTTCGTTTCTACTAAGGATAATAAGCCACAGTTATTAGAACCTATTCCTTATGAATTCATTGCATAATGTAATAAATGAAAATAAAAAAAAGTGAAATTAAATTTAATTTCTGTAAATTTATTTGAAGTCTTATTTAATGGTCATATTTAGAAAATCCATGATTATGGTGGATCCCTTGCTTTTATCAATGATAAAAGTTGATTATGCCATTTACATACTAAAGTAACAAATTTTTTCTTGGCCAATTCCATTTGTATGATAAAGGGGTGTTTGTAAAGTCAAATTATTTATTGTAACATTAAAAAGATTGCAGCCCAGCATTGTGGCAATCATATATTTAAATTAATTAAAAATATATGCTTTTGACTTTAGTAGTGTCTTGCCCCGTACTCACACTTTTCCTGTTAACAACAGCCATGCCAGTCATTAACTCCATTCTGGAGAAAATTTTTGAATTGAAATAATGTGGCTTCCATTTCAAACCGGAAGTTTGTATATAATTAATTGGGGCCTCCTGCCTGTAAGCTTTCTGTATCTCAATCTTAATTTTTGTCTCCATTCTCAAGGTTAAGGAAGGATGACCGACGGACAGATGCCAGCAAGAACTTATAGGTCTGCAATTTGAAAATTGCAGCCTTGTTGTTATACTGGACATTATGACTGAATTATTTACAAAATGGTTCTTCCTAAAGCTGAAATTTTGAATGTTTCTAGTGCAGTCATGTCTAAACAATATTTTTTTCAGATTGCTTTGTGTGGACAGTTATCATTTCTTATTTTTAATTAATCCACAGTTTGTATACTTGAGTGACTTCAGAAATATCACCAGGTACTGATTACTCCAGAAAGTGAACTAACTATTGTAAAATTGTGTGAAATTTTACACTGTTATGAATTACCAAAATTAGTTACTTTCAGGAATTTTAGGAAAATAATTACGTAGGAATGCTTTTGGCCATTTCAGTATATTACCATGTTAAGCTAACTTCAGCATCATTCTTTTGTATTTCTTAGCTGAAAACAACTATTATAAGTGGCCAAAAGTGCTGAGTAGAACTAGTAATTTGTGACTGACTTTATGAATATACCTAGTTCAATAGTGTGTTGATTTTTGATACTAGAGGAATAGTTTTAGGTTAAAAACTGGCCAAGACAAAAGACGTCTGTCAGTATTTTCAGGTTTTATCTCAACAGAAATAACTCATTAAGCTGTTTAACTGTATCAACAACATATTAGTTCTTTGATGATGTCCTTTGCTAATTGATTAAAAGAAAAAATGCATACTTTGCATGATATAAAACAGCCAAACTAGTATTTGATTAACTACACAAAATGTGCAACTTTATTGAAAGTTAAATTTTGATTTTTGATGGTTCATTTAACAAGTTTCAGAAACTTTAAGTCACAAATATGGAATGTGTTGTACTGCCTTTATTTTAGTTTCATTAGCATTTTGAAGAATATTAAGCAATAAATTGAATAAATGGTGGTAAGTGTATGAATGATAATGTGACTAAAGGATCGGCACCAGGGTCAGCGATACCTACATCAGGACTGACACCACTGTTTTTCAGACAGACACAGAAACCGTTCATTTTGCGTGAGTGCTTTTTCTGTTTTTTTGAGCGGTCAGATGGAGGCTGTCGGTGAGACAACACGTCTGAAAGAAGTGCACTCTGGAACTCAATTACAAAAGAAAATAAGTTTATTTAATTACATATAGATATATATACAGTGAATCAGCAGCTTCTGTGGTGATAAACCTCATATAACGTATGATAAATTATAGAGATTTTTTATAGCAAAAAGTACTATCAAAATTGGACCCTAGCCAAGGGAGAGTTTACATGCCTACATGTGGCAATAAATACCTAGATCTTGATTGATAGGTTGAGATCATAGATCGTTGAAAATTTTCTGAGTTCGTGTCGGGCCTTATCAGAGTTCTTGGGTAGAAAAGTTCGAGAGTTTGCAGATACAGCTACAGTTCTGGAGAACAGAAACGGCTCGGCGACGAGGAAGCACGGCACGAATATCCTTCATCCAAAAGGAGGATTGACGAACTCCCCTTTCGCCCTCAATTCTACCCTTATTTCGGGGGTTCGTCCCCTTGATTTCGACGTCCTCTTAAGGCCACGTTACCATTTTCAACCAATGGTGAATATCTAGTTAATTCCCGGTGACGCATTTGATGTGTCACCTGGGAAAGGAAGTGATTCTGAGGTGAAAGATGTGATTATCCTTCGGTAATTAAATTAAAAAATTTTTGCTGAGATTTAAACAAAGTTAAGAGGATTTTTCTTTTCCCCAAAATTTTCGTCAAGTCCAGGCTCTCACAATAGGAAGAGATTTAAACTTGGCCATGACACGAATAGTATTAAATAATTTTAAAAACCACTTTAACAATGTTAAAGTGGTTTTTAAAATTATTACACACTTTGTATATTTGATGATCCTGGACAATAGGTGATTTACTAAGAACTGTTCTGGAAAATTTTTGGATGAAACTCCAGAAGGTTCGTAGGTCAGTAGCAGAGGATATAATTTTATGAAAGTAGTTTTGGAAACCAGTGCTGCATTCCAAATGGTAGTTTTTATATGACATGGTGGATTTATAAAGGTTGCAAGGATTACCAGATCTTTGCCACTTTTTTCATTGTTTTCTAAGATTCCTAAGCTTTTTTAGATTATGAGAGATTTCACTTTTGTGGGTTTGTAAAAATTTATCAATAGAAATAATTTTGTAAGTTGTCTGTGATTATATTAAGATACAGATGGGAAGATTCTAAAAATGACCCAATCTATTGTGCAAAGTGTGTTATAGACACAATTCAATTGGAAAGAGGCTGCCAAAGTATTTTTTGTGAATTGTTTTGATTTGGGAAATTTTATGTAGCCGGAAACTTACAAGCAAATTACCGTTTGGCCCAATGAGAATCTGTTAATTGGATAGGTGTTGAAGAGAGAATTCTAATCAAAAGCCAGGTCAAGAAAGGAGCTATTTCTGGTAAGGAAAAATTTTTTTGAGCAAAATTAAAATAGTATATTTCATTATAAAATATGCTTCATCTAGATCAATATATAGGGCCAGAGGGAAACAGATATTGGAAAGGTTAAAATCCCCATACATGATTAATTTAAAATTTGACAGGGATTGAGAGATGATAAAAATTATTAATAATCATTAAAACATTTGCTCTTTTAGATGAGCGTAAACTGTTTAATAAACTATGTATATGTTTATGTAATTGTGTTTCTCCCGATTTCTTTCAATATGAGATAGTTTTTGTATGCCATTTAATGTTTCTAGGTCCTACATTTTTCCTGTAACCTTTTTGTTTTTATTTTAATTTGTTCATAAGTAGGTTTCTTTTTTTTTTACAATGAAACTATTTGAAATGTCCCGGAAAATATAGTTGACAGTTTGTTAAACACATTAGATGATGCATAACATTTTTTGAATAGTTACTATTCAAAAAATGTTATTCCCAATTTTTTTTTTTTTTTTTAGTATTTGCCTTTTGTGAGAAAGATAGAAGTCAGAATTTATTGTTCTTTCACTTTCATTGTCTTATGGGGGAAAGATACAATATGGTTAATCACATGCTCAAATGTGATGTTAATGTTATAGTGAGGAATATTGAATTTTATAGAAATTTAATGTACATTGTCTGCTATTATTGGTATTATTAAATATAAATACACTTATATTTATGTAAAATGCATTATTTATTCTTAGTTCTTTTTTCTCAAATTTATATTTCACTTGTAATTGAGCTGCAATTTTCAAATTGAAGACCTATGCATTCCCACTTTGTCCTTCAGTTCTGGGAATGGAATTAGATAGATTAAAATTGAGACCAGATATGAAAAGATTTGGGGCCAGAGGCCCCAATTTACCACGCACACATTTCTGGTCTGGGGTCTTAGTCTTGAGTTTTTCGTGTTGTACTAGAACTGACATCATTGAACTCACTCGTGTTACTATAACTCACATAATTGGTAGCCTCGAGTTAGACCCGTAGAGCGAACTCTAAAGGTGAGTGGAAATACGTTATACTCGGTTACATATACCGTTAAGCGTGATGAGATTATTTACGATGTGTCTGGATTTGCAACTATAATGATTCGACCAATCAACTTAAATGTAACAAGTAAAGAAATCAATGTGAATTGAGTGACTCACTTGCCAAATCGATTAACTCCATAAAACAAAAAGAATAAAAATTGATAATATAAGTTATTTTTTAAAATTCCTTTTAAACTTTAAATAAATAAACATTGCAGAATGCATTCTTATGTATCATTATATTAAAGCATATAAGGTTATAATACTTAAAATTCTACAAGACAAACAAACTGCTATAAAGGTATGATTAAACGGATGCAGAGGAGACAGGCATAAGGCGGCTTCATAATGCTATAAGATAGTTTGATGTAAGGGTTACATAACAGTAGAAAGATGGAGTTTGAAGGTGGCATTACTACAAGGTGCAGTGTTTGTGGTACAGGCAACATCTGATGACTAACTTCTTAATGGCCAACCTTCATTCCATCACCTCTTAATTAGTTTTCACGTGTTACAGTTACTTTTGTGTTACAGCTATATAAGATGCAGGAACAAAATGGAAGTCTCCAATGTTTCATCTAAAAAAATAAATGAAGAACAGAAAGACATATTAGTCAGACATATAGAAAATAAGAAAATGAACAGTGGAAAATTTGACAAATTTACTAGAATAAACATTTTGATGTGTGGAAAGAATTAGTTCAAAAATTAAATGCGTGAGTTGGAGCTAAAAAATCCGTTGTGGAATGGAAAAAAGTAAGTATTTTAATGTAAACCTTTCTTCCTTAATCTATTTCTTAAATTGTTCAATGAACTTCTGAGTAATAAATAATAATAATAATATAGTGTCTATGCTCTTTATAATATAAATTATATTATATAATTGGTCGAAAAATTCATTGCCTTCTTAAACAATTCGATTGATGCTTCGATTGTGATCAGAATAGCATATCCATCAGCTATTTTCACTTTCGTGTAGAGATCTCATGTGCTCAACTCAAAATGAGTAGGAACTCGCATGGTGAGATGGGAAAGCACGCAAGTTATAACTAGAGACTACCAATTTGACGTCAATGTCTGAGATCGTACCATGTGACACCTTCAACACATTGGGAGTTGTAACATGAAAAACTCGAGACTAAGGGCCCTGGATGGGAAGTCGTGTGATTTCAATTCAAAATTTCATTGAGAAAAGAGATACGTGACACTGTTGTTATCAGAAGTGACATATACGGGGGAAAGACTAATAAAATTGTCATCACATATGAAAAACTTGGGGCTGAAGACTCAAAATAACTATAAAACTTCTTGTCTGGACTGGAAGACACGTGATTTTTTAAAATTAAAAGATGATTAAAAATTAGAGACCAGCTTTGTTGGGCTACAACTTGAAAAAATTGTAGACAAATTTCCAGATATGAAAAGTTGTCCTTCCACCGTCATCCATCCGTCCTTCCTTAATCTCGAGAATGGAGTTAGATGAAAGCCGAGACCAGATATGGGAAGATTAGGGGCAGCATGCCTCAATTAACTATATACAAACTTTCAATGCAAACTGGAAGTTATTTTATTTCAATTCAAAAATTTTTCCCTGAAAGGAGGTAGCAATAGAGTCATGCTAGTCATCCAACAGGAAAAGTATTATGTACAGGGGCAAGAAATTACTAATTTGAGGTTGAGAGCATATATTTTAAATTATAATATATATATATATATATATATATTTTAATGATTAAAAATTGCAGCCCAGCATTGTGATGATGTCAATAAATAATTGCTTGTATTTTAATTTTTAATTGGGAGACTAAAAGGTAATGTTTTTAGGATTACACTTTCCTGGCTGTTATGTATATAGCATGGGAAAGTGTTGGAATTGTGTCAAATTTGACCCTCCAGATTCTTTTTTGCAAATCCTTACATTCTGAGACATCCTGGCTGAAAAAAGTAAAAACCTAGGAAAAAATTTTGTTTAACCTTTCAGCAGTGGGAGAGTCAGGTATGGTTCTACCCCTTAGTAGTGGAGAATATACCCGAAAAATTTTTAAAGTATTTTTTCACGCAATTTTTCTCATTTCCGTTTTAGAAAAAGTATTTGTAAACAGTTATGTCTAGTAAAGAAAAGTCTTTTTTTATTGTTACATAATTCATTTTTATGTGAATTTTTTTTGTGGTAGTTTTTGCTAGATTCTGGTGATACCCCCAAAAGAATTTAACGTATATATACATCCCTCACCACTGCCACACGATCGCCCTCGACGTATATATACGTCCCTCACTGCTGAGTGGTTAATATCTCAGGATGGGGTAAAGATTAAGAACCAAATTTGACATGGAAACTTGTATATAAAGGGCATTGATGCTATTAAATTTTGATGATTAAAGTTTGAGTGGATGAGGAGATAGAAGGGTTGTACTTACAGAAAATCTTACTTGTTAGCATTTACAATTTTTAAAAAACTTGCCTCTACCCTTAAAATTAAGCCTTTTTCCTTTTTATAATTTTCATGAAGAATGGCAGATATAGTCAGTCAGTCATGAGAAATTCCTAAAATGTTGATTAGATTGTCTACAGTCTTTCTTGATCTCTTATGAAGAAATAATTTCCCATATTTACTTGTTGCTGAAGTTGGCCTTCCTAGTTGGGGATTGTCCTATTGAACCACAGTATTTTTTTAATGAAAAGATACCATATCACTGTGCTGTAATCTTAGAAAGGATTGATGTATTTATTTCATTTATTCAGTAAAAATATAATGAACATTATGACAACTTATTCCGAGATTTATTCCCATTTCAATTTTATTTCTTTATTTTTAATCGTAATGCATATTACATTTGTACCTTAACTAATTGTATTTTTTTTTTTTTTACATATCCTACAGCTCTTGGCAATTTAGTCTGTACAGAAATTGTAAAATATTGGCTCTTCTTGCAAAAAACCATTACCATCCCTGGTCCAGCCAAATCTACATGTTTACTATGTCTAACTGGTTGACATCAATTTGGTATTTTGTACTTTGAAGAGTTTGATGTTTCAAATCAGTAATATTTTGTTCTTGGGATTTTAGTAGTATTCATCAGGAGCCATTGACTGACTATATATACAGGAATTAGATTTGCCGATTTTTGGGTGATTTCTCTGCCCCAAACACCTGAAGTAATTCCAAATATCTCATTTGAAAGAAAATTGTTTTCTTAGGTAGTGCAAAATTTCAAGAATTTGTATAAAGTGGTTGCTGAAATATAAGCAATTGAAAAGTGCAAAAATCTACAAAAAAGCTGTATTTTCTTGTCATTTTTTCTTCATCTGGCAGATGCTCATAGAGAAAAACTACTGGGTCTAGAAAGCTCAAATTTTAAGTCTTTCTCATTATCAATGAGGTACTGGAAAAACTTTTGGATTGATAGGTCAAAGTTTATGGGGGTTTCCCCATATAGCTAATTCAGTTTTTACAGCTTAATTTTATGCTTATAAAAATAAAATTTTATGGAAACAAATGAATTTTATTCAAAATGTTACTCAAAATTACAAAAGCTCAAATTTATGTGAATTGAAAGTTTTTAGAAGGATTTTTCTAAATGGCATATTGGTTGGTGGTGTGTTCGGTCGATGCTGACCGAAAATGAATATCGAAAGCATTTGGTTGACTGCACACTCAGTTCCTGAGCAATGACCAAATTGTACATCATCCTCTTATGTCTTGACGTAATAATACAATTATTAAACAAAAAATAATTGATATCCAAACAAAAACATCTGAGATGTAAAAAAACTTTTGCCAAGTAAAAACTTAGGACAATTTACACAATAGTCAAAATTTTTTTAGGAGTTTTCCTTTGGTGAAGATAAGCTTGGTGCTTCAAAATGGTACCCATATTATTATTTTCTACATTTCACTTCCAAGCATCAAGCTTATCTTAACCAAAGGAAAACTCCTAAAAAAATTTTGACTATTGTGTAAATTGTCCTAAGTTTTTTAGATCCAAACAAAAATGTCTGAGGTGTAAAAACTACATTTCCTAACAACCAATTTGTTTCTTGACTATTAACAGTCAAGTTTAAATATCAAAATTTTTTCAGCATGATTCAAAGTCAAAATAAATAGAGTTAATCTATATTACTGTAAAGTTAAATTTTGATTACGATTAGAAAATAATTGTTTGCTAGTGTGTAGGTAGAAGATGTAAATGATAGTATAAAATAGTGTATTTTTTTTAACAAATTTTATTAATATATATTTATATAAAGATACAAATACATGTAAAATGCCATTCCTAAAAAGCATTTATCATCAATAATAAATACATATATGCACATTATATAATTTAACAGTGGACTTAAAATTAACATGTCCAAGCTCACCTATGTGCAAAGCATGCAGACTAGATTAGAATGATCTGCAACACATACATAAATTGGTCTCTCAACAATTATTAATCTGTATAGACTCAACTAGATTGTTATAAAAAAGTACAAGTTTGAAAAAATATAAACTCTGGTTATCTTAGTGTAAAAACAACAAAAATCTGTGAGGAATGCTTTTCTGTCTATAAACAATCAAATACATTTCATAATACTGTTGGATACACTTTGTTTCTTTAAATATTGTGAATAGGTTATGTACAGTATTTGTGATAACATTAACATAAAATTCATTATTCAAATTTAACAACGATGATCCTAGTATACGACCATTTGAATATACTTTCCAATGGTTTTTGTATTCACATCAACAGATCCGGAACAGGACGCTGCGGTAGTAAGTTGTTGGGATGTTCTCCATTCAACATGGTGGCCACCCATTTGTGGAATTCTTCTTCTGTATTGCAACAGACTGCTCTGCCAAAATATGGATTATCCTTTGTCCTGAAAAAATTATAAATTAAGTAAATTAAAGTAAAATTATTGCAGCCAATCTGCAATAAGATGTAGATTTATCTGTTTTTTGGATTTATTTACTCAAGATATTTTATGTATCAGACTACATGGTATGGACAAAATTTTCAAAAAACTCATTGGGATTTGTTAAAGGAACTTTCAAAGATGTGATTAATGAATTGCTTAAAAGATCAACAAACAGTTTGCAATTTTTGTTCATTAAAAATGTACTTACCTTACTTTAAACATACTTGACAATCTAGTAAGTCTTATCAATAGGAGATTATGAAATTGTTTTCTTTATTTGGAAAATATATTAAATTAGTTTTATATTATCAAAAATACTTCTACCTAAAGAGTAAAATGAACTTTATCAACATTTCATTTCATAACTTATCTCCAAATCACCACCTGACAATCTCTAGTGGCCATATTCACTAAAAGTTAAAGCTAGAGTAAGATTCGTTAAAATCAGCATTCACCAAGTGTTAATTCTTAAATTGCAGATTTTCTGTGTGCACTGTTTGAATTATTTATACAACAACATAAAATAGTCATAAAAATCGATTATGTCTAAGCTCTTACAAGTTGAAAATATGCTACAAAAAATTACATCATTACAAAATTTTCTATCCCTTCTTTTCCACTTAATTTTTATTTACTTTTGTTTTTAAATTTTTGAAACAAAATATTAATTGCTTACTACTTTGTGGTGTTATATTTTTCTCTGTATTTGTTACCACATTATCATTTTCTAATACATTTTTATATTTTGCAACTAATTCTAATAATACTTTTGTCTCAAAGTTAATATAGTTTCTTTTACTGTGAGAATCCATTGTATGACAATTCATGTAGGCATATGATTCATTTGGACAAATTGGAGAGCTTGTAACATAGCTCTTCACTTTAATTCAAAGATTTTATAATCCTTGTATTAGATTAAGTTGGTTAATATGAAAAATAAAGTAACTCTAGATTAAGAGTTACCAACTCAAAATTGCAGATTCGAAATACAAACTACACGTGTGTCCAAAACTTAAGGACGAATATACAATATGTATTATGCAATTTAACTTATATAACTGATGTAATATAATTTTAAAAATGTTTCATGCCATTTACATTACATATATGTATATAATATTCCTAATCTTCGGGGTTGATACTGAAAGAAAAAGTGACGGAAATCGCCAAGGTACTTGGAGTAGAAACAAACTTTAGTGCCAGTGCTGGATGGTCAGAGAGATACATTGCATGTACTGTATAAAGCACTACTGTATTTTCCTAATTGTAGTATTGTGGTTGTTTTTTCCTTGGGGCGTTGACTTATGTGGACTGGACTGAGTCCAGTCGACACCCCAAGGGGAAGTGGAAATGAGCCTAGTTATCTGATATGACAGCTAAAACAAAGTTGAAAAAAAACCACAATACTACAATTAGAAAATACAGTACACGCAATGTATCTCTCTGACCATCCATTACTGGCACTAAAGTTGGTTTCTACTTCAAGTACCCCAACAATTTCCATCACCTTTTGTTTCAGTATTGGTCCTGAAACAGGAAGATTTGATGAACAAATTTGCTTTAGCCAATGTACCAGAGCATCTTCGACATCTTTGTATGGTGACTTTCTCTGGCGTTTTCAAGATAGCCGCGATGAAGATCCAAGAAAAAGTTTCTTAATTTCCTCTTTTTTCTTCAGAATTCCCACCAATATTGTTCATGGAAGGGGTTTTCGTATTTTGCAAATTCTGCTTGCAAAGTTTTATTACATTCAAATCAGATATAAGTTTGTACTTTTCCTTCAGCGTATGCGTTGTTAGGTTTCAGATACCCATTTCTAACAGAAAGGTGAGAAAATGCAAAATCGGATTCTGCTGTGACATTAAGCGAACTCATTCTTTTCAGGAAGGGAGTCAACTTATCAGACATCTAAACGAGTGTGGGACAGAAAAAGTATGTTGATTTATCCAGTGGTGACGAGTTAAATGGTGTCAAGTAATCAGAGTTTTTTTTACATTAATGCCTATGTAAGTCAGCTGGGACCACAGAAAACTGATGGTGTCTAGTTATACCTATGACGACTTATGCAGACTTGACTAATTGCAAGTGTTGATAGCTAGAAAAATTTCACCAAATCAATCATGATATGAATGCTGCATCACAGTTCAATGTGAACAAATTCCATAATGACAAGTGAGAGATCTGTTAGTATGGAATATATCTGTGTGGGTATTGGTAAGCACTTTCTATCCATTCTCAAACTATGTCTAATTGCTCTGTTTATCTTTTTCACCAAAGATTTACTTTCATTGCTTTGATTTGTAAAATCTTACAAGTTGTTGTGTATTACCATTTGTTAAATGTTGAGTAATACAGTTCTTGTCATATTTTTCTCTATTCATGTACAAATGTTGTCTATGTGTGTGTCTTAGAATTTCAGATATGACAAATTGTTACAAGTCCAGAAATCAGTTAACTGTGATGCATTAATATCATTTTGTGAATGATTAACATGCAGTTGGAGTTCCAAACTGGCATTATTATTTGTATGTAAAATAAAATGTAATATATAATTTCAAATTAAAAACTATTAAATAATCGTACCTTTTGACAGTTTGGTTGCGATCAATGAATGTGAAACCCCACCTAAAATAAATGAAAGACATTATTTACAAGTGGCTAATTATTATAAAATATTTATTAAAATTATTAGATAATTTAAATAATATTTACCTAGTAGGAGGGGATCTTTTTGATTCTATTCCAATATACCAGGTAATATCTTCTACATTCCACTGACCAAGTGGTTGACTTGCCTATAATTTAGTAAGTTATATACATATGCACAACTTAAAACTTGTCCATAACACAATAATGTTTTTATGCAATGAATCAAACAAAGAAAAAAGTGTTTATAAGAAATGGTTCATTTTAATCAATCCACTGAAATAAATTGAAAAATTTGCATCCTGCAAAAAACCATTGTCACAGCAAATTCTTTTGCTTTGGTACAGAAGTTTGATGCTCTTAAAAAGTCTAGAGTCCCCTTTTTAATTGTCACACATTGCTTGGCCAAGATTTGTGAAATGAATTATGTTTTTGCATGTTTATTAGCAAAGTATTCTTCCACAATTCACCTTTAATGTGTGAAACTGGGTTATCTGGCACTCTTCTGTTGTGAGATTCTGCAGTGACTTGTCACTACCATGGGAAAAGTGTAGCATTACAACTAAAAGGTATTAAATTACTATCAACAATTATCTACTAAACATCAACACAAGATATGTTCCCATGTGAAGAAAAATTATTTATCACCTTACTATACTTGAAGTCATTCAGGATTGGGGGAACGGCATAGATCCAATTAGATGGACATCCATCTAATTAGAGATGCCAGTGAAAAAATTTGTGGACCAGAGTTCTGATGGAGAGTTCAAAAGGAAGTGCTTGGTGCGAGTACTCAGGGATAATGAGTGAAAAAGAGCTATTTGACAATACCAAGACAAAGATGTCTAAGCCCATCAAACTCTTGGGAGTAGACAATAATTATAACAGAATTAAAGTACAATAGTAACTATCTTTCTGCAAGGTGATAAAATATCAGCCAAAGCATTTACACACAATTCACAATAAATGTTCTTTTCTTTTGGCAACAATGAAATGTAGCAACTCGTATATATATAAATAAACTACTACTAGCCCGTTATAGATAACAATGTTGATGCCATAACAAGGTTGCAATGGCCGGTTGAATGCCTTTGGGAGGACGTGGGCAATTAATGTGTCCCCAGCCGGCATTGTAATGACCGTCGGTCGTACGGTAATCTTATATCAGCTGGAAGGGGAGAGCGGATTGGAGGTCCGGGTAGCGTAACTGGTAACGTGTCTGCACGGATAGCAGAAGTTGCAGGTTCGAGTCCCGCTTCGGGCCGTTTCTTTTCTTCCAGTTAGGCCTAAATTTATTTAAATTATTTAATTAAAATTCTAATTATTAAATTTAGCAAGAGATGGCGCCTAACACCTAACTCTAGTACCAAATTATCTTAAATTATTAATATTACTATAGCCATTTGCTAGCCCGATAATTTGGCATTGGTTGATCGTGTAGCAACTCTCCATATGGATCCATGCAATACAATACCTTTCACCAAGGCATTCAAAAAATAAAATTAGTGATAAGGCACACCAACTGACCATGATGGCCAGTTGGTATGCCTTATTACTCAGGCTATAGTTACTCAACATTGTCATATGATGAACAAAACATGGGAACCTCATATATTCATGTGCTCAATGTTGAATATACAGTACATACATACAAAAAAGACATCAGCCGTACACGAAGTGTTTAGCTAGCAGAAAAGAGGGTAAGGGAAAGGGGAGGGGAAGAAGAAGGGAGAGGAGATAGACAGCAGAGAAAGGTAGGATCCCTCTGAATGGCATACATGGCTACAGTACCCTCTATGTTTGATGTTAGCATGCAGTTTTCATGCTGCAAGGCCGTAGTCCCCCAAAGGGTCTAAAAGAAAACCTGAGTGTAGGGAACACCAATAATTGAGTGCTGCTACGAATAGCTAAGCATAGAAGATAGTGCCAACTGGCTGTTAGTAGGAAGACTTATATCTACTTAATACTAATAAAACTGAATGCGATCGTGAATCTTAATACTACTTAACAGCTAGACAGACAGTGTGAAAAAGAAACAAACACAAGACCCCAATTTTTTTTATTATTATTATTTTTTTTAAATTTTATTTTATTTTTTTAACATTAAATTACTTTAACTTACTCACTAACTAAACTAACCTACCATAACCTAACGAACCCTAACCTATCATATCCTAACCAGAAACCAAGCTGAGTGCCTAATCTAACTTACAACTAGAACTAACTGAATTTAGACTGAAAAAAGAAGACAGAAAACGAATTAAAATAGAAAGTTAAGGGCAGTTGTATATTGACAGTTGAAACAAAGTAAGGAAAAGCTAACTGCCACCGTGCCCCTGGAATGAGTGCTCTCAAGAGCCCCACTAAGGGATATAAATGTGAGTAGATGATGGAACATTGTATGTGTGTGAATGAGTTGGTGCAGATTGCAAGGCCAGTTATACCCTTCAAGAATAGCAGCTTTCATTAAACTACACCTAATGTGATTGTCCTATTGCAGCAAAAAATTAAGTGAAGTGGTGTTTGGTCCTCCTAAATACCACAATTGCATTGTGGATTGTTCCCAAGGTTAAATCTATGCAAGTATTGCTTAAAGTTTCTGTGTCCTGTAAGTAGCTGAGTGAGGGTGTAACTAGGGTAAAAGTGGTGAAGAATCGCAGTAGTGTCAACCTTGGGGATGAAAGTGTAGGTGAGCCTATCAGTGGTGTCACGGTCCCAGCTGTCTTGCCAGAGAATGAAGATTTGCTTCTTGATGTGATTGTTGATGTACGAGGTAGGAATGTAACTGAAAGTACTAGTGACCGAAGACTTTGCAGCTTGTTTGGCAAGACAGTCAGTAGTCTCATTGCAAAAACCCCCGCATGACCCGGGATCAATTGGAAATCTTTTCTAATGTTGTCTGAGTATCTGAGAATGTGGTGTATGAGATGGATGAGTTTTTTTTAAGTGGTTATCAGATTTTGCAATCCTGTGTAAAGCTACTTTACTGTCAGAATAAATGCAATAGTGTAAGTAGTGTCTTTTGTCCTTCCTATGCCTAATGTGAATTAAGCTCATGTAAATAGCTAAAGTTTCCAGCTGTGATATTGAGCAGTGTGTACCTAGTCAGTGTGTACCTAGACGGAAGCAAGCATTGTGAAGCCCATGGCCTAAGTCAGAGTAAACTACAAAAGTGGCACCCACATCCCCCATCTTGGAACCATCAGTGTAAATCCTAAACATAGGATGGTCACCTGGATCTTCGAAGTAAACGTTAGGGGCAAGCTGATGGGAGGGATGGTAATTGTAAGTCGGGTATTTTTGTCGATGCTGAATTTTTTGATATCATCGATCAACGTCAAAGTGGGGGGAATCTTACCTACTCTAATTATTTTGTCAACATTCAACAACATTGCTATAATCTCACCAGGGTAAGGTGATGAGATTAAGGTAAGTCAATAGGGGTCAATCCTGACATTACCAAAAGGGCACTAGTGGGTGCAGTCTTATAAGCCTTACAAATACGGAGAGCTTCAATCCTTTGAAGAGAGAACAGTTTTTTACAGTTATGGACTTTGACGGCCACGTGGCCCCAGACCTGTACAGCATAGAGGACTGCTGGCCAAATTGTACCTCTGTAAATAAGCTTAGTAGTGTTAGAGCCAAAGCCCCAGGTGTTCCTAGCAATACTAATGAGGGCATTGGCCATCTTTTTAGCTTGATGTGGGGTGTGAAGTTAAGTCTCTTGTCAAGAATAACACCTAAATATTTAATTTCCATTGTTTGCTTTATTCTGTCAGCACCTATTCAAAGGGCAAGTTTCCTGATGAGTGGCACATTCCTACCAACTATCATGCTTTTGCATTTGTCTGTGTTAATGGGTTGGTTGCCTATGCTTAATACTCCACTGGTGAATGTTATTGAGAATGTTGTTGCATATGTCCTGTAAGTGTTCATTGTTCCTGTGTGAAGCTAGGATAATTGTGTCATCCACATAGCCCTGTATGTGGCAGCCAGGAGGCAGGGTGTCCTTTAAGTGCAGAATAGAGTTATAGGTTATGTTCCAGAGACCAGGACTAGACCTGGATCCCTGAGGACAGCCTCAAGTGATGGGTATGCCTATGTTATTATGTGTTGTAACCTGCACTCCTGTCGCTAAGATAGGATTGAAAAAGTTTGTAAAGATTTTGAGGGCAGTGATGAGCATGTAATATGTGCAGGATAGAAGGCCACCAGGCATGATCAAAGGCACCTTTAAAGTCAATAGCAATAATTGCAGTATGCTGATTGTTTTGTTTAGCCTGGTGGATGTAGTTAATGACCTGATGGATGACATCTGCACCTTTGTTTTTAGAGAAGCCGAACTGATTCTGATGCAGGGCTCTATGCTTGCGTAGATGCCATGTGATCCTATTAATCATTAGACCGTCTAACACTTTTCCCAGAGTTAAGAGAAGGCAGATCGGCCTGTATTTTTTGTAAGTGTTAGCGCTGGTGGGTTTGGGAATCAATTTGACACTAGCCTTTTTCCACTGAGTAGGAAAAAGGCCAGTGTTCAAGCAGATATTGAAGAGAATAACAAATGCTGTAGGATTGACCTCAAATGCATGTTTTATCATCCTAGTGGTTATGCTGTCAAGACCTGGGGCTTTGTTATCTGTGAGCGAACAGATGGCATTCGAAACCTCTATGTAAGTGAAGTTGTGGTCATTGTCTGTATTAGGCGGAGTGAGTGTAGAACTCCAGAATGACTGTGTATTGTCATTCTGCTGTGGGTCATCTGAAGGGTAAAGGCTAGTGAGGATGTGCATGATAGTTTCTTCCATGTTGTTGGTGTAGCGATCATCAGGAAGCTAAATAGTGGAAGGGGTTTGAAGCTGGCGTTTATCCTTACAAGCTAAGTAGTACAGTTCAGACCAGGGTTGCGACTGCACATGTTGGTACAGAAATCCTTCTAAGTGTTAGTCCTTGTTTTATTTATAAGGCTTAGTCAGCATTGTGTTCATGTCTGTACTGGTCTCTAAGTGTGACTTTAATGTTCGGATCATGTTCATTTCTAAATTGCCTCCTTAATCTCCTAACTACTTTTTTCTTGTTTTCTAGCTCAGTGGTCCACCAAGGAACTCTTTTGTGTTTACAATGTCTGACATCAGAGGCAATAATGTAAGAGTTAAGCGTATTTGTAAGCCTGATGACAAGCTTGTCTAATGTGTCCCGAGTATAGTGACTGTGGTGAAGAGTACCAGCCCAAATGAAGGTGTTGCAGAATAATTGCCAGTTAGTGTGAGTATAGTGAAAACTATGATTATTACTAGTAGTGTTCAGTTGGGTGAAGATATACCTATGACCATTGGCAGAATCTACGTCAGTGGTGTAACAGTGGTCGACTAGGGGTGATGTGACTATTTCCTAATGTTAGGTCGATCCAAGTTTCCCCCATGGTATAGGAGTAGGTCAGAAAGGTACTGGTGTTCAAGTGAGTAAGGTTGTGTTGGGCCATGGTTTCGTTAACTATGTCAATGGGTCATCTTTTGGACTATGCCAGGTCGCAGACTTGGCATTAAAGTCTCCTCCTATTAGGATAGGTTTATCTTTGTATGAGTTTAGGAGGTGATGAATGTCTTCAATGGCTGTCTCAATGTTTGTTGTGTCTGGAATGTAGATGGAACATACGTAAAAGTGAGCGTTATTGTCTGTAACACAGACGGTGGTAATGTATTCTGTGGCATGTTGGGAGACAAGACAGGCAGTAAGGTTTTTGTTCCTGATAATAATACCAGCCTTGATGTGATAGCCAGGGTCTTGAGCTGGATAGACTTTCCAGTCATTGAACCTGACTATCATGTTGTTAATAGTGTAGGGTTCTTGGATCATGATGATGTCTGTATTGTGTACATTGGAAGTGTGAATGAGGAGGGAGCAGGCAGCTTTGCATTTCTGTGCATTAATCTGTATGAGTTTATAGCTGCCTGTGTTCGTATTGTGTACAGGTATATTTTTCATAGCTGACCCTATTGGCAGCTTGTGTTTACATGTGTTTGGTTATGGGGCACTGTTGAGAGAATGCATTATGCATGGTCTTATGTTTGTTCCCTTCTGGTAGAGTGTTATTGGCCTTTGCATAATTAATGCAGCACGGTTCCTGACTGTGGACGTGGCAAACCTTGTAGCTGTAGTTGCCCATGAAGTGACTACAGTGTTGTTTTTCTGTACATTTGCTAGCTAGATGGCCATAACCACAGTATTTGTAGCAGCGTGTGAGAGGAATGTAGTCATCTACAGCTATCATTGCCCATCGCACACTAACATACTGCTGTTGAATTAATATGTTCCTGATACTAGGAGTTACCTGAAGGGCAAGGAATGTGTAATCTAGAGGTGTCTGTCGTGTTGCAAGTTATTTTGGTTAGAGCACAGCAAGAGTCTTGAAATTCCTGGAGTGTGTGTGTAGTATTTATTGCAGTGTTTTGGATGTAGAGTTCCTCTATGAAGGTGCTGGTGACAGTGTCGCCTGGGACATTTAACAGAATAACCTTAGGTTGTTTGGCTGCCGAGTATCTGATTTCTAACCTATTCCTTAATGTTTTTACTGAGTTTATGGCAGCTACCATTTTGTCGCTCTCACCCTTTGTATTTAACTGAATGCAAACTCCGTTATTCTTAATTTTCCTGAGTGCTTAAACCTAGTCAGTTAGGAATCTCAGTTATATGTTTGTAGTGAGTGTTTGTCTTATTTCGTCCTGAGTGATATTAATTTTTTCTTTTGGAAAAACTGGAACTGAGTGTGTGCCAGCACTGGATTGTGTATGTTTTTGGACTGTTTTCTGGATAATTTTGATGTTTGTTGTGTTAGCCCTTGCAGCAACACCAGCATAGGAGAAGGTTGGTAAACTAGTCAAATAGTGTTTTTTACAGTGTCCAATATTTTGTTGACTTTGCAATCAATGAGAGAGCCGACCTTCTTGGAAACCTCCAGTTGAATATAACAGACACTATCAGCTAAGGATTTCAAAACTGCTTCGCTAATTAAACTATTCAACATATCAACATCATTGTTGGGATAATGAACCGATGCTCGGACAGCTAGCAAGAAAACATCATTTGCAGCTTCACGAATTTTTGTTGTTCTCTTTTCGAACAGCAGAGCTGCATTCTTCTGGACAGTTTTCCAAAATAACATCCAAAAGCTCCCTAAGCTTTTTACAGACCGACAAGATGTCTGAGCATGGGCTCCTGGCCCCAGTGTTTTCAGAATTAGATGGACACACCATCTAGAAAGACCCTAAAACTACTTAACTACCTTAAAACTAATAACTTATAACTAAACAAAGGAAAAAAACAGGAGAGCTGAAAACCAAAAAACCTGAAAAAGTTGAAAATGGGGTGGCCTAGAAAGATGAAACTAACAGGGGAACAAAGTACCTGCTAAGAGAACGAATTACAAAGGGAATGTTGAATATACAAGGTCATTATAATAATTAAAGTTTCACTTTGAAATGGCCATAAAAGGAAAACTGCCAGACAGAATGTTATCAAATTTGGTAATAGTTTACAGGAAGTCATGGGATTTTATTTTCCACAAAAAAAATTCCTCTTGATATGCTAAGAGTTACTGTTGAGAACACAGTAATACAATTTAACTTGCTTTCAGAAAATGGTGGATGCTTTGTAACATTTTTTAGAAACGATTAAAAACATTTTCAACCAATGTCTTCACGTCTTATTTCATCTAACAATATTGCATACAGCACCATTCCCACTGGTGGTGAGTTTTTGAACTTTTTCTTTTTTTGGAGAAAATAAAATCCCATGACTTCTTGTAAACTATTACCAAGTTTGATAACATTCTGTCCAGTAGTTTTCCTTTTATGGCCATTTCAAAATGGAACTTTAATTATAATGACTATGTATATTGTATTACAATTCTTAATTGCTAATAACAATTGCTGATTCAATTAAAAGCAAAATATAATCCAAACATCAAACTTACATAAGCTTAAGGCAATACTGTAATGAAATATTAGTTACAAAAAGAATTTTCATTAAATGTTACTGAAACATTCTTACTTACTCTTGCATCTTTATAATAAGTTAATTTAGCTCCAATAAATTCAAAAACAAATTTTCTGAATGTCTTTGAACGAAAATCAGCAAATCTCAGTTCGCTAAACATTGACAGAGGTTGTCTAGTCTATAAATAGGAAAGAAAATTTAAGATTTAATATTTCTGAAAACAATTTTATAACTATAATTTAAAACTAAACACACAATGCACAAAACCAACACCAGCACTGTGGAAAAAAAATTTTACTAATGTTTTTGTCTATATAAAAATAGACATCATCAGGTAAAAACAATATAGAACAAAACAAAAATTTTTAGAACAAAATTTTTGGCTAACAAAATCGAATGCTTTTTTTCAGATGTTCCAACTGGTTATGTAATTCGAATACATTGCTTTTAAAATTTATGTTATGTTCGGGATATAATTTCAAAATATGTATAATCTAGTGATACCTATAAAAAATTATTGTGATTAAAACAATGATTTTTGTTATACAAATTGAAGACAAAGTCGCTCTATAAATATTTCAGACGATCACCATTTTTATTTAGTGTTCTAGAACAAAATTATAAGGACAGCTGGACCTTCCTTTTTAGGATTTTTGAAATGATTTTTTTCATAACATAATTGGTGATTTCAGTTTATATGGAACTGTGTAGCTAGACTAATTTTTATATAAGTTAACATTAAATTTTCAAAAAATAATAAATAATGACATTTAGAAAATAGTAAAAATTTTTTTATTTACTGTATATTGACAAAAGAAATACCTGAATTAGAGGCATGATAGCATCACAGATATGATTGTGTTTAATTAAGAGATAATTTCCTTTAGCATCTGCTTCTGCCCAGGATGCCCAGTGTAATGTCACTGCCAATACTATCTCTTGATAATGTAAAGGTCTCTCTGTAATTAAATTAAATATTGCTATAACATGTTTATAAGCATAATTTCATTTAATATATATAAAACATTCTTTGCTAGTAAAACTAAATATAACCTAATTCTTCATTGCAAATAACTTCAAAAACAGCTAATTTTTCACAACTTTCTTTAATGTCGGCATGAGAGAATGCATATAGACAAAGGTCTTCAGCAGTCATGGAAGGTGTTAGCTGGAAAATCAAAAAATTTTTTTAAAAACAGTTACATATACGTAGGGAAAAATTTGTCTTAGATTTTAAAAATTATTAAATTTAATTTTAGAAAAACTTGTGTTTAAAATAACTGTAGATGTTACATCTATGTTTCTTTAAATATGGAACACACTAGGATATTGCATAACTTTGTCATATCACGATAGAATTGAGAAAGAGCCAGAAAGACAAACAATCCCTGCACCTGTTAGGCACAGAAGAGGCAATCCTTGTACCTGATGGATGTGACGGACAGATAAACTTTGCACTTTCCTCCATAAAAGAAATGATCCTTTTACCTGCCAGCCATGGGATGCAATCCTTGCATTTGTCAACATGGAGAGGCAATCCAAGAACAAAGCAATTGCCATCAATTACTTTCTTCTCATGTTTTGTTCATTTTTTGCACTTATTTTCCAGTATGCACAAGCAATGTTTTTTATTTTTGACCCTAGACCCAAATTCCGTTAAGTGCACTTAGTCGCATAAGAGAGCACAAACATTGTCACTTTAATATCTCTGTATAGTAAAAATGTAGTCACAGACTCTTATTTTTTACATTTAAACAGACCCTTATTACATGTTTGGTTACTCATCATAATTAAAGAAAAATGGCAAAGTTTTATCAAAATTGACCCATTAAATTTTGAGAACAAACTCAATTCTATAAGCCCATAGAAAGTGTGCTAGTGACCATGGAACATCATACAACAACCTTATATCTCAAACAAAGTCATGGGCCCCCATTTTTTATTACATTTTTGGATTCCTCATTGCAATTAATGGAAAATGGCAAAGTTTAATCAAAATTGATCAAACATATTTTGAGAATGAGCACAATTCCCTAAGCCACATAGAAGAGGCTTTGCTAATGCTCCACCTCAATAAGAATAAAACTCTTTAATATTTCTTAAACTAATGAAATATATGACAAGCAATAATCTACTTGATGTATTATAATATACAAAAAATATATACAAAAATTTCTTACATCCATCTGTACAGAGAAATATATTTTAAGTAATTATTATTTTATTTATTTACATAAACATTTTTTTTGTTTTGTTTTCCTGTAATTAAATAAAATAATAGTTACTTTGAAAATAGAAATAGTATAGAATAATATTTCTGTTCTATTTTCTTTTTGATGGTTTCAGAATGATACTGGTATAAAGTATGCTGAAATGTTAGCATATTCAAAATAATCATTGTTTTAAAAAAAATATGTTTATGCAGATACAACAATGGTAATAATATAAACTCTCAAATATGAAATATTCTTATAGAAAAATTACATTTTATGCTTAAATTCTTAATTTCTTCAATTCGAGATTACCTAAATTAATTCAATTAGAAAATTTAGTGCCAAACTGCAAGATTATATTGGTTGCTATATTAATAATTATATGTCAAGTAATTAGAGATAGGCATTAGGCACCATCTCTTGATAAATTTAATAATTATAATTAAATTAAATATTTAATAATTAATTTAGAAGGTTCTGGAAGAAATTGGGTTAACTGATGTTTATATTTGTATCAGAAAATTTGTGTATGATATTAAAGAAAACCTAAATTAAATTGACTATTTATGTAAAATAAATGACTATGTTAAATTCATAAACATGAAATTAACAATTCATTTCATACGGCTAAAGATTTATTATGCAGATATTACTTACCCTGACATTCAAACATTTTCCCCATTCTTTGTTATAAATATATACACCAACTAAAATATCACCGGCAGGACGCTGAGTATCAAAATAATCAATTTAACATTTTCATCATTACAGAAAATCTTATTAGATGTTTTTCTTCATAAATATAAATAATACCTGAGCAATTTTTGCTTCTCTTAAAAGCTGTAAAGCTTGTTGAATTGCCTTCTCCTTTTCTAATTCTCTAGGATCAATCTATTAAATTGAATTTATTGCATAAACAAAAAAAAAACATACTATTACTTATTTAATTCCTAAATTAAAACTATAAAAATAAATTCTCTGTTATAATCCAAATTATTTCTTCTTGCAGTCATTGTTTTTAACAGTTCTAATACAAAATAAAATAAAATTTGAAAACATAAAACTACCAAAACAGACCTCAAAAAGCCAAGTGTAATGTGTAATGAAATCTGAAACAACATCCATCATGGCATTAGTTTGATTAAATCCATGAGAATTGCCCAAATTACTATATAACAAAGTAGGACCAAAAATAGGTGCTAAATTCATTGAAGGCATCATATTTTTATCTTCATGTTCCCTGATACTGTATCAAAAATATTTGGACAACATAGGAATATTAGATGATAAAAACAAAATAAAATATAAAAAAATAAATAAAATATTTATTTAAAACAAACCTAAATAAATGTCCTATTAATTTTTTGAGGGTTTGGTAGTGTTCATCAGGTAATTGTTTTAACAATGATTTGTACGTTTCTAACCTCTCATCCCGATGATCTATTTCTAAAATAAATTTGATAGTGCAAATGACTGTAAAGAATATAACTAATTTTATAATCACATGAAACAAATTGATAACTTACCACTAGCTCTGACCCATAGAAGATATAATTTTTCTCTCATTATGCATTCTGGCAATTCTCTTAGAAATCTTTTCAGAACACTTGTTACATCATGTGGAGAATATTCATCTGATTTTATATGGACATTCCATGCATCTGTTTTAAAGAGAAGATTTATATAAATAATTAATTTTGCAAAAAATAAATAAAATAAAAAAGATTACCAAATTTATAATGAAGTGATTTAATGTTAGAATAAGACAAAGTTATTCAGTTGAAAACAATGTGATAAAATTGTTTTCAATTGTAATGGGACTACTATTATGGATTCATGAAAATGCAATGTTATGCTAATTGCATTTATGTAATAACCATATCAGTTTGGTACCAGTGCCAAATGCTGTAACTAGAACAACTTTTATGAAATTTATTGAATTTTAGCTATAATAGAACATTGCATGACTTTGTCGTATTGCAATAGAATTGAGGGAGACATAGATCAAACACATAAGAACCAGGGAGAACAATGGAAAATTTTTACAGATGGATCAAAAAATGCAGAAAGCTCCAGAACCGGAATAGTCATATATGACCCAAAAAATTTTCAAACATACCAGGCGAATTTAAAAATGGCTAAGTATTGCATGATTACTTAAGCAGAGCTCTGGGCAGTCTTCAAGGCTTTGCAGCACATAGACAATAAACCCCAGAGTTTTAAGGGACCAATAAAGGTATACACAGATAGCAGAGTCATAATCCACACACTGAGGAATCAAAATGGAAGGACACAACTGGCCAAGGAACTTATTGAATTGGCCCAGAAATTAGGCAAAAATAAAATAATAAAATTCCAATATCCGGATCCCTGGACACAAGGGAAATGAGGGGAATGAGCTGGTGGATAAGTTGGCAAAGAGGGCCACAATAGAAAATCTCCCAATAACATATAAAAGAATACCGCTCACTATTGTCAAGAACAAAATCAAGGAAATAGTCAAACAACAATGGCAGGAGGAGTGGGAACACTCCACAACTGGGAGAACTTTATACAGTTTCATATCAACAACCAACAACAGACAGACATGCAGACATCTGAGACCCAACTATGAGCTCACACAATATCTGCTAGGACATGGAAATTTCAACACATATCTTTTCTGCTTTGGCAAGAAAAACAACGAAGTGCAGCACCAATACCAACAAAACAGATGATGTCTCTCACTATCTCTACGAACGTAGTAGATATGAACATCAACAAGAGAAATTCCAAACACAGTATGTTATAGCTGGATCTAACTAGCCACCAAAAGAGAGTGAATTAATTCAAAACAGAACCCTACATGGACATCTTTGCAACTTCATTAAAACAACCAGAAAGCTATCGTTAACAAGGAAAGAAGGAACGAAAAACCAATGAGAAGATAACCCAATGAACAATGGACTGACACAGGCATCTGGATCAATACAACAGAATTGATATTGTGTAAATAATGTAAATACTATCAAATTGTCAAGCTTAAATTGTTTAAATGTTTACTTTCAAAATCACATTGTTGGCAAAGTAGCCACAATTGTAAATTTTTATATGTTTTTGTATTGTCATTTTCTTTTTGTGTTTTTTTTTAATAATGCCAGGTTTAGGCAGCTCATGTGATCCTTTTGACTTCACCTTCTATCCTTCCCCTTACTCTCTGACTTTTATTTTTCATTCCTTTCATTTCCTTAAGGGCTAAGTCTGTCAAGCAAGACAGACAGCTCTCTTAAACTTTACCCTAAATAAATAAAAAATAAAATTGAGGCAAAACCAGAGAGAAAGAAGTGATCCTTGCACCTGTTAGACACAGAAAAGGCAATCCTTGTACAGTACCTGACAGATGCAGACAGGTAAATTTTGCACTTGCTGCCACAAAAGAGGCCATCTTCGTACCTGCAGGCCATGGCAGACGACGATCCAAGAACAAAGTAATCAATGGCGATTGCTTTTTCTTGTGTTTTGTTTGTTTTTTGCACCTATTTTCCATTAGGCACACGTAATACTGTTTTTATTTTTGACCCCTAGGTCAAAAATAAAAGCAGTATTACTTTTTCTGTTAGGTTGCACTCATCACATCAGAGAACAAGAATATATATTAATATTGTAATATTGAAAACAAAGTCAGGGACTCCTATTTTTATTTTCCTGGCTCTGTTATAGCTAACAGAGGAAAAGTATGGTGATCAATCAAAAAACAAGATTTTTACATATTTGGACTTAGGGGACCTTGAAACACCGGGAAATGCAAAAACATTCAGTTTTTTCTGTATGTATGGAAGTTAATGCTTGTGTGTGGCACAATTTTGTTTACCCTCTTTGAAGCTTAATAACTCCCATGCTTTCGAAAATGTCTAAAATTTTGCAGTAAGGTTTGTGTATTAGAGAAAATCATGCTATTAAATCTTGGTGTTTAAGGTTGACAGGATGAGGAGATAAAGGATGGTCATTTGTCATATCTTGAGTAGGGTTGAACTTAATGATGATTTTACTCGTTATTAGCATTTACAATTTTTTATAAAACCTATCCCTACTCTCAAAATTAATCTTTTTGTCATTTTATAATAATTAAAAATGTAAACAGTTTTTTAAATGAAATATTCTAACAGATAGCACCCCCAGAATTTTAAATGTTGCCAGGAAAGTTAAGTGATTCATTGCTACTTTTTTCATTTAAATAGACCCACATTACATTTCTGGATTCCTCGTCTCAATTAATGGAAAATGGCAAAGTTTTATCGAAATTGATCAATTAAATTTTGAGAATGAACTTGATTCTACAAGCCCAGACAAGACATGCTAGCAACTGTAAAACATTGCACAATAAAGTCACATGATTTGTGCGATATCTCTTTGTTGTGTGTGTAGTGAAATGGCCTTATATCTTGAAAATGAAGTCATAGACCCCATTTTTTTATTGCATTTTTTTGGATTCCGCATCACGATTAATGGAAAACAGCAAAGTTTAATCAAAATATATCGAACAGATTTTGAGAACAAACACAATTCTGTAAGCTTCATAGAAGCTTCACCAATGCTCTGCTTCAACAAAACATAAAAAAGAAAGAAAAATCATCTTAATGAATTAAATATGAAAAAAATATTTAATTCATTAAGATAATTTTTATTTCTCTTATTATTTTTCAAAAGTATGATAATACCAATTAAGAACCACTAAATATAAAAAATAAAGCTATTTAGATGCATTATACTTTATTTAAATTTTGAAGTGATTAGAAAAGATAATGAGAAAATGTAATATTTCCAAACAATTTGGAATACTGTTGAACCCTATAAACTTGCAGAAAACTAGTTTAATTTTCAAAAACAGACAACTGAAAATTTTCTTGATTTTCTGGTGTTAGAAATAAAGAGTTCATTGTATATATATGTTCAAGTATAGAAAGTTAATGTCACAATACTTTTTAATTACTTTATTATTTATTAAGTAAACTTACTTTGTCTGAGACATTCTAATAATTTTCTCACTTTTGATGAAGAACCAGCAATCCTATATATTCCTTGTACTGTAGTCCCTGAAAAATATTTAAAATTATACATTGCATAAACTTTTTAGAAATAAGTTTAGATAACAGATAAATTACAATTAACAATTTTTTCTCTTATAATTGATCATAATTTTATCTATTTTAGACTACTGAGGTGAAAATGAAATGAATTGATGCAGTTTGTATTAGTTTATAGTATTTCTTTTAAAAATGATTTGTAATTTTTAATAAAAAGTTATGATAATTAATTTTAATACAAAAAAATGTAACAGTTATGAAAAATCTGTACTAACCATGTGTACTTATGAAATTCAGGCACTTATCTATTATTACAGGAACATTTTCTTGTGTCATATAATGATCAGTTAAATAACTTTCTGGTGGTAAAGTCCAAGCCTGATGTATCACTTGATACCATGATTCTGTATGTATGGGCCAATATCCTTGTATATAAAAAGCTTTTTGAGGTAAGTCTATATGAAATAATGGACCACTTGATGATACTGATGGGCATCCTTGATTAGTATTTGTTAACTTGACTATAAACAAACATTTTTAAAAATATCATTAATAAATAATTTTTGATTTCATTTCAACTAATATACATAGTGTATATATTAATAATTTATGACTTTTCTATTATTTCAATTTGATTTTTTATAATTTAAAATAAAAAAATATAACATGTCTATTATGCAACTTTCTTCATTTGTATTCAGTTTCAATTTGTACTTTTATGAATTAAATAAAGAAAAAATCATATATATATATATATATATATACAATTTCACTAGTACTTACTATCCTGGCCATTTTATCAGATATATAATCAATTTTTGAATCAAATCCAAAAAATGTTTTATGCAAATGAAATCAATAAATTTGTGGAATGTTAGAAGATGATTACAAATAATGAAAATTACATTTTTGATAATGAATATATCAGGTAATCAAATAAATAATGTTGTTTCTTTGAAATGTGAATAAAAATGCTTGTATTTTTTGTTTAAAATAATTTTATTCATCAAAATATTCACCTTCACATTCAGTTACATTTTCTCAATGGTTTGACAATTTGAAAATACCATGTTAGCATTAAAAATTGAGTTATTTCCTCTTTTATAGCTGCATGATTTGTAAATTGTTTTCCATGCATATGATTATCTAAAGTTAAAAAAATGTAGTAATCCAACAGAGATAAGTCAGCAGAATAAGAAGAATGAAGTAAAAGTTCCTATCCCAAATGCATTATCTTGTTTCTTTAATTTCTGCAATGTGTATGTGAGTGTTATCTTGTAAAAACAAACACCTCAACAATTTGCCAAAGACAGCTGTTTTAACCTTAATCTGCTATGTACTATACTCTTTGGAGCTGCTCAATGTATAAATCTGCTGTGAGGGTTTGACCAACATTCAAGTACTCATGATGAACAATACTCCTCGAAGTCCACCAAACACAAAGATTTTTTTTGGGCGTCATTCAAATCATTTATAAAAAAAAAAGCATTTTCAAACTGCCCTCCTATTGAGAAAGTAAAATGAATGTAAAGGTGAATATCTTTATAAATAAAATTACTTTAGACAAAAAATACAAGCATCTTACTCACATTTCAAAAAATTACATTTATTTATTTGGTTATCTGATAATATTTTAAAATAATCTTATGGTTTTTCTCAAAAATGCAGAAACTTTCCATTCAACCCAATATAATAATAATAATACAGTAAAAGCTTGATATAATGGACTATCATGGGACCAAAGACATTGGTCCATTATAATAGAAGTTTGTTTTATTGTGATTACTTGTTATAGACTTGTCTGTTATATCAAAAAGTCCATTACTATATAGTAGAATCACATTAGAATGGATCTTGATAATAGACCTGGAAAGCACATCTGCAGTTGGCAGATGTTTTCTCCAGGCCAAGACACCAATGTATTTTACTTCATTTCAGCAGATCTGTTATCACAAATATAAGGGGAGTCTACTGTAAGGTGCATTGCAAAAGTTTAGGTCCATGCCTTTCAGTTAAATAACACAACACAAACACATCTAAAGAAACCAACACATACATTTATTTGTGAAGGTAGCAGAAACATATAAAAATAATACATCATCATCAAACTAGCATATTATTTGACAACTGTAAATGCATAAACACACAAAATGAGATAATCCATGTGTTGCAAAAGTTTAGCTCCACCACATCCCCCGGATAAATAACAATATGAACCTGCAAGTTAAATGTTTTAAACTATTTTATACATGTTAACCCTTTCCCGGCCAGGGTACCGATCTATCGTTACCCTAATTGTTTCGCAAAACGGCCAGGGTACCGATTCATCGTTACCCTGATAAAAATCGATTTTTATAAAATTTATCGACAACAGATGTCAGCACTTGACGGTATCGTCTTGTTTATCGTCTGTTTCACATATTTTTGTCCAGGTGGTGTTTTGTCGACTTAAAAAATTTTAATTATCGATGGTTTTTTCTTAATTTTTCATTTTCTGATTATTTTTTATTTTATTTTTAGCATATTTATGCAATAATATTACAATAATAAGTTCATTAATGCTATAATAAATTTATTCAGCTATAATATGTTAATGCATCATAAATATTTAAGTTATGACCTTCAGTTCTGATATTTTATATATTTTTTTAATTTTTAGTTTTTAATTATTATTTAAATCTAAAATATCCGAAAATGTTACATCTATTGCTACTGGTAATCATATGTTTATTCCGAAAATAAATAATCTTGTTTGATATAAAATGAATAAAGTATATTAGTTCATTATATTAGTTGAAAGCAGAATAAAGTTCAGATTTTAAACAAATGTTTGATATAATGTGCAATAATTTTACAACGAATAAACATACATGCATAAATGTTATAGCAAATCGTACAGAACAATATTTTACATCGATCTGGCTCAGTGCCAATAAAAATGAAGTAACTGGAGAATGTCAATTTTAACAAAAAGTAACGAGTTTTCAAGTTTAAACGTCACTTATGATATATAATTATTTTTTTTCTCATAAATTTCTTTAATAAAATTTATCGAAAAATGTAATATCTAAAACTAACTATATTGATGAATATATGTGATTTTTTTCATATGAATAGAATAAGAATTTAATTTTTGGTGAATTTTTAAAATAATATTGCCTGATTCACTTGTTTTGTCCTTGGCCGTTTTACAAAGTAAGGGGGCGTGGCACCCGGCAGGGTAAGGGTTAAGAGTGAAATTGTCATATTGCTACAACTTTGAGTTGTGTGATTTGCTTGATATAACATTTATGGAAACATGGGCTGTGGCAGGGTGGTTATCTGCCTATGAGAGAGGCAAGATTGATGCATTAAAGCAGCAAGGGCTGTTCAACAGGGCTATAGCAAAATGGATTAATTGAGCACATAATGTGGTGAACAATTATGTATGTAACCAAAAGGATTACAACCAAAAACCCTGTTCAGGACATCCATGAGCACTCAGTGAATATCATCTTCGACAGATCGTAAACACCCTAAAACAATCAGGATCATCACACTCAGATAGTTGGCAGGTGATCCAATGGTTAATGTTCATGTCAACCCTATCAAGATCTATAAGGCTCAACGGACGACTGCTATACAAGAAGAAGAAACATCAGCCCAGATTGACATCAGACCATCACATAGCATGGGTAAAATGGGCTAGAGAACATTCAAATTGGAATACAGAGTGGAGACGAGTAGTATTCAGCGACAAAAAAAAATTTAATTTAGATGGTCCTAATGGCTGGTGCTACTACTAGCATGAGAGAGGACAAGATTTTTTCCATATGCCAAATGGGAGGAGGATCAGTAATGGTTTTGGATAGATTCAGATACAACAGAAAGACTAACATCGCATTTCTGAGTGGCATATAAAGGCCAGAGACTACCAGGAACTGTTGGATGTGCACCTTATGACATTTGGAGAGAGGGTTGAGGTTAAAGGATCATTCTGGACATTCCAACAGGACAACACACTAATCCATGTAGCACACACTACATGGGAGTGATTCTTAGACAATGGTGTGCATGTAATGGAGTAACCTGCTAATTCCCTTGACCTTAACCCCATGGAGAACCTCTGGGGAATCCTCGCTAGGAAGGTGTACACCTATGAACATGTTGCACAACTGCAGACAGTCATCACCTCTGTGTGGGACGAGATAAGTCAAGATGTGAACCAGCAACTTTTAGACAGCATGCCTCATTGTTTTTTTTACATTAGGGTGAAAAAGGAGGGGGGTTTCTGGAACGATAATATGTAATTTTAAATGGTGAAACTAAACTTTTGCAACACAGATTATCTCACTTTGTGTATTTTATTCATTTACAGTCGTCTAATAATACAGTAGAGCGTCGAAAATTGGAATCAATTGGGGACTGGGGTTGTTCCAATTAGTCATTTGTTCCGATTTCCGACTTTGTGCGAAAAAATATAACAACCTGTCCGATGTTCAAATTTTTCTCCGTTACATGTCGCTTCGTGTTGAATTTTCGTCGATTTTAAGCCTAATGAAAATTTTTATAATAATAATCGAGGCTATCGTATCGTTAAAAATTATTTCTGCATTTTGTACAAACAAAATAAATATATCGAAGAATATAAAAAACATGAAAATTATACTTTAGAAGTAAATCTAGTATCAAAAACGTTCGATTAACCACGACACAGTCCGACTGAAAATCGTTCCGATTTCCGGCCATTTCGATTACCGACGTTCTGATTAACGACGCTCTACTGTATGCTAGTTTGATGATGATGTATTATTTTTACACGTTTCTGCTACCTTCACAAATAAATGTATGTGTTGGTTTCTTTAGACGTGTTTGTGTTGTGTTTGCTTAACTGAAAGGAGTGGACCTAAACATTTGCAATGCACCTTATATAGTAATATTGATTTATGTACAGTACATTATTATTGTGGACAAAAGTCAATTATATAATAGACAAAGTTTCAGTTGTAAAGTGAATAAGCTAGATTTTTATTAAACTTATAATAAAAACAATACTTTTATTCATTTTCTTTAAGAATTGTTTTAAGAAAAGTCAGTTGTAGTTTTTCTCTTGCTTTCCAAATATCTGAAATTGTCTGCTTATTCAAAGACACTTCTTTACCAACTTCAGCTTAAGATTTTCTATCTTCAATCTGATGAATTATATCTATTTTTTGTGTTAAATCTAAAGCTTTTTGTTTTCTTTTATGATCTGTGACTTTGCTTTACAAAACAAATCTAAGGCTCATCACTCAGAGAAAACAAAGCCAAAACTGAATGAAAATAGTCAATCAGAAAATGAAACAAAAACTAAATGTAATGTAAAAATCTATGTTAAAAAATTATTACGAAATGACTTTTATATTATTTTTTGTAAATAAAGTAAATAAAATGATGACTATGATGAAATAAATAAAACGATGACTCTGATGAAATAAAATGGCATAACAAAAGCGATCTGCAGACCTGAAAAATAGTCTGTAGTAGCAGGAGCCTGTTACACAAATGAGTTTTCTTATAATTTGCCTATACTTTTGGCCAGATCAAAATCAGCCTCTGTAATAACATGAAGTCCATTTTATTGAGCTTTTACTATAATAACAATGACAATGATAATAAATGCCTAACCTTAAAAACAAGCAAATAGAAAGATTTTAATGCTGATAATGTCTAATATTCTTAATGTTATGCAATGATAATCTGTAACTGTTTTCAGAATTGACTTTAAACACAGATAATTCACAAGTTATCCACACAAAACAAAATGATAATTATTTAGTATTCTACTTGTAGTAAAGTTTAAAATAAATAACTTTAAATGGTTTCTTTATTTTCTTACCTACACCCATGGATTTTCTTAAATCAACTACTTCTATTACATTTATTTCAAGCTGGCTAACCAGTAAATTACGTCCTTTAACCACAATCCATGCTGTCTGCCAATGACCGGCAGTGCCCTCTTTCAAATATACAAAACCTGCATGCTTAAAATCAATAAACCATTCTTCTATGTGGCAGGAGAGAGGTGACATTGCTTTATAAATATATTTTAACCATTCCTGACGTTCCGAAGGCAACCTAGCACCAAATAAAAACTGTCGACCTTCTTCTTTGGTTGTGCTGAGTTCAAAACAACAGAGTTCTAATTGACAATTTGTGCAGCTGTAAGAAATAAATTAAATTGGTGAAACTTTTTCATATCATTTCATCTCTTACTCACTAGAATGGCTTTCCATAATGAAATAATATAAATAAAATTGTGAAAATTATTGTTCTATAAAACTTTAATTACTTTATTAAATTAGTAATATTTTTGCATTGTTATTTAATTTTATTAATTCATAAAAAGATTTATTCAATTTTTGAAAAATATAAGGTTTGAAGATAGAAAAGTTAAAAATTGAATAACCAGACTTAAAACAAAACCTTTAATATTTGGCTGAGGATTAGGTTATATTTTTCACTACCTTCAATAGTTATGCTATGAATCAGAACTGATCTGAACCCAAGCATGGCTACTAAAGATAGTCCAAAAACATTTGTTTTATGGTAATTTAAGCTATATTAAAGGTTTGGTTATTGTTTTTCATATGATTTAGCAATTAAGTTCCATAAGTGAGTTGTTATAAGCAGTAAAAATGTGCAAGAAAATAATTCAATATAATGTGGGTGATAAATTTACTTATATATTAATTTTTTACTTTATGTTATATTTCATCAAGTTTTTTATAGTTTCCTGTAATGGATACAGAATTATTGCATTTTTCATAATTTTTTAATGTTAGAAATAAAGATTTCTATCAAATTTTACAGACATGAAATTAGGTACCAACTATATTTCCTTACTGAAGAGACAATATAAAATAAAATAATCAACCATTCCAACTTCAGCAAAAATTCTTTAATCCTAAGAACGTTTTCAAACGCATTAAGCGTCCATCTTCAGTTACATCTTTAAATTAAATATGAAATTCGAACTAATATTAAATTCGAACAAATATTACATAAATTAACGGTACGATTACAATAAATAAATAAATACATAAAAAATAAAAAATAAAATAAAATAAAAAAATAAACAGGATTATCGTAATTTACAAAATTATGTCAATATTTCATCAACAAATAAAAATAAAATAAAAATAAAACAAAAAATAAAAACGAAACTAAAAAACAACGTGCGGTTTAAACCAATCACGGATTATCGCTATATTTCTTTACAAATGCCTTCATCCGTCATTAAAGATTTAAAACAATATCAGCTCTAGGATTTATCGTACTTCTATGTTTAGCCCAAATCATCGCACAAAGATTTCCAAGCTGTGGAAAGCCCATCAGCGTCCCTATAATTAATGCATTGCGTACTTCTCTGCGCTCTGTGGATCTCCAATTTTTCGAAAAATTTTATTGCGTGTCTCGATCTAGTAGCCCTGATGATAGAGGCTTGGTCCCAAAAGACCGTGATGCCTTGCTGCTTAGCATAACTGGCCAGGACGGTACTATCAACTGATTTTTCCACCGATCGCTTGTGTTCATTAATCCTCTTTTTTAAATTTCTCAAAGTTGCCCCTATATATACTAATTTAGAATCGAACCTATGATCCCTTAATGGTATCGAATAAATTCCTGTTAGTGAGTTACGCTCATACTTCATCTTATCATTCCTTAAAAGCTTGTATATGGTCGGATTACGTCGATAAATAACCTGCAAATTCCTACTCTTGGAAATCCTTTTAACTAACGGCTTAAGAAAAGGAATGTAATCGAGGATCACTTTCTCTCTTGGTTGGTTTCTACTCCTCCCACTCGTTCGGTTATGGTGTTTCTTGATGAGAGCATCTATTTTTTCTGTTCTGTAGCCATGTTGCAAAGCCGTTGTTCGGATGTATTGTAGCTCTTTAATTGTATCTAAAACATTGGTGCAGTGTGTGTGCGCTCTCTGTATCCACGAGCGAAATACTGCCATCTTGATATGCCCCGGGTCTGCAGAGTTCCTAGGGATAACGATTGGGACTGATATCGGTTTCCGATAGACATTCGTGCAGATTTCCCCTCCTACACATGTTATAGTGAGATCCAAGAAATTAACACTATTATAACTTTGCTGATCTAACTCTAGAGTTAAACCATAGGGGTTTTGATTCATTAAATCTATAAACTTTTTGATGTTGCGATTGTCCTTCCACACGATAAAGATGTCGTCCACGTATCTCACGTATAATAAAATATCATCTCCTACTATCGGGAGAATACTGCTTTCTAGCTTGCGGAGTACCAATTCGCAGAGTATATAAGACATAGGGCTACCCATCGGTACTCCTCGCCCCTGTATATAAGTTTTGTCCTCGAAGCCAAAGAAAGATGTGTGACATATCAAGTCCGCTAATTCCAAGATCTGGGTGTGGTACTTTGCAGCGTTCTTAATATTGGCGAATAAAAAGTCTCCGCAAGTACGCCCTGTAGTGGAAAAGTGTAATGCTCCGACGTTCAAGATAGAAAAAGTACTTCTTAAATTTATACAAAGTAATATGCAAGTTTCGCCGTTTTCGATCAAAAACTCGATAGAATTGATCCAAAAACTTGAGGATGTTACGCTCATGAATGAGGAGTGTTTAACGGTATTAGATTACAAGGCATTATACCCTTCCATCAAGCTGCCTCCTTGCTTTTGTGCCTTGCGGGACTTTTTATTCGCCAATATTAAGAACGCTGCAAAGTACCACACCCAGATCTTGGAATTAGCGGACTTGATATGTCACACATCTTTCTTTGGCTTCGAGGACAAAACTTATATACAGGGGCGAGGAGTACCGATGGGTAGCCCTATGTCTTATATACTCTGCGAATTGGTACTCCGCAAGCTAGAAAGCAGTATTCTCCCGATAGTAGGAGATGATATTTTATTATACGTGAGATACGTGGACGACATCTTTATCGTGTGGAAGGACAATCGCAACATCAAAAAGTTTATAGATTTAATGAATCAAAACCCCTATGGTTTAACTCTAGAGTTAGATCAGCAAAGTTATAATAGTGTTAATTTCTTGGATCTCACTATAACATGTGTAGGAGGGGAAATCTGCACGAATGTCTATCGGAAACCGATATCAGTCCCAATCGTTATCCCTAGGAACTCTGCAGACCCGGGGCATATCAAGATGGCAGTATTTCGCTCGTGGATACAGAGAGCGCACACACACTGCACCAATGTTTTAGATACAATTAAAGAGCTACAATACATCCGAACAACGGCTTTGCAACATGGCTACAGAACAGAAAAAATAGATGCTCTCATCAAGAAACACCATAACCGAACGAGTGGGAGGAGTAGAAACCAACCAAGAGAGAAAGTGATCCTCGATTACATTCCTTTTCTTAAGCCGTTAGTTAAAAGGATTTCCAAGAGTAGGAATTTGCAGGTTATTTATCGACGTAATCCGACCATATACAAGCTTTTAAGGAATGATAAGATGAAGTATGAGCGTAACTCACTAACAGGAATTTATTCGATACCATTAAGGGATCATAGGTTCGATTCTAAATTAGTATATATAGGGGCAACTTTGAGAAATTTAAAAAAGAGGATTAATGAACACAAGCGATCGGTGGAAAAATCAGTTGATAGTACCGTCCTGGCCAGTTATGCTAAGCAGCAAGGCATCACGGTCTTTTGGGACCAAGCCTCTATCATCAGGGCTACTAGATCGAGACACGCAATAAAATTTTTCGAAAAATTGGAGATCCACAGAGCGCAGAGAAGTACGCAATGCATTAATTATAGGGACGCTGATGGGCTTTCCACAGCTTGGAAATCTTTGTGCGATGATTTGGGCTAAACATAGAAGTACGATAAATCCTAGAGCTGATATTGTTTTAAATCTTTAATGACGGATGAAGGCATTTGTAAAGAAATATAGCGATAATCCGTGATTGGTTTAAACCGCACGTTGTTTTTTAGTTTCGTTTTTATTTTTTGTTTTATTTTTATTTTATTTTTATTTGTTGATGAAATATTGACATAATTTTGTAAATTACGATAATCCTGTTTATTTTATTTTATTTTATTTTTATTTTTTATGTATTTATTTATTTATTGTAATCGTACCGTTAATTTATGTAATATTTGTTCGAATTTAATATTAGTTCGAATTTCATATTTAATTTAAAGATGTAACTGAAGATGGACGCTTAATGCGTTTGAAAACGTTCTTAGGATTAAAGAATTTTTGCTGAAGTTGGAATGGTTGATTATTTTATTTTAGGTACCTAACCTTTACATTACAAGTAATTTCATGTTTTACTGAGCTGCATTAGATTGTGTCTACAGTCACACAGTCTCTCTCACACACACACAGGATCATAATTAGCATACCTTATTTAACACTATTTAGAGATATTTAGCAGTCCTAATGCAATTAAATCTACTGTGGTGACATTTCAGGACATTTTGAAGACATTTCCATTAAAAAAAATTTGTACTATAAGTTCCACTTTTGGCACTTCAAGCAATGAGAAAGTAATTTCCTTTGCATAAGCGTACATGTTGCAGCAAAGTTTTGGATCTAAAAGTGACCACAACTATTGAATGAAATTCTTATCAGTTATGATGACCAACACCTTGCCAAAACTGTTTTATGAAAAGAATGGCAATGATGCAGCTGCACTTCAAGAATTTCACTGTCATAAAAATTTATGCTGAGGACTATTGACTCAACAAGTTCTGAAGAGAATTAGTTTCCTTGAAATAAATGATCAATGTCTGGGAGTTGAACCCAGCCAATGGCACAAACCTATCACTTCACATGTTACCACAGCCTTTGTTGAACAGTCAGTGAATAATGTTACAGACTCAGTAATGCATTAGCAGAGTTATAGCAGTTAGAGATAATCTATGGCACAATGTGGAAAATACTAAGAGAGTTGGTGCATTGTTATTCTTATAAGTTAACCACAATCAAAAGTTGCTTATTGCTGATAGGGAAATTTGACTGACCATTGCATTCAATTTCCTTGCTACAATAGATGTGTCATGGCTGTAAAAACTTGTGGAGATATGCAACACATTTTTACCTCAATGAACACAATAAATACTGCACTTGCCTAAAATTAGAACCTAGTATGGATTTGCAGCTACAATTATCCTTTAACCAGTCTTCTTTAAGAAGCTAGTCCCAATGGGCCTGTGACATGCTCTGTGATGACCCAAAGGTACCAAGAGATGCTAAACACTTTTGTCATATCCCAATTGCAACAGTATCAATGCCTTGAGTCACCACCACACTTTTCTGCAAGATGGAGCATCTTCACATATTAAACACTACATACAGCAGTTTGTGACAAAATTTTATCAGCAGGAAATGTATGACAAATCACAGAGTAGTTAGTCATACAAATCTGGTCACCTTTTCTCTGGATCATAATCCTTGTGATTTTTAGTTGGGAGATATTTAAAAAGTCTAGGTTATCAAGAATTTGTTGCAATTTGGCAGCCTTGAAACACAGTATCATAATGCATGTGAGAAGTATGACAGAGGATTGTTGGATGTTGAACACGTATCTTCAGAATGGAAATCAGATCGAGCAGTACTTCCTGCATTGCTAAAGTCTCTGTATGGCATGTACAGTACATCTTATATAAATAAAATGTCTGTTGCTTGCAGAGCCTAAAGTGCCACAGTGGTGAGTTTTGGTGCCAATATTTTTTTAAAGAAATGTCTCCCATATTTTGAAATGTATCGTACTATATTTGAGCACTCACTGGAGAGACATCTAACAGTTCATACTTACGTATGAACTGTTAGATGTCTCTCCAGTGAGTGCTGTATAGGGGCACTTTAATTATGATCACCTGAAATATATTGTATTTTAGTACAATAAAAATGTTTTTCAGATTGTATCAATGGTTAACAGACTTGAAAAATGTATCTTTTTCAAGAACATAAAATTAACAATAATGATTTAGATCAGGTGTCACCAAACTTTTTTCACAGCGGGCCACATAACTGAGAGAATGAATGACAAGCACGGGCCACATAACCGTTTTGTTCAATACAGTATACTGAATACACAAAAAATAAAGACAACTAATATATTTATTTATCAATACACAAACACGATGGCTGCAGCAAGCTCATAATCGCTTTTCTTAGAAACTTCATTGCAGGTACTTACACAAAAAGTGTTCCGATATCCAAAGTCGCAAATTTTTTATTTCACCAATTTTCCTAAAAATTATATTACTCTCAGATGCAAAAATCAAATTACACTAATTTTGGCAATTTTACTTACACTTATTTTAATTTTTTCTACGTAATAAGTTTATGTACAAACTATGATATTTCCATATAAATGATTATACTTTAGCTCATTTGTGGCACAGTGTGGCGGCGGGCCAGAAGAACTGACCTCGCGGACTGTAGTTTGGTGACCCCTGATTTAGATAATATAAAATATTTGATTTCATTAATATTTATTTAAATATAATACTAATAAATATTAATGATGTACCAATATGTAATTAAAATAGATCTTAATGTAAATTCTGTTTTAAAAATATTTCATGCCACTTACATTATATATATACTTGGTGTGACTATTTGGCAATATAGTCACACCAAGTATATATGTAATGTAAGTGGCATAAAACATTTAAAAAATTATATTACATCAGTTATATAAGTTAAATTGCATAATACATATTGTATATACCAGACATGGGCAAATGCAGCTCCGAGAGCTGCATGCGGCTCTTTTTGAATTACATGCGGCTCTTGCTGAAAGTGTTAATTTCTGTTTTTTATTATTATTTTACAATTTTATTTTTATAAATTTGTGAAAATATGTTTATTAAAAAAATTCAATATTTGTTTGATATTATATTTATATTATATAATAAAATTGCATGCCTTACCATACTATCCGCCACAACAGTACAGAACTGTGGCTCTCATGCATTTTGCAAAACCTACATTTTGGCTCCCACCAAACTCTTGCTTGTCCACCCCTGGTATATACTGTATATACAGTCGAGTCCACATAAGTTGACACCCAAAGGGAAAGTGGAAATGAGCCTAGTTATCTGATATGACGGCTAAAACAAAGTTGAAAAAAAAACCACAATACTACAATTAGGAAAATACAGTACACGCAATGTATCTCTCTGACCATCCATCACTGGCACTAAAGTTGGTTTCTACTCCAAGTACCCCAGCAATTTCCATCACCTTTTGTTTCAGTATTGGTCCTGAAACAGGAAGATTTGATGAACAAATCTGCTTTAGCCAACATACCAGAGCATCTTCGACATCTTTGTATGGTGACTTTCTCTGGCGTTTTCAAGACAGCCACGATGAAGATCCAAGAAAAAGTTTCTTAATTTCCTCTTTTTTCTTCAGAATTCCCATCAATGCTGTTCTTGGAAGGCTTTCTTGTTTTGCAAATTCGGCTTGCAAAGTTTTATTACATTCAAATCAGATACAAGTTTGTATTTTTCTTCAGTGTATGCATTGTAAGGTTTTGGATACCCATTTCTAACAGAAAGGTGAGAAAATGCAAAATCGGATTCTGCTGTGACATTAAGCAAACTCATTCTTTTCAGGAGGGGAGTTAACTTATCAGACATCTAAACGAGTGTGGGAGAGAAAAAGTATGTTGATTTATCTAGTGGTGACAAGTTAAATGATGTCGAGTAACCAGAGTTTTTTAATATTAATGCCTATGTAAGTCAGCTGGGACTACAGAAAACTGACTACTTAACTGATGGTGTCTAGTTATACCTATGCGGACTTGACTATATATATATATATATGTATAATGTGTGTGTGTGTGTGTGTGTGTGTGTGCGCACACATCCAGTTTGTTTAATATCTCAGGATAGGATAAAGATTATGTAACAAAATTTGGTGTGGTAACTTTGTATATAGGAGGTATTAATGCTTTTAAATTTTGATAGTTAAAGTTCAAGAGGTAGGACAAGAAAGGCTCATGTGGATGGGGTTAGACTTAATGAATATTTTAATCATTACTGGCATTTACAATATTTTTATAAACTCATCTCTAACCTACAAAAAGATCTTAAATCTCTTAATGGATAGTGCTAAATACTATTTTAAACTTTGCTAATGTGTTTCCTAAACAAATATTTTTCACTGAGAAAGTTAATACAACTCACTGGATTTTTTATGTAAAAAAACAATAATATAGAAAAATTAACTTAACAAATAGTATTGTATTTATGTATTTATATAAAACATTAATTTTAATTCAACTAATTTTTATGACTCATTTATGCAAGGTGTGTTTTCTTAAAAACTATTTAAATAAAATTTATAAATACTTTATAAATGTTTGCACTAATTCCAGGTGATTCTGGTTTACACATTTCAGTTGTATAAACAAAAACTAACAAATGCTGCTTGACAAATTGTGAAATACAGTGGAACCTCACTTAATGAGCATAATTCGTTTCAGAGTCTTACTTGTAAAGCGAAACAATTTTTCCCATAGAAATTAATGTAAAATATGATAATGCGTTCCACGCCGAAAAAATGATCAAATGTTTTATGTATAACGTCTATTCAAAAAAAATTGTACAATATACACTGTTAAAGAGCGTGAATCATCATCATCTTTTCTTCTAGCAGAGAATGAACCATCCTGGAATGAGAATTTGATTTGCAGAAACAAAAAAAAGTCACAGCTAATATGTTTGATAAACACTCCAAACAATGTGCCAAATTCTTGGGTTATGTAAAGGCTATAATTAAATATTAGAAATTAATTAATTTGACTAGAGGTAGGCAGTTATGTTTCCATCTCGTATTAAATTTAATAATTATAAATAGTTAATTTTTAATTCAGACATTTCTGAAATTTAATTTGGAATTGGTCATTAAATTTAATACGTGATGGTGGCATAACTGCCTACCTCTAGTCAAATTAATTAATTTCTAATATTTAATTATAGCCTTTACATAACCCAAGAATTTGGCATGTTAATTATATAACGGGCTATGGTTGTTGATGTTTATAAGTAATATGTGTGAACATAAGTTTGGGAAAATATGTGATCACAAGCAACACTAAGATGCTAGAAGAACGTGTGCTAAACAGACTGATGGAGCATGCTGCATGTGCACAATTTAGGACTTCCCCTTTCCTCATCACTCATTATTTGAAACATTGCTCGTTAAGTGAAGCAAATTTTCACAATTTTAAAACAGTTATGACAACCATGTTTATCTGACAAAAGTTCAAAGTTCATGTTAAAAAAGGCAATTTGCTGGACACTTTAAAATATAGGAAGATATTCAGTATTCTTGCATTTATGATCTTAACAACTTTTGTGGTGGATTAAGTATAATTTTTTATAAATCATTTATTGAAAACCAAAAAAATGTTTAAAAAATAATACCTACTTGATAAGTACAGAGCATACAAATCCCTATATTGATTTTTATTAATCACTTAGATCATAAATGACATTATAAATGCAAGAATACCAAACACATTTCCCATCTCTTGAAGAGACTAGCAAATCATTTTCATAACTCAACATTGAAATTCTCATTGCTTAAATCAACTTTCATCTACCCTTCTGTTCATAACAACAGTTTTATTTTTATTTTTTATTACATCTGCCCATATCATTTTTGATTAATAATTTACGTTGATTAATTATTAATCAAGATAATGTAATCAGATATGTTGTTAAAAATTAATCAAATAACAAAATACAAAGCAACTTTTACTTCTATTACAGATTAAATAAAATATAAACACAGAAGCATCTATTCAAAGTCAATAAAAAAAAATTCAGTAGAAAACCAAAAAATCTCTGGGATAATTTGTTTTCAGATCATGCATTACAGCTATTTAAAACAACTTCACAATAATTAAATTATAATAACTTTTATAAATTTAGACAGCTACCAGCATTCTCGTACAGTTAATTGCTGTCTTCAATAAATATCAAAAGAAAATGAATTAATAAAATATATAATAAAAATGTATAACAGAATTATAATAAATTATTAAAACAACACAACATAATTATGAAAAAATTAATTTATCTCATTTCAGTGTAAAAATATTAAACTGATTTTAATGAAGAATAAATATATGTATATTACTAAATTTTGTATTTTACTGTCATTTCAAAAATTAATTACATATATAGATTCAAATAAAATTTATTTGTATAGATTAATTTAATCTAAAATAAATAAATAAGTTAAGAAACTTAACATTTCAGAAATAAATAAATATTAAAAACAAACCTATTTAATTTTAATTAAATGGATTTTTTAACACAAAACCAAATTAATGATTCATTCAATTAAATAATAATCATAATAAATTTAAAAAAAGAATGAGTCAGATCAATTAACTCTAATAACAATGTCACCATTTCTGATTTTATTTCTTATAAAATAATTCTTTAATAAAAAAAATTATTAAAATAATTACAAACATATATATGTTTGCAATTTCTAGTTTTGTTTTTATTATAATTCTGATTTTCAAGTTTGCACATTAACAACAAACAGCGTGTTAATTTTTTAAAATTTACAATACACTATTAAAATTGTGATAATTAAAAATATGTTAATTTTTATAATCCTTGATACATTTAATTATTACAGGCATACTTTGCTTATAGTACTTTGCTTTAGAGTGCTCTACTAATTTGATACTTATCAATAATATGCATGTTTTTATTACAGTAGAGCGTCGTTTATCCGAAAGCCAGTCAACCAAAAGCTTTCCAGTCGGACTGTGTCGTGCTGAATCGAACGTTTTTGATACTAGATTAACTTCTAATATTTTTTTTGTTTTTATATTTTTCAATATATTTATTTTGTTTGTACAAAATAAAGAAATAATTTTTAACGATACAATAGCCTCGATTATTATTATAAAAATTTTCGTTAGGCTTAAAATCGACGAAAATTCAAAACGAAGTGACACGCAACAAAGAAAACTTTCAACATCGGATAGGTTAATATATTTTTTCATACATAATCGGTAATCCGAAAAATCAGTTATCCGAACAACCCCAGTCCCCAATTGATTTGGATAAACGACTCTCTACTGTATTTTCAGTGCTTATCTTATCTTAAGGAGGTTAGCAGAATTTGAATTAATTTTTTTTTTTTTACTTTTTGCATTGTTTGATGTCTAGTGCTATTGGCACTTAATAAAGGATAGTGTAAATATGTTTTTATGCTTTTGTATGCAAGGCAATGAAAAAAAAAGCTGTAATTTGCTTTAAAGCAATATTTGTTTTATGGAAATAGTCTTAAATGTAATCTGCCAAATTAACAAGGTGTGCCTGTATTGCATATATTTCACACATACCCCACCATAAAACACACATACAAATTTACTTAAACAGCTTTCTAATTCTAATCTTACATCTTAGCTTAAACAGTTTAAAGTTACTTTTTGTTATCTGCAGTTAAAGTTTTTGGATTTAAATATCAAGCTGAATAATTTTCAGCAATTTCTTCTTCAGAAAAATATGAACTGTTAGAAATAAATAACAGATGTACAGTTGATTAATTCTGTTATTTAATATTTTTAACTGTATGTTTTTAACTTATTTTTTTTAAATTTTATTCTTTTCAAAAATTTCCCATCAAAGATATAGAAAAAGAAAACAAAATTAATTAATTATTATCATGAATAATGAATTTATTATTTTTCTAACCTCCATTTGCTGAAACAAATTTAAATTAATTTAAAAGAATTTTTACCTGTGTTTTTCTTGAGAACAAATTGCTATTGCAACCATGTGCTTTACATCAATACTATCCCGAAATGAACTTTCCTATAAAAATAAACATTTAGAATATGAATGCAAAAGTCAGAATTTATTTTGTAAACAATTTATTTTATTTACTCACTTTCTCATTCATATAGTAACTAAAACGTTTATTGTCTAGTATACACCACCGTTGAAGAAATTCTAAAATAATGAAAAATATTTAATTTTATTAAAAGTTTGAAAAAGATTAGTTTACAATTTTTGATTTTAGTTCCAGTAATTTATTTAAATAATACAAGATACAAAACAAAAAATTTATATCCTTCCAGTAACAATTTTTTAATGAAATACAAATATTTTCAGCCTCCTGGGGTCTGCATCAGGTTTAAAGATAAAAGTTCTATAATGGCACTTATCAAACAAAATATCTTCAGAGTTCAAGTTCATACCATTAAAATTTAAATAGATTATAAAAAAAATTTCTACACAATTCAAAAAGGCAATAAATATGATAAACCAAATTAGGAGTGCAAAGGTGTGAATGGGCAGGAGTAGGGTTTTAAGCTCTGATTGAAGTGCACTTGACATGCATACGAAATTTGTTTTTCGAAAAATCTTTATGGTTAATACAGTTGTCCAACTGGTTTACTTTAAAGCTCTCCAAGACCTCTAAATCTCTAATATGATCATTATTCTAGGTATAATGTATTAACCTCAATGTTGTCAGAAGCATATAAGGACAGAGCTGTGGATGGTTTCATGCTGTCGATATCATACTTGTGCTCTTTTACACTGCTTGAGGGATCTCTTTATGGCACCTATGCAAACTAGGTCTCTGTCAAACTTATGATTCTTCAAGGGTATCCTATAAACTCCAGGCACCCACCCTTTGTTTGTTTATGATATCTTTCCTATTTCTTAGTAGCTCATATATAGTGGAGTTATGCCTATATGCATCATAAGCACCTTTATGTTTTGCTGTTTGTGTATATATTGCATTCAAGTGACATTCATAAGTAATTACCACTCACTAAGTGTTCATCTGTTCCTTATTGTCAGTGTTGTTATCTATATTGTTGCTATTGTTACTCTAGGTCTTATGGATAATTGGTAGATTAAGTGCTGACTAAAACCATGCTAATTCCAATATTTGCTGGTGGAATGCAGTATTAGCAACCTTGTGCATTAACCAATCATTTAGGGCACAGAAACAAAGCTGTATTTCTATTGAGGGGCATAGAGATTTGAACTCTAAACTGACAATATATCCCCTAAAGATGTGTCAAACTATATTAACCAACTCATATGAATTGGTGATGCTATACGGATAACCCTCAAGGTGTAAGGCTAATAAATCATATACTGATCTCTCTAATTTATGGAATGGAAATTTTGCCTTATTGAGTATTAGTCTGAGTTCCTGCCCCTATTTGTGGATTTTAGCAAAAGCATATAATTTCAGAATATCAAGAGATTCCACCACTGCTCTCTCCAATTTCAAGTGTTTGGCCAGCTTCGTATGCATGAACTTTATTAGAACTTTATTTATTATTGCAGCATGTCTATGTAGTTGTCATCACAACATACTGATTCACACTCCATTTGCACAATATACTGATGTAAAATGCTTCTGTATGTTTCTTACTTCAACAGGATGGAGCAATGATTAATTCTTGTCCACCCTTAGAAGAACTTTGTTGTGCAAAAGCCACTTCCTGCTTTTCCTTATGTTATGCCATAACCTCATGTCTTGAGGATTTTCTAAAACTTTTTTTTAAAATATATCCTCCAATGGTAGAATTCTTTTTGGGTATCTGATAGACCCAGGACAAGTCTTTCAATGGTAACACTGTGTGTTCAATTTATAGTTCTGCTGGTTTAAGTGCATACATCAGCCCTTTTCTTAAGACTTCCTTCAAGAAACCTGGTGGAGATGTTATCTCAGCATATAATGTGGAATTCAAGGGCTCAAACTTATCCTTGATGCTTGGGATTTACATATCTAAGTTTGAGTCCTAAATATGGAGTAATTACAGATATGACTTTGTCAGCCAAAGACTATAGAAGATTAATTTTGAAAATATGCAGAGCTAGGACTAAATTAGAATTTCTTAGTCAATGTTGCATTAACACTGTTTTCTCAATGTCAATTTTTCAGGTAAGGAGTCGATTTCAAACCATTTTATTTTGTTTGGGGATAATTTTTAGTTTGTTGTTATATTTATTTTGGGACATTTTATTTCATTAAGGATAGACTACTGCACCTCACCTAGGCAAAATTCTAAAACTAAAACTCACCTTACTACAACAACTGCTGGCAGCAACCAATTACATCATTGAACACGGAAACAACATCTTGGGGAGACTTCCACAAGAAGTTAAAAGAATGATCTCCCACCCCAAATTGTCACAAAAAAAGAAACACAATGAAAAATAATAAAAGATTAAATGTAAGGGCAATGACACAACTTAAAGAAAGATTACTATAATTAAATGAATGTTAGCCACTTAAGTGTGTAAAATAGGGTCAAGTGAGCTTAATCATGTAACGTCACCAACCACACTATAAGAATGGGTTAGAGCTAAAGGTTGAGTGAGGTAAAAGCTTTCAAGTTTCATTGACAATGTAGAAGTTTCTTGGTGATGGTTAGGCAAATTTAATTTGTAAGATTTCTTTGTGAATTTTCAATTGATTTCAATTTCATATTTTTGCTTGTTGATTTTGTGGAAATAATTCTAAAATAGTTATAATTTAATTTTTAAGTCCACAAGTGTCAGGAAAGTTTTATTATATTTCAAATTTTTTGCTAATTTTATTTCCTTGTTGAACGTATTTGGATCTAGAATAATAAACAGATTTTTTCCATTATCATATATAGCAATTATTTCAGGTTTTTGATTCATTATCAATTTTTTATTACTTATTGCCCATGTAAAGACCAGGCCTGGCACTAACTGAACCCTTGTTTATGTAATGCACCATTAGGAAACTATCTGGGCTCTCGATAGAAATAGATAAGGCATTACATTGTTAAACTTGCCAAACAGTACAGTTATTTATCAACAACAATATGTAATCTAATTTCAGCATATAATCATATATTCAGAAACATGTAACTCATTCTCACAACAGAATACCTTAAAGAGATGTATGATGAATTACTTCTCCACACTTGAAAAAATCCACAAGGAGGTTGCCAAGAAAAACAACATATAAATAAGTAGCATATAAATGCAATCACACAAGTTTTAGTATACTCAGAAACGAAAGATCAAACTGCACCAGGAGTATACTCAATTCCTCTGAAAGATAAACATTTTCAATTTAAACTTACATACATGGGAGCTACAGCAAGGAACTTGAAAACAAGACTCAAAAAACATCAGTATATGATTAATGAGAACATGAATAGCACAGTCTTAGTCAACTATGCAGTGAGCATAACCTCCATTACTTGGAAATGATAGAAATATTTAAAGCTCACAAAGAAAAAACAAACTCATATTAATTTTAAGGATGCAGACAGTCTATCAATGGAATGGAAGTGTATTTTTGAACCATAAACTTTGACACTTACATTAGTTATTTTTATTTTATTTATCAAATTTTTATTTTTTATTTTCTATACTTAAATTACATATTATGTTTGTTTATTTTAAAATTTGTAAATTTGTGTTTCGTTCTATTTTAATCTTAAAATGCTATTTTTGTATTCAATTTGTGAGTCTTAACTGAGGAAGACCTATGAATAGATCAGAAACGTTTTTATGGTATTAAATCTACTGCTGAAAATCAAAAAGGCATGCTTCCTTATCTAATTTGGAATTCTACTTCATTAATACTTAAATTACTTTGTGTTATAAATTAAAATTAAAATTGCTATTTTAAATTAATTTTTAAAACTTTTTAAGTTTTAAAAATTAATTTCTTTATATTTTCATTGAAAAATTAATTGTTGAAAATATAATCTAACTTGTTTTAAACAAAATAATTTAGAAATAACAGATAATCAACAAATATGATCAAATATGGCAATAATGTCAATTCAAAAATATCTTCTGCTCTTTCAAATTTGAATTTAATTTATAAATGATTTAAATTGTTTTAAAATACAATAGAACATCAGTATCTGAACTCCAATTAACCAAATCACTTCAACTAAGGAATAAAAAACTAGTCTGATGCATACTCCCTCTATTCTGAATCAGATAACACAATCATTGGGTTTGTCTATTCCAGTATGTACCTAGTTTCATTATTGTCTTAGTATTTGGTTGTGCTGTTTTATTTTCAAACTTGATTGCAATTACAGACAAGATACAGTCGACTCCGCATAAGTTGACACCCGGATAACTCGTCACCATAGGTTAATTAGTCAATTTTCTGTGGTCCCGGGCGACTTACATAGGCAATAATGTCATTAACCTTAAAAACCTCAGTTTACTTGACGTCGTTTAACTCGTCACCACTGGATAAATCAACATACTTTTTCTGTTTCACACTTTTTAGAATTCTGATAAGTCGACTCCCCCCCTGATAAATAAGTTCACACCACACAGCTTATTGTACGGTGTGAACTCATTTTTTCAAAGGGGGAGTCGACTTATCAGAATTCTAAAAAGTGTGAAACAGAAAAAGTATGTTAATTTATCCAGTGGTGACGAGTTAAACGACATCAAGTAAACTGAGGTTTTTAAGGTTAATGACATTAATGCCTATGTAAGTCGCCCGGACCACGAAAAATTGACTACGTAACCGAGGAGTGTCGAGTTATCCGGGTGTCGACTTATGCAGAGTTGACTGTATTTTCATTTACTTGCTATTATGTAAATGAAAATATCTTGTCTGTAATTGCAGTCAAGAAGGACATTAAGATGTGAAAAAATAGCAATTAGAAAAGAAAACTGTTATGAATACATTACAACAGTCATGAAAGTCCACAAAACTTGACATCAATATTACAAGTGTTTTTTGTGGATAATAATTTTTTTCCTTAATCCAACTATCCAAATTTTTGCCATTAATCAATTCAGATAATTGCAATTCTACTGTATTTTAAAAAGTTTTCACATTTTTAAAATGTTTAGATAATAATATATTTATGAATATACATTAGAAATAAAACATTATTTAATTATAGTTTTGCTTTACTGACATTTATAATCATAATAGATAAATAAAAAATATTAATACCTTTTCTATTGCTTCCAGTTTTAAACAAGTAACCAGAATGATATATACTTTTATCACTGAAATTTAGTACATTAGAATTTGATGATTCAGAAAATTCACTTCTAGAAGTACTAGAAAATGCAGTGAATTTATCATCATATTGATTTAAATCATACTTTTTACAATCTTTAATCACATTTATATTCATTGGTGATGATAATTGATTAAATGGATGAGTTTTATTTGGTATAGGTGGAACAGAACTAGTAGTTGAGCTTCTAGGTACAGGAGGTGCAGGACGAACTGGCATTAATGGTTTCTTAGCATCTGTGATTGAAATGAGATCAGATTGAATTTTACAGCTACTTATTGGACTTCTTGCAGGAATAGGAGGTGAATTCTGTTTTATTTCTGAAGATACAGTTGAAACTGGAAATGTTGGCAAAACTTGTTGTCTTGGAGGAAGTACAGGAGGTTGAGATAATGTTACATCTGTTTTTTCATTTGAAATATTAATAGGTAATGGTGGAGGTGGATAAGATGGAGGAGGAATTTCTGGCAATGGTATATCATAAATAGTATTGCACTCAACATCTTCTGGTGAACATTCTTCTTTTTTTGTCCCTTCTATTTTCAATATTAATGGACAATCATAATCTTTACTCTGTACATTAAGTGTCAATGGCATATCATACTCTGAACTCTCTATAGTTTCTTTACTTAAACTATTGTATTTTACTGAATCTGTCTCTAATTCAACTTGTTTAACAGAATCTGATTTTATCCAAGTTCCATACAGAGGTGATTTAAAAGTAACAAGATCAAAAATGTCACACTTCTGTTCATAAGGATCTGCTACTTCCTCATAACTGTGTGTGTGAGTTTTATTACAATGAAAATCATATGGTTCATATACATGATCTCCAGATTCATGATCCAAACTTTTACTTTTTGATTTTTCTAATTTTTTGCCCGTTAAAGTATGTTGTCCAATTTTTAGCAGTGGTTTCCATTTTTCTTTAAGACTGGAACTTTTTGTTAGTTTTGGTTTAGTTGTTTCTAAATAACGAATAGAATCTGTATCACTACAAACACTTTTTGTACTAGTACTTTTGTATGATCCTTTACATTCAGAAAAGTTATTACAAACGGCATCATTATCTTTCACTGGCATAGAAAAATATGTTGGATTAGGAATTCCACAGGATAAATTTATTAAACTATTATGTGCTGTGCATTTTTGTGGTGAACTGTATGTTCTAATCTCTGATACTGGACGTATTGAATTTCTTGGTGCCGGGATTGGTTTGAAATCTGATACATTAGCATATCTACTCGCAGTTTCTTTTTTATTTTCATTAGTAGGAATATCTTTGAAATCTGATGAAAGTGTTGGAGAAGATGAAATATCACTTTTATTCTGTTTATTTTTTGCTGTATCAGTTGACCATTTACTTTTAGGTGGTAAAGCAGGAGGAGTTTCAGTTTCCATATCTACAAAAAAAAAAAAACAAATAAGTTTTTAAATAATTATTATATAGTAATCTATGATATTGACAGTAATGTAAAAATATATTTATAAACATCAAATAACCTGATTCTTGATAATGTCAAATGATCTGCTGAATTGTATTAGATATATCTAATTATTAAATGAAGCCATAATATACAGTAGTCCAATACATCTAGCAGATTGTTTGATATTAATATACTGCTATATATTCTCATTATTTGAATTTTGAAATTAGAGTTGCATTTTAATACATTCCAAAGTAAAATTTGGCTTCAGCAGTAAATTTTTTCTATATTTGAAATTTTATTATCAGAAAACTTAAACAGTTTATAATAGAAAATACCATTAATATTTTAAATTAATTTTTATTTATTTTCTGTTGTGAAAATAATTTCTATAGCTGAAATATTTTCTACGATACAATTGTTATTTACTTGAAAGTTCATATTCTCAGAATTTATGAATATGTTGAAGATTCATGCAAATTAAGACCAATTATTCTAAATTAGTGCATTATAGTTTAGAAAAATATGTTCCATAACATATAAATAGTCACTAATTTTTATAAAAATAAATAAACTAACAATTTTAAGTTTATTTTAATATTAATTTTCTTAATATTAAAAATATTAAGAAAATTTTAAAATAAATTTTATAAATAAGATGCAACGAAATTAAGTTTTTCATAACAAATTTACATATATGAGTATTCTCCTCAGACTCTATTGGGTTGATGCTCCACTCAGCTAGTTAATCTGATGTAAGAGTGCAACAATTAAAAGCAGATGGGGCACATGTCCTGGGACCAGGGAAGAGGGGTACCAAAAAACGTATAAGGAGAAAGACAGACTAGGAGTGGTACGGACTTACTGGTTACATGTCATCAATGTCCAAAATGTCCAAAAGAAAGGCAGGGGCAGTGATCTTAGTTTACCTCATATAACAGACAGTCTAATTGTACCTCTTATCTTGTGAAAAAATACAACAAAATAATGATACTTATAAATTGCAAAGCTCCATTCCCATTTGTGAAAAATTATTATGGAAACATAAAATCAGAAATATTTTCTACTTCTGTAGAATATAAAAAGTCCAGAAGTCAGTCCTTGACTTAAAATCACCCATACTTATAATAGCCAAGTAACCTTAAAAACATTAACCTTACCATTAGTAACATACTAAAACTAATGGTAAAATTATAAAATGTTAAATGTAATACCATAACAGACAATAAACACACTACATACAGCATTAACTGGTAAGTTTATTCATATTTCATTGTAACTTTAAGTTTACTTCAAAAAACCAACTTTCCAAGAAACTGCTTGGTCTGAAATTATCATTCTAATTTTAATTTTATAAAGTTAAAGTGAATTAATAATAAATTAAATAAAAATTAATAATATAAACAATGTGAATCTTCTCTTCATGTTCTTGAGCATTCAATTATCATTCATCTTTGATGGTTTATAGTTGCTTCTCCTTTGAGTAATTTAACTGGACAAGAAACATTCAGTAATGAACTTGATCTGCAACTTCGTAATTTAAAGTACTTTCTTAGGATCTGAAACAGGATTTGCTCAATGCAAATGATGGTTGAGATGCATGCAACCAAACCATGCAAAGGATGGTTGGGATGAATAGTCCACTACTGATTACTTCTACCAGTGCAATTGCATTTAGTTATGAAGTAAAACGTATGATATAGCCTGATGCAATGTTTGTTTTTTTACCTTCCATATACATATATGATATTAAGCAGGCCTAGGTATAGTATTTTAAACCGTATCATATTATTGCCATTTTTTATATTCAACTTATAATGAAGTTCTATTCCAGGATTCTGTCAATAAACCAGAAACTACCTGTAATTTGTATCAATTATACTATTATCCATCTTGGAATTCTAAAATAATTTCAGTGGCACTATTAGTAGATATTATTCTGGACATTTTACATTTTTGGAAAACAGAATCAATGTATAAATAAGATTTTTCTTTAATTTAAAAATGGCAGACGGCATATTTACAATATATATAAAATACAGAAGATATGAAAATGTTTTTGTATCTTCTGTATTTTATATATATAAGATTTTCTTCATTTCCTGTTTCAGTTCCCACTTGCACAATTTTTTTTGCCTGTCTTTATATGACATTTTTCTGCTTAAAAATTTTTTTTTTGTATACTATAAGTATTTTCCACAAGTAGGAACTGTTAGTACACAAATCAGTAATTATTCCATATTAAATGTATCATTGGTATTATATATATATACATGTTAAACAACCAGGGATGGGCGACCCATGACCCTTGGGCCGCATGCAGCCTGCATTAATACTTTTTGCAGCTCGCATTGCATAAAATATAAATAAATAAATCAGTTTCCCAGCTTAAGGAAGTATGCAGCAAAAATTCAAATGTTATTTTCTATAACTTATGTACGTGAATAGTTTTTGAATTTGAATTTAGTAAAACTTAAAACAAGAAACCGGCTAACAGCACATCAAAACTAATTTAAAGCTAGCAGTGAATAATATTTAACCAAATATTTCCAATATATTACGTTTACATCAGTTTCAGAAGCTAAATTAAGTATACCTATGATAATTTATAATTATATGTGAATAAATAATTGTGATTTACTGGCATTTTTTTTTTTCTATTTTCTCTTGTATGCAGCTCATGTCAGTTCAAAAGTTTTGAAATGCGGCCCTTACATAGAAAAATGTTGCCCATCCCTGTGTTAAACTATGCTTTACAGCTAAGCCAGAAAATGACATAAAATAACTAAATAAAGAAAGATGAAACTGATAAGCAGGATAATAAAGACATCAAATCTACAGTAGAATCATTGATTACCAACAGAGACTTTGTTGAGACTAGCTCATGTGGTAAATTAACTTCTGCACAATCTTTTTCAAATGCACTTCAATGTATGTGAGAGATGTAGATAGTAGTATAAAATTTAATACTGAACAACTTTTATAGTATGTGACCATTATAAATATTCAAATATTTAGGGGTAGAATTAAGTCATGATGAAGAGATTATTGAGAGATAGAAAACAGGATAAAACAGAGAAAACAATTTATGAGGCTGCATGGAAGTCAGAATCTATATATATATATTTGGGAATACATGCATAATACTATGATAAAAAGTATATAATATGGAGCCAAAATGTGAATATCAAAAGCAGATGAAAAAAAATCAAAATAAAAAACTAACAAATAATTTGACACAAAGGAATGAATTATTAATAAAATAAAAAGAAGAATTACAGAATAAAAATTGCCAAAGATTGCCATTGTAGCTTTTGTTTTATAGCTAAGAGATGAAGACTGACAAAGATTTGGGAAGAAGATATGAAAAATGACGGAGGAATGAGCATCAAGGAAGAAATATGCACGAATAGAGTGGAAAGATTATCTAAAGATAAGATGATGATATCAGATTCCAGAAACTCATTTATATACATATTATGTATGCACTATTATAAAATTTTTCTGTTATTTGTAAATATAACTCTTTTTATCTCTACAAAAAGCACTAATATGTGTGTTTGTTTGTAGAGAGAAAGGGGACTTGTATTTACAAACACTATAAAATTTTATATGACTAACGGTATTTTTTTATTCACCTAACTAGTGAAATTGCTGAAGAGAATACTGCACACATTATATTTAGAAAATTCTGGAGTTTTCGAAACGACAAACTGAAAGATAAAGATAAGAAAAGTTTTGAATTTCCCTTATATCAAGTTTTTAAGATTTCTATAAAAAATTAAATTTGAAATAGAAAAGTGTCAAATTTATTATAATTTTTAATTTCACTATAATGAGTTATCATATACAGTCAAGATCATTTCAAAGTTGACAACTGAAAAAATTGTGTTTTTTAACATTTTAAGGAAAACAAATGCATTTTTGGTCTGTTAACTACTTTGCATATTGCAATTTGCTAATTTGCATAAAACAATACATAACTGATTAGTTTGTATCACCAATAAACAAGTGAAGAGTGACAAGTGAAGTATGCTTAACGAGCACCTCGCACAACGAGATTTTGCATAATGAGCAAAATAAATTGTAAAAATTTGCCTCGCTTAATGAGTGATGAGAAAAGGGGACGTCCTAAATTGTGCGCATGCAACATGCTCCATCAGTCTGTTTAGCACTTGCTTCACTAGCATCTTAGTGTCGCTTGTATATTTTACATATTTTTCCAAACTTTACACACATTACTTATAAACATCAACAACCATAGCCTGTTATATAATAAACATGCCAAACGGTATGCCATATTCTTGGGTCATTAAATTTAATGACCGATTTCAAATTAAATTTCAGAAATGTCTGAATTAAAAATTAACTATTTATAATTATTAAATTTAATGAGATGGAAACATAACTGCCTACCTCTAGTCAAATTAATTAATTTCTAATATTTAATTATAGCCTTTATATAACCCAAAAATTTGGCATATCATTTGGAGTGTTTATCAAACATATTAGCTGTGACCTTTTTTTGTTTCTGCAAATCGAATTCTCATTCCAAGATGGTTCATTCCATGCTAGAAGAAAAGATGATGATGATTCGTGCTCCTTAACAGTGTATATTGTACAATTTTTTTTGAATAAACATTATACATAAAACATTTGAGCATTTTTTTGGCGTGGAATGCATTATTGTATTTTACATTAATTTCTATGGGAAAAATTGTTTTGCATTACAATAAGACTCTGGAACGAATTATGCTTGTTAAGTGAGGTACCACCTTTATATCAATTGAATTAATTAAATAAATCTTTCTAACCTTTTAACCGGAGTAGATCTATTTTTAGAATTGCAAACGTTTTCACAGCCCCTCCTGGGCTCTTCTTCAGGCTTCGTCGTATAGGCTGCTAACATTCGAATAAACATTTGATTCAAATTTCTTTTCTGAATATTATCACCTGCAAAAGCTGGATATTTGTATTGCGCATGCTCCATGCTCCTCCCTTTAAACACTGTTTTCTAGCAAAACCTGCCATACACTGGATAGGATCATTTCTTCCTTATGATTAATGCACGTACTACGTAATCCCGCCTTAAATATCTCCATGGCTTCTAGCCATTTCAATTGCTGTGGGTTATAGCTGGGTATAATGATTTTTGCCGCATGCAGGTCCACCGTTATCTCCTCTTCCGACGCGTACTTCGCCAGGGCCGTAGTGTATCTACCGTGCTGTATGACTCGTGCTCCTTTAACCTCACTTTTAATGCACGTTTCGTGGAACCGATATACGTTAGTTGTCTATCGCACCTGTGCCCTTCTAGTGGTACCGTATATACTCCCGGAAGCCTGTCGGGGTTTAGTGGATCTTTGCCGTTGCTTACTATTTTGAAGAGAGTTTGACATCACGTACAGAAGATGTGCGAGATGCGGCAAAAATCATTATACCCAGCTATAACCCACAGCAATTGAAATGGCTAGAAGCCATGGAGATATTTAAGGCGGGATTACGTAGTACGTGCATTAATCATAAGGAAGAAATGATCCTATCCAGTGCATGGCAGGTTTTGCTAGAAAACAGCGTTTAAAGGGAGGAGCATGGAGCATGCGCAATACAAATATCCAGCTTTTGCACGTGATAATATTCAGAAAAGAAATTCGAATCAAATGTTTATTTGAATGTTAATGGCCTATACGATGAAGCCTGAAGAAGAGCCCAGGAGGGGCTGTGAAAACGTTTGCAATTCTAAAAATAGATCGACTCCGGTTAAAAAGTTAGAAGAATTTATTTAATTATTTCAAAACTGGTGTGTAGAGAGATTGTATATATCAATTGAAAGTTGACAACAAAGAAAACATTGTAAGTACAGTAAGGAATTAATTTCAAATTGAGTATAACAGAAAATTTAATTCCAGAATTTTGTCAATTAAATAGTTTTTTAGTATCAATAAGAAAGTATGCCAAAGAAGAAAGAACTGAATCGCAAAGAAAGAATGCAATTATACATGAATGTAAAAATGGCAATTCTCTTGCTATTGCAAAAAGGCATCAAATATTACAAGAAGGTGTCAGAAAAATAATGGTCAAATATTTAAATAACAATAGAGTGAGAAATTTACCACGAGGACACCACCCTAATGCCACATCAAGAGAAGATGAAATGATTTACTGTGAGACCACCAAAAACTCTTTTATAACAGCTAAAGAAATAAAAGAACAGCTTACTCTTGAAGCCAGTGTTTCAATTATTAAGAGAAGATTAAATAAAAATGGTCTCCATGGAGAAGTGGCTTGTAGAAAACCAATGATTTCAGCAGTGAATCAGAAGAAAAGACTAGCTTTTGCCAAAAAATTTGTAGACAAGCCCCTAGAGTTTTGGAAGCGTGTTATTTGGAGTGATGAGTCAAAACAAGAGTTGCAGGATGCTAAACAATGAAAATTTGTTTGGAGAAATAAAAATCAAGCATTCGAGAATAATAAAACTATGGGAACAATAAAACACTCACCTTACATAATGGTTTTGGGATGTTTTTCAGGATTCGGAATGGGCAATATTGTTCAAATTCATGATCGCATGAAAGCAGTAGATTACAAACAGATACTTGAAGACAATTTAATGGCATCAGAAAGGAAAATGGGGATTGAAAATGAATTTGTCATTCAACAAGACAATGATCCCAAACATACAGCATTACTTCTCAGAAAATATTTCAATGAAAATGATATCAAAGTTCTTTAATGGCCACCGCAGTCACTAGACTTAAATTTAATAGAACATCTGTGGGATGAATTAGATCGCTGTATTCCTCTTAGCCATAGAAAATCTTTATCATTGTACAAAAAAGAATTATTTAAGGTTTTTTAAGTAAGAAGAAAAAAGAATTATTTAAGGTTTTTAAAGTACTTTTTTTTTCTGAGTGAATCAAATATGAGATACTGCATAGACATTGAACATTTAAAAAATAAATAAAAATTTTGTAAAATTATTAATTAATATTTCACATTGACAATAATACTTATAATGGTAATATTAAATAGTTCCATATTATATGTTATTAAAAAAAAACCTCTTAAAAATTTTTATTTATGTATAAATTTATTTTACTTTAAATTTTAAATAAAAATAACTGTATAAAATTGATTTCTGCTATAATTAAAAATCAAAATTGTTTAAAAAATTATTTGTTAATTGAAAAAACTAATCAATTGAATATTTTGCAATCAAAAATACAAGAGAAAGGAAATGATTCAATGAGGAAGAATAAGATAAAAAGTTCAAAATATATTTTTGAAATTTTTTCTGTAATTCTTAGTAGTGCACCTGTTTATTATTATTTCCAGAAAACATAATTGACAAATATTAATAATTCTGATATTATACAGTAAATCATTTTTTATGAATAATTTATAATTTTATGCAGAAAAATTCATGTAAAGAATGTTAAAATTCACTGAATTAAACATTTATATACAAATCAGTTTTATGCTAACATATTTTTATTCAGTTAATTAAAAATATATCACAAAATAATTTATAGATACTTCAATGTTTATTTACCAGTAACTATTCACTCTGAAATTTAATTCAATTTCCTTTGATATTTTTTACATAAAAATTTGTATTGACATTTTTTATCTTATTTACTCCATTTTTCTAATATTAGTTTCAATTAATTATTATTTGACTTTATTCAGTAAAATAGTTTTTTATTTGTGTCTATCTATCTAGTTGAATGTGTTATTAAATATGACACCAATGTTTTCTTGTTCATGTGATATATTTTAGGTGATATATTATCAATAATTTTATACAAAAGTATAAACATTGAGTTGAGATATCAGAATAATAAGGTAAATCATGCTTTAATGGAGCATAAAGGTTCACAAACAGCAAAATGCAATTTTTGCAAACTCACAAACAAAATGAAAATACAAAATTTAAAATATTTATATTATAAAAGACAATATAATAGTGCACTTAAAAACATATACCACAGTAAGTATTTATTTATTTTACTAAATTACTGTTATTAGCATAATATATCATAGTCATCTACGTGATGCAACACATTTTTCCATCATCATAAATCTTTCAAAATATTAAGCTGTGATATTTTAAATATGATTATTTCTAGTTTTGTGAAATAAATATTTTGAAATACATAAAATATTCAAACAAGATATCAAAAGGAAAAAATTAAATATAAAAGAATTCATATCCAGGACACAAACTGGTACACAGTAAATTTACAATAAAACATATTTTTTTTTTATATATCAGATCTGTCGTATCTTTGATATGTTGATCTACTTTTAAATAACACTTTTTATTATTATAAATTAATTTAAAAAACATTGATATTATAAAACTGATAATGTTTTATTCTCTGTAATATTAAACATGAATAATAATATATTTTTAGGTAAAGTTTTTAGTTAAAAATTTAGCATTTATTTAATGTTCCTATATTAAGATGCATTGTCATATGAAATTTCATATTTTTAGTAATTTTTAAATAAAAAACAAAACTTTTCCCCCTAAACACATGCGCAAATATTTTTAATTATTAGGTAAACCTATTGATCTCATAATGTTATATTTTTAATTAAAAACTATTATGATGAAAACAAAAAAATTAATAAGAAATTAAATTAACTATTCAATAACTTCATAACTATATGTAAAGCTTAAAAATTCCATTCTTTTGAATAAAAAATAAACTAAATCACATAGAAATTATTGTAGTGTATTATTCTGCACTAATTATTCTGTTATCAAGCATGATTACTGACTATTGACCAAAATGTTTCTTAAGATTAATAATTAATTTCTCAAATTATAATAAATTTTAATTATAATAAAGTGAAATTTCACCAGTTTTTAAATTACTAAATTTAAATATTCAATAGTTTTAGTAAATACTAATGACAGACAAAGGGACTTAATTGAAAAATAATAGTTTTGACAGGTGTTAATGAAATTTTATTATAATGTTGAAACAATGAATATTCTATTTTTTAATGCTATACATATAGAGCAGGGGTGGGCAAGCAAGAGTTCAGTGGGAGCCGAAATGTAGGTTTTGCAAAATGCATGGGAGCCGCAGTTCTGTACTGTCGTGGCAGATAGTATGGTAAGGCACGCAATTTTATTATGTAATATAAATATAATGTAAAACAAATATTGAGTTATTTTAATAAATATATTTTCACAAAATTATTAAAATAAAATTGTAAAAATAATAATAAAAAACAGAAATTAACACTTTCAGCAAGAGCCGCATGTAACTCAAAAAGAGCCGCATTTGCCCATGTCTGATATAGAGTGTCATCTTATGTATATTATTTAATGTATTTAGTAAACAGATATTTTAATAATGTGAAATTTAATATTGATAAATTTTTAAATAGAAGAATTTTCAAAATTTAAAATGAACAATCAATTTATTGACTTTCCAACATGTGTTTTGATAGGAAACTTACATAAATTTTCTATCAAAATCCTCAATCTTGCTATATTCAAAATTCATCTCAGGATTAAGACAGTACAGGAGAAAGAAATTAATTAAATAAAACACAAACAATACCAGAAAATAAAGTTATGAATTATGTCAGGATTTGGAAAAAAAAATTAATTTAAGAAAATGAAAAATAGTTTGTACCAATTTAAAGTATTTTTTCTTTGTAAGAAATTATTGAACAGAAAAACTCCAATTTCAATGACAATAACCTATACAAACTTTGTTAGCACCACTATGTTTATAAAGTTAACTTACCTTATAGTAAATTAACCCTAAGAACTTTCAAACAATATGCAAGGGCATCGCCAGAGGGGGGCAGAGGGGCAGTTGCCCCTCCCTAGACATGCGAAAAAAATTATTTAAATGCTAAGTCATTTATTGCCCGATTTATAATTCCCGTGCGAAAAACCCAAGAAGATTATGTTTTAATTAAAATAATCTTCTTAAGCTTCTTAAAATTTATGAATCGTTTTTATTTTACCTACATACAATTCATATCCTCTATCAATTTATATCATCTTGCCCCCCCTGGCCCATTGGCTGGCGACGCCCTTGACAATATGGAATATACACACAATATGAAGGTAATTAAATTTTATAGCATTTTTTTTTCTGCTGTAAGAAACTGATTTATGTAAATATGACAGGTATCTTTTATTCTGAAGCTAGAGGAAGTATCCTAAAAATGTTGAACCACAAAATGTAAATTCATATCCTTAAATTTATGAATACAAGTATTATTAATGAAGTTTCATATACTCTAACTTTACTAATAAGAAAAAAAAAAAAACATTCAAATGACTTTAATGAAGCAAAGGAAAAAATAAAAATACAAATGTTTTTGAAAATTTTCATATCAAACAACATAACAATATATTCATTATAACAGAAAAAAAAATCACATGCTTGATTTTTTTTTATTCAAAATCAAAACAAACTGTTGCTTGGCAACTGTGGCTAGTTCTTATAACTATAAACAACTATAAATTTTTATTCTAAACTTTACATAATTTATTTCTAATCAAGCTTAAGCAGTTTTATTTGAAGAAGATCCTTTCTAGTGCTAAATAAGTATTCCTGTTTATTAAGAAGTATATAATACTGTTAACAGATTTAGTATGTGAAGAGGACTAATCTCATTCTATTTCAATCATTTATTTGACAATTGACTAAGCACATTATATATTTTATATGCAGAAGAAATACTGTTATGTTAAGAAACCGAAATAAATTTTTAGAAAGCAGTAGAAAAATTAAGCATTCTAAAAACAAACAAGAAAGTCTGTTCTGGAATGAAGACATGATAAACATTGCAAGTTTGGTAAAAGAAGTATTAAAGGAACTGCTGAGAGTATAATCTGGTTTCTTGAAATGGAGAATATTCATCAAAGACTTTCAGGAATTTTTAATAACATGTAAGTTAAATGTTGTCAAGGTATCATTAGATAAATTATTATTATATATTAAATATATTATATATTATAATTTTATGTAAGCAGAAAAATTAATAATATGCACGTTACAGTGATATACTGTAGATAGGTTATCTATATTATATATATAGTTAAGTCTGCACACACAATAAAGATAACATTTTAATTTTTTATGATAAATATAAACAATAACTTTGTTTGTAATGTTTTCTTTGTTGTCCACAAATTAAAAAAAATAAAATTCTGCTTAAAGTATATTTTAAAGTTATTAATTATTTTAATTTTACATTATTATTTTTAAAATAACAGATAAGATTAAAATTGCTTAAGGTAAATTATTAATAAAATTATTGTTATTGAGAATTAAAAAAGTTATTTAGGCCAAAAATCTAAAAATACATCCATTAACTTAAGACAACTTGTATTTTTTTTATAATAATAATAATTTTTTTTATAATAAGGAAGGTAATATATACAGAATAATAGAACATGTTAAGAAAAATCTTTCCATAGTTGAATTTAAATTAAAATGATATAATGAAAAAGTCAAAATTACTGATAAAATGAAATTGGAATCCAGCAATATGTCACATATTTATAAAGACTTTAAAAGAAATTTAGAAAAAATTTGAAAATAATTGCTCCATAGCTTACTAAATTTGAAGTTCATTATAAGATAGTAAGTTCTGAAAACCTAAATGGAGTTAAAAAAATAAACAAACAAACTATAATGATCAGATAACTAAGAAAAACAATACGTTATCAAACTGAACAGAAGGAAAAAAGTTTTGCTTAATTAGATATTCAAAAACTAATTCAGTGCCATCGATTATAAAACAAAACTGCACCAAATATACCACTATTTTTCATAGATTAAGAATAAAAAATTTTCATTCTGTGCAATCTTTATGAAATTATAAGTGATACAAAATTGTACCATGCCTGAAGACATACAGTAAATAATGGAAAACTACCATAATTAAATATTTCCTAAGAGAGAAATCAAGCAATAAAATGTAATCTTGAAAATGTTTCTCATACTTCCAGATAATGATAAATAACATCTGAAAAATAACACACACTTCATTTATCTAAAAATTCCAGCCTATGGATGACACAAAATCATATCAAACTGGCAGCAAAATGTGTTAATTTTGAAAAATATACTTTTTGCTTAACATAATATAAAGTATATAAATGTTCTTTATATACATAATATAATGAACATTTCTAAATCTGACCCCTAGCCAGTCATCGCTTCCAGACGTACTTAAATTTCAATATAACCTTCCATAGTCACTAACGGTGCTGGCTGGAGACGATTCCTACGTCCACGTCCAATAAGCATCTCCTCTACGGCACTCAGCCAGCTATCGCTGTCCCTGGCGAGGATATATACATAAATATAATACATCTAATTATAGCCATATGATAGCCCGATTATTTAGGCATTTGTTGGTTTATTAAGAGTAAATGTTGAAAAAAATGAAAATTTTGGATAATTATTTATTTTACTGGATAAAATATGAAGCATAATGGATAAAATCTGAAGCATAATGCATAAGCATAAAACATTAACTCAAGCATAATCATGTATACTTGAGTTAATGTAAAAAAAATTGTCACCGTGCAATTGCCCCAATGTATTACATGCAGTTACAATATATGCAGTTTTCTAATCACTGGATATTTTAGAATAATCTAGTAATTAAAAGCCTTTGGTATCATTTGCAAAATCAATCATTCCTGAAAACAAAACTGCAAATCAAAATTAACTTAAACTTTGTGAAAAGTTAATTCAATCAATATTGAAAAACTTAAAAATTACAACTCAGCAAAAAAGATGTATTGTAAAATTAAATATTAGTTTTCATATTTTATTTATATGTTTGATCTTAAGCAATATATGATTATCCAAGAAAGCTGAAATTTTATATATTATTATTATAAAAAGTCTTTTATACATCATCTTAAACATCAAAAACAAATATCAAAATAATATTTTATACTTATTATGAAAAAATTAAAATTTTGTGATATATAACTGTATAATGAATTATAGTTAGATATGTAAGAAATTCCATCCATCTATATAATAAATCCTACTACTAAAATTATGCATTTTGGTAACACGTTTAAGTTAATATAATTGCATATATTATCAAATATTAATTCAGTATATTATTATACAAACTGAATTACTTATAATTTTGCAAATTTTGTAAACATTTATTGAAATACTACAAAGTTTCAAAACAGTAATAAAACATCTAATAATTAAGTATTCAACCTTTTGCATTGTTTCTATCTTGATAAATCTCTCAATAATTTTTTAAAGCTCTTTATTTATATTACTAGTAATAAAGGTAGCTGGCATTGCCCAGGAAATTGATATCATATCCTTGACATAATAAAATAGTTGAAAAAAAGTTAACAACATAAACAATCCATTAAACTTGTAGCACTAGATGATTTATTGCATTTTTTATCAGGCTATATTAAGGCTATCAGCCAGATAAAAACACCCAGCCTATAGTAATAAAAAATATGGCAAATTGTTCGATAGCCTTATATAGCCTGATAAAAAAATCTGGCAAAGCATCTGGTTAAAAAACTGTTGTAAAAAATAATTTTTATTTTAAAACAGATGGATACAAAATGCTTTTAGTTTTGAAACCAGTACAAAGATATACAAATTGTCTCAATCAGTCTGTTAACCATAAACTTTTGTATTTTCTTCTTTTTGGAGAATTTTTGATTCTTTTTTCAGATTTCTGCTTTCATATATCTTTTCCATCTCACTGGGAAAAATTTAACTGCTACATTTTCAATTTCATTTGCAGGTGACATACTCATAGATGTGTAATTTACATTAAATGCTTTCTTAGAACTATCCTAGATTTAAGTTCACCACTTCTAAAAGAAATTCTTCTCTCATTTTCCCAAAATGATGAGAACTTTCAGAGATGATCGACTTCAAAACTAGTTTGAAAAATATGATATTTTCAATGTACAGTAAACTCTCAATTATGCAGGATGAATGAGAAAAAAATGTCATCCTTTTCAAAAAACAAAGAAAAAAAAACCACCTGAAATGCTGCTAGGCAGAATATCTTTCCATCGTTAAATGTAAAACTATGTGATTTGAATCTCAATACAGAAAAATGTTGAAATATTCAACTTCTTAAACAACACAAAATTAAAAAGTGGGTAGCATATTTTATCTATGAATCAGCTAAAAGATTTTAAAAAATTAAGTAAATATTTACACAGGAAAACTTATCAAGTTAAAAAACAACTAAAAGCTGAATTTTATAATTGTTTTTTAATTTTCTCACAATGCTCTTTCAGCTAGGATTGAAACAAGCTGTATTTTCTTCCTTTTTGGATATATCATCTAGGAAAAATTTATTTCAATCGTTATCTTATCTTTACATGCTCATACTTTCTATGATTTATTTACAGGTGAATCATTTCTTCTAGACATTTCTAACTTATTAATCAACTAGTCTAAATTATTTAATTATTATTATTAATTAATCAAGATTTTTCTTTCTTCCTTGGTAAATTCTCAGAAACAATTATTTTTGCATTATCTAAATATAGTCTGGTAAAAAAATCAGATATTTTTTGTCATTTAGGATTTAATATTAAATGGATTATCAGTATTGTCTTATAAACAACTTTAAATATTCTCTTAAATATCTTTGGAAGGTTATTACTTCAGATATAACATGATTTATCTGATAACTTATAAAATGACAGCATTTTTTACAAAGTGCAAATATTGAAAAATTTTGCTGTAAAAATTAATATAAAAATTAGATAGTCATTTAGTAAATTTCTGCAATTGGATAGTAGTTTATCCAATTGAAAAATTGACTAAACCAGATTAAAAAATTAAAGGCTTGATCTAGATAAATTTCATATATTCACAACTCTCAAAGTTTGAATAAATTTCAAAATTGACAGATCGGTCAATAAAGAAGTACTAATTTTAACAGATATAATACTTTAAGAAATTAATGATATTATAAATCATAATTCAAAATTTTGTTTGTAAATTGTTAAATTTTAAATATGCTTAGATATAGATGTTTTTTTTTATCTAGAAAAAACTTTTATATTTCTATGTGAACTATTCATAATAAACAATCTTTTTTTATTTTTGCAAAATAAAAAAAGAGAGATTATATTTAAACAGTAATTTCAAAACTAGGTTACAGACAGGATTCAAATAAATGGTTTTGATAACAAAAATGATAATGTACGGTATGTTAATGTAAAATTAGAAAATATAAGTTGAAAATTTAATATAAGTAAATATTCTAAAATTTTATTAACACATTTCATTTGAAAATGTAACAAAAATATAAATTAAGGTACTTGGTACAATAATATACATTTCCTAGCTGAAGACAAATATTACAAACAAAGCTAAGAAAATAATTCAAGATACTTTTATTTAATGCATAATAATATAACGTATATATTTTGATATATAATGATAATTGTAAACATTTAACAATTTTATTCTACTTATTTTTACTCATAGAGTCTATTTTCCTAGTATATTTTGATTAATAATCCAGTAGGAAATTAAGCATTTATAATGGTATTAATAAATTTCCTACAGGATATTTATTCTGAGTCTAAGTATACTATATTTTTATTATTATTCAAAAAATTATTTAATTCTTAATACATTATAGAGAAATTTTATGCAGGCTCTAGTTTTAAAAATCCCAATAAGAAAATCAAGCATAATCTGAGACATAAAATTGGAAAAATCATAGTATAATGCTATCGGTGGCTTGATAGAACAATTTAATTTAATTTTAAATTGAATTGCAAAATTTATTAAGGAAAATATCAAAATTATAAAACTAATTGAGGAATAAATTTATAAACAATGTTTAAAACAGAAAGTTATTACATCAGGAATGAGTCTAAGATCAATGCAAATTATTTATTAAATAATAATTTTTTTTTTATATATATATATATATAAAAGTTGGGTTTATATAGAATCAGTTATCTGTTCTATCTGGGTTACTATTATTTTTATTTTTTAACAGGACGTAGACTTCCAAGCAAATTATGCTATGACTTTCACAGCTTAACAGAGTTGTATGTGATTTAAAAATAGTTAAATTAATGATAAGAATTAAACTTTAAATGAAGAGTCAAAAAAATAAAATGATTTTAAATTTATCATTACATAGAAATGCAGTGATGAATTTAAACTACCATAGTTTGTTTTTTAATACATGACAACATTGCAGTGCTGCTTCAGTATACTACTATAAAATTTTCTATAGCCTCAATATTTATAAATTACAATTACGAAACACATTTACAATATTTTCATCTACATTAATGACAGGTGAATGGATGAGTTGGTCTATTAGTTACCAATAGACTTTTGTTTATTTAAAAGTAATAGTAATGACAAAACAAAATTTTGATATTGTTTTGAAATATCTATTTTTAAATTATTAATAAGCTCAAGTTTTTGAATAATAATTTTTAAAAATTTTAATTCTTAAAACTTAAAAAAAAAATATATATATATATATATATGTTTCCAGTAATTGAAAAATTTTAGGTTAATAATTTTTGAAAAAACAAGTTTTCAAAAATCATCTCAGATTCCGAAACTTCTACAAAAATCTATAGAAGCTTGATGCCGGCCTCTGAACAAGGCTGAAAACATTTGCTTTTTGTTTATATTGATAGTATTGCTGGAAATGTAATAAAAGGTCAGTTTATTGTCAAGTTGTACAGCAGTTCCAGCTTTAAAGAATAAGTTTTTGTGTCTGCATAAGAAAAAAAAAGTTTATTTTTTTATTAGGCTAAAAAATATAATGATAATTAATAACAATAATAATAACATATTAATTAATAAATATTGTAAAATAGCATATTTATTATATACAAAAAAATATATCTTACATAAAATGCAGTTTAAATTACATAGTTGATAATTTAGAATATAAATTTAAATAAAATTGCAAATTTCATGCTAAATGAAAAATAAATAATTAAATTCAACATAATAAAGTTATAATAATAATTAAAAAAATTAGTAAGTACAGACTTTATTAGCTTAATCATTACTATAACTAAATGGAAAGTAAATTATTTTATACATTCTAGAAACCTGGATTAAAGTTATTTTAATTAGAATAATTACTTTCAGATATCCAATAATTCATCTTCAGATCCTACATAGATAATAAATTTTTAATTAAAAATAGAATATTAAACAGCTCTCAAGTAAAAACAAGAAACTAGTATAAAAATGTATATAAATAATTGTCCACAATACATTTTAATATTTTAAAATCTACAACCATAAAAATTTTTGACTTAGCACTATAACAACCTGTACTATCATTCAAGAAGACATTTGAATAAGTAAAAGACTATTACAATAAAATTCAGTGCAAAGTTCAAATGTTATCTGTTTAATTTATAGTTCTTTACACATCTTAAAATAAATAAAGCTTATCTGACATCTGTAGAGTTTGTTGATTTACTCCATAATATTTAATAAAAGATTGGTTAATGAATTGTATGTACAAATTTGCAGATAATTTATTTTGAAGAAGCCACAATTTGTTTTCCTATATTTTTTTTGATAGAATATAAGAAATCTTTAAAATCAGAAAAATTCAATTATGTTTAATATATAATTTAATATTCAGATATAAAAATAATAATTTTATTATTATTAATAAAATTACAAATTAATACAATACAAATTAGCAATACAAAAAGAGAAGAATTTCTCTGTTATGGGGGGATAATACAAGTGGTTGGAAAGGATTACAAATTAGCAAATTTAAAGTACAAAGATACAAAGATAAGTCAAAAAAATACTATAAACATCGATTTTATGGTTGCATACATAATACAATACTATAATTTCAAAGACAACAAATACAAAAACAATCATTAATTTTAATTTGTCAAATAGTATTTTTCAGAGATTTTAACAAAATAATTGTATATTTTGTATAGATTCGTTTTACTGAGATTATTTAAACTAAGTTGGAAATCGAGTAATGGATTATAGTTGCATATTGTCAAGAACTTTCTAGCTTGCATGACTATAATAAAGTCACGCAAACTAGAAAGTTCTTGACAATTGTGAATTAGTTGATATAGTGAAAATTCTTCAGAATTACATAAAGGGCAATAAGATCTTGCTAAGTCAATATAAATCTTATTAATAAAAAGAGTATATTTATTTAAACAGAGTTGAATTATTATTTTACATTTAAACTAACTAGTTGTGACATATAAGGTTGTGAAGACGGAATTTGTAATAAATCAATATAACATGGGTGATAAGTACTTTGATATAATGAATTTTGATCTTTGTTTATTGCTTGGGAAATTGCAGAGTTTATTAGAAGTGAATATCCAAATTTCCAATCATTAATGTTATCTTTAAATAATGACTCTGATACACCAAAACTATTTAGGATTTGACTGAATTTGTAATGCCATAGATGTTTAAATTTCTGATTTTTACTTTGATTAGTATTTTGTTGATGTAAATATATTATAGTATTATCATTTTTAAATTTAATTCTATAGTAAAATTTTATTAAACGTTTCAGTAAGAACGGGAAGAACCAAATTCAGTTTACTTCATGTCGCAAAGCATAGCCTGGAATAGTTCTTTCCAGATGGAATAATTTACATAAATAATAGACGTGAAGATATTCCAATTTATAAATATAGTCTAAACTCCATATTGGACTTGCATAATATATTATGGGTATGATAGTTGAGTTAAATAGTTTAATATGAATTTTCAAATTAGTAGTTTTCAACTTGGAGCATACAAATAGTAGATTATCTATGGCTTGCTTTGCTTTGATTTTTATTTTGTTAAAATGTGCTTTAAAGGATAAGTTCCAATCAAATTTGACTCCCAAATAGTCTATTTCATTTACAGTTTGTAAAAGAGTATTTTCATGATATATTTTAGTGTTATTTTCAGATATTTTACAATTATTATGGAATATTATGACTTTCGTTTTGGTCGAATTTATTGTTAAATATAGTGATTGAAGAAATTTATTAAGTTGATTAATTTTTCTTTGTAATGAAATCTTTGTTGGAGCCAGAACACAAGATCATCTGCAAAAAGAATGTAATGAAAGATTCTATTTCCTATTTCAATTCCATCAGTGATATAAAAATAATAAAAGTTATAAACAAGAACAACTTAATATGGTATGTAATACAACAAATATAATTTTGCAAATAAATTTCAGATTAATATGAAAAATTAATTAAAACAAAATAGACACTTGTGTCCAAAATTAAAGTAACACACATTAATGTACTGTACATGACAAAAATGCAGAAATTAACAGTCCTCCACTTCAATGTGTCATGCCTAATAAGCTACTGATGTATCATGAACACTTCCTCACTGTTAGTGGTCCTAGCAGATGACTGTCTGTCAAGAAATGATTTTGTTCTATATACAGTACATATTGTCACATGAACACACTGCTATTGTGCCTCACTTGCATGATAGGATGGCACTTTACTGATTTACATATGAAAAGTTTCAGCTACTCATGTTTCATGGGGATGTGTTGATTTTACACAAGTTTTGTGTTTATTTATTGCTTTAATTTTGGACACCAGTATGTACGCTATATATTATAACTAAAGCCCATGAATCAGATAAAGCTAGGAATAACTGAATAATGCTAACTTTATCCAAGTCCTTTGGATAAAGCAAGTAAGAATCCATTAGTTTAAACTTTTCCATATAAAGTGTGCTTTATCTACATCACATGTGGATAAAGCTGACATTATCCAAAAAGTAAATAAATGGAGCAAGAACAAAACTTAAAATTTGGGTTTACCTGAATAATATGAAGTCTGTCTACTATAGAGATGAATATAAAAGATGCTTTTTTTTATATGCATAAACATTTTGTTTTTTAACACCATGTGCAAAATGGGAATGGGCCAATGTTGCTAGAACTGGCAACTTACCACTAAATTTCAAGCCAATTGGTGATATGGCAACAAATTTTTCAATTTTCTATTTCTTTTCAAGCCTAAATTTCTTGAGAAAACATTTTTGATATTATTAAAAACAAACTCCAAGATTACATTATATTAATAAATACAGTTAAAGATAGATGTATGTATATGTGATTAAAATTATTTGTGTGTGAAAAATTTTAACACAAGATAGTATTACAATACAGTATTCTTACATTATGTTTATTTGAGGGTAACAAGTAAGTGCCATAAAAATGCAACAAAATTAAAGCTTTACCAGAGGATCTTTTATTACTTTTAATTTTATTTATGACTATGATCAACCTTCTGGTGTTTGCTATTTAAAAATCTATGTACATATTGGTATTCTGTAAATCTAAGTACTACTTTTTTGTTAATTTAAACCTACATCTGTGACAATTACTCGTCATTTCTATAAATAAAATAAAATTATCTGTTATTAAGCCTTTGTTTATAAGCTTCTAGAAATGTTCCATCACCTGTTATTGCCTGGAGGGGGCAACAAACCCAGTGGGGAAACAGGAGAGAATGTATATTGACTTGGGGCTGAGAGAGTGATCCTCTTTGATTTTTGGTGCCATTATGGGAAGAACACAAAGGTGACCAGTGATGACATAGCTGTGCAAAGAAAGAGTTACAAGAGTCAATGGACTGCTCCAATTGACAAGATGACCAGAAGACAGCACTTATGTGACATGAAAATTTGAGGAACTTCTCCCATTATAGTATCTTCTCTCCTCTGTATTTTTCAACTTTCTACTGATGGTAGGATTGTCTTTTAAGAAAATTTACAGATTAGACTAATACGTAATTGTCACAAAAAGATGAAATAACTGATTGTAACGGGAACTTAAAGCATTGTAATATTTGAATACCCTCTGATTATTGAGTATATCAGATTTGATGTTAACTCAACTTAGGATTGAGAAAATAAAAACTTATACATCAACCAGTTTTAGTTTTAAATCTGCAATGTTTTTAGCTAAATCTGATGATATTTTAGTGAAAAAAACAACAGTTTTTTTGTTTACTTCAAATTTTTGCAATAAAGAAATATTAAATTTTAGTTGATTTAAGAAAACAAAATTCCAAATAATAATCACATAGATAGTCTTTGCTTTATTCCAGTAGTACAGTACATTACAAATGACAAATGTTTTGAAACAGCTTGACTGCCTTGCTGCAGGTCAGTTATGCCTGTGTTCCATTTAGAATGTTCATTTTATAGCTTTCTACATTCAAACTCAATTCAAAATTTAAATTATTTTTGAAATTAACACAATTTTAATTTAACAAATTAAACTTTACATCTAATATATTCTACATAATTTTATATTCATGAAAGTTTATAACAACTCTATTGATGGGGTATGAACCCCATCAATAGACTTGTCATAAACTTTTTTCCTTGGATTATCATAAAAAGCTTTCCAAGCACTTGATAACTTTCCCTTATATTAATGCATGCACTCCTTTTTGAAGGCTGTTTTAAACATCTGTAATATCTTCAAAAATTTAGTTTCTTTATTAAAACACTTCTTAATTAATGCTGCTTTCTCTAGTTTAGCTTTAATTCCTGGTTCAGAGGCATATATAGAAAGCATAATTATTTGTTTTCCTTTCTCAATATCATATCTGTGTTCTTTAATCCTGCTGTTAAAAGCTCTGTTTGTAGCTCCTATGTACGTTAAATCCTTTGCAAATATGTCATCTGTTAATGGTATGGTGTCTTTATCATCTAGCTATACTGGAATAAAGCAAATGTTATCTGTTATTATTATTTATATGTTTTTCCAGTTTGAATTTACTTTCCTTTTTTAAAACAAAATTCCTTATTTATCCAGCCAACTTTCATTGGAAAGATTGCATATTATATGACTAAAGTGGAAACTCTAAATTGTCTCCTCACTTTATTCAAAATGAGATGAATAAAGCCCAAATCTTATGTTTTGTTTATGCTTCACCTATTCATTTTTGGATAATGTCAACTCTATCCACATGAGACTTAAATAAAACACATTTTATATGGATAAAGTTCAAAATTAATAAATTGATACTTGCTTTAAACAAAAGATTTGGATAACGATAGCATTATCTGGTCAATCCTGGCTTTATCTGATTTAGCCATAACACATATAATGAATTATTAATCAGTATCCTAGATCAGCAATGACAAAATGTTTTTCTGAAGGTCGGTCAAAATTAAATTCAAAATTTATTAATCTAAATCATAGATCAAATATTTCATTTCAGCATTTAAAAATAATTAAAAAATACTTATAAAATTTTACTTTATTTAATTTATTAATCTATATGACAAAAATAGCAACATACCCTATGTATGTGTAACAATGATAATAAAAAAGTGATTATAAAGAAAACAAATATTTCATTTAATGAGAAATTTTCTGTTGCTTATTTGATGACAATTTTTTTATCTGAGGTTCATAATTAGTGGCTTTTAAGATTTTTCACAACAGCTTTAGAACTCAGCTTTCACACTATATATGCAAAGTTTTGAAATCTATCAAATACTATTTTTTATAATTTATAAACATGCAATGTGGGTACCTTAAAATCATCGTATAGGTCACTGCGTGATCTGTAAGTCACAGGTTCATCATCACTGTTCCAGATTTTCAAGAACAGGTAACAAATTGTGCTAAAGTTATATGCTAATCTATCAATATTTCATAATAACTTAATTATCGAAAGGCATCAAATTGGATATACACATATATTTCAGCCAGGTTAGGTAATTATCTAAAAACAATGATTTGGGAAATATTATATAAAATTTTATAAACAAACAACTCTATGAAAACCTGATACATTATAATAATAAAGCCAACCACTTCTGTATGCCATAGGGCTATATTAATAGCCCTATGGCATACAGAAGTGGTTGGCTTTACTATAAAATTTTAAATGATACATGTAATAAATAACTTTATAATCTGGTATCATAAAGTAAGATAAAATATATATAACATTAAAACAGCTGCACATTATTTTATTAATTCACAACACTTTGAATATTGTCTTCTATTATTACAAATGCATAAACTATAAAAAAATATTATTAAATAAAAACATAATGTTTGATTAACAATTTTATTTGAACTAATAATTTTTTTGGTATCTTATCGTTATAATTTTTTAATTATCAATGCAATAGAATGAAATTTTCTATAGCATATTTTACATTATTATATTCTATTACAACAGAATATTCTTTACAAATCATTTGTTTATGTATATCTATTAACAATGAATCTGTAATACTGTATTTATTTCTGATAATTATGTTTTAAAACCTCCTGTCATCAGTGACTTAGTATCTTATCAAGTTAAAAAAGTTTTAACTGAAATTACAGTAAAGTTATAAATAATTATTAGTAATTTTATCTACAGAATTACAGATGTTTATTTAAATTTCAATTTAATTTATCAATAATGATATAATCGTATCTCATAGAAACAGAGAGTGTAAATTTATTTAAAATGCATTTTGTTTTTTAACAAATATATTTGTTACTTTAGAAGTATGTTTTTAAAATTTAAATAAAAAAACTGTTAATGTCATAAAAATAAATTTCATAGACTCATAAATTACATTTCATACTTATTTAAAATTTGAAGTTAATAAATGCTGAATGGTAACCTGCTGAGATAACTAGAATTAAAAGAGAAAAATAAATATAACTTAGTTTTAAAAAATCATTTATAAATTGTTATGTATGATGTAATAGACTACTCTTCATACTAAATTACAATAGAATTTTTTCCTGATCCTGATAACATTATATTGTTACTATTCATGTTTTAGGTGAATCTAATCCATACCTATACATTTCTATTGTGCAAACAAATTGTAAATTTTTATTTATCTATAAAAAAATAAACCTTTGAAACATCATTTTAACATTTGAAGATATTTTAGCTCTACCAAAATATCATTTTTTTTTTTTTTAAATACAAAAGTTACATTACTTGTAATAATAAATTTTAATAAATGAATATACAAATTATATGTATATAATAGTTGCAATCTGTCAATATAATGTAAACCAGTACTTGATTAAATTCATAAAAAATAATTCAGCATCAATATATAGGAAATAAAAGTGACTTTATTGAGAAGTATTTCAGTATGACTTGATCCATCTGAACTCATTCAAAATTATTTTTAACAAATAATTTGATTAAATGAGTGAAAAGTGTAGAATCCAAACATGCTTGTCAGAAAATTTGGTTCACTTGTATCTTTAAATTTCAAGCAAGTAAATTTTAAGAAATCAGTTATTTGTTTGTAGATAATTGTATATTTTTGTATATATATGTATATAATTCTTTAACAATAATGAAAATGCAGCACCTTTTGATTCAACAAATGTTTCTTTATACTTTATATATTTCATACATTTTGAAAAATTAATTTGAATTTGAAATTTGACATTCCAAAAATGAATTTTTATTTAGAATGTTAGTGAACCTGATGTAGGCCTATAAATCAGGTCAAAAACATTTGTTTCTTTATATATATATATATATATATATATATATATATATATATATTTGTCTGGAAAAAGAAAAGTTTCTTGTGTACTTTATTTTATGTTTGCAGTATACTAAGAAATATATATATAAAAAAAAAATGTTAGAAAACATGTTGATAATTTCCAAACATATTTATTTAGGTAATAGAAGTCTACAGCCCTGTTAAGGTCCCAACCCCCTCACATACGTCTAGAATTGTACCAAAGTTTTAACAATACTTCATATAGATGTACTTTTAAATTCTACACATAGACTCATATTTATATGAATGTTTTTCATTTGTTAACCACTCTTTCTTATATGAAAGTACATTTGAAATTATATAACCTATTAGCTTAATTGATGTTCAAAATTTATTTGTCTGAATGTTATTGACATAATATCAGATATTTTACAAACAAATATTTTGCTATCATTATAAAAAAAATTGATAAAAGTTAACCTATACATATATATAAAACAGTTTTCTATCTATATGTAAACATCGCTAAGCCCGATGTATTAATAATAAACCAAACGATTGCCATAATTAATTGGGCTATTTTTCGCTACTATTAATAATTAAATATTAAGTAATTTGGTACCAAATTAAATACCAAATTACTTAATATCTAATTATTAATAGTAGCAAAAAATAGCCTGATAAATTACAGCGATTGTTCAGTTTTCTATCTTTCAAAAGTAATATATAATGATAGTAAATAGTAAAAAGTGCACTTAAGAATATTAAAAATATTTAAGTTTTATTTGAAATGCTTGCTTTTATATTAAACAAAAAAATCTTACCAAAAAATATTAACAGTCTGTTAATATAAGATTATTACACTTTTTCCCATAATTTTAAATTTTCCATTCACAATTAATAAAAGATTATAATCATCCTAAATTTTTAAACTGTTCCCCATTCTGTATTTGTCATACAAAAATTACATCGATAATTTTGTCACTATTCAAGTTAAACTGTTTAAAAATTTTTTCCATAAATGCAGTTAAATATCTACATTTATCTAATTTAATTTAATCATCAATTTAAAATGAAGCATAGCTAGCAAGATTATAATTTTTTTAAAAGCTTGTTTACTTCTTCAATAATTTCTTAGTAAATAATTATATATAATTAGCTTTAATTTTAGTTATAAGAGAAAACTTCAGAATCAATATGAATAAAATTCACGGGTAGAAACTACTAACATAATAGTTATAGAATAAGGTAAAATGATCCGTGACGTATTTTAATTAATACTTAATTTAATTCTGTATTATAATGAATATTTTTCAATATTTAAGAAACATATTCACTCTTCACACATCTAGAGTTATACAAAAGATTCAAAATAATGAATTTTTAATAAACAGAATTACATAAACTTAACTTACCGCAAACGATAATGCCACCGCATTTATTTTTGCAAGGAGTTTATCTCACATTTTGATAGCCAAATGGGAAATGACTCAACAGTGTTCACTTATTACTAGAACTTCCCAATTAATCATTAATTACATCAATAAATTCTCTTTGAAACATTTTATGAGAGAGCCATTACATACAGTAGCACTATATGCAATTTTATGTTATTTTTCTTTCTTTTTTTTCCCTAATTAAAATGAAATATATTCTGATTTAAGATCTTACCTGATAAATATTGTATCCAATACTTCAAATTGAAAATTTGTATTTACAAATTTTCATATAAGTTAACACAATTTTAAAATGCTTAATTAGAGAAAATTTTCTGGGTAAACATTCACTGCATTGTAACATGAAACCATGAACCAGAAGCCAATAATTATTTAATTTTATATGATAATATTTAATTGGCTAATGGGTTTAGTCAAAAGGTCATGAACACCAATCACATTTTTTGTTAAAGTAACACATCTGGTAATAGATATATTTACATACAAGATCAGTTTAAAGTCTTAAAAATATTTACCTGTCTCTATTGATCATGATGGTCTCAATCTTATCTATTTGTACTTCATTCAACCTTGTTTACAGTGTCGATTTTCATTAACAGATGATAAAAATTTAACCATGTTTACATATCAATAAAAACAGTACAACTAATCGTCTTTATCCCCAGCGCCCTCTCACCGAATGATAACTTTTCCGGAAACTAATAATAATAATAATAATAATTTTTTTTCAGTCGATAAAACTTTTAAACAAAAATTTTAATTTAATAAATATCCACGAATACAAATTTTAATATTTTTATTAAATTATTTTGAACTTTCTCAATGAGTACGATTAAGATAAATTTATTTTCACGCATGAATCGGTAAAGCATAACAAATTAAGAATCGCTTGTATTTTATGAAATAAAAACGAAGTTTGTTCAACGATGCAAAAAGTTAACGAATTCTACATGAAAATAATAAATAAATATTCCATTACCTTCATTTTAATTCCAATCTACTGATTTTTGCATTTGTTACTATTTTCTAATGGCTTGAAAATCGGGGATAAGCGCTAAATATCTGTACTAGGCACCAAGATAATAAATACGATTTCTTACGTATACTTATTGTGCAATGAATTCTAAAAATATAATTATACAACCTATTTTAATCAATAAAATTTTAAAATTTATATTAAACTCCTTTTTATTAATTTATTTTACTTTTTAGCGCTTTTATGCTGCAAAATTCGAATTCGTCTGTTTAAATTTAATTCTATAACACTAAGAATTTTTTAAAATTTAATTTTCCGGTTATTTGAGCAGTAGAAAAGTAATTAAGTAAAGCAAATTATTTTAAAATTTAATTTGATAACCGATAAATTATTTAATTGTATTAAATTAAAGTTTAATTATAAACTTTTCAAGATAATTTTTAAATTAAATTATAGGAAAATATGTGAAAAATGTTTTTGTTTCTAGATAAATTTTTGGATTTATTTGATAAAGGCTCTTGTTTATTACGATTTTTTCCAGTTCATTAATAGAGCTCAATGATAAAAATTGTTTTACATTTAAAATTATTTTTACATTTATCTAGAAAAATAATCAAAATATTTATAACTTGCTTTTTTGTATATTGTAAACGATAACATTAATAAAATAAATCATTTATGTTTAATATACTTAATTACTAATGAAAACATTAAATTTTAGTTTATTTAATTTTTATAAAGCAAAATAAACATTATACAATAATCTTTTATTTTAAAATTAATAAAATGTATGTGACGTCATTTATGATCACAACAAAAAATTCAATAGAAATTTCTTTATTTGTTTAAATGTTTTGTTAAAAATAAAATTTTAGTATTGAATTTCAAATCATGTGTTAGAGAATTTCAATCGGTTTTTTAATATTTATATAAAGTATCAATTTAAACAAACAATACAAAGTAATTCAAGTCTATACTCAGGTAGACATTTATTTATAAATGACTGCATAATAAAGTAAATAAATCAGAAAATATATATGTGGATAATATTTAACCAAATATAACATGTTTGATGTTACATATATATGATAATATGCATATACATATAACAAGAAGTCTGTATTTTATATGAAGACTTTGACTTGATGTATAAAAACATCTGAATTATTAAAGTTTATTACATTATTAAAATGTTTTAGATCTTTTAAAACAAAAAAGCAGAATATATTTAACTAACCTATAATTCTGGAATATTTTTGATATTGTTGAACCCATAAAAATTTAAAGCTATAATAATTATTTTATTATATATTATATAAATTTGATTTATGTATGTTGTAATCATAATACTAAATTGATATGTTTGAGATTCTCTTTAATAGTAAATTATAACAGAAAATATTTATTTTTCTTAGTTTGTAACATCTAAACAAAAATGTGTACATATTATTACATTAATTTTTTTAAATCAGTAATTGTTATTATTCAAGGATGTTTACATCAGATAGAGTGCGGCCAAGACTACCTCCAGGATTTGCATTACTTTTAGAAGATCTTAGTAGAGAAATTCTTCGACACAGTCCTGAAGATCTTTACTTGTTTGCTGCTAAGTATTTTGAATGTAAACTTGAAGAAAGAACAGCAAATAACTTAGAATGTAAATATACTGAAAGTTGTTAGTAATTTTTATAATTTTTAAAAAATAGTTTGTAATTTTATAATTTTATTAATAATTGTTTCATTAGATTATGTTAGAAAAAATGAAAGTTATTCAGCAAGTCAATTTTTTGGTGATGATGAAGTAGAAGAAAGTATTTCTGAAGAGGAAGACAAAAATGACACTGAAAATAATTCTCATAGTACTAAAGGATTACAATTAGAGAATTCCAGCAAAACTTAACTTTTTTAATTTAAATTAATTATATATTTGCATTTGATTTTATATAAATTATTGAATAAAATTTAAATGAACATTATATGTTTGAATTTTAATGTCTACTTATTAGTTAAAAGCATGTACAATTATAAATATGTTTATTAAAATTTTTTATTTAAAGTCTGTATTAATTATACACATATATACACCAGGGCTTATCACACTGGTAAACAGGTTAGATTACAAAATCTCTAATGATAATTTTTACAATCAAGTACAGCTCTCTATGACAATATATAACACACTGAACACTTGAAATGCATTTCGGACTACATGTCCCTCTTCAGTTAGCATTCAACGAATTGTAAATTTATACAAAATATAAAAAAACAAATTGTAAAAAATAAAAATATATGTTAAAGGGCCAATTTAAAAATAACAATGATGTTTGACAATGAGGGTGATCTTTAACAAATATAAAATTTTCCAAAAACACCACTTTTTTCTTTAGCCAACGGGAACAAATGGCACCTTATTTGAACTGGCTGATCTGACTGACATGGTACGCATTGCCACAGTAACCAGTTCTAACCTGTTCACCAGCGTGATAAGTCTTCATGTATATACATGTACAATTAATACAGACTTTAAATAAATCATCATCAAGGGCTAAGAGCAATAGATTATTCAATTTCTTTATAATTTATTTTTTACATAAATCTGTTATGAAATTAAATAAACCTTTAATTATGAGATCTAGGTTTACAATAGTTCAAAATAAATACACAATATTCACTTAATGACTTTATTTGATAAAATAATCTTTGATATCACTATATACAATACAATGATTCTGATTTGCATACAATGTGCAAGATTATTCTTCATCTAAAGAGATGTGCAAAATTTTTTTTTATATTAAAAATATATATCATAAATATAAATATTTACATAATATGTAAACTGTTTAATGAATAATACAAAACATAATTTATAAAATGCTATATATTGTCAAATTTACATATTTGTTGTATATTGAAAAGAAGGATTATCATATGTCTCATGTGATTTGATTGATAATTTGGAGTTAACACTTGAGCAATTTGTACTTTATTCTCTGATGTAATATGTGGTCCCCAGTCGGAGGTAGGTCTAACCAAATAATGGAATGGCTGCAAAAAAAATTGATATAAATTAAATACTTTCTATTGTAACATTTATAAACTGATTAATCACTTAACACCAAAAGTAATGACTTCATATAATCCAATCCTAATAAGAAGCAGATTCAAATATAGAAGTTCCATATAATAACATCCTGAAAGTTATACTCTAGAATAGAGCATAGCTTTCAAGCTGTTTATTTTATTTCGTTAATCTATAATCACATGATTACCAACTGGAAAGGTTTGAAAAAGCTTTCAATGCTGATAAAGTATGAACTGTATTTGAATGTGATTCTTGAAAGTTGAAAATAAACTGCTTAATGATGATTTATTCATTAAGCAGTTTGTCTTCAACTTTTTAAGTAGTACATCACATAAAAGTTTAGTTCTCTTATATTTAACAAATATAAACATTAATTAATTAATAAAAATGCCAGGGTAATAAGTAGTACTTGCATGAAGAAAGAAAGCTTTTAATGTATTTTCAGGCCCACCGTAAGCGGGCGTGCAAGGCGTGCACCGCACGCGGGCGGCACGTCCAGGGGGCGGCAAATTGGTATTGCTGGCAAGCTCAGCGTAGGTAGTCGTAGTTAAACAGGGGCGGCATAATCGGTATTGCACACGGGTGCTCAAACAGCTAGCGGCGCTGCTGTGTATTTTGCATGTTGAGGTAGATAAAGGTTGATTCCTATGTAAGACATGTCCTATATTCCTGAGGTGTAAAAAGAATGAAACATGAAGACACTTTTAATTTATTTTAGTGTTTCTTTAATATTTTTGAAATTTTTAAGTAAATAGTCATGTTTATTTTAAAATATTTTTACATGGAATTTTGTCTTAATATAATGCAATTAATATCAAATTTAAAAGAATTTATAATCTGTATTTTATCTATTGACATAAAATCTAAGGTCTATTTTGTATTTTCTTATTAGAGAAAATTTCATAAAATCCTGGAATCAATAGAATTTTCACAAGAAAAATCATTTATTTAAATGATTTAAAAATGTTGTATTTAATAAAAATTTATGTTATTTTGAAATAATTTTTTTTACTAGAAAAGCAACAAATATCAATACTCTGTAACATCTACTTTATAATAAAATTTTATAAAGTGATACATTTTGTTAGTTCCAAAGATATTTCTGATTTGACAAAAATAAAATTGGTTTCAATAAATTTTGGGTCAACAGGAAATACATACAATTACATACAATAAGATTTTCTCAATTTTAAAATCAGTGAAGTGCTTGCTTTTATCAATGATATGATACATATATACAGTGAAATAGTAATTTATAAGATATCAAATCACATCTGATTTTTCAATATTAAATACATTCTTTAAGATTCATACCATATTAATTTGATTGAACAGTCATTATCAGGCTTCGAACAGAAAACAAAAAGTTCCAAAACAGATTTAGAACTTAATTTGGTGTTTTCTGTTAGAAGCCTGATGATAGCCATTTGGTCACAATCAAAAACGTTAGCTTTGAAATGAAATCTGTCTTTGCTGGAGCTAAAGGTTTATTTACTGTCTGTTAGATTTTACCCAATTATGAACTTTCATATTGATATAAGAATGATGATGATGCAAAATAATAATAATAATAATAATTATTAGTAATAACTTATCATGATAATGTTAATATTAATATCAAAATTAGAATGATAGCAATTTTATTAAATGCCAAATGAATAAAAGATAATGTTATCTGTTATTCATTTGGAATTCCTTGATGTAGATATGAAGATGCTATTTTTTTATTGTATCACATTATTAAAAAATACAAGCTATTCATATTTTGTGTAATCTATTTTAAATTTAATATAGATAAAATAATTTGGTCAATTGCTATTAAGATTAAAAAGATAATATTCCATAAACCAATACTTAGAACCAAAAATCAAAAATAAAGTCTGAAACTTTATTTTAACTCTACACGTGCCTTTAGAATGAAGTTAAATTTAATAATTTAAAATAATAATATCTTAATTTTAAGAATTTAAAGATAATTTAATTATAATTTTTAAAGATAACTTTTGAATGATAACTGTATCATTCAACGTGCTTTAAAAATTTCAAGGTTAATTAATGGTAGAACAATAGAAAAAAAAAAGGACATTTGTCTAAAAGAAGCATGTAAAACTATCAACTATTCATTTATTTATAATGTTAATATTATTTATAAAATACATATATTATGAAAGAAACAATTTTAGTTACCTTATTATGTTTTGAATTTTTGCAAATTGCATACACTGCAAAAATTGGGATCAAAATCACAGAAGAACATGCCATTGCCCAACCTAATCCATTAGCCCACACTGGTAATTCGTATGATCCATAAGTCACAGGAGTATATTGCACCCAATTAAAAATAAGGAGAGCCTATACAGTATGAAATAATATTAGTACATAATACGATCTGTTAAAGATTTATAAACTGAAAAATTACTTACTAGCATAATTAAAGGAGACAGACCAACCCAACAAATCTTCCAATATATATTTGGTTCATGGCCAATCATTTCTTTAATATTTTTTGAATAACGTTTAATGCCTAAATGAGAGAAATACTAATTTTAAATAGAAAAATTCATCTATAAGTTATTCCCTTAAAATATTATTTATAAAAATATTTTAGAAATTTATTAAAATAAAGTATTAAAGAAAATAAACTAGCTCCTAAAATGCAATGCTTCTTAATTTATGTTTTCATTAAAATTTATTAATATAAAAAATTTATGTATGATAAATATGGATAACTACATAGAATTTGGTAATCTACCTTAATTTATATTAGTTCAAAAGTGCACGTTTTACAGACATTATGCATTGGTTCTTAAAGAAATGATGATGTCAAATAAATATTTCACAAAATATATAAAAGATTATCATTACATAAAATATAGTATATTAGTTGTGTTTTAATTCTAAGTACAACACAACTAACAACAATGCTTAATACTCAGCGAGTGAATGAAATCTGATACTAAAATGAATGGAGAGAGGAAAGAAATATCCATAATTTGAGAAAAAGAGAACACAAACTAATGGATGTTAGTGTCTCTGTTCTTCAAATCATGAAGACAAACAAATAAATTTTATGGGCAAAACAAATTTAATAAATAAATAAATAATCCAATATTAGTAACATTAGTAACAGTAAATAATCAACAAGTAACATTTACACACAGTTCTTGCTTTATTTAAGTGCAATTTTCTAAAAGGTCCCTAGCACTTTCAGGTCTTCAGCTCATCTTTGGGTCAAGTGGACTCCCAAAGATAAGCTAAAACGGTCTGAAAGTGGTAGGAATGTTTTTAGAATGTTTACATTGAAATAAGATAGGAACTATATGTAAATAAATAATATTTGAACATTGAAGTTGTATTTCTAGTTGGAAAAAATACATAAATAAATAAATACTAAGATACATTTTTTTAATTTTTGTTGAAAATATTTTAATAAAAATATTATATTTTAAGTGACAATATTTTAATTATAATATTTTATTATTTATATTTAATGAAGGATAACTGAAAAATACTGTTTATACTTTTAAATTAAAAATATTTTTCATAATTACCAATTATAAAATAATTACAACTAAGTACAGTAATTTAAATTTAATTATGTAATTTTCATTAAAGCTACATTCATAGTGACTGTATCATTCAATAAACGATTCTAAATAGCTTATTTCAAGAGTTAGTAACACTTTCTTTGCTAAGATCTATATTTTCAGCTTCAGAAAATTTTGAAGGTTCAAAAAATAAATCTATTTAGTTTTGCAAAAATGACTATAGTTTTGATTATTATTCTATTAAAAAAAGAGACAAACGGTGTACTCTTGTTAATCTGAATCAACCCAAAACAGTTTTGCTTAGTTCTTTTGAACGTTTAGTTTTTGTTTAATTATGAGAAATTAATGTGGTAATTTGCAGTACCACATAGTAAATAGAACAGTGAAATTAATATTAAATTTATTATTGTTTTTATTAACTCTTTTACTAAAAAAAATAGACAAAAACAATGAAAACCATTCCTAATAGTCACAATATAGCACTTACAACTCGAAATCACGAGTTTGCACGTCATGAAGCAATGCGCAATTGTCCAGCGCCATCTTTGTGACTGTTTGTGACTTGTTTACGTTTTGTGTGTGTTCACGTGCGTTTTAACTGGAGTTCTTGTGTTGTTTTTTTCGTCGCGAATATCACTATGGTGATTTGTTGTGTAATTGGGTGTAATGCTAGTTCACTCAAGAACAAAGGAACATCATTTTTTAAAATTCCCGGCATTATTTGTCATCAAGGATCTCAAACTGAGGAGCTTTCACGACGAAGGCAAACTGCATGGCTCTCGAGAATTAACCGGAAAAATTTCGTTACGAATAAAGTGAACATCAATACAAGAGTTTGTCAGAAACATTTCATTTCAATATTTACGTTAATAAACACTAAGTTATATTTTAAAACCTAAAAGAGTTTACTGATTTGCTTATATTAATTTAGTTAGGTATAATGCATTTATAAACGAATAACTAACGTAATTTCAGGCTTTAGCTAGTGCAAACTTATAAACATTACACGTTAAAACGAAAAGCAAGTAGACTTATTATATGCTAGTTTCAACTAGAAAATAAAGGTACTGAACAATTTGAATTAAAAAATTTCCACGGCTGTTTTTAATTAGACTTTTACTTTCAGACAAAAATTCTTACTTAAGAAATACGTAAAAACACGAGTTTAAACAAACAAAAGAAAACATATCTTTCCAAGCAATATTACTTCGCTGTTATTCATTACTTTTACTTTTATATCAGGAGAAACCCAGCCACTTGTTAAATAGTTATGGGCCTCTAAAGATTTACAAGCTTTCATTTGTGACAGGGTGTAGAAATTTGTTGTAAAAACCAAATAGTTTATAATGTCACCAAATTCTACTTTCGGCCACAACTCTTGATATACGACGAAGTCTGATAAACTGGCTTCGTATGGATCGCCTTGACATAACGAAATTTTCTCTTCGTACAGAGCTGCATCTCGTCCTGTTAGACTGCTAGAATAGCTTGCAAGAAAAGAATCTTTTTTAACTTAATCCATGATAATAGAACTGCAGTATTTTTGTACGTTTAAACTAAAAAAAAAGACGTCGAATAACAGACCACATAGTAAATAGAACAGTGAAATTAATATTAAATTTATTATTGTTTTTATTAACTCTTTTACTAAAAAAAATAGACAAAAACAATGAAAACCATTCCTAATAGTCACAATATAGCACTTACAACCAAAATCAAAGTTTGCACTTGAACAGCATACATCCTAATCAACAGTACTTTTAGTACTTGACAGTATATTTTTATTAATATGACAAATTTGTAAAATTGGTAGCATCTATTTGTTAGTTTAGTTCCATCTAATAGCACCTATCAATGTTGGACAGATATAATTTCATGCCTTTTATAAAAATATTCTTTTACTATAAAAAGCATTAAATTGTTGTTTTATTTCAAAAAAGATTATAAGTTAAATTATATATTTGAAGAGCTTTTCTTAACGAAGGTAGTTAAAATTTTTAATTAAACATGTTGAATTTTTATTGGATAATAATTAATAATCAATTTGCAATTTGGCTAGAGGTAGGTGATTAAGTAACCTTTAACTTCTGTTGTCTCTAACAATCTATCTCTAACAAAACTGATTATTAATTAGCCTTAATATGGTCTGATAAAAATATAGAAAATTGTTGGTAATACAAATGTATTGGATTGTTGTGTGTGTTGTTGTTATATTATAATTTTCATTTATTCTACAGTTAATGGCAATTATAAACATAATGCCAGTTTTAAGTAAAAAGTAACATTATGTATAATCTTTAATATAAAATAAAGGATCAAAGGAAAATCATAAAAGCCACTAAAGCAAAGAGGGGGAGCTCTTGGCTTTTCCAACCATTTGGTATAATTTTTTTGCATCACCTAAATGGAACCTCTGTGTTGCAGTATTTGGCATATAATACAATATTTCTTTTCTGTTTTATATATTCCACTGAAAAATATGTTTTCATTATTGGTGATTCAAATTTTATTGACAAGTGCAGGAATTGAACAAAATCCTGTGCCATTACAACAAACCCCCTCAAGAATAGATTTGGAACAACAGAACATGCAAAAAAAAAAAAAAGAGCAGTCCTTGTAAATTTAACAAGAAAGTATCTGCTGAAGTGGTTAATTTTGACTTAGATTTGGATGCAGTGCTGGAACAAGCTAGTAATATATTTCAATCACAGAAAGATACAGATTCACAAATTAAGTTGGTCTTACAATCTTCTTTGTTACTTTGAGCCTAAACAACTCAAAATGAGGTATATTAATTGAAATCACTACATAGGTTAATGAGAGAGTTTTACTGATATTAATACGCAATAAAAATTTTTTAAATCAGATGTTCAATCTTTAAAAAAGGATAATAAAGCTATCCAATCTGAATTAAAAGCCACTGGAATTTTAGATAGACTGTCTGAATAGCAAAATCTTGTCAAGAAACTTGGTGATGTTGTATTTTCCTTTCTCTTCATCAGACTATTAAATTAACTTGGGCAAAAAAATATAAAAATTTAATTTGGAAATAAAAATGAAAATTACTAGATTTAGAAATTTAATTAATAAATTAATAACCTCAGCACACATTGGTAATCCAAGCAAAAAATATATCAAACACAACACATTGACAACTACATCTTTTTTCTGTCTGAGAGACTTCCATTCATCATGTAAAGCAGTAATCAATGTTTCACACATAGTAAACTGTAAAGATAAAGGTTTGATTTTCCTATGCACCAATATAAAATTTAGTTCAATGAAGTAGCATATGAATTATTTAGTTCAAATGTTTAGGTGTTTGTTTATATGCTGTACCTGTTTGGTTATTGACATACCTAGATAAAATTAAAATGATCCAGCTACAATTTTTATGAGTATGTTGCATCATTCTGTCTTAGCTTTGTAATTACATTAGAATTTGGTAAATTTCCATTAAAAACTTGTATTTTTAATGCTAAGCAAAATTCTCTTTCTAGCATTTTTATAAAATATTCAATTGTTGATATACCAGCTTCTATAAAAATTCTATTCAAAATTATGTTTTCACACTAGAATTACTCTGTGGATCAGTTCACTATCAGATGTTATTACAAAACCAGGCTTTAATCCTAGTTTAATTTTGGAGAATAGTAAGACCTTTCAAGATTATTGGTCTCAGATATAAACTACAGCGATTGTTTAGATGTAGTCAGTTGGATCAAGAAAAAATAAATAAATCAATACAGTATTTCACCATTGGTATTTGGAATGTTTAGTACATAATGATTATGTACTTGATTACAATCTGTACTAAGAGGTGACATCCTTATTTCTACAAATCAGACTGAGTAAATTTCCCATTAAATACAAAAATCATATTATTCTTTTATATCAAAATTTGTGTATATTCTATGGAGACCCTCAAAATTCTATTGCCTAACTATTTTTTATACTGTGTAGTGTTTCAAGAATAGAGAAAAAACTATTTGGTGATATTCAAGAGAAGAATTATTATTCATTATCGTCTAACCAATCCATATATAAATATATGAAATTTGTTAAATTAGTATTTAATTATCTCAACTGTGACTAAAATATTTTTATTTTGTTATTTATGCATATTGCATATAAATAGATTAAACCTGTTACAATTACAACCATTAAATATTTGTGTAATTAAAAGATTTGTAAAATTTTTTTCCAATTGTAATGGAGTTTTTTCTCATATTTGTAAACATTTTTTTTTCCTTTTATACTCCAGAATAGAGGGAATAAGCCTAAATCAATAAAATTCAATTCAGTTCAATTAAAATAAAAGATCAAATAATCACATGCCTGAAAAACTAAAATTGTGCATTTGAGAATTAACAAATTAAATATATAATGGATTTATTTTGTCCTATACTGTAAATAGAAAAGAGCAACAAACAAAAAATATTATAAATATATCAAGTAAAAAATAATTAAAGATTAACACCTACCGTAAAGCCAAGAAATTGAAAGACATTCAATTAATGAAATTATTAACAAAGACCATGATGCTGAATAAGAATCTAATAGCTGGAATATATAAATACCTCCCTAAAAGATAAAACAGTTATAATTTTAAAAAATAATATAAGAATGAAAAATGAAAATTACTAGATTTAGAAATTTAATTAATAAATTAATAACCTCAGCACACATTGGTAATCCAAGCAAAAAACATGTCAAACATAACACAATGACAACTACATGTTTTTTCTGTCTGAGAGACTTCCATTCATCATGTAAAGCAGTAATCAATGTTTCACACATAGTAAACTGTAAAGATAAATATTTATACTTAAAATAATAATTTAAAGTTTAATTCTAATATCAATATAAAAGTTAACCTATGTTAATATTGCAAAAATAAAAATATTTTTAAGTTTAAATATTAATTAGATGTCAATCAATATATATGTCCTTAAACTAATTTTTTGTTTTATTTCAGAAAATCATTTTAACTAAATATTATTTTTTAATAAAACAATTTATCTTACACCAGAGTTTTTTAATTAACTTTTTTTTATGTGGGCTAAATATAATTCACAACAAAACTCCACAGGCCATACCAAAGAAAGAAGTGATAAAAAAACAAACATACTTATGCTTTAAAAAATCAAAGTATCCATTTAATTTTATGCAAAAATTTTAAAACTAAGTAACTTTTAAGGCAAAATATAAACAATAATGTGTAAATAAATGCAGATAAATGAGATATTTGATACTGTTTGTTGGATAAAATACTCTAAAAAGCTGATTTGAATTTGATTTTTTAAATGCAGATTAATTTCGATATTTATATTTAATGTATACTACTTCATGTTAAAAAAATATTTGTTTCTAGTAGGAAAAATGAAAAATTTTTCATCTATTATCATAGATATTTGTTTATTTTCTCTGGATTTTTACATTTTTCATCTGGCATTTGTGATACTTCATGAATAATCATAACCAGCAATGAGTTGCTTAACTTTTCCAGCAACATTTGGTAGTGCCATCTGTTATAATATTTCACTAAAAAACTTTTTACACTTTTAATTATTATAAAACAGCAATAAACTTAATTTTGAGGGTAAGAATGGGTTTATAAAAAATTGCAAATGCTAATAATGAGTAAAATCATCATTAAGTCCAACCCTACTTGAGATATAATACAGCCCCTTTTATCTCCACACCCCCTCAACATTTAATCACCCAAAATTTTAATAGCATCAATCCCCTGATAATTAAACCTCCCTGCAAAATTTCAAAAATTTTTGATGAAAAGCACTGGAATTATTAAGCTTCAAAGGGAGTGAACAAAATCATGGCACACACTAACATCTATACATACAGAAAAAAATCCCCAAATTTTTTTGAATTTCTCAATGTTTCAAGGTCTCGAGTCTAAAAAAATTAACAATCTTGGGGGGCCATTTTTTGACTGATCACCATACTTTCACTCTGTTATGTATAATAGCTGGAAAAGTAAGAAGGTATTTGTGAAGTATGTATATGACATAATTCATGCATGTAGGCTATATACATGAACTACAGTCAAACCTCAGTTTTTGACCAACTTTTACAAATGAATTACGTTAAAAACTGAAACAAATTTTTCCGTAAGAAACAAAATAAAATGAATTAACCCATTTCTGACAAAAATAAAACTTTTTTTTTGTTTTTATCTTTTTATCTGTATTTCATGCATAAAAATGCCTACAAATTCAAAATAATATTATAATATATATTATATTATATTAATAAATTTGTGTTATTTAATTTGACTTAAACATCTTTAAACATGAATTCTTGAATGCCATTTATATTATGTGACTGTCAATTAATGCAGTTTTTAATTAATTTGATTTAAATTCAACTGAAACCCATACCAAACACAGAAGTCGTATCTCTTCTGCATGCACATTGAAATTAATTTAAATAGTAACATCATTGATAATTCACGTTGTGATGTCTAATGACGTAAGGTGATCTTGACACCACTAACTTCTGAATCAGTATTCCTGTTGTTGATTGGTCAAGCTGTCAACTTTCTTTAACATAGGGCATATAGGGAATTGATCGTCTGTCTCTCTCTAATCTGTGGCCTGCTCTTGCCAAGTGGCTTGTTTGGGAACAGAGTTATCATTTGTCAACCACGGCAAATACGAGTTCAAAATTTTGTTCACGAACAGATCTGTTCAAAAAGGGAGTCATTTGAAAACAGAGGTTTGACTATATCTTTTTATACCAAACAATAGTTAGTATAATCACACTGCTATAATTAAAATAATCAACATTTTATGATATCATCAATAATATAAAACTTTATTTAAATAACAAAAAATAACTCAACACTATATCCAACATTATTTTATGTCAGAACTAGGGAGTAAAATTAAGAAAAAGTAATATTTCTGATTAGAAGTAAGATGTTCTGTTTTCAATTTTAAAAAAAATCCAGAAATGAGTTGCTTAACTTTCCTTGTAACATTTAAAACTGCATGTGAGGCACCATCTGTTATATTTTATTATAAAAAACAGTATATTTTTAATTATTATAAAATGGCAAAATGCTTAATTTTGAGGGCAGAGATGAGTTTTATAAAAAATTTCAAATGCTAATCAACAAGTAAACAAGTAAAATCATCATTAAGTCTGACCCTACTCATGACATATGACCCTTTTATCTTCCCACCCCATTGATCTTTAATCACCAAAATATAATAGCATCAATCTCCCTAATACACAAACCTCCCTGCATAATTTCAGAAATTTTCAACAAAAAGCACAAGAGTTATTAAGCTTCAAAGAGGGTGAACAAAATTATGCCCCCCACATAACATCCATACATACAGAAAAAAAATCCTTAAAGTTTTTTGCATTTCTTGACGTTTCAAGATCCCAAGTCCAAAAATGTAAAAATCTTAAGTATATCATTTTTTTGACCAATCACCATACTTTCCCCTCTGTTATATATAACAAAGCAAGGAAAGTCAAAAATGTCAGCCTACTTCTTAGTGTTTCTTTTACCAGGTTATTTTAATTAATAAATATATTAATTATAGTTTACAGTTTATAAACACTAATTAATTTAAAAATAACTATACATTATTCTATTAAAGTTAATAATTTGACACTTACCTGACTGTCAAGCCCAAGTGTAATCAACATAAAAAAAAATAAAAATGACCAAAGAGGTGATACAGGTAATTTTGTGACAACTTCTGGATAGGCAATAAATGCTAGACCTTCTCCTAAATTACATAAATAAATTATAAATTTCACAATAATATTAAATTTATTTAAAGATAACATAAATTAATTTGGTACCTGATTTCACAACTTCATCTACAGGTACTTTCAACGTATAAGCCATAAAACCCAGTATGGAGAATATGGCAAACCCAGCAAATACACTGGTTCCACAGTTAGATACAGATATCACAATAGCATCCCTAAAATTTAGTTAAATAAATAATTAAAATTAGTAACTTAATAATGGTTACTAGCAGTGATGAATACAAGGAGAGGGCTAAAGGAGTGTAAGTCCTACTCAATGACACAAGAAAAATTAAAATTTATTTGATCAAACTTCAGAATACTGTTTTTAAAAACATTTATGATGGAAAATACGGTTTATCAGACTACCCTTAATACAATCAATTGAGTACAAGTTAACAAAACATATTAATTAATCAAATATTTTTAAGTTTTGAGTTAGCCCCCTTTGGGTACTTGTGGATCCACCGCTAATTACTTGTATTAGAATCACCACAAAAATTTTTAAAAACTGAGATTGTTAAGATTCTGTACAATGAGTATATGTTACCTATAGCAATTATTTTTGAAAGGATTATAACTTGCAAGTGTTAAAAGTCCACCAAATCCTGGTCCTAAAGAATAGAAAATCTGTGTAGCTGCATCTACCCATACCTAAAACAAAGGAAGTTTCATATAAACTTTTTTACACTGCAATACAAATATTTATAGTCATACCTGTGGTTCTTTTAATTTTTCCCATTTAGGAACTATGTAGAAATATACACCGTCAGAAGCACCTGGTAATAAGGCACCACGAATCAATAGGATGAGAAGAACAACATAAGGAAATAATGCCGTGAAGTATACAACCTAGTTAAAAAATAAAATGTAATATATAAATAAATAATAAATACAGTATATGAAAAGAATTACATAACTGCATTGAGAGTACACACTTTGTAAAGTTAAAAATATAACATAGAGCCAAATAAATTGACGAATTATCAGGTTATAACATGACTATGTAATTAGCATTTAATTAAATACAAAGTCATGTTATAGCCTGATAATTTGGCAGTTTGTTTGGCTTTAACTATAAATCAGGTTTTTGAGGTAAAATATAAATTATTATTATTTATGTAACATTCTTTGCTAAAAATTGTTCTCTATAAATTTACTTTAAATTTGAATTAAAAGAATAAGGAAAAATTCTAATCCAACTAGAAATTGAAATCAGTTTCTCCAGATGGCAGTACAAGCTGTTATTGCTTGGATACTGTGACAATATGCATTTCATGGAACAATTTTTACAAGCCAGTAATATACAGTTGTTCATTTTATATACTGGGTATCAGTAATGAAAGCTACCTGTTATTATTTTCATAATTCAAATTTTAGCTTAAACCATGGTATTTTATACATATATTAACTTTTTATTACTACAAAGATATTTTATAACAACTAAGTAAACAGAATTTCTTTTATTTTAATGTTTCCATTTAGAAGCATTACTAGTGCCTATTATTTCCTACTCTGTATAGATTCAGTAAGACCAATAGGCCAATAGTGGTAAGCAAAATACTCAATCATCAATGAAAAATTCCAAAGATTTTAACACAGATCCGAGCCGCTCTGTAGAAAGACACTATGGTTAAACTGACATACACTTTTGCCACCTCAAACATGGTGAACTGAATTTTCTTATAAAATACCAATGGGTTGTACGGCCATTTCATCTAAAGCAGCTCAGAACCAAAACTACAGAGTACAATTCTAATTTTAATTAGAATTGTAATTAGAACCAAAACTAACATATGGTTAATGTTACCTTAGGTAGCCAAGATGGCAGCTCGTCTGTAATTCCAGCAAGGAAACAGTGGGACTGCACGTTCTAACCTAACCTAACCTATTCTAATAAATTACCATAATTATTAGCAACCAAATTATTAGAATAGGTTAGGTTAGGTTAGGTTTGGTTAGAACGTGCGTCCCACTGTTTCCTTGCTGGAATTAGAGACGAGCCGCATCTTGGCTACCTAAGGTAACATTAATCTAAAGGGACCAGATATGTTAGGTTGAAACGCAGGACGCTTCTGTGTTGTGGGAGCTAAAAATGGGGTGGACCTCCAACATACATGTATATAATAATAATAACTAATTCATTAATAAATAATTTAGTAGAAAAATATATAAATACACAAATGCATAAATAAACTTAAACAATTGTTTTTTCTATAAAGAGTTTTTTTCACAACTTGATGGCGCTGTTTGTATATCTGTCATGGTATGCTTAGAACGGCCACTAGGGGCGCTCCTAGATATTATTTAAATTAATAATAAATTCAGTATATTATTATTGCAATAGGAATTTATTATTGAATTATTGATATGAATTTATTATTTATACCACGGAATGACACCGTTGCTGCTAGAACGCCCACTAGGGGGCGTCCCGGGCCACTAGTAGTAAAAGAAAACAACTTTGTGCTCTTGACAACTTGCGAACATGTTGAAAATGTTACATGACCAAATGCGGGACACTTTCCGGGACAGTGTTCAATGCGGGACTAACAACCCAAATCCGGGACAGTCCCGCGCAATCCGGGACGTCTGGTCACCTTACATTAACCCCATTGACTATTACTGTATAACGTCGTACTAGAACTAAATTTTATGAAAATCGCCCTGTAACTTGACTAGATCATTGTAAAATATCTACATTATAAAATTACATTGACTTCATTGGTAAGAAATCCTTGAGTAGAAGTAAAATTCTTACAATAAACAAACTGTCACATGCTAAAGGGAGCGACGAGTACGTTGCCAGAAAAATCTAAAATTTCGAAAAAGTCAAATATTTTGGGCACTCTGCCGACTCTCCTCATCACAGTGTACCACTCAGGTTGCTAACCTCGCGGGAGATAATTATCGTGCATCCTCCTTGAAATTAACGTACAGCCATCTCGATCAAGGTTATAAATTCTAACTTTACTTATTATTTTTGCTATTTTTTAAAAAATTTTTGTTTAATAACTGTATAAATATGTGTATTCTTCTGTTGATTCATGTATATTAACAGCAGAAATAATTTTCAACAATATGAAAAGTATAATTTCGGCAGCCTGAAACATTTTTCCAGTACCTTATAAAGTTGAATATAATTATCTAGTGAATTGGATGAATGAAATTATGAAATACGAACTGTTTATATGGATGCTTCTTAATAATCCATCAAATTGGCAAGAGGTGGAAGAAACATGCACTGCTTTGAGAAAAACTCGGAAATTAATGACAATAATCTTTTCAGTCAATGTCGTGGAAAACTATATAATTTCAATTTTTTTTTACCAAAATGTTAAAAATTAGGGATTAACAATGTTTCAAATGTGTTTTGTAATGTTTGAAAAATGTTCCATGTTATTTAAAATAAATTTAATTATATACATGTCCCACTTTTTCATTTTTGGAAATCTGGCAACTTTAAAACATTCATCACAGCGAGTTCAGTGTAGCATTCAGTAATTCTCTGTGTTCGTGTTCGGAATGTCTGAAGTTACAAATTGGCCGACTAGAGTCAGATTTATTAATTGTCATTAATAGCATTAGATTAAAGCATTAATAGTCATAATTACGCCAGTGCATCCAAGAGTTAACCTAATCATTTGCTATCCGCAAAGCACGATTTCGCATAAACAAGACTTTATTGTAAATAGTGTCTACTGTTGAAGCACATCATATGGTTAATGTTACCCTAGGTATCGAAGATGGCGGCTCGTCTCCGATCCCAGCAATCAGAAGACAGGGAACAGTGGGGACGCATGTTCTAACCTAACCTACAACCTATTTTAATAATTTTGTTGGTAATAATTATGGTAATTTATTAGAATAGGTTAGGTTAGGTTAGAACATGCGTCCCCACTGTTCCCTGTCTTCTGATTGCTGGGATTGGAGACGAGCCGCCATCTTCGATACCTAGGGTAACATTAACCCATCATATACAGTATATTCGTCTCTTACAGGTAACAAGTATTTCACCTGTAATTTTATAAACTAATTGAATAAGCAAGATTTTCAAAGCAAAAGTCAAACTCATATTCCCTTAAACTGTATAATTACCCAAAAGTCAAATTAATATAAAATCTAGGTTAATGTTACCTATGGTTCCAAGAAGGCGGCTCGTCTCTGTTTCCAGCAAGGAAACAGTGGAGGACGCACGTTATATCCTAACCTAACCTACTCTAATAAATTACCATAATTATTACCAACAAAATTATTAAAATAGGTTGTAGGTTAGGTTAGAACGTGCGTCCCCACTGTTTCCCTTCTTTTATTTGCTGGAATCATAGGCGAGCCGCCATCTTGGAACCATAGGTAACATTAACCAAAATCTATAAATAACTTTTCGATAATAAGATTATTGTTATCCTTTTTTTATTTGTATTTTAATCTTTTGTTATGGATGTTATTTTCGAGGAGGATACCAATTGTTTTATGACATTTCCTTAAGTATATGCAATAAATAAACAAATTTATTACCCTTCCTGAAGATTTAACACCTTTGATAAGACATGCTGCAACAATAATCCATGCTAATAATAGACAAAGAACAAGTTGCCATTTAAGGTTACCAAAGTTCTCAATAGTGTCACTTGTACCTAAAACGTAATTCCTAAAAAAAGTATAAATATATTTAGAATCCAAAAATATAGTTTTTTAACATAATAATTTTTGCAATTTGTTTGACCAGATTACCAAAGGGACTTTACTATCACTAGAAAACAGAACTATCACTCCTTACGGATAATTCTGATAAAAAAAATTTTCATAAAATTGGCATGTCAAAAAATTAATTTTTGAAAAATCGATATGAAAGAACATAAATCGACATTTATCAAATATTTTCAAAAGAGAAAAAGACACTGGAATGTATCTAATGTTTATGGTTGTTCTACTGGTATTCGTGTCAAACTTGCAATACACGAAACAAAATATTTGTAATTCAAACTAACGCATAATATTCTTCACTGGAAGATATGCGCTTTGTAGCTCTATTAAGTGTAGTATAAGAATTATCAGTTTCATTCAAACAATGTGTCGCATTAAAACTTTGAAAGCCAGGAATAGAATTACAATACGCTACAGGATCGTAACATGTATTATTCCAATATGTAAGATTCTGCTGTATGCATTGTTTGTTTTGATCTTCGTTATAACAATCTGCAAAAAATAAATAAAAAACAATCAAATGAAATTAGCAATTCCAGAACAAAAGCAATATAATATGTCTGATTTCAATCGAATTCATAAATATTTACTGTTTTGTCTTGTGACTTACCGATTGAATTCCAAGAATTTCCACAAAATTCCCATCCTAATTGACTCGTAAACGAAGCAAACGTATAAAATATTGACCAGGCTATTATCATATTGTAATATAATACCACTAAAAATGATACCATTAACATAGCATATCCTACACCTGAAAAAAACAGGAAAAATTTCTAATCGAAAATTCTGAAAATGAAGAAACGTATTTTATATCTAAAAAACTTATGATAATTATAAAAATAAAAAGTTTAATAATTTACAATAAGGACAGTTAAATCTTCCATTAACTTCAGAATGTACTGTACATGATGCATTATACACTGCATTAAGTGTGCATAGTATCCTATTAGTGTATTTTGATTTCTTTTTAAAATAAATTAGAATAATAACTCGCTATCTCCTAAATAGTTGGTGTAAACTTGGTTCACTTTAGAATTGAATTCTCCATATGTAGTAATGAGATCGACATAGAATTTTAAGTTCTAGAGTTTGAAAGCCACGTAACTTGATAATAACAAGGTTGTTTTCATTGTAAAATCGCACATAATACGTATTGAAGAGTTCTCCATTTAATATTTACGGGGAAGATGCATTTACAAGTATTTATTGACGCTTTACGAGGATGACAATATTTAGAAGGACGCTAAATCGAGGTTCGACTACAGGTTATTGTATTTCATATAAATACAGTTATACACAAAACTCTAATATATTATTCTATTTTAAAAGCTACAATAAATGTTAAATTTTTTAACTTTAATAAGGCATTTTTAATAAATTAATTTGTAGATACAGTCAAACCTCGGGTTACGAATGCTCCTGTTTACGAACAAAATTTTCAATGCCATATTTGCTCCGATTGCCATACGATAACTCTTATTAGGCTGTTTTTATATTTTTATATTTTTGTATATTATAATATTAATGTTTAATATAATATTTATTAATACTAGGTAGCCAGTTAATTAAAATAATAAAATACTAATTAAATAATCAATTTAAATTTAAATCAAAGCAATTAAAACATAACATTTCGGTGTGGATAAAGTACTTGTCTGTCTTCATTGAGTCACTATTTATAGCACTTTTTGTTGCGCTAGTTTCGGTTTCGGTTGGTGGTGACGGATCATTTTGCTTTTAATATGTATATATAAAATTGATATAGATTATATTATATTGCATTTGTAGGCATTTTTATGCATGGAATGTTGCTAAAAAGATTTTTAAAAAAGCTTTGTTTTGGGGGTCGGAAACGGATTAATCCATTTTACATCGTTTCTTATAGGAAAACTTGTTTCGGTTTGAGAATAAAGCAGTTTCCGAACAACTTTTAGGAACGAATTGTTCGTCGAGGTTTGACTGCATTTCATATTTAAAAATTAAACTTCGTACATTACGACAAAGATGACATCTAACAAGTAAGTGACAAGTAGCTAAGTAAACACGCCAATTACACATTGCAGATCATTTCGTCCGAAACAGCCTATACTAGGGGTGGTCAACCCTTAGCACGCATGCCAAACTTGGCACGCCAACGACTTTTTTTCCGGCACGCAACCAAGCGCTTACCTTAAAAAAATCAATATCCGAGTTCTTGTTGAGTTGTATATTTCAATTTAATAGAATACAGTTTTATTAAGTAGAACGATACTAAATAAAAATTTAATAAAGAAACAAATACTATCAACTGTTTTGATAATAGCAAGAAAATGAAACAAACATCCTATTTCCATCTCCGCGATACACTGACTTACAAGCAGTTGCCGATTTAGTAGATAATCCACTGAATATAGCTTTCTCATCGTCTAGCCACTCCCAAAAATTTCGATCGGTGCGTGAGAAAATTTTGCATCATAGATTTGGTGATGTTGGCACGCACATTTAAAAAGGTTGCCCACCCCTCGCCTATGCCATTAACTTTGCTGCTTGTCACCTAAACACATCAAAAGTTTCTATATTTAATGTTGAAGCATTTTAATTGTATCACTAAATACAAACTGATTTTAGATTACGAAACTAGAGAAAACGTCTACAAATATACACATTTTAACTGTTTAAATGCATTTAATATTATGTAAAGTATGCTATAATTCATTTTAGTTTTTTCTTTTATGTTTTTGATATTAAATTTCTGAAGTATTTGTGAAGTACAATACAAAGCTTAACTCCAGTAATCTTTTAATAGTAACTTTAAAAGTTAACTCCGTTTACAGGATTCATATCTCACATTATTACTAATGTATAGTATATATTATATCAGGATTTTAAAATTTTTAAGTGCAATAGTCGGTCTAAAAAGCATGATCATGCAAATAGAATGTATAATAAGCTGTTAGCCTCTTATAATATTAATGCTTTAGATATAAGTAATTCCCAAATTATGAACGAATTCTATTCTTTAAAACATTCGTAACCCAAATTCATATTTATTTCGGAATAATTTTGTGTTATTAAAATTCGTAAGCATAGTTAGGTATATAATGCATACAAACGGAAATAAAAATGTTGCCAAAACACGTGTTAAATGCTTCAAGATATTAATTTCTTCGCCTTCGAGCATAATTTATTTTAATAGAAAATTAAATATATTAAGGTTATGTTAATATCTTACCCGTAAGAATTGGACTTAATCGTTTAAATAATATATTAGCACCAATTCCAACATACTGTCCAAGAGATAATTCCAAAAAGAACAATGGAAGTCCGCAAAATGCTAACATAAGTATGTAAGGAACAAGAAACGCACCTGAAAGAAATATGTATATTCATTAATTATTTGTAAATATTCTATTATTTATTTATATTTTAATCAAATTTCCTATCAAGAATATATTTATTTCTGAATGATTTTAGTATAGAAGATTTTAACACATCGTACTTTAAAGATCATATCGCATAAAACCAAATTAGACTTGTGGTCCTAAACTATAATATATAGGAAGCCTTTTCTCTTCCACTAAATAACGATGAATTTAAAAGTACGAGACTTGTTTAACTTGTGTAAATTCAATCTCGACATGTTAATAGAGTATCTTCTATTTTAAACTATGAAATTATTTATTAAATTTTAAGCAAATTTTTACGCTATATAAAATACATACTCCCTGAAAATTTAAAGCATTTATACTATATTAGTTTGTACTTTACATACCTCCTCCATTTTTATAACACAGATATGGAAATCTCCATACATTTCCGAGACCTACAGCATAACCTAAACAAGATAGAAAGAATTCGCATTGGTTGTTCCATTGTCCCCTATTCTCATCGAAGTTAACTGGCTGCACCTGCATGAAAAAAAAATTATAATTAATTATATAGCTATTTTTCACTGCAAATTCAGAAGTAAATTAAATTTCAAATGAATGCGACCTTCATTGATTTGTAAATGTCTAAGTTCAGTTACAATTATAGTTACATAGAACAAAGCAGAAGTAAAATATACTGGAAGTTAAACAATGCTTATAGCTTAGATATATTATTTTCACTTGAAAAATTATACACAATTACTATTTTTGTGGAAGAATTGCATTCATTTAGTTTGAATATAACCTTAATGAATAATGAAATTCGAATATTATCATATTTAAATGCTTATATGTTCATTAATTGAATGAGTGTTTTAACACGCTGCGTTCTCAAATTTTTCTGTCTTAAATTTCCTATTATCAAGCCATTTCTCAAGAATCTGTTAAAAGGATAATTACAAAATTGTATACAGTATATCACGTATACGGTGATTTTGAGTATCAAAGCACATCCGTTATATCTGAATCAGAACACCGGAAACAAACTGTATCAGTAAAAGAATTTCAACGCGAGTTGTAATTAAGGGTCCCTAAATTTTTTTGGTAAATTGAGTAATGAAAAGAAACTTTCTCTCCACGACTCAATTTACCAATTTGCACTTTAATTCTGAAATAAACTGCATGTATAATAATTTGTAGCGTATATTATTTCTTTTATTTATAATCGTTTATATTATCGGAAATAAAATAAGCGAAATATAACTTATTATTTTTAGAAGAGATACGATAATATCTTGTCTGAAATCTAGTGAAATGCTTTCTTAAATATATGAAATCCGTTGACTCTATTCTGCATAATTTTGCTTGTTTCGTGAAGAAATTTCACTGTATTGCGAAATCTTTTCGATCATTACTGTAGTTTATGCAATCCTTCATCTTATCTTTCCTTTTATTCGTGAAATCTGTCGATTGAGTCGTGCAATAATGTGAGAATAAATGAAAATTTTTTCAATAGTTTTTAATACACACATTAATATTTGCAAAACTCTTCGATAAGTTCTGCAGAGGAGTGTAAAATATTCGATATATAAATGAAAAATACGTTTTGTAAAGAACTGTACGTTTACACTAAGAAGTCGAGAAGTTAAAAAAATATTAACGTTATTTAAAATTATAACCACGCACAAATTTCATGAAAACAAATATTTTTCGAGTTATTGATAAATTGTTCTATTTTTACACATGACTAAAATGTATGCTTCGAGATAAATTACATTATTCCGGTCCTTGAATTCTGCTTCCTTAAGAGAGATGATGTTTCATAATAATCCCGTTAAGCTACTTTTCGAGCCAAGTTTTTGCCAATTGCTACTTGTCAACTACGAAACTTTATAGCTTACTTTACCTCCCTTATGTACAACGAAGACAAATCCAAATACACTCGTAAGCGTTACATCACTTAGTACAATCTTTTGTGACCATTTTTAGCTCTAGCTTATACTCCAGAAAGCAAAACATTATTATATCTAAGATATTTTTTACGATAAATATTTTATACTGTTTCTAGCTACGTGGTTGCTATTAGGCAAAGGCAGTCTAGCTTACTTTCCAGAACAGTTACTTCTGGCGTATACTTGTCGATACTTCATTTCTCAAAATCAATTACTAACTAGGATCCTAAATCATATACTGTATCAAGTATCGTGTGTTACGGACTTTATTTTACATAAAATTATATAAAAGAGGCCTCATAAAGTTCATACTTGACTAGATCCTCTCACAAACTAAAATTGCCACCGAGCTCACAAAATATTCAAGTTGCGTATGTCAATATATACAAATATTATACAATATTTCATTTGTTTACTTAATAATTATAATTGATTAGTGCCATGTATTAATCTCTGATTTAATGATAATCTTTGCGGAAATTTTTAGTTTAATGGTAAAATATGTTTCAGTAATAAACTGTGAAAATCTTCACATTCTATTATAATGTTTATTCAAAGATAAGAAAGAGAACAAAGTGAATACTGATTTTATAGATGAGAAAAATCAACGATATTTTTCAATGTGTTAGAGATAAGCTATTTTTTTCAGATATACAGTACAGTATTTATATCAGATTACACACTCTACTAAAGAAGTGGGCCAAAATATTCTGATAACAATTTCTTTTGCCTACTTTTCGGAAGAATTCATCTAAATAGTTCTGCGATGTAGTGTTTTCTCCAATCAAGATTCCTCGATATAGTATATTTCTTAATAGGGTCATTCTCATAAAGCCCCAATAAATACTTGTGAATGGATTTTTCTCATAAATATTAAAGAATCTTTCGATTTCTGTTAATTACCAAATGCCCGATTTTGCGTTGTAAACATTGAATCACCAAATCATGTGACTTTCAAACTTATGCGTAGATTTCATATATATATAATTCATATAATTGTTATTCTTTGAAGTTCTTCAGTTTAGTGCCATATTCGATTTATGGCCAATTTTAGAGAAGAAAAAATAATGGCGCTATATCATTCTAACTCCGTTATGGTTTAGAATTTCCACCTTTTAAGGCAATCTTTAGTTTCAGGAAGAGAATGTCGTCGTTATGAGTATATTCTGGAGATTATAGTGAATGAAGTAGCAAGGTAGACATCTCTTTTCAAATTGTTTCGCAATCACAGCGTTATGGAATGACATGTTATATCCTTTACAACGTTAGAGATAAAAAAAAATTAATAAAAATTGTTTACATAACAAGCTAGAGTTCAGCAGATCCTGAACTCTAGCTTTGTTTCTTTAAACATAGCCTATCTGTTCATTCGAAGTTTAGTTGCAAACATCAACACAAAAAAGCTAGTTACAATTATATACTGTATTTTATGTTCTATGTCACGTCTGTACTTGATTTGTTAGAAATGGAAATGTTTCATACGCAGAATGTATTGTTGTAGCTTGAAGAAGTGCGCATTGTCAACGGAAAATATATCGACTGTCCTCCAGAAGCAGTCGTGGTCGAGTGGTTAAGGCGATGGACTTGAAATCTATCGAGTTGTTCCCGCGCAGGTTCGAATCCTGCCGACTGCGACCGATGTTTTCGTATACCGGTAGACGAAAAATTCTTTTTGAGTTCAGAACGATGCTTTCTTTGCATCCGTTCATAAATCGCATGAGCTGCGAGCTTCGTCGTCATCCTTTACTGCGAATAACATCTCATTCGTTAAAAGAATCTTTTTTGAATCATACTTTATTTCCGGTAACAAAGTCGATAGAAAGTCGAGACAAAGGAAGAAGGAGAGGGGGAAAAAATATTTCCTCTCGGCAGGGAACGAACCCTGGTCTCCCGCGTGACAGGTGGCAATACTCACCACTATACTACCGAGGAACGAAAACATTTTCTCCTCCATGCTCCTTTAACTCTGAACCTATAACGACAGCTTACTTTCTTCGGCTGCGGAACAGGGTCGTGCTGTGCTATGATGCAGAGAGACGGCACCGTAAGGGGGCGGCATGAAAAGCATTTAAGAAGCAGAATTTCAAAAATTTGCATCATACTGAGAAAATTTACCGCACGGCCCTGCTACGGAACGTTCCAACTCAGATCCCGTTTTCTTCCGTCCATTTCGAGTAATATACAATGCAGGAGATTTTTCTACCATTGCTGTCAAATTGCCGCGAAAGGCTCAATTACGATATTCTATTCTATTCGTCTCTGGTTCATATGGAGGTTATAGCCTTTCCTCCGAAGAGTAGTGTCGTGATCGCTACGCGACCGAAGAGCCAGCCGTTTATCTCACGGCCTAAACGTACGCGCGGGAAACCGTGCCTTCCGGGAGGACTTTTATGGGGAACTGGCCTCCTATTCAGTCGTTATTGGCTAGGAGAAAACCCGGAAAACTGCTAGCAGCCAGCCTGTTCGAGTCGCGGCGCGAACCCACGACCGAACTTCCCAGTGTTTAGGGTCCGGTCACCACCACTATGAGCGGCAACGGAAACCACTCGCCCACTGGTGGGGCTCAATTACGATATCGCGACGGTCAAATGCCTCGTTTACAGCAGTCAGCAACAATCCAGTCACTCGAAAGCGTGCCATTCGTCAGACGATCGGCCGTGGTGAAAATATTGCGTTGTGGCCGCATTAACCCAGGTTCGAATCCTGGTCACGGCTGTCCAATTTTTTTTTCTTTCTTCTCGCGCACGAGACTTTTGCTATCCACCGTTTGGGAAACCTTACTTCGCAGTGGTTACCTGCTTCTGCAACTGACTCATCCTATATGGCTATGGATACTTTCAATGCATTCGAGTATTTCCATTCGCCGAACGGCTACGAAAGCAATTTTCTCTTTTCGGAAGAGGTAACGCACATAGATATAGTGTTTTACGATTGAATACAAACAAATTAAATCAGTCGATCCCGACCAATGGCGGATATTCTCTCTCGTGATTTCTGAAGCATCAATGTATTTCTTCCATAAGCAATTCTGCTTGTAAACTGACAGTCTGAATTATGATATGTCCTACAAGAATTTGCATTGTTCAGCATTTTGCTGAAATTTCGGTGCGCTTCGTAGAACAGCGTAGCCACCTGCCAGCGGATAAACGTTTTGCGACTTTCTGAACCTCACTTACATTTCATTCGTGGAATATATTGCACTTCGACCGCGATTAACATTCGAAACTGAGATGTTAGTAAAAGGTCTTATTGAATAGTTTCGATATTGGCAGATAAATGTCATACACAGCATTCATGCAAAGAAATCTCTTAAAAACTTTTCCTTTAGACTTTGTACGTTAGATTCCACCCGCCATCAAAAGAGCCCCATTGTGGACTTGATAAAGCATGATGAGTATGAAAAACTCTTACTATCAATAAGAGAGAGAATGTTAAAAAAGAAATATTTAATTAAAATCTACTCTCTGCTACAGTTAATTCAAAATAATTTAAAAATTTAAAAATATCTATTTTAAGATATTCTAACAAAAATTAATAAATATGTTAAGAGTACAGTATTGTTTATATTTAAAAATTTGGAACAAAAATCAGAAGTCTTATTAACCGTTTTCATATAAAAAGACGAAAAAATTATATTATATTAATGAAAATTATATTAGTCATTGATAACACAAATTTTTAACAATTAAATTAATTTTCAACGATGTTTTCGTGCTTATAATCCGCGACAGCATATAACCTGTAAAAACTGCTAAAACAAAAATAAAATATTGCCACTGAAAACTTCATAATTGCAGTTTAAAATCGGCATATAACACATAATCGAAACTCCCTTTCAACTTGTCTTTTAAACACAATTGATCCGCGAGTAATACGCATAAAAATACTGCGATTAGTAATAAAATTGTTAAATCTTCTGACATTTAATGTAAGTCATTAACGATAAGTTTAATAATATATTTATTAGTTTATATTTTAATTAAAAACAAAATATATATTTCAATTACAATAAATTATTTTAAAAAGTTTGTATACGATCAATAAATTAAAAACGAATAGAATTGGTGCTGAGTTAACTTTTATTCGATGTGACACGCGATAGTTCCAGTTTTTTAAAAAAGACAAGAAAAAAAGACATGATATAATGAGAATAACATATGAAACATAAGTTGCTATGCAATAAACCGTTTTAAAAGAATGAAAAAGAAAAAATATTGAATAATTTAAAGTCATTACCAATAACAACTTATGTAAAATATTATAAAATGACAGAATAATATTAATGCTGTTACCATACTTTAAAAAAACAATAATATAATATAAAAACGTAGACCTAAATATCAATTTTTGCATCATTCTGTAAATTTTAAACTTTATTTTATAAGATGCGAACTTGATTCGTGTGTAATTTGAACACGAAGTTCCAACATAAAAGTCTATTCGCGTTAAAATCACAATGTTCTAGCTCTAAGTTACAACATACAAGAAGTCCTTTTCATTTTACCGAATAATAATGGATAATACATATTAATATTATACTTTTCAGAATGGAGTCAGAACCCTGGTAGAGTGAGGCCCTAAGTTGTAGCTTATTTAGCTTACGTGTAAATCCGGTTTTGGCTCTATTTAAAATGCTCTAAAAATTAATGTGTTCTGGAGCATTTAAAATAGATTTATTGAAGCATTTTGGCTAGTGGATCAATTTGAATTGTAAAAAAAATTCTCAGAGATTTCCACGTGATCAAATAACCATAAAATAATTATTAAACTTTATTACACTCTTCTTGTTTTAAAAATATTAACTTGGAGCATAGACTTATTGATTTACTGTTGTAGACTTTAATTCTAATTAATTGTTAATTAGACTAATAGTAGAAGTTAAAAATTTATTTTTCTTATTTATCTAAAGGAAGATGAGAGAATACAACAAACTTTTTATCCATTTTCTATGATTTATAAACTGAAAATATCACGCGAGTACTCTCACACGTGGATGATTTCATTTACATAACTTGGAAATTTTTCTTAAGAAACTACAAATTTATAAATTACCCCAAACATTTTACAATAAAGCGTGGGTCTGTTGCTGAATCAATAAGAATCATTGCATATGCAGAGTTGTATTTACACTTAGCCTAAACTCAGCAAGCTATATAGCTTATGGCCTTATGCTCCTAAGCTTATTATTATTGGGTGAAAGAAAAACGGTCGCTTAAATTAATATATTTGTGCTACAGTGAGTCTAAATCTCTAAAAAATGAATCTAAATCCGGCCCTAAATCGAAATTTAGATTAATTTTCAGTCCTTCAAAATGTATAAGAAAAGAGTTAAATGGATAATTCGTAACAACGTTAATTCATATATTTTTTTATGTAGAAGAAAGCAGTACGTAAGTAAACATACAGGGTAGCTCAAGTTAGTTGATCGTGTAAATTTCTCGAACAAACTATTAAAAGATTGTGTATTGAAAAAGAAAATTTTCATTTTAAACAATGCAAGATTCGTAAAAGTAAAGCTTTTGAATAAGGAAAAATTTTAGTGTTTTTAAACTAATTTTTCGCAGATTCTGCATAAGTTATTGTACCCCAAGAGACGTTTAACATGAAGAATTTTATAATTTCACTCGTAATATTTACATTAATTAAAAAACATTATTAAAATAAATTGTAATTTTGAATTATCATCAGAGTTTCCAGTTTAATATGACCATCATGTTACTAAAATATTAGTATCCGTTGATTGTAAGTTAGTAAGTAATACTTACCCGAGAAGTACAGGTACATTTAAAAATACGATTCATCGCCTAAAGAATAATAAGAGAAGTAACGATGATGACAGATCAACCTTAACGATTTAACAAGAGACATATTTCTGTTTATTACATTTGAAAAATCGATAACTAGGCAACAAAAGCTAATTTAAATTTATCGTTACTTCTGAGAAGGAATGAATGAAAGGTAAACTGAACCGAAAGTAGCAAAGAACATCGTGACATGATTTTTTTTTCGTTTGTTTATTGTTTACGCCCTCCTAACATGAATAAATTAATAATAAAAGTATATCACTTGTCGAAGAACAGTGGCTGATTAGGGCGTAGACTCGAGAGAACCTTTCAATATAATTTTATGCGATGTAAAACACAATACAAGGTCTATAATAGGGAAGAATTTACACGTAAGCTAAACAAGCTACAACTTATAGCCTCATGATATAATATTGTAACGATACCTCCTAATGTTTATAAATATAATATTGTTGAATGGAAGAAGAAGAGCCTCTTATATGTAAAATCTGAAAGATAATTTTAAATTCGGTTCTATCTTAGTAATGAATAGGATAAGTAAATAAATTTAAAATCTTCAAATCTATAACTTGTCTTTAAACTTCAACTTTACTACTAGAGCTTTAACAAACACAATTAATTTATTATAATATTATATAATTCCAGAGAGACTGATTTATATTTATAACAAGAAATTATATATTGTGACGTGGTCACAATGCCGAGCTGCAATTTTTAATCATATTTTTCATTTATCTAATTTAAAATATATTTTTTTCCATCTAAAATTAGCAGAGACTTGCCCCTGTACATCACACTTTTCCTTTAACAACAGGGTCGTGCCGGTCGTCTATATAAAACCTTTCAGGAGGAATTTTTAAATTGAAATAACGTGACTTCCGGTTTACATCGAAGTTCGTGTATAGTTAATCGAGGGCCTCCTACCTCTAAAGTTTCCATATCTGATTTCGTCTTTCATCTACATAACTCCATTCTCGAGATTAGAGGAAGACAGGCGGACAGTGGGAATTTATAGGTCAACAGTTTTTTCAAATTGAAGCCCAAAAATCTCTGAAAGCTCTTGAGACCCGTAGAATTCAAAATCGATCGCATATGCAAGCTTTATGAGTCAAATAGAATATTTTATTAGTGATTTCTTAGAATGACTACGGACGATTCTAGTAATAAAGAAGAAAACATATAATAGGATCAAGCAGGATTTATTTCTACATTAATTTCTATCAAATCACAGACATTAAAATGAAAGTAAATCCTCAATTGTTATTTTTACAAACAAATGTAGGAAAGTGATCATTTACTATTTTAATAATAATGTTTAATAGTAATTATTATGCACACTTTAGCATATTTGTATTCGCGAGTTAGCTTTCTTTTCACTGATACATCCCGGTACCTTAAGATTTAAAAACCTAGAGTTTTGCTCATTGCTGATGCCTGCATCAGCAATGAGTAAATGTTTAGGAGCATGCTAGACATAGATGCAGTGTTTCATATTCAATTGTTAAATTGAAAGAGCTAAGGGCTGGCGATTACTACAAGGGTTTGCAATTGTTATAAATTATAGTAATGTTTCTGCGTTGTTATTTATAATGACAAGTTTAATTCCATTGTACATTCTTTCGTGAAGGCTAAATTTATTTTATAAAAAGAAAAGGGGGGAAGACAAACTTGTACTTATTCGGCGTGAAGTCTTTTATTATTATTTATTTTTTTATAGTTCTTACGCGCAATTACTTTCCTATACGCTAAATTAGCATCAAAATGGCCGCCTTATATTCATCCATAACAGTGTTTTCAACTGGAAAATACTGACGCTTGTTTTAAAAATTGCATTTTCTGTCATTAAATATCAAAATAACTAATTTACGTATACATATATAATGATTAAAATTTATAATTAGAGTTTTATTTCCTTTTGGTTTAGCATCTGTTATATAAATTGTTCTTTTATAAAAACTTTTGTTCGGTAGCGTAGGCTATAGTTTTAGCTTTAATTTATGCAACCTATTTTTATGCTCTTTAGAAAGAATTTTTCAATATTTAAACAATTTAGATTGTAAAGTCATGTGGCGAGTATAAATAAGAAAAACTTGTCTGGCATACTTCTTTGTGTCATTCAACTTTAAAATGTCATTATCTATAATAATGACGTCCATTGAAACGAATTTTGTGTAGTAGATGTTCGAATATATGGATCTGTATCGACGATTATATGGTCCATTTGGCCCACTTATAGGGATCCAAAAAGTCATTTGGTTTTCTCACTCAAGAGCCAACAGGCCTCTCTCGACATTTAAAAGACCTCGAGAATATATTATATTATACATTTTTTTTACTTAACATTAATTATAAAGTAACATTAATTGACACGTTATTTTGTATTTGATTGCTTTTTTTTACAGAACCAACTAATTAGATTTTCTATTATTTGGATCATGAAAACAAAATATATCAATAGATTTCAAAAACTGCATCTACGTCAAAAGATTTTAGAATTATTTTTATAAATAAATTTATATAAAATTTACTTATTTTATATATTTTTATCACTATAAAAAACTGTGTCAAGTTGTAAATGACCCAAATGTTTGTTATGATTTCGCAATAGATTTTATTTTATGTTTATGTTATGTAACGTTTAAACAAAAGCCCAACAGTTCTTTATTCAAATAGAAAAGGGGCGTAGACTGCAGGCATTGAATAAAGGGCAGATTTAAAAGATTAGAAAAAGAACAAGATGCCTTAATGAATGGTAGGTGTAACTCAGGAAATGAAGACGAGTTATCGTGTGTTCTCTATAGATCTATTAACTATTTTAATCGAAAACATTTTTAGGATAAAAAAAATTATTTATATATAAATGAAGTAACCAACAACCCGTAGCAAACAAGATCTATTCTAATGCAGGTAACATCATTAGAGATATTATTTTCAAAGCCCTCCGAGCATTTTTTCATCCACAATAGAATGGCCAGCTGGTGAATGACTGGAACCTCAATTTGGCAAGATTGCTACCTTTACTGCCTTGGCCATTCTATAATTTCATTAAGATGTTGGAGATAGGTTTAATACAATTTTGTTTTTATGCAAATATAAAAAGATGTATTTATTTTTGGTTAAAGGTGAGTCATAAGTTCACTCTGCCCCTCCTTGAGTAAGCCTTTGATTTATTCTATCCTTTTATTCTATTTTTATTATATTTTAATTTGAACAATATTATAATTCGTTACATCGCTCTACTCTCCCATATTTACGAATTAGGCCAAGGACAATAGATTAGAATAAGTAAATAAAGGGTGTGGTTAACGTTTATTAGCCATAGGAATAAAGTAGGACGGTTTCCTATTGAGAAAAAGGTTTTAATTTCCTAATAATGCAAATGATAATAATTCTAAATAAAGTTGTTTAGAATAGTCTGATGTCAAAATGTCGAAGAGGTTAAAGTTTTATCGGTATTATTCTAATTCTTGAATAAATTCACGTTCTAAATTAAGAATTACTTTAATAAAACATTATCCATAATATCCATTTAAAAAAATAATTCTCGTAAAATTCTAAATAAATTCAATTTAATAAAGCAGAAACTGGCTTTTACAAGTAGAATTTGGCTCATTCTAAGTTACTTCTTCGTGTGAAGTAAGTTAAATAGAAGCATCAAGCTTCCTCGAGACCTGCTAGAAGTTGAGAGAAGCCAGAATATAAAAAAATTATAATATGTTTTTAAATAATGCAATGTGATCAGAAATAGATATTTTCTTAATACACAGAATATACAATGAAATTAATCATTTGTAACAAATGTTTTTGAGGCATTGTAAATAAATGTTCTAAATGCCCTTGCTCGAGGTAGGGCCTTGTTTTCTTGAAAGTTAATAAGAATATATATGAAGATTAGTAGTTTTTAATTAAATATCTCGTGTTAACATGGGTCCATAAAGGTTAACTTTCTTAAAAGAAAGATAATTAGAAAATATTTTCATTTAATCTATGGTAATTGACGTATCTTACGAAGAGTTAAAAAATTTTATTTAAAAAATATCTTCAATTTTTAAAATCAGATATTGTTTCGGTTTAATTCATTAATTAATCTAATATATTAATAAAAAACTATCCAATTTTATGAAAAATCTAAAAGATCTTGAATTATCTGTAGATATTAAGAAAGTATTAATATTATGTAAGCACTTTATGATAATTTAAAATGTAATTTCCCTTCAATAATAATAAAATGTGCTTATCATCATCGCCTACGCAATTTTCTATCGAGCCAAATTCGTGACGAATTATTCGTCATTGTTGAATTCCAACTTTAAAATTTGTTCCTAGAATTCAATATAAAATCCTTTTTTGTAACTAAAAAAGCAGAATTATTTAATTATAATTTCCATATGAGATATTACGCATTTTTACTTTAAAACGGGTATATTCCCCAGTTTTCCTAATTCTTAAAACTAAATTATTCTTATATTTGATTCAATAATCTTGCTACAACTGATGCGTTGTATATGCAATATCTTATAACGAAGTCTATTCCTAATAGAGCAATATAATGGCTTATATACATTCACTTTAACGGGGTCAAAGAAGTCTGTTGTTTTTATCATAAATTAGACAATAAAGTCGTTTGTATCTGTTCGTATACTTTAACTACTACAAACATAATATATTACCTTGAAAATTATACAACTTATATTCTTTAGAAAGTAAAATTCATAAATATTTGTGATTAATTTTTACGGTATTATAAGCAGAAATTTTTCTTTATTTATTTCAAATAAAATATCATTCCTGTTCACATCACCGTGAAATATTGACTGTAATGATGAATAAATGTTTATAATGTGAACAGTACTTTTATGTTTATAATTATAGTGATTTGCATTCAAATGCATTCAAAGGACGAGAGGGATTACAAAATTCGAATTTAATGCAACACGTGCTGCAATATTTACAATTTACAACTGGTAAAGTCCATAGCATTAAACTAATACGAATGAATTATATTTGAGATTTACAAATTAGAATTCTAAATAGTTTTGCATTAATGACTATTGAATTTCTTATCAGATAAATTCTATAAGGTAGGATACGTATTAAGATGTACAGGTGCCTGCTCCTAAATGTTCGTGCGAGCCTACTATAACACTATAAATTAAATTAATAAAATTATTTTTAAAATGAGTGAATTAATTATTGTTTGAAGTTTATATATTAAAAATTGTTGTACATAGTTAAAACTTACAATAAATAAAATAGATTTTTGATATAGCGAATGATTAAGCTCACTTCTTTAAGTGTTTATAGTGCGAGTCCACTGTATTCTTGGTCTTTTTTAATTAATTTATTTATTCACAGTAAGCCGGTATCCACTAGCCGCATACTTAACATTTACATATAGAAATTAATTTTTGTTGATACTGAATAGTCTTATGCCCTTAAAGACGTAAATGTGTAAAGTTACACACTTTCAGTTTTATTTTTAGTCACGTTATAACAAAGTTTCATGGTTTTATAGTTCTATTCTTCTACTGAAAACGATACTACGTGAACACATTGTTTATGAAATTGAAAATGTGCCAATTCATTGATTAAATCTATTGTACTGTACCTTGTGATAAAAGTAGAAAGTTAAAAAATAAAATAAATATCCCAAGTCAATGGGTTTTGATAAGAATTATTTTTTACGTAGACAGTTTTAAGATAAAAAGACTATAATTCTTCAACCATATCTTTCAAATCGTAACATAGACTACATGCAGACCTTTAACAGTGGGCCTCTCAAGCATGCGGGCTATTGGCTCGGGCCTCAAAAATATTTATTATAAATTATTCATTACATTGCGTTATATATATAATAAGGCCTTTCAGGTGGTATAGTATATATATTGCTCTCGCTCGACACCTGAAAGGTCTTATCTACATATTTCTTATCATATCCAATTCATTAATATTTATATTTAAAGTGTATATGTTAATGAATTAAAATGCATTTACATAAGTTACAAAGAAATAAAGTAAAGCCATTGTTATCAAAAATATAGAACTTGTTAAAATTCTGTTTTTAAATTTAAAGATTTTTTTCAAATAATAAACATACAAAGTCGAAATTACAATAAATATATTTTAAAAAGTATGTAGTAAATTTAAATTAAGCAACAATAATTGTAGAACATAAAAGTAAAAATAAAATTATTATTATTATCATCACTTGATAGGTACGCAATAAAATATAACAGACAAATGATGACATTTCAAAAGCTTGTCTTGTTGCTTGTAATTTATTGCAAATGTGCTACTATAAATGTATATGTATATATAACTTTAAGAAAAAATTTAAAAAAGTTTATTTTCTCACCATTACTCTTAGAACTTTCTAAGTGAAAAACTACCCCTTTTTATTAAAAATTTTTATGGAAACTTATAAATGTTTACATTTCTATTAAATTATTATTAAAAGAAATAAATAAAAAGGAAGTTTAATATCAAACAATGACAGTCAATGTACTAGATTTATCTAAGAATCAATGAAAATTTTCACTTCCTGTAAAGAAATTTAACGAAAATACTAATTTTACAAATATATTTGAACATTTTCTCTGCATGGTCATTATTTAACGTCTCCATATAATTAAATCATTCTTTAAAATCATTAAATCATCAATCAGCCAATCAATCATTAAATTCAATCAATCATCACTCAATAATAAAATTTATTTCAATAGAGAATCCATTAATAATGATACATTAGCAATTTTTATTAAGCGAGGAAAATATTTTTAAATAATAATAATAATTTCACATAATTCTTCTAAGTTATGATTTTCATACAGTTTCAACACATTGACATTGCTATGCTTGATAGTTATGATATTTCATTTCTTTTAATCAATAAATAACATTAGAACTTTCTAATACATAGAAACAATTCTTAAAAGATTTAAAGAAAAAGTTATTATTTCTTGCTTCATTTTTCAAATGATTAAAAGTCAATTTTAATTTTAATGTATTCGTGGTACTAATTACTGGGCCAATAAATTACAAAGAAATCTATTAATAATTACATTTTGTTTCTGATAATAATGGCATAATTAATTCTGTTATAATTGTAAACCAGTTAAGTAAGTTAATTTAAAATTTGTTATAATTTGTAAATTTATAAGAAATATTATAATATCTATCTTTGGATTTTTACAATTATTATTACAGTTGCAATACAATGTTCTGGAATCAATTGAAACAATTGATCATCCATCATCAACAGGACATTGAGGAACGGAAGACTAATCTTGATTTTATTATGAGGAATTTTATAATTTTACAACCATTTTAAGAATGAGGGACAGGAATGAGAATATAAATTATAAATTATAAACAAAATTGTATTTTTTATGTGTAAATTTTAAAAAAATAGCAAGTTCTTAAAAGAATTTTGTGTAAATTACTGTTTTTTTTTCAAATTATTGTTGAAATGATTTAAATTTTCTGCATTAATACATGCAGAAAATTTAATGCAGAAAATGTTTTAAAAAATTGTAAAACGCAATGTTTTTCCTGTTTTATTAAGTGGGTAATAATCGTGACTTATCATAACTTGTTCCTGAATACAATTCTCCTTAAATATTGCAACATCACGTTAAATTTATATTAATCACTAATGAAAATATTTATAAACAAAAGTTATATCACCATAGATAAATTACGCGAAATTCTATTACACAAATGAAGTTTTGTACACTATTCATGAGAAATATTCGTACTATTTAGTATTAATTAAAAGTTAAATTTGATATTTAATTGAAACAATGATTATGTTTGATACATGATAAGTAAAGATTATTATTCCCGCACACGTAAAGAATTATGACAAAAAAAGTCTAGTTACTTATATACAAAGGTTAAACAAAGAAATAATAAAAAAAAGAAAATAACAATAAAATAAATAAATGAAAGTGCAGTGACCTGGCAGCTATAATGAAACTATTATTAAGGGTCGTTGTATTCCTGTAACCTAGAATATATTTAGATAAAAGCAGGTATAATTATAATTGAAATTATAAACCATAAAGTCAAACAGAAAAGTGGTATAATTTCATAGTTTCATGTTAAAAGAGTAAATTGTAAAAAGGGGGAGACGAAAAGTATTATAATTAATACAACATTCTTCTTTGGTTTATTCAAATTCAAATTAACCAATCGTGTTAACGAACGCTCAAAATAACGGTCATTGTTTTGAAACTGATTAAAATACATTTTGTACTCTAATAAATTTTACAAAATAAAGAAATTTAAAAACTAATCTCCATATAAAGGCATGACATAAATTTGTAAATTACTTTTAATAAGATTAATAATAAAGTAACAAAGGAAGACATATAATAAGGTTAATATTATGATTAATATTTTTCATATGAAATGAAGTGAGAATTTATCTTCTTATCCAGAATATGTTTTAAAATACTGATAGGAAATACGATAAAATCAGCATTCATTGTATCTTTTGCAATCAGTTTATTCACACTTTTCTGTTGCAATTTCCAATAGATGCAGGATGATAATGCATTAGATTTTCCAAATCAGATCACTCATTGAAAATTAATATACAAAATTAATTTTACTCCGATATTTTCAGTAAAAATGGGCTATACCTTTAAAGGAGCTTATAGCGACTTCACGCTTGAATACTCAACCGTTTGAGTCTTGAAAAGGCCCCATATTCATGTTGTATTGAGCACCATAAATATGAACCCGGTATTATACCTACATAATCTATGAAGAGCTACGAAATTAATGATAAAACGAATAATTTAACTATTTAAAATTTAATTATTTCCAATTATTGCTCCGCTTCCGTTGAAAAACAAGTTACAATTCTAATTAAGATTGTAAAGTAAGTCAGTAGTTCCTTCGTTGTGATTTTAAATATGTTCGAGTTTTTCTATTTTATCCTTTGTGATCTGGGATCTGTTACAGAATATCAATTTATATTTGTTATTATTATTTTCAAATAGAATTCCGGTCTCGAGGTTCAAGGTTTCGAAAAACCTGTTTTGATGCTCTTTAACCCTTTGCAAAGGCTTCCATATTAAAAAATATATTAAAGCAATCTGAAGAACTCTGTAAAAACGAGTTCAATGTCAACTAACCATCGACCTAGGTTGGGAATTTCTTTCATCCCTGTTGACAATGTTGGAAAGTCAAACAATGATTCTTAATTTCATAAAAATCTTTTGATAGAGCATTAGAATTACTCATTTGCAAGTTTTAAACGAACAATAATGAGAAATAAATTAACTAAGATAACAAAAATAATCATTTAAAGAGATATTTAAAGATTTTTATGTTAAAAAGAGTCTGTTTTTTTATTAAAAACATATAAAATCATGAATTTATTTAAGTTTTCTTCATCAGCAACATATTTAAGATGAACTTGACTAATTTATAACTCTGAAGCTTAACAATATTGAATTCTTCAAACAGAAATAGATCTGAGAATTTAGATCTTTCAAGAAATCCATGATTCCAATTGTAATAAATGACAATACAGTATTATAAAACTATAGAATAAATCATTTTAAATCATATTTCTAAATTATTTTAAAAAATTCCTGTAAAATAATTCAATAACACACAATATTTACAATATATTTTTTAAGTGAAAAATGTGAAAACTTTACAGATGCATGGTCTAGTCTTACCCTATAGGTCATGCTTATGTAAGGTTTTTCCCATTTATAAATATAAATAATGGTTCTACATGTATACAACTTGCACTTTTTATATCACTAATATTTTTTTTTATGATAAATAAATAGAGATTTTCTTAATTTAAGTATAATTTAATAGTATAATTATAATAAGTATAATTTAATAGTTTCATCAAGTATGCAATCTTGTTAATAAAGTAAGTAATTACAATCAATAAAATAGTATAAATCATAAAAAACATTATATTTTATCTTATATGATTAAAAAAATGGGAATAATGTTTAACTAAAACATGAAAATTTTTACGAAAAGAATATTTTTTAAAGATTTTCATAGAGGAAATTTAGATTATTCTCTAAACTTAATTTAAAAAAAATTAAATTATGATTCTAAAGTTTGATATTCAAAACATAGAATCATAAATTAAATACTGTATGTAAAATTTTATAGCATATTCTTCCTCATTTTTTTCGATTATGTATATATAGTTCTATGTGTTTAAATATACTTTTTATGAGTCTCTCATTCTCGAGATGAATTTTGTGGTGAAATCGTGACAAGATTTGATACTGAAGGTCACTGGGCCATTAAAACACACAACTATTCGAGACAAAAACTCTACCTCTTCCTACTTAATCACATTATCTTCTAGTAAACTTATGCATAAAAATATCTAAAATTACTTTTACTACCTTCTCAATCCACGAAATTATTAAAAATATTGTTAATTTAAATTTTTACAATGAATGTTGTTGAAATTATTACTTTATCTCGCAAAATAAAATGCTTTTATGTAAAAATTACTGTTTAAACACGTGTTTAGAACAGTATTTTCTACATTTAAATAAAAAATATTTAATTAAAATATATATATATATATACATATTAAAATAGAAAAACTTCATGAATTATTAAATAAAGAAATTAATAAATATTTAAATTAAATTTTAAAATATTTTATTTAATTGATTAAAAAAGAAAAATAGAAAATGCGGATTTAATTCTTACTTTTTGGTCATTTTCTTTTCCGTTTTTTCCCGACATCCGTACAGGTGAATATGCAACAAGTAACTACTATAAAAGTTTGAAAGGTGTGATCATGTGACCGTATAGCGTCACACTAACAGGTTTGGTTCTTGCTGACTGAAATATATAATAGGAAAATTTTATCCGTCTCTGCAAACCTCATTTTTACAATGATATGATTGGTTAATTTTACTAGAAACAATTCACAAAAATTTTCCATAATTATTCTCATAAATTAACTCATTTTAATTTCTCATTATATTTTCGAACACTCAACACATAAACGTTTAATTGCATAGTAATGAATTTATAAAAATTTATCAACTTATAAACTATAAGATTAAGAATTTTTCAGTTTATAAGTTTATAAATTCGTAGCTTATAGGACTTTTCAGCTAATTATATACAATTATATGACTTGTTTTTAATTTTTAAAACTGTTTATATAACTATTAAACTGTGTTTTTAAGTTATAAAACTGTTAATTTTACATTGTTCAACTAGTTTTTAACTAAAAAATGTATACTTTTAATTGTATGATTTTAATTTTCACTATTTGAAAAGCATAAAATATTTTTCTTTTGATATAAAATAATTCCTATTGTAATTAATGAAGAAGATATTTGTAAATAACCCCTTTATTATTATCCCGCTGTGTTACAAAATTGCTTATCCTGTTCAAATTATTCGAATTTTTTATGATAAATATATCGGGGGTGTGTAATTTAATCATATAACTGGAAAGTATAATCTGTTATTTTGTTCTTTTTGGGAAATCTAAACGTCAACGTATGTTATTTTCACTTATAAGATACACTCTTAAATGTATATAATTCACTTACATTCAGCACAAATAACGAAATAAAAATAATAAAATTAAAATTAAGTAAATAAAAATGATATAAAATGTAACTTTTATATTCGTTATAATCTGTTTTCTGTAGAAATGAATTTTTATCATCTTTTAAGCATCCTGTTATTTTAGATTTTAGCATTCAGTCCTATTTTTTTTCTTTTATTTATTTTTTCATGTAATTGAAAATTTTAAGAATGTCTTTCGTCCTGTTTTTTACTTTGAATTAAATTCACAATTGATAGTTACCATCATGTATATGTTTTAGTTCAATCCGCTTCCTGATCTTTCATAAGAATAAAAGGAATAAAATAAAAATACTTTTCGGAGGTTTATAAATGTAGATTATTCTTTGACACGTTTAAATGAAATATTTTCGAAATTTTTATTTTAAATAATGAAGAAAATCAAAGAAAATAAGTAAACTTTGCTCTCTTTTTATACTGAATTTTACATAGAAGCGAATTTAAAAAAAAATATATACGATAATATTTATCTTAAATAATTTATATAATTATAATTAAATTAATTCAAAAAGTAATTATTATTGCCTTATTGTCCTTATTCAATTCTTAACACATTTGTCAACTTAGACATTAATTATTAATAGGACTGTTAAACTGGTGTTAAGTGTTTAACACCAGTTTAACAGTCCTATTAATAATTAATGTCTAAGTTAACAAATGTGTTAATAATTTAAAAAGTAATTTTCTTAAAAATTCGTTGGATTTTTTTAAAAACAAAACCCTGTTTTTCTGTACAAATTTATTGTAGAAAAATTAAGTATTTATCTACGTATCAAGTGAGCTGTAAACAAGATTTTTAAAGTAAATTTTAATATTTTAAAGTAGTGCTTTGATTTTTAAATTAAATTTTAAAAATAATATTTATGTTATTTTTATATTATATTTTATTTTTCTGAAGATTTTCCATGTTGCGATTCATGATATGATGCAAGTATAATTAAATCAAAACACGTTACGTCAATGCAATAAATGATTTTTAAATTAAAATACAAATATATAAGTCATACGTTAAAAGTGTTTTACATGGAAAATATTCTGATACATTTTTTATATTAATTTTAGAATTAAAAATATAAAAAAATATTAAGATTTTATTTTGTTCTATTATCACAAATACAGGAGATTTATGAATAATTTTAACAATATTTTAATTATTTTACATTTATTATTACCTTACGTTCTTGATCAATACAAAACATTCATTCATTGTTCTAGAATGAAAAATGAATGATTATTAATCGAGATGTTTTAAGAAAAAATGATTCCTGCTTAAGGCCCGAAGCTTTATAAAGGGCCTCAAAAATAATTCAATAGGCTGGAATCATTTTTGGAATCGTTGACGATTCCAACCTATTGAATTACTTTATCTTGGAAGCATTTAAAGTAGTTGTTATCTTACGTTTAATATTTTAATTAATATTTTCATTTATTATTAGCTTAGAGTTTAGAGGCCCTAGGGCCTCGTGCGAGACTCTAGGCTACATTTCACTTATATTTAAAATCACTATTATATTCATTACGGGAGAACGGCTTAAGAAACTTAATTTTGATATAAAAAGGTGTATTACTTTTGCATTTTTAAACATTTTTTAAAATAATTCATTATTAAAATCAGTAATAATGAATGTATTTTATCGTATATCGGGCATCTTCAGATTTACTCCTTCAAAATTAATGTTTAAGATGCTTAATTACATAGATACTTAAACAAAAATATAAGAATATTTAGCATAAAGTTACTGGTATATCAAATTACAAAGATCTACAGCATATCTGGATATATCTTCTAAGGTTAGATTGGTATACCTGTAAGGGAACAAATAGTGATGATAAATTTATGCCAACCAACTGGCCTCAATTCTAAATTCGAAAATTCTTGTGTCTAATGAATTACAGGTTGCACCATCTTGGGTAATAAATTGAAATCATTTATTTATTTCAGTTTCATTACCTAAGTTGGTGCAAGCTTTGAAAAAAACAAGAGGGGAAAAAAACATACAAAACAAAAAGTGCAGGAACTGTTTTAATTTTGAGGGTGGCCAAATAGAGGAAAACCCAATTTCAATTTCGTTTTTTATTTTTAATAGGAAAGTATATTTTAGGATAAAATGATATGTAGATTTTATATATGCTGTTATTGCACAATTATTAATTTAAAGGTTAGGAACCGTTCCATTTTAACAAGTTATATAATTAGAATCTATTGCTAGACTTTTGCCAAAATAGAGTAATCCCTAATTTTTTAATTTTAAAGTTTAATCGCTTAATTCTTAAAAAACGAATATCTTCCCTAAATATATGTACTACATACATATATTATTTTAAAAATTATATTTTATATTGTTAGACATTATTGTCTATTTTTAATTTGAATTTTATTGTGAAAAATCTTTTTAGTCATGCATTATTTATTTATTTATTGCTTTTCTTGACTTTTCATAACGAATATATTTAAATATAAAGCGATATGCTTAGATTTACTTGCATAATTGAAGTAGATTTGAATAAGATCAGTTTTATTTTTCATACCTTAAGTTAAAACTGAGCGTAGATTAATATAATTAGACTTATAAAATCCATAAATATAAATTGATAAAATGTATAGTATGTTAATTTTATCATACAATGAATAAAAATTATTAAAATTAACAGTTCTGAAGAAAATATTTACGCTTATTTATAAAGAAATATTAATACAGTAAATAATTAATACTCCTTTTAATAATAAAATTAAGATAGGATTCAACAAAAACGGATGTAAAATAAATTAAATACAGGTGGTTAGTCAGTTAACCGCATCGACAATTTATAAATTTGAAGAAAAAAGGAGCAATTGTAGACTTGACAGGATTAAAGTGATCAAGAGCTGCTTTGACTGATGATAACGTACGATCATTTTGAGAAATTTTTATTTTTCGGCTGTTATACGAGGTGTGGCAGAAAAGTAATGAGATTGGCATCGTAGCTTGTATGCCTTCCTTCCTAGACACTCAGTAACAGTTTCAACCTCGTGCGGTAACTACGCGATCCTAGAGAGCGTGATAAGTAAAGTTTTGTTTTTGTATTGCGTTACGGAAAACGGAATGGCGAAATTTGGAGAAACGGATGTGCCATCAAATCTTGTGTTAAGCTTGGTGAATCCGCTAGTTTGATCTACGACAAGTTGGGAATATTCCTTATCGAGAACACAAGTTTTTCGATGGCACAAAGCATTTTTTGAGGGCCGAGAAGCAGTAGAAGACGAACCGCAAAGGGAGGGCTTCAACATCGAGAAGTGCGGAAAATGTGGAACGAGTGAGGACTCTTGTGAGGTCAGACCGTCGACTAACATTGAGGCTGATGAGTAATGAATGAAATTTGAATCGTTTTACCCTTCATCAGATTTTGACTCAAGGTTTGGGCATGAGAAAAGTGTGCTCCAAGATGGTGCCAAAAAAACCTCACGATTGAACAGAAGGACAATCGGATGCATGTGTGCCTTGACCTTCTCGACAGAATCGTAAAAGATCCAGGTTTCTTCAGTCGTGTGATCACTAGTGATGAATCGTGGATTTTCGAGTATGACCCCGAAACAAAAAGTCAAAGAGAAGAGTGACACACTGACAAATACCCTCGACAGAAGAAAGCGCGCACGAGCAAATCAAGTCCATGCTCATTTGTTTTTTCGAACTTTTTTGATCGTTCACAAAGAATTTGTGTCTCCAGGACAAACTGTCAACCAAGTTTTTTATCAAAAAAAGTTCTTGAAAGGGTCAGAAAAAGGATGCTTCGAGTCAGACGGGACATTGCGGACACTAGGATGCTCCACCATGACAACGCCCCCAGTCACACGGCCATCTCCATCAACCAGTTTTTGACAGAAAAATGGATTCCTGTGGTTTTCCAGGCCCCCTATTCGCCTGATCTCAGTCCGTGTGAATTTTTTGTTCCCCAAGATCAAAATCCACTTGAAAGGACGTCATCTCGGTACTGTCGATAACATACAAAAGAGCGTAACAGCTCCGCGGTTGTACGCTCTTTTGGATGTTATCTAGTTGAAGCCTTCCAGCACTGCTACGAAAACTGACAACAACGTCTCCGCCGAGGTAAAGCTGTCAAGGAAACTACTTTGAAGGAGATAACACTAATGTATAAAAATAAAATAAAGTTGTTGCAAAATATTCGTCTCATTACTTTTCTGCCACACCAGGTACAACAGAGGGAAAGTATGGCGATCAGTCAAAAGTTGACTTCCCAGATTTTTACATTTTGGACTTAGGACACTTTACAACGTCGAGAAATGCAAACGTTTGGAGTTTTTCTGTATGTATGGATGTTAGTGTGTATGGGGCAATTTTTCCACCCACTTTGAAAATTAATAACTCCTGTGCCTTTAGTTTAAAATTTCTGAAATTTTGCAGGGAGGAGTTTATGTATTTGGGAAAACGTTTCTACAAATTTTCAGGAAAATCGGACTATTGGTTTAGGAAATATGGCTCCATTTCTTTAATATCTCTCGAACTAATCTTATATAAAGGCTTATAAAGGTAATGGTAGTAGTTATCGGAGATGAAAACAAATTAATAGTGCCGGGAAAATCCAGAAACAATATTGCCAGCTTTTTAAATGTGTATATGTAAACACAATGACGCGCAAGATTTGCTTATGAAGTATCAGTTTTTTAAAACAGGGATTTCGTTCTAACGTAATTTTATATTATAATCTCTCAAAATACTGATAATATGTTGCTTATAACTTTTGATATTTTATAATTTGACAGTTCATTAATTAATTATTAAGTATCAAATAAATAATAAATATTTAATAAACATCAATAAGAAATAAAGAAAAGTAAACGTAGAGGAAAGAAATTATTAATAATAATAAATAATAGGATTACGAGCGTTATTCTTAACACGCAAAACTGCCTGTAAGGAAGGGTCAGCAGGATATTTGCCCTTCCTGAATTTGCTTTAATCCAACTCTTTTCTTCTTTACTTTTTTGAAATGGGAATTTTATAAAACTAAAGATATTTTATGTGAATAAATTTATTTTAATAGTTGTTACAAGGAAGCAACTGTAGTCCGCGAACGAGATGAGACCTCTAGTTTTCCGTAAAGTCCTATGAACAGGAAATGTAGTCTACTATTTATAAGACTCCATGTTTATATACATGTTTATTATTCACTCTCACAAAAATAGATGAAGATAATGTAAATATAAGCATACCTATTTAAGGAACAGGATTTTTGAATCGATTGACTGGCTTGTTGATCTAAATCAAGCCTGGCCAACCCGCGGCCTGCATGCGGCCCGTCACGTTAAATTGTGTGTCCTGCTAAGCGATATTATATATCTATTACAACTTTTCTTTCCCGTTGTGTGTATACCAAAACAATTAAATGAATGAAAGTTTGCATGTGTCATTGTTATAATGCACAAATGCTAGTACGAACTTTTAGTATAACAATAAAATCTTATTCATTTTGTATTTGTTTTACTTTTTTAAAAGCATGTTTGCCTAAATTGTGGCCCACCGTAATGTTACGCGTGATCAAAGTGGCCCGTGATCAATTTTACGTCCATTTGATATCATCCTTACTTTTTCTTGGAGGAGAAAATGCCAAAACGACTTCAAATTGACGTAAAAGTGTATTCTATTTTTATAACGCAAAATAAATACATGTCTTGATAATTCTAATTTAATTTCCATTATATTATAGAAGAGATCATTTTGTATATTAAAATAGGGGATAAGAGAAGCACAAGAGAATAATCAATATAGCATATGAGATAATCAATATTAATTATTAGCTGAAAATGTACGAAAGTGCGATACGAAAAGCAATTTAGGGGTGTGAAAATATTACGAATGAAAAAATCGATGATTGCAGGGTTGTTTTAAGCACTTTTGAGGCCCTAACCCAGTTTCTTTAGAGGTATTACATGCATACAGATACAACAAAAATATTAGTAATGAACAATGCGATGGGTCCTTTAGAAGGTGAAGCTCCCAGACATAACCTGGCAAGCCCATGCATTAATACAGTATGTGGTCGTATTACCACAGTGTATACATATATAATATATGTATGTATTATGATATTGCACGGGCACAAAATTCCTAGGGTCGGTTCTGATTGTATTTGTTTCCATTACAGTTAAATATTTATAAAATATATCTAGGATGAAAATTTATAAAATGTTAAAATTTTAACTTCAAAATTTTTAGTAAATTTTAAAAGTTAAAATAGAACCGCGTTGTAAAAGAGCCTAATGCGCCGCCATCATTATGGCCAGGAATAAGAATTACAAGTTTAAGAAACTATAAGCACGAAAGTAATTACGAAAGTATTTAATAAATATATAGCTTTTATCAAAATATATACAGTCTACGATAATTTTTTGAATCAAAATATGGATTCTTAGATTGGATTGATGGAATAAGGCAGGGGTGGCGAACATATGGCACGCGTGCCTAAAGTGGCACGTAATGTATCATATGATTTCTGTCTTTTTCAATCATCCTTTCTATTTATCACCCGATCATATTTTTTTCAATCAGATTTTTTACATTTATTCGAATTAAAGCGTATTCGTTTAATTTCTTTAAATATAATTATTCGAAGTCTAAGACATTGGCACGCATTAACATCTTTAAAGCTAAGTATGCTTACAATATGGCACGCGGACTCAAAATGGTTCGCCATCCCTGAGGCAACGCAATATATAGAGATCTGCCAAGAGATGAGATGCCTTCCGGTAGAACTTTTTATAGGAAATTGACTCCAATTTAGGCGTTAGAGACATGAAGAAAATATGGAAACTCCAAGTGACCAGCTCGTTGGTGAGGCGCATCCGCGACTAACCATTGTTTAGTGGTATTACCCACTGGAAAGCTGATAAGCACAAATCAAAATATGCTGTACAGAAAAACCTCTTTTAGCGTCATTAAGGAAAGATCAAGTACATTTGTAATCATTTATCTTTGATGGATTTTCTTTATAAACAATAAAAATTGGTTGTACGAAGTGAGAAATGAATACCCTTGAAAAAAATATAATGCCCTTAAAATAAACAAAACAATCCAATATATTATGTTATAAATAGAAAATATTCAATTTTTACTAACTTTTAAGGAATATTATAATTAAATTATATTTTGAAATTTATAATTTATTCATCTTTAACTTTGCGTATGCGTGAGAAATTTAAAGTATTCATGGTCTGCAGGTGGTATATAGTGTAATAAATCCATCATACCTTTGTATTTTGGTGTTGAAATTTCTCTGACACCACTGTACATTTTTATATAGTGGCGTCAGTTTAATATTATTAAAGTTTCTTGTGTGTGTTATTTTTCTATGTTTATTTCTTCCTTTATATACAGTCGAACTACGTTTATATGTTTTTCAAGGAAATTGAGAAAAACGTATAAGTGAAACTATTTTTGAATTGCTTTTAGAGTCGCAGGTTAGTTAATATCGTCGTCTCAAAAGTATGACACGGCACAAATTGGCTTTATATAACTGAATCTGTACCTGTAATTTTTAACAAGTTTTAATTCGCTACTTATATAATATATTAAAACACGTGTCAAAAGGAAAGTAAAGCCAGTCTAAAATTGTCATGTCTACTGTATATATAAATACTTAGCTTAAAATCCTCAGGAACGTTTTTCTGTCAAGTAAGAAAAAAAAAAAAAAAAAAAAAAAAAAAAACAGAAACAGAAACGGTGGGGACTGGGAAACGATAAATCTCCGCGAAATTTTTGAACAAATTGGTGAAGTACATCTGATATTTATTTTAAAAAAAATTGTCAAATTTTTTAATATGTTTTTCATTTTTTTGTTTTATAGCTAAATATTTGATAAAATGTTTTTAAAAATATAAATACAGTATGTCTTTCTACTTTGTATCAAAAATTGATGAAAATTTTAGTTTTTACTAGTAAAACTGAGTTTAACCAATTAAATATCCTATATATTGCTGTTTTATACTTTAAGCGTAAACGAATTTAACATTTACATGCCACATACTGATATAATATATGGCATCACTTGTTTTTTCCCTCTCAAAACACCAGTCAAATGGAAAATGAAGAGTCATTCCAACCGATTGCAACAGTGAAATCTAATGAAAAATCGGAAAGCTGTTTTCATTTAGTAAAATTGGTTTACACTAAACAGCTTGGAAAGTGAAGATTTTCAACGTGTAGACTGGAGAAGCGATTTGTTAAACGAGAAAATTTGTCAAAAGTGACGGTGTGTTATATATTATTCGCTCTGCTTTTTACCTTTGCTGGAAATTTTCTGTCAGTGGTGACTAACATTAAGTGAACACAATTTTCTTTTTCACTTTTTAAAACAATAACTTAAAAATTTTTCCATTTTCAGGGTGAATAACTCATAACGGAGAACAAAAACACTGTAAAATACCGAAAACTATGGCGTAAAAGTGCGAAATCGTTTAAATGAAAAACGAATAAGTAAAGTGTTTTATATTGGAGAAAATACTGTGCAGAAATTTTTAACGCATAGTTATTAAAAACATATAAATGGGAAACGTATAAACGGGGTTCTACTGTATATATATATATAAAGTAGAATATAGAATAGATTAATTAAGAAATGTGTATTTCTCGTATACCGAATAACAAAAGTGCTACAGATATCAACATTCCATTCTGGGATTCAGAAAAGCCGCACGGCTTCACATTACGAAAATTTCGGCACATTCCCAACTAACGCGCTTAATTACTCAGTGTCTCTGCACTTTTAATTCTATTACTTAGTGGAAATGAATGGGCTTATTAAGGCCACAACAAATCGAATCCCTAAATACAGAATTAATTCAACTCTACACAAATTTTCAAGCGAGCCAGATCCTCCCCATTACTCGGCCTCCCACGTTATGGGCCTGGCCGAATTCATTATAGGCATGCGAGTAAAAGGGTTCTTTTAATGCCCTCAGGGAGAAAAGAATTTTAAAATTTTTGTGAATAATATGTATGAAATTATATTTCATTGTTTTTGTTTTATAGCTAAATATTTAATGAAATATTTTTAAAAATATAAACACAGTATGCCTTTCTAATTTTGTGTCCAAAATTGAAAATTTTTATCTCGTAAAAATGAGTTTTAACCAATTAAATATGCTGGTTTACAATATATGTTGTTGTTTTATATTTTAATAATGAACGAATTTAATATTTAGAATTATTTATTTAATAATTTTTCAATAGTATTTATCTCTAATCTGACTGAGGCTAGAGCACGCCTTCGGATTAATTTCTTTAGAGACATTATATTAATACAGATACAAGTATGAAATAAAAATATTAGTAACGAGTAGTGAAATGAGGTCCATGGCCTTGGGAAATATAAAGATATTTAAGAAAAATTAACAGCGTTAAGGTAACATTAATGCAGTCCTGGTGCGTGCTTGGCGCTTTGAAGGATCCGAGTTCGAGTTCGAGCCGTATCTCTAGAAATTTTCGTAATCTGTATCTTCATTTACTTTTATTTAACGATAATTCATGAAACTTAATTAATATTTTAATTATTTGAATTATAAATTAAGTAAATTTTGATGTTAAAATCTCGTTACAAAGCCTATTTATAAAAATCTATAAACAGAGAACTACTTACTAATTTGAGGCCTTTGATATATTCTTAAAAATAAATAAGCAAGTAATACAACGTTAAAAATTGTATTGTATTTTGTAAGTAAAAGTATCTGACAAAAATAATTTTTTTTTTCTTAAAATACAAGAAATTTAATTTAATGGAATGAATAATTTGCAACAAATGTTTTTGAGGCACTCATAAATGTGAGATCCAGATCCAGTTATATATTCAGACATTATCGTAAGGAAGTATCGAAAATAGGTTTCTGCATAATTTATTTTAGATAATACCTATACGTAGAAAATACATATAAAAAATATTTTTTATTATATTTTATTTATTTTTAATATTTGATTAATGGGACCGCATGCCTCTTCTATTCTCTATCCCAGAATGTCTTTGCCTGAGATAAATACTCCTGTTGGATCCCTGTGAAAGGGCTTTTCTATAAGTGATACAATTAAAGAAAACAATGTTTTTAGTTTTATTTATTACAAAGTTCCAATAGAATTAATTTACTTTAAAATATTTTCTTGTTTAGTTCGAAAATTGCTAGTTTAATCTTTTTTGTTTTTTTAATATACTTCCTCTTAAATACAATACCCAAGTTATTATTTTTCTCAAGAATAAGGAAAAGTTTATACATATTACATAATTTTAAAACAATGAAAAATAAAAGTTATAAAAAATTATATTATGGGCGTAGGGGTTAACGCTTAATATTCCGGAATGCATTTTGTCTTTTTTAATAGCCCTCCACAGCCGGGTTACATATAAAATTCGACAATATAGCATTATAATTAAAATAAACATAACAGAAGTTAATAAAACGAAATACAATACTCAGATAAACCGACATTTACATCACTATATTATATCAATCGAAATAGAGTTAGATAGATGAAAATTGAGACCAGATATAGAAGGCTTGGTGGCCGGAGGTCCTAATTAACTATATATTAATTTCCAGTCTGGGTCGGAAGTTACATGGTTTTTTTTTAAATTAAAAAATTATTAATTCTTTATTGCTATTATTTTCCACTTAGTATTAATAGATGGCGACACTACGTATGAGCCTTGTGTTTAAATGGTATCACTATATTTCCTAGGAGTTGATGAGATGTGACGCATTGACTTACCAAATATTGTCTAAGCCATTTTTTTATTTTATTAATATTAATACTCTAATTTCGTTTACTTAATTTAATGTAAAAATGTTATCATTTAACATATAGATTTCTTTTCCGTCTGATGATTCTCTCGTGCTGATACCCCGTGAATTAATAATTTAGTTGAAGTATGAAGAATTCGAGATCTAACATATATTAAAAATAAATCTGAACTTTTACCACAAAACTATGTCTTCTAAAATATATTATGCTTAGTACATTATTATTAAAATGTACTGTACTTGAGAATTAATAAATAGTACAGTGGAACCTCGCTTAACGAGCATAATTCGTTCCAGAGTCTTACTCGTAATGCGAAATACTCATTTAATTTTGAGGATAGTGATGAGTTTAATGAAAAAACTGTAAATGTTAATAACATCTTCATTAAGTCCGATCTCTCTCGAGATATGACACATGACACCCCTCTATTTTTCCTCCCCTTTAACCTTTAACCGCCAAGATGTAATAGCATCAATCAACGGTGGATCTACATAGGGACTAATAGGGCTTAAGCCCTGGCTCCCCAAGTGTCAAGGGCCCACAGAAATTGAATTATCATAAATTTTTAATACTTTTTCATTAACAATAAGCATTTATCATATAGTAAAAAATAGTTAATATTGATAGGTTTTTTTTAAAACTCTTTCCGCCCTGCAGGCACTAAGAGGGCCTCTTTTAGTAGGCCCATTATGGGTTCGGGCAGGCCCACAATGGGGCGACCGGGTGGTGAGGGACGGGGCCCGACATATCCGAACGGACAACCCCCGAAAAATTCCTGGGGATTTTTCGACCCGTTCGGATTCGATCCCGGGTCCCCCAGAGCGGTAGGCTGCCACCTTAACCGCTCGGCCATCCGGCCGCAATATTGATAGGTTAGGGAAGGTTAAGTTTTGGTAAAAATGGGGTCCATTAGACTTCTATAAGCCCTCGGCCCCGAAAAACCTAGATCCGCACCTGGCATCAATGCTCCTGATACACAAGCTAGCTTGCCAAATTTCGTTTCTAATAGACGCCAACACACAAACACGGAAAAATATTTTCCATATACCGGTATATATTTTAGTTTTTTGGGGTTCAGGTTTCAAAATGTGGAGATTTACAAAAGAACTCTGAAAGTCAAATTTGACACGATTCCGATGCTTTCCCTCGTTATGTATACACTAGAAATCCATCCGTCATGACGGAATATTTTCTATGAGAAAGTAGATTGAAAAATTGAGAAAAACTTCAAGTCGAGCTTGACGTTCTGATGCTGTTCCTGTAGCCCTCGACAAAGCCAATGAATATTAGCTATATAATTAAACGTTTATTCTATAGCTAATATTTCCTCAAAATAAGTAGCCTATACTTTTCGTCAGAACTTAAAACGAATATAACAAAAATTTCATCTGAATTGGACAAAAACTACAGGCGTTATAAGGAATTCAGACACACACAGACGACGGCTTTTATATTAGTAATAACAGCCTGGAAAGTAAAATTAAGAATGTTTATAAATGCATTTAATTTATTGCTACAAAATATTTTGCATTATTTAGAAACGTTTAAATAAAGGGTTAAAGAAAAAATGTCTTGTTATTTATTTTCAAAATTTAAAAAAAAAAGCTAAGTAGGGTCATTTTGACTCGGCCCATTTCAATTAAAAATTAAAACTCTTCCTTTCTTTTACACATTTTTACATAACGAGTTATGATATACAGTAGACCCGCGGTAATCCGGCCCCTGTCTAATCCGGCATCCCTTATAATCCGACATGCCTATAACAGTACATACAAAGCACATTTATTACGACAAATCTTCGACAATGCATGCTTAAACATTTAATAAATTTACAAAATATAAATACGACTTTTTCACAAAGATAAAACCTTGCTTTAGTCCATCTTTTCGCCGTTCACACTATCAGCAATCCATAAAAAGTTCCGTACTACAAGGGGTCGGTGGAAGTACTCTATAGTCCGACAAATTCGATCATCCGACACCGCCTTACAAAACGTTTGTCGGATTACCGCGGTCTACTGTATTCTACTCGTTGCCCATATCCATAATGAACTCGGCTAGGCCCAGAATGGGGACGACCGTGTGGTAAGGAACGGAGTCAGACATATCTGAGACAGACTGCTCATGAAGTTATTAGCCCAGCATCAAAACATTGTTAGGTTAGTCAACTCCCCAGTTCCAAGGATCGAACTACATACTTTTTAAATTTTTTCCGCCATGTGGTCACTAAGAGAACCTGTTTTTAAGCAAGCCCTTTATGGGCTAGGTCAGATCCACAATGGGGCGATGGACAGGGCCCGACAAATCCGAACGGACCACCCCCGAAAACTCTCTGGGATGCATTTGAATGCGATCCCAGGTCCCAAGTGTAGTAGGTTGCCACTTTAGCCGTTCAGCCATCCGGCTGTCAAACGAACTAAATATTAATTCGATCCATAGAATCCGAAGATGAACTTAGAACCGAAAACGTTTATTCGAATATAAAGTTTTAACTGCTTAAAGGTTATCTCTTTGTAATTTAAATTTTTTATATTAAAGTATTTTTTAAATCAATTTAATAATCAAATTCTACGATCCTTCACACATAAAATTTATTTATTCAGTAGCAGCAAACGTTTAAAAATTCTGCAGCGTTCTATGACCCCAAAACATACACAGCGCCACTCTTGTCACATTCCATGTTATTTTGTTCGAATGAAAATGCAATAAAGCGTTTAACATATTTTATTTTATCATAATTATCTCATTCTCAAAAAAAGATGTTTAATAACAATTGAAATTTTGACCGAATTTCATTGATAAAAAATGTATTTTAAAAAACTGCAGACTTTTTCATGGACGATCTGCTATTATCCTCAACCTATGACGTAATGAGGGGGGAAGGAAGTTAATAAGATTAATTTTGAATATTAAAGAAATAAAATGAATTATATATTAAAAAGAAGATTTTGTACATAAAAGAATGGGAGAAATAATAAAAAAACGAAAATTTAAAAGTTAAATGCAATAAAATGAAACGACGGTGTTAGGCTTAGGTATACCACGTTTTAACAAACGCTAGGCTTAAGTCAATATGGCGAAGGTGTAGTCGGACGTCGTACGATGGCGTAAGTTAACAATTTGTTTTATCAAACTACCATTAAACAAATCTTCCTTAAACAATCTAACTTAATTTTTATTCCATAATACTATATATATTTAATTTAACTTAATTAGATGGATTTATACGCTAAGCCTAATTTTAGGTTTAAGAAAAGCGATATTACGTTCGCCATTTTCTTTCGGAGAAAGAAAGAAAGAATGTCGACGCCATGTTGAAATACTGATCGTTCGATAAATTATTCTTATAATTATTAAACCGTAGCATTACCGGACAGTTGTATATTCTTTATACTAAATATTTAGCGTGTTTCCGTTAAGCCTAATTATCAGCATTGTTATTTAGGCTTAATTTTAACCCTAACTATGTTTATCTAGCAAAATGGCTGGCCTAAATATTCCGCATTTTTCAATCGCAGTTTATAAATATTCAGATATTTTCCTAAAATAAATTTATTTATTTTATCCTTAATCTTATGTTACATACTACAAAATACAACACAGTTTTCTTAGATTATGTATTATTATTTACATTAAAGTAAACAATGGAAAATTGAAGATTGTTTTCTTTGTTCTTTCTTCGATGAATGAGAAAATTACATTTACTCGAATGTTATGCATCAACGTTTTATATCAAATATCAGCTATTTTAATACATTATTAGTTTGACTTGATTTATATCTGGAAACCTTTAATTAACAATCTGATTGACTAATTTATGACATTTTAATGGTATTTAAAAACAGTAAACAGTTGGAAATATGAAATTAAACTTGAGACATCTAAAAACTATTTTAAAAATTGCACAATTATTTATCAATGTACAATATCAGCCAATACATAGAATTTAAACAATAGAATGCAGGCTTTCTTATAGACAATATACTATGTTGATTGTTGGATGTATATACTGTAAAAATAATAAATATACATGGTTTACTGTGAAGAAAATAAATCTTAAACTATTGATGACAATTTAATTTGAATTTGAATTTAAAACTTAATAATTCTTCATCTAATGTTGTTTTTTTATTTCACATATTTTATATATTGATGATAAAACAAGTAAAAACTGTTAAAAAATAATGTGAAAAAATTATTTTAGTAAATTTTTTAATTTGGTAGTATAACTGACAGCAAACAAATAAATGTGATCAATTTATAGTGTAAAATGATTAAAGTGAATTTTCTAATTAGCATACCGCTTTTTCTTGTTATTGATTTGTTATTTTAAGTACAAATATTAACCATTCTAAAATATGATGTACAGGTACCTTTGTTATCATTCATAATAAAGACACGTGTTTTTAATGTTTAATATTTCTTTTAATAAATTAATCTTTCATTTTCAAAAAAAGAGATAAACTTTAGTGATTAAAAATTAAAACAGACAAAAAAGTTAAGTTTCCAGAATTGTAATAAATATGCAAAAATTTACTTTTGTATTTTAACGAATTGCATATTCGTTAAAATACAAAAGTAAATTTTAATGTAAGTCAATCATCCATGTTAATAAAAATCGGATTTTTGATGATTAAAAACCGTCCGAAATGTTACAATTAAAATTTTTTTTAAAGATGACGAGTTTAATAATTGGAATTTTAGCAAGCTTTTTAGACAAAACTAAAAAAATATTTGGTTGCTTCTGCTTTTTACATTGTAATCATTATTATAAAATATGTTACATATGAAAAATTGATGAATGATAAATTTTTAAATTATTAAAATATTTTAAAATCTTTTATCAAGTATACATTTTAAATGATCTGGCCCTTAAGTTTTTGGAGTTACATTCTTTGAATAGTAGCCAGCAAGAATTTCTATATAAGATTTTCTACTGAATAATCTCAAGCGATTCCAAATACCAGTTAAGTTCCAAGTCAAGTCCCTCTGTTAATTTTTCTTTTTTTTAAATAGAATATACAATTTAATTAAACAGTGCTAGTACAACTATTCTGATGAAATGAGGTACATTAGCCAAACTGTATTTGATATGTGGCTTTTTTCTATTAGTTAATTTAGAAACTTTATATAAAAGGATATATTTTTATGTAACCTATATGTCATGCAAATTTTGTTTCACTTAAGTCAGATTTGACTAAAGGTTAATAACAGAAAACTAAAATAATGGAGTAACCAAATCTAGATTTTACTTTAATACGTTCACTCTGTTTTATATTTAGGATTTTTTTTTAGACAGTACAGTATGTGTTATTTAATTTTGCATTGAAATAGGGATAATGTGAATGATGGTATCATTTAAAACTGAATGCAGTTCTCATTCATTTCTTTATAATTTGCCAGTTTTTTTGATGCAAGAAAGAGTGAATTGTGCATTATTGGGATTTAGCTTCTCATTTTGAAAGCCATCTTCCCATCAATGATTATCACTAAAGACACTAAATCATTTTTATATGTTTGAAAGTATGATTTTTAAAAACATTTCTTCTGCACATCTTCCAAATGATTAATGAGAAATACAATGAAAATTTCATTACTCTTTTCCTATATAAAGTGATAATCTTTTTCCTATATAAAGTGATAATCTGGTGATTATTAACATTTTCTGTCTGCAAAAATGAGAAAGCTGATATTTATTAAATTTCTAGAGTACTTAAGACTTATCAGAAATGAATTTCTAATAATAGTCTTAATCAAGTTCATTTATCATATAATGAGTAATCATCACTTTCTTAATATTAATATGTAAACTGAAAATTCTATTTTTAGTTTATATAGTAAGAACTCATTAACTTAATTATAGTTTCATGTTTCATGAGGATGAAAAGTGTTAAGATGAAATAAAACAAATATAACCAATTATAAAAAATGCTTTATTAGTAAGGTCCGGATTTTTGGGTGCCGCACCCACTCGATTTTTGAAAGGGGCTGAGTGTAAAAAGACAAACTAAGTTGGTTTTAGTGCTGTAGGCCCACTCATTGCCAAATTGTTTAGCATCGAAATCGCAAACCTGTCCCAAAACAGTGACTAGCACCCAAACTATATGTTTTGCACCCAGCTTCCCCTTTTTTACATATTCTTTGAAAATGTTGATAATTATCTCTTTTTTTGGTGGTTTTTATTCATTCACTTGAAGGGGGAAAACAAATTCATTAAACCAGATCACATATGCTGAGGAAAAAAGTACGATAATTAACTTACTCTCTTCTTTTGTTGAGAGAAAAGGGGGTAAAGCGAAATTTTCTGGACTAAACAACTAAGCCTTAGGGCTGTTTTAAGAATGTAAACAGATTCACCAAAAATCTGCAACATGTGTTTTCTTTTCTAAGAAAAGAACAATGTAGAACAGGGCTGTCCAACTGGCGGCCCGCGGGCCATATACGGCCCACCAAATTATTTTTACGGCCCGTGAGTACATTTTACTATGAATAAATTTATGTTACTAAATTATTATTATTAATATTAAAATTATTTTACTATGTGAAAATTACGGCCACAATGTTTTCATTAATATATTACGAATATTTTAATGTTTTCTTTTTAGTATAAATAAAATATTTTTTTAATTAACATAAACTGACTTTTCATTTATCAACCTTCTTGGCCCCCGAAATGTTTGGTGAAGAAAATATGGCCCGCGGGCTATGATAAGTTGGACAGCGCTGATCTAGAAAATTCTCTATTGAGGTCACCTTACCCTTGACTTGTGAGCACAACAGTTCCAATTTCCTTTGTTCAGTGTCGGCGACATTAGAAAATGGCAAAATTGTTCTCATCTAAACTGAACATTTTAGCAAATAAGTTTAAAGATGAAGGCATAGGCACAGACGGAAAAGTTCTTTGCTGTTCCATATGTGATTATGTGATTTTGGTTGATGTGAAACACCAATAAATGAAAATCAGGGGACAAAAGTTTGGAAAAGCATAGAGAAGGCAAACAAAAAAGGAGGAATTTCATGCATATATTTATAGAGGTACCTGGATGTTGTTGGAGACAATACTGTAGTGTTTATACTGGAAGAAACAACGGATTCCACAAAACAGTACATGCTGAACATTCTTGTTGCATCACTGACCAGGTGCTATGTACAACCAATGTTGTTCAAAATGTACCAACTTGAAAATACGAACTCTAATATCTGGTCATTTGTTGAGGGTCTTGGATAAACAGTATGGTATTCTACTGCGAGAACTTCGAGAAAATTAATGCGTTTATCAACAAACTTCCTCCTGGTGATTCTGCTGCTGTCGCTAGTGTCGACAAATTGGTCGCTGATCCAGTAGTGACCACAGAGCTCTACTCCGTGCATTCATACAAGTTATTGGTTGATAAATTCAACGAGCTGGAAAGATGTGGAACAGAAATGCGGGATCAGTGGAATGTTGTAAGTCAGGCGCTTGATGTACTGGATGGTTTTGACCTGGACAAACTCAAATCTAGTTTATCAAAAAAATTTCAATTTGAAAAATATTCTGGATTGCATTGAACTAGAATTCTGAATAAAACTGAAACATGTCCCCTTAGTCTTGGTCGACATAAAAAAATCTTTTTCCTTATATAAAGACATTCTATCCTCCAAATGAGAAAACTTCACTTTTAAGAATATTGAAATGGTTACTATTGTAAATTACAATACTCATCTTTATGTCTAAATTGCAATAAACAGTTATGTAGTGTGTAAATATAGTACACCTTGTTGGTTTTTACATTAATAATACAGCATTTAAAAGCACCCAAAAATCCAGATCTTATTTATTAGATTCAATTAATTGAGAGATTTGTTTTTAGGCCAGGAACACACATGCATAAAATTTGGCGTAAAATCTAGCATAAAACAGAAAGCGTAAAAATTTTTCTGAAATTTTGGCTGAAACAGAACTGAAAGAAGAGTAGAGCATGTCTCTACTTTTTACGCCAAAATTCCTCCAATAAAGAGAAGTCTTTTCTGTGACGTCAAAGTAGTCACGTGGTTTTCATTCTAACAATGGCGACAATGAGGGTTAACCCTATAATTGTGACGGTCTCGAAAAAACAAAAAATAAATGAAATAGAGGGGTTTATTGAATCTGTTCGACCACATCAGTGTCATGTATAAAGACTCTGTATTTAAACAACGTTTATGAATGGCTATAGGTGCAAAATTTCAAATAACAGGTAGGTCTAGTACAGGGGTGGGGAACCTTTTTGTTCATGAAGGCCACATTACAATTCATCGTCCCTTATAGAGGCCGCATTGAAATTTTTCTTGTCATTTTATCCCTAGGCTTAGGCCGCTAAGTGATTTGAAAGTTATGTAATAAAAGAAAGACAGTCTATATATGTGTGTGTGTGTGTTGTAAATTTATGTATAATAACTATAAAAAAAATAAAGGTCTTAAAAAAATATATATCAACATTTACATCACAGGCCGCAGAAGGCTACACTTGTTGACCCAAAAGACCGCATGCGGCCTTAAGGCCGCAGGTTCCCCATCCCTGGTCTAGTAGAATCGATATATAGGTCTAGTATTTAGATCACATGTTCTTTATTTGAATTCGGAATACAAGTGTATTCATTTAAATTTTCTATATTATAGCAGAGGAAGCAGAGAAAAAAATGGAAGGTAGAAAGTGATAGATATATGGAGGAAAAAATTAATAAAATTAGCACTGTTAGTGGCAGTGGTGTTTCCTATTCGGCCAGAATTTTTACGTATGTGTGTTCTGGCATAAAAGAGTAAAACAGAAACTGAACTGAAAGCTGATTTCTGATTCAGTTTTCTGCCACACAATTTTACGCATGTGTGTTCCTGGCCTTACTTTTTGTCATGTTAACACTAAGAGGGCCTTTTTATTAAACACATTGTGGATTCAGCCAAGCCCACAGTGGGACAGCCAGGTAGTAAAGAATGGGGTTTCACATATCTAGAACAGATTAAAAACATCTTGAGGAATTTTTTGGGAATGTAATCAGATTTGTTCTTGTTTCTCTCAGAGTGGTAGGCTACTCCAAAAGAACTTTTTTATGTCTATTAAGAATATTCACACTAATGCAAGGATAAAAATACAAATACAAAAGTTGGAAAAGGTTTGATATCTGATTTAATTTAAAAATATGATCCCTAATGAGGTACAGCACAATTCATGTGCATAAAATTTATTTTTGATGAATTTGAAAATTAATTTTAGTCTGTATTGTTTTTTTACTGTTATAAAAACTATTACTGTTACTTGATTATTGTATAAATATAATTGAGTAAAATCAGAAAAACCTAAATATTATGCTCTTTAAATAATACATTCTGTCAAATTAATACTGGGAATTGTTAAATAAAATACAAAATATTGGTTTTATCATCCAAATTTATTTTGTCACCTTCAAAATAGGCCCCATTTGATGCTAAACACTTTCTGTCAATGAATAATTCAGCCATCAAAACACTTCTTATGAGTGCTTTCTGGTATGGCCTGTAGCTCCCTGTGTGAATTTTTTTTCCTTCATTCAACTCAAAACGTCTCACAAAGTGGTAATTTGAGTTTGGGGAAGAGAAAAAAGTCACACAGGGTCATATCTGATGAATATGGTGCTTGGTCAATAACATTTGTTGAGATTTTGGTTAAAAGTTTGCGTACAAAGGTTGATGTACATTATTGTAATCCAAGAATTGTTCTTCCACAAATCTGGCCTTTGGCGAAAATTCTCTCTCAAACACCTCATAATGCCCAGGTAATATTGTTTGTTGACTGTTTGTCCCTCTGGAAGAAATTCTGGACAATACCACGACAGTCAAAGAAAACAGTCAACATTGATTTTTGAGTGACTTTGACGTGGATTTTTTGGTTTTGGCTCTTGAAGCACCATTCCAAAGCTTGTTGGCTGGTTTGCATGTCAAACTCATACACTTGTGTCTCATCACCTGTTATGATGAGTTATATGAATGTAGTGTCCAAATTGGCTTGTCTTCAGCAACCTTTTTCCAGTGCTCTTTTTGAAGAGAATTCAGCTCCTTCAGAACAAGTTGTGCTGCAACACATCTCATGCCCAAAACATTAACTAAAATGGTGTGAACAAATTTGTGAGACATGTTCAGATGCTGAGCCATCTCTCTCTCAAGCTTGAATGATGATTTTCCATCACCATTCCCTTCACTTTGTCGATGTTTTCATGAATTGAAGATGTTGAAGGTCGACCAGAATGAGGCAAGTTTTCCACCACTTCTTGGCCATCTTTATATGCTTTGTACCACTTGTATGTACATGTTTTAGATAAAGCTAACTCTCTGTAGGCCTTTGCAACATTTTCAATAATTCAGCACAAGAAATTTTATTGGCAACACAGAATTTTAGACAAACACTTTTTTCAATATTTTTTTGTTCATTTTAAAAATTGCAAAGCATACTTCATATTCAATGATGAAACCAAAAGTTGTAAATAAACTGATTGACAGATGGTGCTACAAATTCATGTGACAATTTAGTACACTAGTAGTGCCAACTTATAGCAAAAGGTTTGTCCATTTCAAAAGCCCGTGTAAAAGATATGAAAACAATCTCTGGTATTTATTTGACAGGATGTATATATATTTGATTTTTTTAATGTGATTATTAGTGAGAAAATTGTATATGCACTGATAACTCTAGCTTTTAGATGTTTGAAATTTAATAGTTTATATATATAAATATGTAATAGGATACCAAATTTATTTATTTTATTTCTTTTTTTTCCTGTAGAACTTTGCTGAGGAAAATGATTTACTTAATTCTATAATGGGTGACCAATCCATGATTGTTAGTGATCAATCTGAACATCCAAGTTTCATTGCCATGAAGCCACAAAATATGGATGAAGTATTACTAGAAAGTAATCATATTGGACAAATTTTTCTACAAGATAATATTGCAAATGAAATTATTGTTGAACAAAATGTGGAAGTTGGATCAGATGACGATAATCAACATGGTGATATTATTTTGGTTCCAAATAGCATTATTAAACAAGAGGATATTATAGAAGGTGGTGAGGTAGTAGTTGGATCAACTGTAGGTAATGAAGTGGTTATTGGTGATCATATCAGTTCTCATCTTACAAATGATAGATTTATGATGGGATCTAGTATGGAAATGGATCCAGATCAGATTGACGATACAGGATTTGATGATTCTAGATTGGTGATTGATACTCATTTTAAAATGGAAGAACCAACTACTGTTGGCTTTGACTGTAATGAATGTGGAGCAATTCTGAAAAGTAAAGCAGCTCTCAAGAAACACGTAAAAAGTCATGGGAAACAAAGATCTGGAAAATCAAAGAAGATTGGATCTGAAAAGCAACATGATAATATTTTGATATCCAACAAACCATATTGTTGCCCATCTTGTACTTACTCTTCACAAAGAAGAGATAAATTAGATAAGCACATGCAAAAGCATGTTCTCTTGGAAGGCTATCATCCCTGTGGTAAAAAAGCGACACAAACCTGAAGCACCTCTCCGTCGTCACCGACACAATGCCGAAGAATACCGATGCCCGTATTGCCCTTACTCGTGTACAGTTTACAAAGCATTGAAAAAACATCAAAAATTACATAACGCAACTAGTAATAAGCAATTCACAATTAAGGTAAGCTGCAAAATCTGTGGAAAGGATCGTGCAACCGAAGCCGATTTACAAAAACACATGAAAAAACACCGCAATGATAAATTCTTTTTATGCGATATATGTGGATTTGCTAGTATACAATTAAAAAAGATTATACAACATCGTAGAATGCACACAGGCGAAAAACCACACCTATGTCCTCACTGTCCCTATAGATCAGCCCGCAGAGATAATCTACGATCACACGTTAGGCGCATGCACAAAAAAGAAAATGTATATATCGATACCTTCAATCCAGGTGACGAGAAAAGCGAGTGATGTCTGTTATTGTCAAAAAAAATTTAGTAGTTTATCTTTTTATAGCTAAACATAGAAAATGCTATAACAGACAATTCTTATTTACCAGAGATTACAGGATTTATTATTAGTATCGATTGAGACTTAAAATACCAAATTTGTCATTATAATATTTTGCTGATCTTACAAAAAATGAAAGGGAAATTATTACTGTGATGTGACATTTTAATAAATTGTACATAAAGAATGCCAAGCATAGGTGCATTAAGCAAATTGGTAATTTCCCAACATTATGGTTATTATTATTACATACTTAAACAACTTATGTCTTTTGTTCAACAATGATTCATTAAATATAAATAACCATAAAATGAAATTAATACTACTTTCCTGCTATCATTGTATGAATCATTAATGGTTGTGGAAAATTAAGAAGAAAAAGTCTTAAGAATTCTGTACTCTTTTAAGGTATTTAAGAAGAAGAAAAAAAAGATCTTGCTCACCTAGTCAGATGTTTTCTATTAAGGTAGAAGTTTGTTTGAGATACATCTGATTCTTAAACTTCCAAATGTGTAAAATGGCACATTGGTGTTTCAATTGTAATTGAATAGTAGTGTGTTGGTCTTATGAATAAATTGATGTTTTATGTAAAATTAATATGAAGTGATATATATCTATATTTATATATATATATATTTTTTTGAATACATTTAAATCATAAATAAAACAATTCAACTATAATTTCAGATCAAATTCGGTCTTTTCAGAATGGCACATATACATATATTTATGGTATTTAGATGTATTTCGATGATATATGCCAAAATACAATAAATTCCTCTAGTTACGAACCAAATATTTGCATTAATAGCTTAAAACTGATTTAATGCTTCAACCTTCCCCCTTTCTTTTGTGTGAGATCATACATCAAAGTTAGTCATATCATCTGTTAAGTTAATTTATGTAGAAAGTAATGCTTAGTGTCATTAAGCCTCTCCGTTTGTCAATTTTATCCATTGTTTCTGAAGTTTTTAAAGTCATCTTGCTAGTCTTCCTCTTTAGTCCACTTGATTATTTTATAAAAATTATCAATTTGTATACATTTTTTGTATGAAAATTTGCATAAATTAATAACAAACTTAAATATTCTGTTTTCAAACTAAATACAAAAATTAGTTAGCTCAAAGAATAATTTATGAAAATAATAGTGAACATGTAATTCTTGCAGATATGGAGATATTTACTAAATAGAACATAAAATAGTAATTTTGTTTTTCATTTGCTATTTGATATAAAAAATTTGGAAATTGTCATTTCTGAACTTAGTTTTTACTTTAAAAAAAAAAAATTTAATAGACTTTGAAATAAATAGTGAAATAGATCAAAATCCTTTTGTAATGAATATAGGATGAACTTTTGGAAATGCCAAGTTTCTTGGTTATATCAAAAATATATTTAATTTTTAATACAAATAATTTGAAAGAATCACTGAAAATATGAACTGAAATATGTATTAATGCCAACCTTTCTAAGCTGCATGTCATATTTCACTCAGTACCTGTTTTCTATTTATTAAAAAAAAATAGAATAACTCATTTGAGATATATATAACTTAAGATGCAATTATTACACAGTAATGAATTATTTCAAAAATACTTTGTAAATTTAGAAAATTAAATACTGTAATTGTATTTTTCAATTCTCATTATTTAGTTTTCTAAATTTACAAGGTTTGGATTAATCAATATTATAACCCAATCCATATTTTATGAGTTAATTCAAGTTGGAAAGGTAATTAAAATCCCTTGACTGTAAATATATAAAAAGGTTAATATCTCACATTTTAATTTTACATGTAAAGAAATAGCCTGGTAAGCAAGTTATTAATCTGTGTAGGAATTAGTGTGTATACATAAGCCTTGTAGAAGACTCGAATTTGTACAAGCAGGATGAGATCATATATCTATTTCTGCTAGAACTTTTTATTAGATAAGAATAGTCCAATAAATAAATTTCCAGTTTGGTTTTGTTTACTTTCACTATTCTAATAAGAGAAAATTCAGGGTTGAGTAATTCATTTACAGTCAAACCTGTTTTTATGCGGTGGATAGGGACCGCATAAAAAAAATCGCACAAAACTTCACGAGTGGCTATAAAAAATGGTTTTCGCAACACAATTAAAAATATATTTTTTTATGCGGTCAATAGGGACTGCATAAAAAAAAGTCTCACATAGAAAATAACTCAAAACCGTACAAAATAGAATTTATTGACAACAGATGTCAGCACTTGACTGCATCGTCTCGTCTATCGTCTGTTTTACATATTTTTGTCCAGGTGGTGTTTTGTTGACTTAAAAAATAAATTATTTCATTTTTCGCATATTTGTGCAATAATATTACTATAATAAGTTTATTTATGCTATAATAAGTCAACATCAGACATGACAAATCGCACGAGACTAGTCGCCAACTATACCACACAAATAAAAAAATCGCACAAAAAGAACCGCACAAATAAAAAAATTACATAAAAAACCGCACAAATAAAAAATCGCATAAAAAAGACCGCATAAAAACAGGTTTGACTGTATTTATTAGAACTGAAATTTGATATTTTTTACAGATTAAAAAGAATTGCATGCTCTCAACTTCAATATATTGCTGCCAAAAACTTTTCAGTTTAAGTTGGGTTTCAAAAGTCACTGTCATTAAGTTTTTAAAACAAAGTATAATCAATTACTTCATTATAAGTAACATTTCCAATATATGTAATTGGTTGAAAATTTGAAAAAATTGTACACCCGTAAATGTCCACTGTCGTCTGTCTTTAATCTTGAGAATGGAGTTAGATATATGAATGCCGAGATCAGGTATGGAAAATGGGGTTCGTATATAGTTAATTGGGACTTCCTGCCCGATTAAATATATTATAAACTTCCAGTTTGTGCTGGAAGTCACGTTATTTCAATTCAAAAATTTCCTCTGAAAGGAGTTAGATAGATGACTGGCACAACTATTGCTAGCAGGAAAGTATGGTGTACAGGGGAAAATACTACTAATATGAAGTGAAGAGCATATATTTTAAATTAAATAAATTGGAAAAAAATATAATTAAAAATTGCAGCCTGGCATTGTGACAATGTCACAATAAATAATTGCTTGTTATAAAATACTTTTAATAATAAATATTCATTTAATGTAATTTAGTTTTATAAAGTTAATTGTATGATTATTATAAAATTGTCAAACTTTCAAAGCTTATGATCTAGTTTTTTTGCACTGTATATATTTGTTTTTTGTAATTCAAGTTTAAAAAAAAAATTGTCAAAGGCTATAAAAAGGAAAACTTTTTGCTAATAGCATTTTTTCTCTGTTGTCTAAAGCACCTATTAACATTTTGTATGTAGTAGCTATTCAAATGTTTTACTAATATAGGTCTTACATAAAGGAAAGATTGTTTGAACATTTTAAGCTTTCTCCTACTTCTATACACTCGACTTAAACATTTCATTTTTCCAAAATGTGAGGAGCTATGGATTGAGATAAAGCATCTCAATCTATAGCTCATCACATGGTAAAGTATCAACATTAATTTGGGAATAGCAATGGCAATTGCATGGCAGCTTGTAGAAGAATTAAGCTAGCACAGTTGTCTCAAATTGTGGGATACTCCTTGAATGGAATCTCTCCTGCTCATTAATCTTCTAAAGAAGCAACTAGTTTCTCTGATATCAATGTACTTGATGCAAAGATGGAATGGTTAGAGGCTTTTCTCTTTGAGCAGTACAATACCTATTTCCAAAAAAACTGAAAAATCAAGTTGTGCACTTGTCGTCATAGTATTGATAAATGATACTAATTAGGTATGATGACAAACGCACAATTTGATTTTCAATTTTTTGGAGATTGGTGCTGTCACAAAAAAAAACAGGCTCTTTGTTCAGTCTTTGGGCTGAAGCCCAAAGACTGAACAAAGAGCCTGGGAGATTGGAAATTAACTAAAAAAAAAAATAAATATTTTTCGTATCTCCCAAAGTTTGTGTCTAATTTTTTAAAACCCTGTATAAGTAAATAAAACATGATAAAAACTGATCAGTCATAAACTAACATTTAAATGTATTTCATTTCAGTTTATTGTTCAATAATGAACCATATGTAATTATGACAAAGATTTTTTGACTAAAACATTTTCAAATTTTACATAATTATATATACATAAGTTTAAATTCTGGTAGACAGTCTTGTTTTACCATCACTTAAATTTGTTTCAATATAATTACCAATTATTTATTTTATTTACATCAGTTAAAATTTTAACATATTCCCAAAGATTATTAAAAATGCCTATGCTTATGGGACTAAATCTCAAGAATAAAAAAGCAACTAAAAAATGACTTATAGATTAATAATAATAATAAATGCATTCATTTTTATTCTTCAAATATTTAAAGTATAGAATGGAAACAATTACATAATAATAGACAAAATGATTTATTTACAAATAATTCTACACAAATTTCAAGCACAAAAAAAAAAAAAATAAAATAATTATTGCAATTAGTTTTTAAATTTACAACAGTTTACTGAATCCTAAACTTATAAAAGTCCATTATTGCAATGCAGGCATTCCATCCTGTGATTAATGAAATGATATACAGTAGAAATGTTACAACCATAGGATATAACAAAATCTGTGTGTTTCTTAGAATAGGTAAGGCTGTTGATATAAAAACACAAATTAGAATCTTGCAAATTACATTTAAACTTAATTAATTCATTATTATTCCACTTAAAAGGAAGTATTTGCATACATGAATGGATTCATATACAGGATGTTGGAGTAAAACTTGTTTTAAAATAATAACCAGCAGCTATGCCTGGCTGGGCCAAAATTAACAACAAACATTAAAATGAAAACTATATTAAGTTTGATTATTTTAGCCTTTCATTGTCACATTTATCATGAAGTATTAAATAAATTATAAAATGGACTTTCAAGAAGGGAAAAAAACTTATTTAAATTTGTTTAATGAAAATAAAAATGAATAATCAGATTTCTAGGCAAACAGACTAATGATTCATGCTCAATACTCTGGAAAATCCGATACTTTTTTGTGCTTGCAAAGAATGCAATACAGAGATGGTACATAATGGTGAAATTTCTTTGGTTAGGCAGGCATTGATGTTTTTCAACAGATGATAATCATGACACATCCAGTATTTAAAGTGTGGTTTATATTTAATATTAAAAACTCCAATTACAGCTTAATCCAGTTAAGTACAAAAATTTACTGACAAAATAATGTTTTCAATATTTTTCAAAGGACATCATCAAGTCCTAAAGGAATTGACTTTATGTTCAATCTGTAGAACCTGATGATGACCTTTAAAAAAGATTGATAATATTAGTTTGTCATTAAATTTTTATTCTTTACTAAATTAAGATGTAGTTTGGAGATTTTAAATAGTCATTGACTTCTGCCTGCATGAGAAGATAATTCAAGACATCTAAATATTAGATAATATAATTGTCTAATATATAAAGCAGAAAGTTTGTTATTAAATTATATTATATATTAGATAATTATAGTATCTAATATATAATATAATGATATAGAAAATTAAACACAACAGTAATATAATAAGCTTTTATTCTGAATATTGCCATAGCCTATTGAAGAATTCCTTGATCCATGTTTGCAATAGTTCAAGGATAGCAAACTAGATATGATTTAAGAATTGAACTTTCTCTAGTCAACATCAGCAAGAACCGGAGATAATGATAGAATTACATGTTGTATATTTAAAAAGAATAAAAATAGCAAATGGAAATATGGCAATATGTAATACCATGACTTTAATTTTTGATGGTTCTATCGAATTAAAATTAAGCTCATTTATTTGCATGGGCATTGATATGTTAGCATGATCTGATGATTTTAATCATTCTATATTATTATTTTTTTATAAGAATATAATGATGTTTTAAGGATTTTAAATAAAAAGTCTATATATGATCAAATATCTTGCATGAACCATAATGCTGATATTTGAGATCTGTATATGACTCAATAGCATATACAGATCATATTAAACTGATCTGTATATCCTGTATAACCTGGCCAAATTAAATTGGCTTTGGTTATTTATTAAAAATTATTTATTAATTTGGTTTACTGTAGCATTCTAATGGAACATATAATCACCGCCCCACTACAACAAACCCCTTTAAACCAGCAACAAAAGACAAAATTAAAATATATTAGTCTCTACATTGTGTGTTTTCAATTCCTTTATACTGTGATTATTGAGAATTTCAAAAGATCAAGTTTTAGAAAGTCAAAATTTTCCAAAAAATTCTCACAATTATCATAATAATTTGCATGACTGGCAAATGATTTCTCTTACAAAACAGTCTCATGTTTGATATCCAACAATAACATGTTTTTATAGTTTCTGAAATTTATAACATAAAAGCCCCATTGTGTATGTGTGTGAATTCCTTATAACTTCTGCAATTTCTGTCAAATCCAGATGAAATTTTGGTTATATTCATTTTATGTTCTGACAAAAAGTATAGGCTACTTATTTTGCAGAAATATTAGCTATAGAATAAATGTCTTATTGATTTTGGATCAGTGATTGCACTTACGTTGCAGTGACATCAGTGACCTCATTTAGCTCAAGCTAGACAATGGGATTTAAGTTGCATTTTTAAATATTTTGGCAAATGGTGTGTTTTAAACTTACTTCATTACATTTAAAAAAGATAGCCACATTGTATTACTTCTATAACATATTTTAAAAAAAATTCTTTCCATAGTGACCACGTGACATTCTATTATTCAATCAGAAGTAACGATCTAACGAGCCCATTATTTAGAAAATGTTATCGCTTACCTAACTAATATACATACAATTCATCTTTGTTTTATCAATGTAAAATTAAAAAGACTTGCTATTTTGTCAAAAAATGTCTAGGAGAAAGTATTAAAGTAAAATTGGTCAGGTAAATTCCAGATCTAAAAGTATAACAACTGAGTCTCCTGAAGGCCATGAAGTCCGACTTGAGCAACGTGAAGTGAGAATGGCTTTGCCTTAATTTGTATAAATATTAGCAACCCTCCTCAAATTTATTGAAATCTCTATTCTTTTCAATTCTTCAATCTCTACTTTCTATGAGAAAGTATTCTGTCATTCTTGATGGGGGAATTTCTAGTATAATGATAAAAACTAATTTCACAAATTTTTACTATGAATATTATAGTTCTAATTCAATAGGAAAATATGTTAATAGTGGTGAAATAGTTACTTTAATTTTGAACATGCATATATCTGCAGAACCATACAACTTTTTTCTTGTTTGTTGCTATTTCATGACAACTGAACTGGAAAAACTTACTAAAATCAATCTGTAAGCAAATTTAATTGAATCAATTTACATATTTGTCTATTCTGTTTCAAAGTGAACTACTGGTATTTCAAAAGTTATCTCAACAATAAAAAATATTAATTAAAGTTTTCCTTATGTATCAAAAAAAGTGCAGACAACATTGCAGAAATTTTGTTAACATATTAGAAACAATATTTCTTCCTAATTTACATTCATTTGTTATTAGAGTTTGTACACAATGTATTTTACATTATATTTACCAATGGTTATAATTATAAACACACATTATACGGTGTTTGCACATCCCAAGCCTGTTATGTTATAAAAATATAACAAACATGAACACTATTGAGGCTTTTGCTTTATTTTTTCTTGAAAATATTAAAGATCATGTTGTTGCCTTAACAATTAAATAAATGACAGATGATAACTAAAAGCAAGATTGCAAAAACAATATGGCCGATAAACACCAAGCACGTTCTTATGTGAGCATAACAATGATGATGCGTTGACATTGATAAAGGATTAAATATGATTGGATCCACAATTTTATAAAATAAACTTCTAATGTGAAACTTTTCTTATGCTTATATTGGGATGTTTTATTTCATTCAGACTACCAAACCTCACCTGGGCAAAATTCTAAAACTAAAATTCACCTTAGGATGCCAACTGCTAGCAGCAACCAATTATGTCATTGAACCTGGAAATGATGTCTCAGGCCGATGTCACAACTTAAAAAAAGATTACTATAATTAAACAAATGTTAGCCACTTAATTATGTAAAATAGTGTTGTGTGGGTGTAATCATGTAATGTCACCAATTGCACTGTAAGAACGAGGAGGAGCTAATGATTGTGTGAGGTAAATGCAAGGTTTTCAAGTTCCATTGATGACGTAGAAGTTTCTTGGTAACGGATAGGCAAACTTAGTTTGTAAGATTTCTTTGTGAATTTTTGATAGATTCCAATTTCATATTTTTGCTTGTCAGTTTTGTGAAGATAATTCTAAGATAGTTATAATTTAATTTTTAAGTCCCCAAGTATTGGGAAAGTTCTTGTATATATTTGTTTTTTGGATTTGATAAAAATATCTTTTTATTATATTTTGAATTTTTGCTAACTTTATTTCCTTCTTGTATGTATTTGAGTCTAGAATAATACACAGATGTTTTTCATTATCACATATAGTAATTATTTCGGGTTTTTGATTCATTAACAATTTTTAGTTTCTTATTGCCCATGTAAAGTCCACTAGCCAAACCCTCATTTATGTAATGCACCATTAAGAAACTATCCATGCTCTCGATAGAAATAGATAAGGCGTTACATGTTATGCATAAAATTATAACAAATATTTTTATAATGTAAAATATGTCAATGTGCAAACTCTATATTATTAATGAGTTTATTAGTAATTTTATAACAAATATGTTTTGTTTACAAATTCAATATTAAATATACCAGGTGATCAAACAAAAACTTTACTCATGAGAAATAGAATGAGTCAGACTTAGCAATGCCATGAACTGGCTGCACTTGTTACTGCTTTGCTAAATGCAATGAGAAGCACAAATATCAAATATTTTATTTATTATGGACTAAAGAAAATTTTTGAAACTAACTAACTAAATACATAATCTTATAAAAACTGTCCATAAACTGACATTTGATTCCTTTGTAGCTGTGTACCCACAGCTACAAAGAAATCAAACGTCAGTTCTCAAGAGACTGGGCTATCAAACAGTTCTAAACATCTTAAAGATTTTGAGAGACTTGCCTCTAAGCATGTCTAAATGCTTTCAAGTTGTTTCTTATGACTTTTTGTTACACACAAAACCCATGGTCCAATACTTATTAAAAACTCTGTTAATATAAGCATTTACAGACACAGAAGATTCAGGATATTCTGTATAAAGTACTGTTATCATTTTCATGAACTTTCTTTTTATGTAACTTTCCACTGTAAAAATTCTCTGTTCTCTACCATAAGGCACTTTCAGTTATCAGAAACAATTTAAATAATGATAACTAACACTAATAACAACAACTCAAAACCCAATTTAATTAATTAAATCCAAACAATCTGCCAATTAATGGGCTACTTTTAGACTAAATTAATAACTTAGCCTAAAAATAGCCCAATAATTTGGCAATTCATTTGGATTTAAACCAACACTAAACTTGGCAGTCAATGACAAATGACAAATTACTAGCTCTTGGCATCAAACGTCTCATTTTACATCTTATGAATAAACTTTTCATGTCTATCTTTTTTGAACCTGTTTGTAAGCCCTTTCATTCAAAAAGCCACACTGAACCACTCAACAAATGTCAGATAGTTGGTTGAGTGTGGCTTTCTGAACAAAAAGACTTGCAAATAAGTTAAAAAACAAAAAGACAAAAACAAAATATGAAAGAAAGAGAACTGAGTGAAAAGAAAATTACAACAAACTTTTCAGTTGATCATCCAGTCGATCATAATTAATAAATTGCTTATTAATTAAGTTTTTTCCATATTTTTCAAATATATGGACCATTCAAAAATAAACCTGAATGGCAAATGGATGTAGACCAGTAACCTTGAAAACATGGCATCTGCACATCTCTTTTTAAGTGTGAGATCACAGAGTCATACAGTTTTTGCAAACTGAAGGCCACAATATAGCTGAAATCCACTTTAGTATGAATGCAGTGTACAGACTCACATTTATGGATGACATTGATGTACATTGTTAGTTGTGATGTGGAAAATTTTGTGGTGAACAAATGGATGTGCATGATGAAGGCAGTCAAGAATGGCCATTTACAGTGACTAGTGACTATAATTACACAAATGGATTTGCAAATGACAAACAGTTTCATGAATGACATCACTTTACAATCTCTGGACTTTCATTGAAATTCTCTCAAGTGTCTAAACAGTATTGTATGAGACTGTCACACACACACTTGGTTACCACAAATTTTGTGAGATAAAGGCCAAAACTGTTCATCAACATTCACAAAATCTAAAGAATATCAGTAGTGTTGACATTTTTGCAAAGATGATGGGATACATTTCTTGGCAAGTCTGTTACATGAAACATGGGTGAAGTAGTCAATGTAGAAATGAAATAGAAGTCTCAATAGTAAATGTGCATACATTCACCACAAAAACCACAAGAATTCAAACAATTGTTCTCAAACAAAAAGCTAATGGCAACAATGCTTTGGAACATGAAAGGAGTACTGTTGATCAAGTTTGTGGAACCCAGAAGCAGAATAACTTCACAGTGAAACTTCAAAAAAGTTGCATACAAAACAAAGAGGAATGTTGATGTCAGATATTGTTTCTGCATGAAAATACACATCCAGGTGTTTTGTGCAAACAAAAAACTTTCTGCAGCAATTTTATTGGGATTTATTTCTACATCCATTGTTTAGCCCAAACCTTGCTTTCCCAATGTATTTCAACTTTTCTCATGGATAATGATCTGACTGAGAATATAGAATTTCCATATGAATAAGAGGTTGATGGATGATGTAAATGATTGGCTCAGATCTCATGCAACAGAAACTCAGTTCCACTTCAAAGAAGTAGCCCTGATATGTAACTGACTGTTTTTTTCCTAGCTGCTCACCAGAGGTTGTTTCTGAATAACCCTTGTGGGTAAGAAATTGTAACAAAATTATAATTTGAGTTTCACCTAGGATTTGCAAAGTGTATGCTTTCAATGCAAAACAATCCCCATAATGTTCTTTTTTATAATGTGTAGTTAAATGATATTTAAAGTAATGAGTTTATTTGTTTTAAGTCTTTGCACAGAGAAAATTAAATGAAATTACATCCTTGCAAAAATTATTTGGAATGACCTACCTAACTCTGATCATGAAATCATAAACACAATAAAGAAGTTATTTACTAAAGTTTAAAAAAGAATGAATGACTTAATCAAAATTATTAAATACTTATTGAAGGATATTAATGCTTTCTGATACTATAGAAAAACCATCTTCAAAATTTATCTAGGTAAAAGTATATGAATCCACCCATGTATTTAACATACAATTTTTCAAAAACACTGATAGATTTTATGATCATTAAAAATAAAAATAATTTATTAAAATTATATTTACCACTATAGCCTAAAAATGTGATATAGATGTAGTAACCAAGAGCCAAAAGCCATAAGGAATTTCCAAAAAATCGGTATATAAACGAGTTGTCATAACCAACTAATAAAAATAAAAACAAAAGTAAGTCAAATATATTTGCTAATAAAAATTAAAATATTTACATGCAATTTTATTTAACAATAAAATATTAATTATCACAAACCATAATACAAAAATAATTGCACCACATGAAGAAGTATGAGCAATGGTAAAAATGCATTTAAGTGAACATCAAATGCATAACCCCATTCGACATCTTGATCCTGACAAGTAGGTTTCCTCAGATAATGATTACTGATAAACCTAAAATAAGAAAGAAATCGTCAATATTGAAAAACTTTTGAACTTATAATAATATATGATTAAAATAAAACTAGAATAACTTACCACAGGAATGTTGCAATTAATAAGCCGACACCAATGCAGTCAACAAAAATGACCCACAATAGAAATATAAAGAACTGAAGAAATCTTAGTTTTAGCACTATCGAAAAACCAATAGATGAGACTGCAACAGATAAAAAACTTGTTAACATTAAAGAATTTATCCGGATTAAATCTAATTTTCTTTAACAGCTGCTAAAAATTAAAAACATACCTATTAACCAAAAACTTAATAATACCAAAAAAGCTGGATCATCTCTTGCAAACTGATCTTTTGTTTCTAAAATTAATTCAAACAATTTTTAATGTGACGACAACACTTATACCAAATACAAAAAGTAATCTAAACTATACCTACGTTTCCTATATTGAAAATTTCTGTACCTGAAATATGAATAAAAATAAATATTAGTACTTTTTCTTTTTAGCAATATTACAAATTATACATTGAAAACTTTTTAATGTTCCTGCAAATATGATTAAGTTCTGTAAATTATGTAAAAACAAATTAAATTTTAGAATAATTAACTATAATGATAATTTTGCCTGCATTTGAGATAAAGTATTTTGAATGGATTGTTAACAAAATGAAAAAAAAAAAAAAAAGACTATCTAAGATAGAATTTAAAAAATCCAGCAATGAGTTGCTTAACTTTTCTGGCAACATTTGATGGTGCCCATCTGTTATGACACTTTATTAAAAAACTTTATATATTTTTAACTATTATAAAATGGCAAACATCTTAATTTTCAGGGTAGGGATGAGTTTTATAAAATATTGTAAATACTAATGAGTAAAATCGTCATTAAGTCTGACTCTACTGGACATCACACAACCTCCTTTATTTCCCCACCTCCTTTAATTTTTACTCACCAAAATTTAATAGCATCAACCCCCCTAATAAACAAATAAAATTGTGCCCTCCACTCACATTAACATCCATACATACAGAAAAACTCTCTGAATTTTTTTGCATTTCTTGACATTTCAAGGACCTGAGTCCAAAAATGTAAAAATCTGGAGGGGGGAGTTATTTTTTGACTGATTGCAATACTTTTCCTCTGTTATGTATGACAGCTGGGAAAGAAAAAAGAAAGAAAAATACTTATTAAAGAAGAAACACTATCCAGTCTGAATAATTTAAAGATATCTAGAGTTGATTACATAGGTTTGCTTATATCAACATCCACAAACCTAATGTACAGCACATATGTAATAAGTCAACAACTACTGGATTATATTGCAATTACTTTAAATTAATTACTAAATAATTTGTCACTAGAGGGGGGCATTAGGTGCATTTCTTGTTAGAGTTAATAATTATAATTAAACTAAATAATTTAGAAAATTCTGGAAGAAAAGAATTGGCCTGGACTGAGACTCAAACCACAACTGCTGCTTACTATGCAGATGCATTGTCAGTTATGCTACCCGAGCCTCCAGTCCAATCTCCTCTTCCAGACATATTTAAACATGAGATAATCATCCTCGGTTACATACAGCACTAGATGGGGATGCATTCAGCATCTGCATCATGTAAACTCTCTCACCTATGGCACTCAGCTGGCTATCGCACAACCCTGGCATGATATATATACCAGGCCAGACACACATAAACCAACATCCACAAACCTGATGTACAGTACATACTACATATATAATAAGCGAACAACAATCAGATTATATCAGGCTATTATACCGCAATTATTTTAAATTAATTACTAAATAATTTGTCACTAGATTTTAGAATTTATTAATTACTTTAAAATAATCACAATATAATAGCCTGATATAATTGAGTAGTTGTTGGCTTTTTATATAGGTTTGTGCATGTTCAACACTTACAATGATAATTTTTATATTCTAGATAGTTATAAACAAAAATGTTTACTAAAATGATTTTGATTTGTTTATAACTGGCTATACAGTATATATTATCTAATATCTCATATAACCATGATGAATACAAAAATAATTATATTAAAATATACAAATAATGTTATTAATATAAATGATATAAAATAGCATAAAATTGCTAACAACTTCATAAAATTCTATCTTAAAGCCTAGTGAAATGATTTTTAAAGAATTGAAATAAAAATTTCTACATTTTCTTCAAAATCTGAAAACAGAACTTCATCCATCATCACCATCATATTTTAACATACAAATTATTATTTAGAACAATTTTTATCAGACTGTACATTTGTTACATTTTAAAATGTTTTAACTTATGCAAATTATATATTTAACAGTTTGATATTTTTGATGATATTTATTTTCAAAATCAGTTAAAATAGATTAAAAAATGTAATGCTACTTACACTTTCTGTGGTGATATGAATAAATATAACATTTGCCATAATGCAAATTCAAAGTCCATGTGACGAAAATAAATGAGACGTCTTAGAAATTTTGATCGTTTTGCTGTAGCACTGTGTGTTTCAGTTCGACTAGGAATTGGCGATGGTAATGGTGAAGAATTGTGATATGAAAGAGGAGGACTTGGAGGTGGTGACTGTTTGGCATGAATCATTTTTGCACCAATTCTATCTGAAATATATATGAATAAAGTTTTAAATTTTCATTAATCTTATTTCATGTTTAATATTTATTAAGATATACTTTCTATCATTACTACAGAAAGTATCTATTCATATATGTTAATTCATTTATTTCATTATCTTTTTGCATAAATGATGAATCACTTGGATATATTGTAAGAAATTTTTATATGAAAATAATGATAAAATGATATCAATTTATTTTATTAAGCCTGAATCTTTTAAATTCATATGTTTTTCTTTGCAATTGTATAATTTATAATTGAAGACATGAATGGATGATGTTAGGTATCTCTCTCTCACATACCATCATCAAGAACCTCATCAATTAAATTACAGTCAAACCTGTTTTTATGCGCTCTTTTTATGTGCGATTTTTATTTGTGCGATTTTTTTAATGCGAATTTTTAATTTGTGCGGTATAGTTGGCGACTAGTCTCGTGCGATTCGTCATGTCTCACGTTGACTTATTATAGCTAAATAAACTTATTGTAGCATAAATGCACTTATTATAGTAATATTATTGCATGAATATGCGAAAAATGAAATAATTTACTTTTTAAGTCAACAAAACACCACCTGGACAAAAATATGTAAAACAGACGATAGACCAGACGATGCATTCAAGTGCCGACATCTGTTGTCAATAAATTTTATTTCGTACGGTTTTGAGTTATTTTCTACGTGAGACTTCTTTTATGCGGTCCCTATTGACCGCATAAAAAAATTATTTTTTTAATTGTGTTGCGAAAACTATTATTTACAGCCATTCGTGAAGTTTCGTGAGATTTTTTTTAATGCGTTTTTTTTAATGCGGTCCCTATCCCCCGCATAAAAACAGGTTTGACTGTACAATGTAATGTCCACTGCAATACACTTTTTCACAGATATATTTATACTGAAAAAAATTACTTAATCAAAATGCCTGGAACTTTGATTTTGTGACATAACACCTTTATCCACTCATATCTTCAATTATAATATTTTGAAATTTGTTTTAACAATTGTATTGCCTACAAACTTCATAAGTCCTGCTGAAAATTCATATATAAGTTAGTAATCAGGCTGGCTTGATGAGCAAGGCAATTGCCTCAAGACACAAAATTAGTAGTCGTTCAAAACAAGAGAAATAAATAATAATATTAAGCTGAATACAGTATAGTCCTGTAAATGTACTCTAAAGTTATTTATAAATAATGCATATAAGAGTGCTGATGCTAGAAGTGCTTTCTATTGGCTACTGTTTGAGAAACACATGTAGCAAAAATTGATTTTGCCTCAGAATCAAGTTATTATCAAGTCAGCACTGTTACTAATTCATGCAATATTATCTCTTACGAACTCAAGCTGATATAAGATGACTTAATGTGTGTCCTTCCTGTTAGACATGTGGCTGTCACGTGTTAAAGTTTTGTCACATGTTCTTCACGTGTTAAAGTTTTGTCACATGTTCTTTGACAGTTATATTGTGATGTACGGTGACTGTTTATTTTCCTTTGTTTCACATGTCCGTGGGAACTCTTGCCTCTGTGTTAATGATCAGTGGTGTGTGGTCAGTGTGTGGTTCTTCTCAGTGGAGTGAAGACGTACAGAAGTTAAGTCCGTCTCCCGTCTGTTTTCATCCTTGCTGGCTCAATCATCCAACTTCCACTAACAGAAATTACTAACACTTCCTCTAAATCAGTTTCTCAAACTGAATCTAAAAAATCTTGGAGTTCCTCTAAGGCAGTATTTTTCAACCATTTTCTCATTGTGGACTGGTAAAATTATGGATATTTTTATATAGACCAAGTAATTATATGCCTATCTGAGTTACTGTATGTACTTTGTTACATACAGTAACTCTAGATTACTATTCAAATGTCATCCATAATCAACTGCACCAACTTCAGTATGGTCAAATACTTTTCTGTGGACCAGCAGTTGATAAACATTGCTCTAAGAAATATTAGAGATTCTGCAAAGAGGAAAATGCTTAACAGTAGGAGAAAATTTATTGAAGGTTCTAAATTTGTACATGTGACAATTTGGCATTGATTATTCTGCCAATGATAGCTTTAAATTGCATATCAATATGTTAATATTTTCTCTCTATATATATATATATATGTATTTGGCTTATATATATAAGCCAAATACTACTAGATTTAATGGGCTTTAATTTCAGAGTTTTTATTTTTCTATAAAAATCTTCAAACTTTCTAAGATAGACATGAACTTGCACAGCTTCTTTGATATTATCCTAGCTTTCTAAAAAAAGAAAACATTTTGATATAGATAGTATTAAGAATTTTTTAAAATAAATATAAATACAGTAGAGCATCGATTATCCAACTTAATTGGGGACTGGGGTTGGTCGGATAACCGAAAAGTATGAAAAAATACATTATTAGTATAGTGTATTAGGCCTGGTTTAAATACTAGCCTCTCTTTCATGGTCGGCCAGTGCTGCCAGCTAAAACATGCAAAAATTTAACAAAAATAATATTAAAGTAGCCAAGACATAACCAAATATTGTAGCGCCACATCACTAGCGGACATTTGAATTTGCCGACTAGAACGTGGTCGGTTAATCGGGGGTCGGATAATCGATGCTCTATTGTATTCATAAATAGCAATGCTTCTCAAATTAGGAAGTTCTGTAAAAATTCATAACATTTTATAAGTTTCAAGAAGAAAATACACCTACTTAAGGAAATCAACAGTTTAAGTACGGGAGAAATGTTTTCAGACCAATTTCAGCTCATGCTATTGTTCAAAACAAATGCAGGATATATTCAATGTTTCAGAAACATAAATGTTTTAAAATGTCTGTGTAATATTACACTGGTACACCATCAAATTTCTGGCACCCTTTACTCCAAAAGCCTTGCCAGATTAATCATTTTGCTGGACCAACTGTAGTCACATATAATTCATGAACTCTAACCCACTAATTATACTCCTTCCATATGTTTAAAGTATACTATAGAAACTGAAATTAAATAAATATTAAATGTAAATTACATTTGACACCACCTCTGACACTCATGTCTCTTAGAAGCCATATCTAGGGTTAAATTTTAGCAAAATAAACTAAGAAAATAACAAAATTGTGATATCATCAAGTGAAGTGTAAATAATGTAAATATGTGCTCCCTATACACAGTGCCATATGTGGCTGCTCAGTAAACTAGTCTGATGGCTGCAGGAATTTCAAGTTCCTTCTTGTAATTTTGTCTGGATTAAAGACAGTGTTGGACCATCAGTTGCTGGAAATTTGGTGGTGTATCTGTATATGATAAATAAAAATTTTATCAAATACCATCTTACAATACTAAATAATTAATAAAAATTGAATTTAAAAAAGTAAACATGCTATTACACAAATAAGGAAAATATATAGTTGAAACAACAACTGTAGCAACTAACATGGAAAAATATAAAGGTTAAATTTAAGTTGTAGGGAATCATCAAAGTATCTTGTTATAGTACAAGAAATCCCTAGAATCAATTAATCAGGTCCATGCAGAACATGGTTATTGTACCACATGTACCGGTACAGTATCTTTTCAAATTGCATTTCAAAATTTGTTATTCTTGTAAATATCAAAACAAATAGAAAGCATATTGTAACACCAATGTTGGAATCAAACATTTTAATTTTTAAATAATAGTATATTAAAAACTTATAGTTTTATGAATCTTTAGAAAAATTGCACCGTTGAATGATGCCACTCGCATTTAGGTATGAGAGGTTATCAAAAAGTTTGTCATATTGGGCAAAAAAGAAAATTATCATTAACAGGTTATGCCATAAAACTCCAGGAATCTTTATAGCTCCATGTGTCAGTCATATGGCTATTTCCTCTTGTCACTGCAAGATGGATTCCAAATGAACCAAATGCATGACTAATAAATTGGAAGCGTATGCTGTCATCACGTTCCTGCATTTTGCAGGGAAAAAATGTCATTCCTGTCTATGCTGAGATGTCTGCAGTCTAAGGAAACAAGTGCCCATTGTACGATATGGTAAGAAAATGGAAAAATCATTTTCAAACTGATCATTCATGCCTGGAAGATGAACCCAGAAGTGGTAGACTATCAATATTGATTAATGAGGAAATAGTGCAGAAAGTGAAGGCCCTGGTTCTGTCAGACAGAATTACCATCTACGTTAGCATGAATAAGGTCTGTACTAATTATGAATTCATACATACCATCCCCAAGTCATTTTGTTTGTGTGAAAAGTCTCTGAAAGATCAGTTCCTCAATTCCTCACACCTGTTTAAAAACAATGATGAATTTTTTTTCAATCATTTGGTAACCATGGGTAAACATTGGGCCTATCACTATGATCCAGAGACCAAGCAAGTGAACAAGCAGTGAAAACATGGATTCGCTGCCACCATAGAAAGCCAAGACATAATCTGCTGGGAAAGTCACACACTGTCTTTTGGACTGCCAGTGTTATCATGACTGATCATTTAGGATAAAAATAAGATTATCACTGAAGACTATTGTCACAATTTCTTGGTGAAGTTGGATGACCAGATAAAACAGAAAAATATGTGGAATATTCAGCAAAGGTATCCAATTCCTTTAGGGCTATGAAGTCAATATGAAAAAGCACAGAATCCTCAGTTTATGGTATCTTACTCCTTTATTTATCAATACAGAAAATATAATCAACATATTTATTACTTATCATTTTTATACTGATTGATAGCATACAAGAAATAAAGCCTTTTTATCCTTCCTTGTTTTTCCTAATTAAAAACAAATTTTGTGCATATACAGGTAATCCCATATAACACAGGAGTTACGTTCCAAAAATTGCCGTGTTATGCGAGTAATCCGTAGTACGAAAAGGGGGGTTAGGTTCCAAAAATTAAAAAACATGCTATTATATTTTCATAATTAAGATAAATATCTTTATTAAAATTTTCTTAAGTGATACATATTAATATAAATTAAACAATGTTTTCTTTGTCATCACTAAGCACTATTAACCAAGGACGTTTTCTTTTTGACAAGTTATCCTTATCCTCTGAGCATTTTTCTGCATTATCTTCAGATCCATGCTTTACCTTTTGCAAAAAGTATGTAATTTTAGATTACTTGCTTTTAGTTAAAACATCTTTATAAATTTCCTTATATGGTGCTAAGCATTTATGAAGAATAAAGCAAGTATGGAATAAGGAAAAAACATCTGGCAACATCAAAAGCAGAAGCCTTGAGATCTGGCAACATTGAAACAAGTTTCGAGAAGGGCCATGTGTATCGACAGAAGGCGGGAAAAGAAAATTTACATACTTAAGTACTAACAGTTCATGAAAATAATAATTTTCGTGAACTATTAGTACTTAAGTATGTAAACATTTATTACATTTCTTGTTGTACGAGGGTTTTACCCAATTCTCGAACCATGTTAAAGTGAATCTGTGCTATAGTAGTAGTAGCACAAAGGGGATAAAGACCCAGGACTACTCATAGGTATTGCCTGGGTGTGAAAGAGGAATAGGAAAGATGAGAAGAGTTGAGGAAGGCGGGAGGTGAAGAAAAAGTAAGATAGGATAGATGGTGAAGTAGGAAGACTCATGAGCACCTGCATCGCAGTTATAGATGACAAGGAAAAAACTAAGGCGTAATGGGTGCATTAATACAGTAATAAACATACAAGAGGTCCAATAACAGTAGGACGAACTATTTAAAGGTAGGATCCAGTGTGCCGGTAGCGCAGATAAATTTTTCTAGGGCTGCAAAAATATCCGGATCTTCCACGAGAGCTTGTGGTGGACAGGGCAAATTGAAGCCCTTTTTTAGCGTTACTCTTTCCAGATTAATCCGGTGATTGTCGTGTTTGGTGCAGTCAAAGATCAAGTGAGTGGCATTCTGTAAGGAGATGTCATCACAGTCACAATAGAGATATTCCCTAAGTCTAAATCGATGTAGGTATTGCCAGAAATTTCCATGATCTGTCAGGAGCTGTGTGTTGTGGAAGTTGGTGCAGAAGTTCTTGTTTTGAAGTCTGGACGAGATGTTTGGAAAGTATTGGTAGGTCGCTCTTCCAGAGTCTCCGTCTTCCCACTCGCGTTGCCACAACCTGATGGCAGTACTGTGAATCGTGGTTTTAATAGAGATGTCTGAGGCTTCCCAGTAGGTGGGGGTGGCAGAAGAAGCAGCAGCTTGCTTTGCGAGAGAGTCCGCCAAAGAGTTCCCTTCCACCCCCGTATGGCCCCTGATCCATGAGAAGGCCACGCTGTTTTGTGAGCAGAGAATTTCTTCCTGAATAAGAAGAGAGAGAGAGCCAAGATTGTTGACTATTCTCCTGATAGCGACTTGGCTATCAGAACAGATCCTAATATGTCGATTCCTGATCTTAGAGTTGTTAATATATTTAAGAGCTTGCAGAATGGCGAACTTTTCAGCTTGAGTAATTGTACAGATACTGGCAAGACGACAGCTTGCCTGGTAAGAGAAATTACTATTGTTGCATTCCTTAACCACAAATGCTGATCCCACCTTGCTGTGGCTTTTAGATCCATCGCTGAATATCTGTATATAATAGTTGGGATTGTCATGAAAGTCTAAGATAGAAATATCACCCGCGATACTGGGATGGGGTTCTGAGATCTCGGGCTTACCATTTAGGTTAGATGTGAGGTGGGAAAGAAGGGGCTCGTTCAAGTTGGGAAAAAGCCCAATCTCCATAAATTTGTAAAGTTCACTGTCTTGTCCGTCAATTGTCCCTCCGTTGAGCAGGTGCCACCGCCACATCTCCTCCTTCGCCCTAATGTGGAGGGGAAGGATTCCAGAAAGAATTTGGAGAGCAGCCATCAGGGCAGTCCTATAAGCTCTGCACAACCTGAGAAGGGAGAGTCTGAGCTTTGTTTAATTTCTTTTTGGTGCGAACATTGTCGACCGCCTCTGCCCAGAAGGGGGCATAGAGGATGATGGTTTCAATACATGCTTTGTAGATTATTCTGATGAACTTCTCGTTCATCACCCAACTCCTATGGCTTATACATTGGAGTGCGTTAGAAATTTTGATGGCACAATTAGTAACATTGGTGATATGTGATGCCCACCTCATATTTTGATCAAAAGTTAACCCAAAGTATTTGAGACTTGTAGTATTTTTAATCCTTTGATGATTCATGAATATCCTCAAGGGTTTTTTAAGTTGTCTCCCCTTAGATAAGACCATGGCTTCACATTTGTTGAAATTCACTTGAAGATTGTTATTTACACACCATTCGTGAATTTTGTCTAAGATTTCGTTAGTGTCTTGTTGTAGTATTTCGTTGTTGTAGTTTGACATAACCACAAGGGTATCATCCGCATACCCTTAAATGATACCAGAACTGGGGTGAGTGTTATCCTTGTTGAGTTGAAGCAGTCTGTCGTAGGCAATGTTCCAAAAACCTGGTCCCGAACAGGATCCCTGAGGGCAACACCTGGACAAGAGACAGATGATTCTTTCACCATAGTTGTATATACCTGCGGTCCTGTTTTCAAAATAGTTGAGCAGTATTTTGTAAAGGTTCTGAGGGCATTTAAAGGATTTAAGTTGGCCCATTAGGGCAGGCCACCACAGAGTATTAAATGCATTTTTAAAATCTATTGAAATGAGTAGTGTGTGCTCTCCTTTTTTTTTATGAGTTATTAATATACTTGGTAACCCTATTGATGGCATGGTAAGTAGATTTGCCCTTTACAAAGCCATATTGTTGTTTATTTAGGAGATTATTAGTATTGAGAAAATGATTAATCCTTTTGATAATGAGGCCATCCAAAACCTTCCCTGGAACGGAAAGGAGGCTGATGGGTCTAAGTTGGTCAGCCTTCTTAATGTTATCGTTGTCCCTTTTAGGGATAAATTTGATGTCTGCATGCTTCCAACTATTTGGGAAGACCCCTTGCTGTAGGCACTTATTATAGATGTATACTAGGGCTGTAGGGACGGCATTGAATGTATGTTTGATCATTAGAGGCGTAATACCATCAAGTCCAGGGGACTTTTTGTTTTTTAAAGTGAATCTGTGCTATAGAAGTGCCGTGTTATACCAGGTTAAATTTGGGTCTAAAAACTGTAACTATGCCATTGTGGTTTTTTATTTTATTTATTGAAGAAATTACAAACATTTAGTCACTTAAGGCTTAAGCAAAAGACAAAACTTAGAAAACAAAAACAATGAGGTTATATGCCTTATCATACAATTTATTATATAAATGTCTACTGGGACATATTGTATTACTAGGACTTATTATACTGGTGTCTGGGTTCTGCAAATTGAGGAAACTTATTCAGAAAAAACAATCTTTATCGTTCACCTGTTTCACCTGTCAGTAAACATTTATATAATAAAATAAGGTTATATTCATATTAAAATGCTATGAAGTATAAATATAAAGTATAAAGTAATAGGCTATAAAAGAATAAAACTATAAAATAAAATCAGAAACATACTTCTCTAACAACTCTCTTCCCTTTTAAGATTAAATTATTATTTAAATATAATATACAACTTAAAAAAATCTGTAAAAAAATAAGTTAATCAAATCTGTGAAATAAGAAATTTTTAAATGTATTTTTTTATAATACAATTTAAATTTATTAGGAGTTAGAGTTGGTCTGTTTTTACTGACTCAGACTCCAGTAACTTAAGAATTAGCTTTCAACTCCAATTCTGTCCCCACAGCCCTGGATTCCTTCATGAAAATGCATCTGTATGCGTAATACTTGTAACTGCCACAGTTGCCGTGAAATGTGAATACGAAATTTTTTCCTATCGAACTTATTTGCCCGATCTTGTCCCAAGAAACTTCTTCCTCTTCTGTTACACGAAGACCTCACTTTTGGATGGCAATTGAACAGTTATAGAGAGAATACCATTCCTCAATACAGAAATCAGTTTTGAAGATTTCTGTAGTGTAAGAATAATTTTCTGAGTAGACAAATTTCTACAATGATGGCTTGCACTAAGTGAATAACAGATGAGATAAATGCATAAATGTGCACAGACTGTATAAAATAAAGACTAATCTAACCAGCAAGTTTTATCAAGATAAAATTACTTCTTCTGTCCAATATGATGAACATTTTGATACCCCTACAGCTTACCTGGAATACTGTTGAAGTTGAAAAATTTTAATTATTCAAATAAATGATACTGATTTAAACAATAACTATTACTATACATTCAATATTTTACTCATAGACATTATTAATAAATCAGAAACAGTAAAAACTTCATTGAATTTTCCAATAAAATATTTTAAAATTAAATCCAATAATAGGGCATTCGGATTAAAAAGCAGCTTGGATTTCTGTTTTTATTTTAATGTGTTACTCTCGAAGACAGTTTATGATTATTCTATTCAATAATATTTTGAATTTTTACCTTATCTACTGAAGGTTACTAAAATATAATGCATTACTACATAAAATACAAGAATCTTATTCAATTACTCTTTTATATTTTCATATGCCTTCAAAAAATACAATTCTATACAATCAATTTGTAATTCAGAAATGTTTGACAGCATAATTTTCTAAAATATATTTTGAGTTTTGGAGATTTTGTTTGCTTGCAATTAATCTAAAGATAAATTATCAGTTTTATCCAGATATATATTTAAATTTATAGAATTCATAACACAATTTGGACATTTTATTTTATATTAAGACAAAAAAATCTTAATTTTCAGAGCATAAAATGTAACTTTTTGCATTTTATTTCCACAGAATCTTGTAATTTGTTTTTTGTTTTTTTGTAAAGATGAATGTTCTGTAAATAAAAACTGAAAAAGAAGAATGGAAATTTAAAAAACAAACTTTGAATTATTGTAAATGTTGATTTTGTGCTTCAATTTTATGTTTCACAATTTAAAAATTTAAATCAAATTATAAAATAAAATATTTTAATAACAATATTTGTACTTTGTTTATAAAGAATTAAATAAACATTAATAACTCACTGCAATTTAATTGATATAAACGTAGAAATTCCTCATCAAAAATTAAAAATTTCTCAATCCACTCTTGTTTTGGATGAAATCGACAACACGTCTTCCATAATTATGTCAATTACCAAATACAAATCTTACTAAATAATATTTTTAGAATTAAATTATTTAAAAAATGAATAAATATTAAAATATTTTTGAATCGATTTCTTGAATTTTTTTATTTTCTTCGAGTAAATTACGAAACTATATTTATTTAATACTGTTTTATCCTTATCATATTCTTTTAGGTACGATTCAGATGATTGGTCGTTTTGAGAAATTCAAAGATGGACGGACTAATCAAATCACGTGTAAATTCAACTTGAGATTATTCCTTAACTAACGTTAGGAAACGGAGCACGGCGCATTTTTAAAGTTCTAATTCATGTGAATTAAAATGTCGCAGTTTCCGAATTATCTTTTAATATTTATTGTAACTGTTGTGTTAAGGTGTATTTCGGGAGAAGAAGAACAAGTGTATGATAGATACACGATCGAAGGGAAAATAATTCCACCAGATGTAATTACGCCGGAATGGTTATCGTCTACGAGAATTCTTGTAAATGGAGGAGAACGATTTGGATTTCCGAAGTAAATTTACTCATATTTTATAGTTTACTTAGTTACTAGTCATTGATTTTCATGAAAAACATCACAAGAAAACAGATATGGGGTCAAATACCTTTCATACCTTTCATCTGTGTGTAAATATCATTTAGGTTAATAATAATCACATTCTGATAGTTATAACGCATCATACAAACATTTCCTTTAGATATTACTTACCTAACATTGGTCGTATTAATATGTTGGTGCTTCCACAAAAATCACTGTCTGAACCAAAAATTTTAAGTCTAAGTGTACTGTTATGTGTAAATGGCTGTGTTCAGCAGACTTGACAGTTCCGGAGTTGTTGAGTATTTTTCTGCTGAATGCCCTCTATGGTGGTGCTCTTTCGGAACATGTTTGGTGTTTTGACGTCACATTTGGTAGCATCTTTCGTTTACGCTACCTATTGCTACCCAAAACCGACCAATGAGGCTTTTTGTTCCGATGCAATGTCATTCGTGGTTTGGCTGATCAGAGTTTCAACGTAACAGCTACCGATTGCTCAGTTACAACTGTTGAGTCTGCTGAATGCAGCCAATGATCCCAAAAACACTACCTTAGACTCCTCAGAAATTCTTATTTCAGATAAAAATTTTTGATGAAAGTACCCTTTTTTTTATAGCTGAATTAAATCAAAACTATTTACATACATTTATTTGAAGATAAGAATTATACCTCAATTCAATATTTCCAGTAAAGAAATTCAATCATCTAACATTTTTGGCCACTACTTTATCGGCCCTTGTCAGGAACTATAAAATGGAAAAACTGTTCTATCAATATAAATAGAATTCCTTCGTGTTCTAAGTTTAAAAGTTTTAAATACGCTGAATACAGGCTGTGACGTATCTTATATGATGTATAGTTTATGAGTCTAGATAGTATTTCCATTCCCTTGGTATGTGAATGGCATCCGTGTTGATGCAGGCTCTACTCCTGTCTGCCCTGAAGATCTCTACAGCTTCCAACATTCTAATGTTTTGCCGGTCAAAGAGTAGTGTGTGTTAGGGTAGCTTGGTCCCGACAGGAAAATCCCCCAGATCGCTGGCATAACATACCAGAGCTGTATTAATCTGTTTCCAGTCGTGAAAGATGTAGCATCCAAATTGGAAGTTTGTGCAGAAACTTGTTTCTTATGGGCAAAAAGGTGCAATCCCACTGAAATTCAATGATTGAGGGAAGTGTATGATGGGAAAGCTTTTGCAAGACAATGCCACATCTCATTCAGCAGGCATCATGGAAGGCTCTACTTGAAAAATTCAAACAGATTGTATGCAAACATCCTCCCTATGGTCCAGATCTTTCACTTTGTGATTTCCATGTGTTTGGCCCCATGTAAAAGGACCTTTCAAATCTCCAATAAGAGTCTGATGAAGACGGCACAAACATGACTCGAGAATGGCTATTGCATACTGGATGAGAATACTTCCAAGAAGGAATAGAAAAACACTTTGATAAATGTTTAAATACACTTAGTGATTATGTCGAAAAGTAGCACTTGGATTGTACATTCACACAAATAAAAATTTTTGACCTGTATTTTTGACATAAGCAACTTCTTTAAGAGTCAGAATTAACCTTGCTTAAGACACTTCTAATAGGTAGAAGTTTTGATGCTAGTGAGAGTTAATTGAAAATTTTTGAAACAAATCCACAAGATATGAACAGAATGGAAATGATGCATCATCCTCAATATGACTGTTACAGATAATAAAACCCATGACCAATGAAATCAAGGTAAGAGTTTGAAACAAGTTTCTCATTCTTATATTAAACAACTTTGAAAAATTTAAATATTCTCCAACTTGATTGATGCAGAGATAAGACATGTGGGTAATCAATGTACTGTTGTACAAATAAAACTTCTTGCAGTACATGTATGTATTATACATGTCAGTGGAGTGCTGTCGGTGGAAGCGCTGCTTCCACCTTCCAATGACTTTCCCTTGTAGTTTCTAAAATATAAATTTTCATATTTCAACGTACTTTGAATTAATTAAAATTAATGATTTATTATAACTGCATTATGTATCTTATTACAAATTTCTATACTACATGTGAAAAAAATGATAAGATTGCTATTATATATTCGAATGTCAGTGGCAGAATGGAAGCGCTTACGAGACAGCTTCCACAGCAAGAATAACTGAATGATGTAAAGCAGCCAGAGGGCATTGGTGCATGCGCTTCCATCCTCACCCTGTTTAGCTGGTGGAAGCTACACACGTGTAACGCTTCCAACGATTCTATCCCTTAGACACTGGGTAAGGAGCTATCTGACTAAGTGAATTGTTTAAGATTTTAAAAAGTAAAGAGTATTCAATGTTATTTTTATGTACTTTTTTTGCAAAGTTATATTTAATTATAATTTTTTTTTAATTATACTGTAATTATATTGACAGCTTTCAGATATAAAATCTTTAGAATTTTTATCACTTTTAGATGTTAATAATTTTAATATTATGAAAAACAACTTTTTCAAGCGTGTTTTAATTCTTTAAATTAAGTAAATTTTATGGGAAATTTTTTGATTTATCTAAATTACGTAGTGAATTGCAATGTTTATATTTGTGTCCTGACTATATTGACAAGTAACTCTTAAACATAAAACATATTATAATTAATGTCAATCCAAACAAAGACATACTAAAAGAATTATATGATTTAATATCATTAATATTTACGGTACCATCTACCAGTGGATCTGCTGAGCGCAGTTTTTCAACCACGATGCAAATTCATACATTGGCCAGGAACACTTGGTCGGAGGAAAAATTGTCGTCGCTAGCGTGGCTTTCGATAGAAAAAGAGCTTTCAAATACGTTGATGGAGTCGATGACCAGCGTCTTTTATGATAAAGTAATTAATGACTTTGTGGAAAAAATCGCCGAATAGAGTTAGTTTATAAAAAATTAAAAAAACAAGTTTTTCTATCATTGTTTGTTTCATATCAATTTGTATTTTAGAACTAAAATACATAAATTATTTATTTTTGTCATTTCCAGTATTTGTTTAAAATGTGATGTACCGGACAGGTCTGACCTGTCATGAAAGACGCGAAAAAACAGTTAATTTAGAGAAAAATTTATTACTTTAAAAAAACATAGGTAAAAGTCGTTTGTAGTCGGACACCCATTGTTTATATCAAACTGCCAGGCAGAAACCATAAATCACAGAAGGAAGTCGTCCTATGATCGGTGGAAGATTGAATTCGTCTTTGATTTTGAATTTTTTCCCGCTCCAGGTAAGAGTCTCGTCACGTTTAGTAACCAGGGATCAACCACTCGGGAAGCGTGATTGAGGGAGAATGACCAATCAAAATGAATGAAAGAAAGAATGGAGATTGATATAATCTCCGACAATCGAGGACACCTCGCACTTGGTTAACACTCCAAATAACCAAAACGCCATGTGTCAACATGCAAAAAAAAAAAAAAAAAATACAATTTCTCGTCTATTGTGCCAACCTGTAACCCATGCCACTTCAGACTTAGACTGTGTCCCCGACGCCAGCAAAGGAAGTCTCCCCGTGCCCTACAGATTTGTCAATGCCACTGTCCCGGGGCCACCTTCGATCGACCCTCAAAGAACCACATCGACGCCCAGGATGTCCAAATGGCTGATTGTCCTAAAGCAAACTATTTTGTACATAGTATCTGTTTATTTTATGTTTTTTTTTTTTGTCGGTTTTTGTCAGATATGTCTCTTCCGCCACCACACACGTACGAATGGACCCTAGGCCATCACTGACGCGCAATTAACTGATTGCCTCTGGAAGTTGGCTTCTTACAGAAACAGCTTCCCTATCATCAAATGTTGCGGCACGCCACTGATACATGTACACCTGTTGGTACAATGTAAAGAATGTCATTTTTGTCATAAAAGACATTTTTCCACAGTGTCATTCTAAACTATGCTTCAACCTACAAACATGAACAAATATGATGATGGTTTCAGTTTGTGAAAACTTGACCTTTCATCAAATAAAGGTTTCAATCTCAGATATTGATGTGGAAGTATTGATAAATATTGGATCATCTGTTAATACATTGTTGGAAAGACTACAAGAATATTAATTCTAAAGATAATTTGTCCAAAAACTTTGAATATGGATCTATGAAACCTATTTGTGTATAGTCACTACTACTGTTAGAAATAAAAATATATCACTCAAAACTGATTTATATACAGTAGAAGAATTAATTTGAAATTACTAAGCAAGAACAACTCAGAGATACTAAGATTATTTAAATTTGAAATAAATACTATCAGATATGCTGCTAAATTTATCAAAAAAAAAAATTTTTTGGGTTTTTTAAATGATTAGGAAAATTTAAAAAATTTCAATTATCTCTACATATAGTTCAATCTATTGCACAATCTATTTGTTGTATTCCTTTTCAACTCTGACAAAAAAAAATCAAAGAACAAATCCAGAGATTATTAAAATTAGATGTCCTTGAACCTTTAAATAAACCTTCCTGGTTAAATACACTTTGTCCTGTACAGAAACCTAATGATGATTTTACATCTGTGTCAATAAGCAAATCAAACTAAAATGTTAATTATAAACTTCATACCTTTTATGATGATGATCAAGAGATGTAAGGAGCAAACTTTATTTCTGAACTTGATTTGAATATTGGATTTCATCAAATCAAACTGGATGATATATCATTCTGTTTTGATGACTGACTTTTCAGTAGCTTCAGGTGTTTTTTGATACAAATGATTATTTTTTTGGAATATTTTCCACTCCAGAAATTTTTCAAATATAAAACAAACCATTACAGGAATTCCTGGAGTTTTGAAATTACTTCTATGCATTCCAATTTGGAATGATGTTGACCTGAAGCAGATCTTGTGTAAGATTGAAAATGTTTGTCAAATTTACATTAAATTATATACTGGATTATTAAGGTTTTTATTGGTGTACTTAGTAATGGAGTTCATAACTTGAAGATGATACTTGTAGTCAAAAATTTACACCTTATTAATTCTAGGAATTGGTAACGTGAGTTTTTGACTAAGAGTATTATTTCTACCAGTTGTGTACAATGTTTATAATACATATTAAAGATAATATATTTGTGTGGGGGTTTGATCAAGGAGGAGCATGACAAATGACTTGTCAAGTAAAAAGAATGTCAAAAAAAAAAAAATTAATTCTGAATAGAAAGAAATATCATTTTAGATCACCAACAGTCAAATTTATGAGACATTTCCTCACATCAAAGGAAATATCACCAACAGAAGTGAAAATACAAGCTATCAAGAATCTTAAAAGAACCTACTTCATCTTCTGAAGTTAAATCTGTGCTTGGTTTAATGGGCTTTTGTGCAAGATTTATACCTAATTTTTCCAGAACCATTAAGACATTGGTATGAAAAGGCATCAAGTGGTCTTGAACTAATAAACACAAAAGCATTCAAAAATTTGAAATATTTCCTATCCAGTCAAATAACTTTAGCATATTGCAGACGAGATTATCCTCTAACATAATTGTGATGCATTGCATCTTATGGACTGGGAGCTGTATTACTCCAAGGACATCCAAATAATCAATTTACAAGTTAGATTTATAGCATATGCAAACAGACTTTTATCACAAACAGAAACAAGATATAGTCAGACCAAAAGAAAAACTTTAGGTGTCATTTGGGCATGTGAATACTTCAGTTTTTATCTTATGGAAAATGAATTTACTATATTAACAGATCATATATTCTCCATACTCTAAAAATTTTTCAGGAATCAAATGCTTAATATTAGATTTATAATCATTTAAATTTAAAGTTTCTGCAATTTTATCTTTTCCTTTAATATATGACAGTCTATCTCAATTAACACGATTTTCATAAAGGGAACATTGATGAGGAAGACATATGCTACGTCAGTTCCAATGTATACTATGCAGTCCACATACTTTGACTTTGAATGACCTTGCCAAGGCAATAAAAGACAATAAGGAACTGTCAAAACTGAAAAATCCTCTCAGGAAAAGGGAAAGAAGCAAATTTGTTTGACTTACAGAAGAAAATAATTACTGTAAATTTGGGATGAGTGGTTATAGTTTACAATTGTATAACCTCTCTTATGTCACAAGCCACTACCAGTCTATGTATGAGATCTAGGTAAAAAGAAGGTAATATGCATTAACCCCTCCATGCTTTCTCACTAAGATCATGTGACAACATCCTAACTGTGCATATAGCATATTTTCTTAAAACATTAAAACAAACAACAACACCTAATCTTACATATACATTTAAACTATGAATAAGTAAAAAAAAAAAGGCAAGTAAAAGTAACATAGATGATTAAAACAACAAAACACTCAAAATACACTTATTGCATGACTCATGACTGTTTGTCAATCCCTTAAAAATGCAATAGAAGTGCCTTCCAGAAGATCCTCTGTTTGCCTTTTGGAGCTACAGGTGCATTTACTGGCTTCTAAACTGGTTCCCTTCCATAACCAGGTACACATTTACTATATGCTGTATAATATGAAACCTTTTGCCTGGACTAATTTCAGTTCATTTCATCAACTTCTTGTACATAAAGGAATACAAATACGAATCGGACAGTTATTTAACAAAATGTTTAGGAAGATTTTTACAACCCTTTAGATATGACCACAAACATTATCCCTTGAGTAGGAACTCCAGTTCCAGGATCTACAAAATGCTCAGTGTGTTTGACTGTTTTTTGTGACCCTCCAAATTGTCTATGTAAGTATCCTTTCCACTCATCCATGTAAACCATGGTCCCAGCATGAATAAACTTATATACAACCTAATTTAATGTCTTTTCAGACCTCTCGTTAATGTAAATGACAAAATAGTCACCATCTTCTTGGCAAACACCACCCACAACCCAACAGGTTCCTTTTATTTTTCTACCTTTCTCATACTTCCTTTTACAAAATACTGTCACATCAATTTAAACAGTCTTACCTACTCTGCCTATTTCAAACTTGTCAAATTATGGGGTGGGGCAATGATCATTACATGCCTTACAAAATTTGCCCAATCCACACCAGTCCTGTGGCTAATACCTACAGCATTACAAGCATTAGTCAAACTACACTCCATGTAAAACAAATGTCAAATAAAAATAAAAATATCTCAACTAATATTATTGTTCCTTCCTCTAAAAGTTCGTTTGCTCTTACTTTTTGACACTTTGCACTTAGAACAATGATAAACATGATGTTTCAAACTGTCTTGTGGCTTCAAAGACCTCATCCTATGACATTTTTTACAAATACTATCAGAAGTTAAAAGTTCCCCTTGTAGCCTGAGGGGTAAAAACAATTTAGTCTCCAGATACATAGAAAAAAGTTTTTTTAGAGTTAACTTTTTAAACTCTAAAAAAAAAAAATTTAGAGTTTAAAGAGTTAAATGTTCTACATTATATTCCAATAATATGTTTGTTTTGTATGTACCTTGATGAAGGCTTACCTAGAGATTTTTTCTTTTCTTTCTGAAAAGAAAATTTCCTATTAATTAATAAAAAGTTGGTTTCTTGAAATCAGCAATGATTTATTTGTTTCTAAATTAACAATTGTATATTTTGTATATTGCAGAATTTTCTCAAATAGTCAAACATCCACAAGCCAGATTATTTTCAGCCTTTAATTAAGCTAATTATTAAATTATTAAACTAAAATTTGGTTAAAGATAAGCAGTTAATTGGCATCTTAGCACAAGATGGCAATTTGACTGCTTATCTTTTATAAAGTAAAATTAATAAATTGATTTTTTTTTTATAGGAGTGATGGTAGTTTTTCTTTAAGTAATTTATCACCAGGCTCATATGTTGTTGAAGTTGCCAATCCAAATTATGTATACGAAACTGCCAGAGTTGATATAAATTCCAAAGGAAAGTTCCGTGCACGTAAAGTTAATTACATTCAAAGCTCTTTAGTTCAACAAATAACATATCCATTGAAATTTAAAGTCCGTGGACCTTATAAGTACTTTCAAGTTAGAGAAACGTGGCGTATAACAGATTTCTTATTTAATCCAATGGTAAGTAAACTTTGATATTTGTTATATACAAACTTTTAAAAATTGTATTTTTACTTTCCAAAACAATTAACTTAAAATTTTCTGATTAATGGTAGATATATTTTTTTTATATTTAAAAATTGTTAATTGATTTAAAAGCTACAATTAAGCAAAAATTATTATAGAATTTTATTATTATCATCTTTATTATTTGTATATGCTTTTCTAAAACTAACAATTTATTACTGAAAAATTAAGTAATATTAATAAATATGTACTGTCATTTTTTGAAGGATTTTTTTACTAATGCTTGGAAAATTGCTACTTTGTAGGAAAACAGGTCATATGACTTAGCTAGAATGAATATGGACCTGTATGTTTGTTTACACAATTGTGAATATGGCATTCCACCAGATTAGAAGTTGGATCCTTCTTGTTCAATATCTAGTTATAGCCTAAATAGGTTCTCATTGAAATATGTTAAGAATTCAATCAATCAATCAATCTGTATTATTTGATATAATGGTCTGCCGAATGCAGCCAATGTTCCCAAAAATGCTATTGTAGACTCCTCAGAAATTCTTACTTCAGATAAAAAGTTTTTGTTAAAGTACCCTTTTTTATAGCTGAATTAAATCAAAACTATTTACATCCAATTTGAAGATAAGAAGTATACCTCAATTCAATATTTCCAGTAAAGAAATTCAATCATCTAATGTTTTTGGCCACTACTTTATCGACCCTCGTCAGAAACTGTAAAATAGAAAACACAGTACTAACTATGTCATAACGGGTGTTATGTTAAGAATTCCTGCCTGTTGGGTTTGCTTTTCCAAATGATAAATTTAAAATTTAAAAAATTTAATGCAAATTTTATGCATTTGAAAAATATATACTGTCTTTCAGCATTAATTTAATTTAGTTTAATTCAAACAAGAATACTGAAATTCTTGTTTGAATTAAACTAAATTAAATTAATACCAGAAGACAGTGTATATTTATTGGCTGCAAATTGAAAAAATTGTAGATTTATAAATTTTCACTGTCGTCTGTTCGTCCATCCATCTGTTCATCCATATGTCTTTCCTTAATCTCGAGAACAGAATTAGATAGATGAAATTCAAGACCAGATATGGAAGGATTAGGAGCAAGAGGCCCTGATTAACTATATACAAACTTCCAATGCAAACTGGAAGTCATGTTATTTTAATTCAAAACTTCTTCCCTTAATAAATGACTGGCATGACTCTATTGTTAAGGAAAGTATGATGTACACTACAGGGGCAAGCAATTACTAATTTTAGGCAGAGAACATATATTTTAAATTAAATAAATTAAAAATAGGATTAAAAATTGCAGCTTGGCTATAATAACAAGCATAATTGCTTGTTAGTTATACAAATTTGGCATCAAGTATGTTTGTCAGTTCTATTAAGTAATAAAAGTATAAACTTTAAAATATAGTTTAATTTTTTAACTAGCAGTTTTAGTTACAGATTATATATTTTTAGATTATAGTTTTGTTGCATTTTAGATATGAACAGATAGGATACAACATTTGATTTAAATAAGATATATTGTCTTGGAAATAGTAGACTAACTTGAGAATGCTTATCACAGAAGCCTTAAGTTTACAAAAACAATTTGTCATAAATTGTAAAGTGTATTTGTAATGTATGTTAATCTCCTTCAGTGAATAATGAAATCTATTCAAAATTTATTTTTTTAATACAGACTTCAATTTATCTAGACAATTTTTTCAAAATATGTTAATTAAAAAACATCCAGATACAATAGTTTATTTGTAGGCCATATTCAGTTTAATGTTCGGTTTTCATTGTGATTATGAAACTTAATGTAGTTGATTGACCAATGTTGTTTAATGGTATATTCTTACTTAAAAATTAAAATGCCAAAGTTTTAACTCAGATCTAAACATATAATTTACATTAACAAAAAAAACTATTATCATTTAATTTCAACAAGTTTTCCTGTATGTCAGATTAATAACTTCAATGTATTTTACTTCAATGTATTTGTAATAGTTCTTAATATGTCATTTTATGTGATGTTATATTCAGATCATTGACACACATCTCTAAAACATGATTATCTCTTGCAGACTTTTTATTTTCCTGTCTGTAATTTCAAATTAAATAGTTTACTTGGAAGGAGGAAATGCACTGTAATTTTAAAAATCATTTAGCATATTTTAAGTTCATATTGGCTGTATTTAGCAGACATAACAATTCTGAAATTGTTCAGTATTTTTCTGTTGAATGCTCTCTGCATAAAGTTACTTCAGAACTCATTGAGTGTTTTGACTGCAGTTAGTAGCAGACTTCATTTATGTCATCTTTTGGTAGCCATAACTGATCAAAGATGGCTATACTCATACAAGTGAAGTAAATATTTACAAATAAAAGCATATGCATTATAGTATTAATTCAACCATACAAAGCTATCAATAACTAAAGAGAGATACAGTTCCTTGTACAGTACCTTGAAGTTAATTCATTCCAGGAGGCCATTTGAACTCTGAATTATTAAACTTCAAATCAGTTTTTTCCATTAGAAATAATGGAAAGTGAATTATCTATTCCCAAACTAAACAATATCCATTTTGATAAACTTAAACAACAAATACACATAATTTAAGGTAAAAATAACACAATTAAATGCTTTATATAATAAATTAAAGTGAAAACAATAAATAAAATACATAAGTACTGTATAATAAAATAAAAATGTGGTGATGTTCCATTCTTAAGATCACTGTGCAGCTGTTTGGCTTTTTCATAAATATTTCCCTCAGAAATGATATCACCGGTCAATTGCTTCTCATTTATTTAAACCAGGAAGAGTTTTTCCATTGCCTCAATATCATGTGATGTGGAGGACAATGTTGTCACACTTTTAGCCAGATTTGCTGCTTTTATTGCATCTTTGTTCTTAAGAATGATGCACGTTATCCACTTCAGCATATTGAACATAGCCACCAGATCCATCACATGAAAACTACTGTCATGCTATGATAAGTTTCTTTTTCATTGCCATCATCATTACTGCAACCTTCCTCTTTGTTGCTTCCATACTTTTCTTGGATAACATGGTTAATAGATAGGTAGCAGTTACATATAGATACACTTGCTCTTGCTACCTACCTATTATACAGTAGAGAGTCGTTAATTGGAACCCTGGTAATTGGAATCGCCGGTAATCGGCACAATTTTCAGTCGGACTGTGTCATGCTGAATTGAACGTTTTTGATACTAAATTTACTTCTAAAGTATAATTTTCATGTTTTTATATTCTTCAATATATTTATTTTGTTTATACAAAATGCAGAAATAATTTTTAACGATACGATAGCCTCGATTATTATTATAAAAATTTTCGTTAAGCTTAAAATCGACGAAAATTCAACACGAAGCCACACGCAACAGAGAAAAATTTGAACATCGGACAGGTTAATATATTTTTTCGTACATAATTGGTAATCGGAACAAATGACTAATCTGAACCATCCCAGTCCCCAATTGATTCCGATTTTCGACTCTCTACTGTATATATATATATAATCTCCAAACATGCAAAAAAAAACACTGAAACATATGAGCATAATACAAGAAATGCTTTCACAACAAGAGTGGGACAACAGATGGTGTTTATGCTACAAACACATATTTTCACTTAGTCAACCTTCAAAGTTAGTAGAGACGTTGCAGCCGACATTTTCATCGTGAAAATGTGAACACCGGACATTCAGCGTCGCCTTCCTGTAAGCCTAGATGTTTGACAATGACATTTGGAGTGTTGAGCATGATTCCACTGAAATTCCAAATGCCATTGTCAAACTTCTAGACTTACAGGAAGGCGACGCTGAATGTCTGATGTTCACGTTTTCACAATGAAAATGTCAGCCTTAACCTCTCTATTCATTCAAAGTACATACAAGGTATCACTGTTTATGCAAAATTTAAATTTAAGAATGAATTTAATTTGCTTCATAGAATGTTTTTAAGTTTTGGAAATGAGTGTAATCTACCTCATCAGTCACTCATCAATTTATAATTCATTGTTCAGCAGTCATTGCTAGCTTAGCAGTTTCCTCTATTATGCTTCTGCTCAAAGCTTTTTTTAATTTTTTTGAGTTAAATTATTTTGGATTTGAAAATATATAAAAATGGTTTTGTTGTTCAAAATTTCTAGACATTTTGCAGAAATTATATTTAAAAGAATGGAAATATAATTGTTGTTCTTAATTATTAACCTAAATTATAAAATTATTTATTTTACTTCTAAATTATTTTCAAAGAATATATTTAACATTTCTCAGCTCAGATTTAAAATGTTATTTTACTCAAAATCAGAAATTTGGTAAAACTTTACACTAATCTAAAAATTTGTTTTAATGTAGGTATTGATGATGGTTTTGCCACTTCTTCTAATTATGATTTTACCAAAGATGATGAATGCAGCTGATCCAGAAACTCAAAGGGTAACTACAGATATGTTTATAATGAATAATTAATATTATATAGAACCTTATAATTTAACCTGATTTTGTTTTCTTAATTTTAAACTTGAAATTTTTTGAAAATAGTTCTAGAAATTGAAATAAAAACAGATAATTGAAACACTGTTCTGAAGACAAATTTTCCAATTGTTTATAATTTGAATGGTTGAGTCCAAAAGAAAGTAAATGTAATACAGTCAAATCTCAGTTTTCAAACATAATTCGTTCCTAAAAGTTGTTCTCAAACTGAAACAAATTTTCCTATAAGAAAGAATATAAAATGGATTAATCTGTTCCTGACCCTGAACAAAGCCTTTTTTTACTTTTTTAGCTGTATTTTATTCATAAAAATGCCTACAAATGCGCAATATATTATAATATATTATTGAATTGATTAATATAATAAAATATATAATTTAATATATAATATAATATATCAATTCATTTATATATATATATATGTTATGGACAAAGTGATTAATATGGCATTATGAATAATGACCAACAAAATTGGGTATTGTAATAAATTTCAATAATTTGTCAAATTGGCCGGTCATTATGAATACTGCTATCACCTAGTTGGGCAAAGTGATAATAATAAGTTGAGAAAGTGATCATACGACATATGCTAGCCACTCGGCACTTAGTTGCACGTGTGTATTGCGTTTAGTACCGAATTTGGCGGCAGTTGCGACTGTTTGTGCTCTTGACAGATTCCTCCCGGTGGGGAGCCACTGTCAGGCTGCTGATTGTTTAATGTCACTAGTTACTTATTCACGGTAGTTCTTGAACACATGTATCAATAACTAGTATGTATCAATATCTAGTAATGTTAAACAATCGGCGGCCTGCCGGCAGCTCCCCTCCAGGAGAAATCCGTCGAAAGCACAAACAGTCGCAACCACCGCCAAGATGGTGCACATAGGTAAAATTTTGCCATTTAATTAATATAGTTAATAGTACTTAGTTTTAAAAGATTACATGTTCTTTTTAAAATACTTTGAAATAATTCACAAAAAATAAATATTTCTAAATGAAATAAGTGGAGGTTTTTTAATCAAATTTTAAATTCGGTACTAAACACGATACGTGCACGCAACTGAGTGCCGATTAGCTAGTGTATGTCGGATGATCATTTCTCAACTTATTATCATCACTTTGCCCGACCAGGTGATAGCAGTATTCATAATGACTGGTCAGTTTGATAAATTAATCAATATTTATTACACTGCCCGCTCTTTTTGGTTATTATTCATAATGACCGGGTATTATGAATAATGCCCAATTAATCACTTTGTCCATAACATACATATAATATATTACAATATTATATTAATACATTTTTGTTATTTAATTTAAATTAAGCATATTTAAACATGAATTCTTGCATGCCATTTATATTATGTGAATGTCAATTAATGTGGGTTTTATTAATTAATTTGATTTAGATTCAACTGCGGCATGTACTGAAAGATGGAAATAGTATCTTTTTTTCATTCACATTGAAATCTAATGTAAATAGCAACATCATGGATGATTCATATTGTGACATCTAATGACATGAGGTGATCTCCAACATCTAAATCAGTAGTCTTGTTATTGATTGGTCAGGCTATCTACTTTCTTTAACATAGGAAGTATAGGGAGTTGACCATCTGTCTCTGTAATTTATGGCCTGTTCTTGTGAAGTAGCTTGTTCAGAAACCAAGTTATCGTATGGTAACTAGTGCAATTATGAATTTGAAATTCTGCTTGCAAACCAAATTACTCAAAAAGTGAGGCATTTGAAAACTGAGGTTTGACTCTATATAGGTATACACTATCATTTGAATGTGAGAAAGAATAAATCAAATATTTTAATCGAATTATGAATGCAATTGGCATCACGCTGAAGTAATGCATTGATTTTGGATGGATAATTCTGTTATCCGCGCAGTTTTTAATATATTTGTTTCATCCTTTTATTTAAAAAAGATAAACTGGTTTTTCTAATCAGAACTATTTAACTAGGCAAATTTAAAAATTAATCATAAAATGTAAATTATATTTTAATTACTTCAATTAGTTAATTTAACATTATGATGAAATCAGCATAATGTTCTTTTTACCATTATATTTTAAATCTACAATTCTTGAACAATAATATCTTCAGAAATTTTTTTCTAAAAATTATGAGAAAAAATAAATTATTTGGCATGGTTAATATTATGTTATTAGCAGTTGTGCCTGGCATTGCTCGAGCAAAAAATAACAACAGCAAAGATTAAGATTATTAGATTATTTTGTACTTTTAACCCTTCTACTATATTATATTATAGTATTTGATTTATATTTACAAAGGTTATCTTATGTAAGAGTTTATCACACTGAATGCCTAATCTAACACATTTTAAAAATTCTTTAAATTGTGTACAGTAGAAAAATAAAGAATTTTAAAAATGTGTTAGATTATTCATTCAGTGTGATAAACCCTTACTTAAGATAACGTTTACAGTTATATAGCAGATCTTACCCATTTACACTAGGTGCAAGAATTAGATTCCACCTCTTCTGAGGCTAATTAGAAAATTTATAGATGGGTCTAAAAATATGTTCGATTTTTCTCAAAAACACAAAAAACTGCATCTACGATAGTACAGTAGAAGCTGAGTTCTTTGGGGTAATCTTTAATCTTTCTATGGCTGATTTAGGATGATGTTTATGCTTAGTGTTGTTCTTTTTTTCTTTGGAGTTGTTCAATATCTGTGTGAGTGCAATGTATAACTCCAAAAGAATATGTGAGTACTGGGACAACATATGTGTTTATTGCTTTAATTTTGTATTTAACTGTGTTCAGAGAATCGGGTTTAACCTACTTTGGTATTCTTTAATTAATATTTGCTTTATTTGTGTATGTTCTGTTAGTTTGGCCTGTTGGAATCCTAGATACTTGTAGAACTCGCCCTCTTCCATGGTTTCAATATCTCCGTTTCCGAGTGCCAAATCTCCATTCTTTAAGACTCCTTTTTCTATGTGAAGTGTTTTGCATTTGTCTAGGCCAAACTCCATATGTATATCCTTGGTGTATGAATGCATGATTGTAGGAGTTGATGAAATTGTTTTTGTGTGGATGCATAAAGTTTTATGTCGTCCATGTACGTGAGATGTGACAGCATAAACTTGTTTTTTCATGTCTGATATTGTAACCATATTGCGTGTTGTTTAACATGTTGGATAATGGGTTCAGGGCTAAGGAGAACCAGAGAGGATTCAAGGAATTTCCTTGAAAAATATTTGGAATATGCCAAATGAATATTTGGCTTGTTTGTATGGAAGTGTTACTAACACTGAGATGTAGTGTTGTTCACCAGTGCTGCATAGTGTTTTGAAAAAATGCAATGAGTGATGTATGTATTTTGTACATGTGTAGAATATGTAGCAGCCAACTGTGTGGAACACTGTCGAATGCTTTTCTGTAGTCTATATATGCCATGTGTATGTTTTTGTGTTGCTTGTGTGCCGTAGAACAGCGATCCTCAACTTTCTTAGCTCTGTGACCCCCCAAATAGTAAATATAAATAAAATTAATATTTTGCAACCCCGCCCAAAGAAATAATAACAGTAAGTCTTACTATTAATAATTGAATTTTGATTGTAATTATAAATGTAAATTTTTAAAAATATATTAATCACATTGCACTAATTTTATACATTAAGAAAATACTGACAGTAAAAAAAAATGTAATACAACTATTCCTATTATTTTATGTCGCTGCATTTATAGCGATGGGTTTGAACATGCATGTATGATGTGTACATACATAAGCAATTTACAAATTCCAACTTGATGTGTACGTGGTCTTTGTAATTTGATCTACGTATGGAGAAAATTTTAAATAAAAAACAAATGCAACCATCACATTAATTTCTTTTCTTTACATGTGTACTTATTGTAAGTAAAATGTTTATAATAAATGATTTTTTCTCATAAAATGATTTCATTATTGTCTCGCGACCCCCCCCCCTCTAATATCACTGCAACTCCCAGGTTGAGAAATGCTACCGTAGAATGACTGAATCTATGAGTAACTGTTCTTTGCATCCCCTGTGATTTCTACAGCAACCTTTTTGTTGTTCCATAAGAATGTCGTGTTCTTCAACGTGTTTGTATATTTTGTTTGCAATACAGGATGTCAATAATTTGTAGAGTGTTGGAAGACATGTAATTGGTCTGTATTATGTGGGGTCTGTGGTATTGTTGTTTTTAGGTTTCATATAGGTGATGCCCAAAGTAAGAAATTTTGGCATGTCTTGTGGATTGAAGATGATGTATGTTAGGTGTTTAGCTAGTTCCTGGTGCAGTGATGTAAACTTTTTGTACCAGAAATTGTGAATGTTGTCTATACCAGGTGTCTTCCAGTTGTGTGTTCTGTTAACAGAGTAGCAGATGTCGTGTACGTTTATTTCAGCACAGGCATAGTTAGTATGTTATGCAAGTTTCTGTTCTCCTCCTCGATCCAGCCTGCATCGGCATTGTGCGTGACAGCACTGAACCAAAGAGAAGACCAATATGTTGTGAGTTCTTCTTCTGTTGGTGTGCCACTGTGCTGTGTATCAGTGTTTGCATTGTTATTAATTTGTCTGTAAAAGAGTTTTTCATTGTTTGTAAATAATTTATTTTGTTGTTTTCGTAGTGTACATGTTTTGTATCGTTTGAGTCTATGTGCTTTGGCAGCAAGTTTTTGTTTTAGTGTATCAATGTATTCTGTAATGCGTGCATTGTGATGTTCGTGTTTTGTGTGTGTTTTTATTTTCTTGAAAATGTTTTTGAGCTGTTGCCTTAATTTGGGTGTTATGTTGTTTTTAGTGTATTGCGTCAGCCTGCCTAATTGCTGTCTAATGTCATTTATTTGTGTTTCTATTCTTCTCTGCCAGGCAGGCTTGTTATAGAATTGTGTTTTCTGTGTATCTGTCTGTGATTGTACTTTCAGACCATGGTGTATCACTACTGTGACTGCCCCAGCATAAACTAATGTATGAATGTCTGAGAGTGTAGAAATTGAATGAATGTAGTGTGGTAGTAAGTGAGTGTTTACATAATTTAGTGTTCTACTTCCTTTGACATGTTGATTTTTGGTATTCGTGGTTGTTGTGTGGGATCTGTGCCTGTATACTTAGTGAATGTTTCCTGAAATATAAGTGAGAGCGTATTAACTAAATCTATGTCTATGTTATCAGTGATGAATGAGGAAGTGTTTGTAGTATCAATAGTGGTAGTTGTTGTGTGTGCGCTATAATCAGTGCTTGTTGCTGGATTATCCTGACAGGTTACGTGATCTTCATGAATGTAAAATGTTTCTGTTTGTTGATGTATTTGATCAGCAACTTGTTGTTTGATAAGGTTAAATGTTGTTTGTGGGATAAGATTGTTGTGTATACTTGTTCTTTTTTGATCAACAACCCTTTGTTTGGTGACAGTGAGGTGAGGATATTGTTGTGTGAATCTATAGTGTAGTTGTTATCTGTATGCTGTCATGTTTGTGATCGTGTAGTAAGTACAGATGATAAACTCATTCATTTCTATTGTTTATTTCATCTGTTGGTGTGGTTTTCTAGCCTTTGTGGTCTGTGGATGCATTACTACAGAAACACCAGGGCTAGTTCCTCACATCTGTTGAGGGCATTGCAGTAGCTATGCTTGGGCTGGTGCTGCTTTTGACACTGGTAGCCAAAGGAGACTGTGGCTTATTTTTTGAACATGAGCCTTTGCCTAACCTGTGCTACTGTGCATCACAATAGCTCAGCCAAGATCCATTAAGCATATTATACTGGTATATATTTTAAAGTGTACATGTGTTTTATATTTTAAAATATGATTTTTTCATAACATCTTTTAGAGAATTATGCAATTTGTATGAAACAAAAACTTTTGTTTATTTTTGTAAATGATACTCGTAGTATTTTTCCTAAAATACCCACATTTATGAAAACTTATTTTATACATTTAATAGAATATAAGTAAATTATTTTTATACATTTTATATTAGAATATAAATTCAATAAATTATTTTTTATATCATAAAGGCAAACTATAAATTGAAACTACCAGATTTTTACCAGCTATTTTTAAGATGATTAAAATTAATTACAAACTAATTTGACAGTAGAGATAAGCAATGTCACCAACTCTTAGTAACTTAGTGATTAACAGCAGTTCATTTTCATGACTCAATAACAACTAATTAAATAATAATTGAATTAACTAAGTTATTACAAGTTGCAACATATGATTTAAATTTTGACCAAGCATTAATTTTGCTGTTATTCTTTACTTCATAAAAAATACTTTAAAGGTATTATTATAATAAAATTTTTATTGCCAGATTAATTTATTGTTAAATTCTAATTAGCTTAAAAATGATCTGATAAAATCCAGTAGTTCACTAATAGATTAACTTTATTCAAATCAGGATTTATGATTATTGTTTACTCTAATTATAATTATTCATATTCTAAAAATAGATTTTTGTACTCAGTTTGAATTGTTACTTCATTATTAATTTCTTACTGTAATGTTGATTATGAATTTGGATTAATAATATAGCAGTAGATTTGATAATTATAATCTTATATGCAAATTACAAAGAGGCAGTCTTTGAGCACTTAAAACTTTATAACTTTATATATAAAATTTTATACACATTTGATTAGTTTCAGTTCATATTTTAAATCTTTACAATAATCATTGCCATTGCATTTTGTATTTACTTTTTAGGGAATCTGTTGTGTTTGTATATGGAGTTGTCATCAATAGTCTTTTAATGGACTTTAGACTTTTTTGTTTTTTTAGTATACATTGGCAATTCTTTTTTCATCAAATACATTTATTTAAATATAAGCAATTTCAGTTTTTTAATTTAAAATTTAATAAAAGTTTACTTTCCTGATATAATAAAAAGTTTACCTTGAATTATTAGTTATTACATTCAGTTATTTATGATATTTCAATTAATTTGGTAAAAATTAAAAATATAATTCACCTAAACACACCGGGGTGATACCATTTAAATCTCCTTCAAACCTTGTAACCAGTGCAGTCAAAGTTCGTACGCAAACGTTTTTGGCCCCTCACTTCAAGCGAAATTTTCTTTTTTGACTGTTACATCGAAGAATATCCTCTTTTCGGATAAAAATTCGAATCGTCAAAATTCCGAATTTAACGAAACCGCGTGCTATCCAATCTTTGACTGCACCGGTTACAAGGTTTGCAGGAGATTTGAAAATTAAAAATATATTTACTTGATATGTTTCTCATTCATTGTATCTAGCTATAGTTATATGAGGTAATAACCTGATATAACTATATATTTGATTGCAATCTACTTTTGTCATTATGAATTTTAAGCATTTTTTAGATAGATTGAATAAAACTTAAAATATTTTTTGAGCTGTGTAATTAATATAAAAGTTAATGTTCTGTTTTGATTATATTTAATTTTTTAAATTTATGATAGAATATGTTGATTTTTACTTTCCTGGCTGTTATATATGTGGTGCCCATCCCCACGCCGACATGATTTGATTGAGTCTGATGTGCACAGGCCTCCTGCGCAGGTGGAAAAAAAATGAATCGTTAGAGTTAGAAAATAAAAGGGGGAAGCAGTGATGTAGCACAAACGATGTGTCTGCTTCAAGGCGATTAATATCCGTTTAATAATTAGTATCAAGATGATTTGTTTAGTGTTCTTTGTTTTGTAATGTTTTCTGTATTGTATCAAAATATATGTCATTATATGTCATAAGAAGCTCTTCGTATTCTTTCTTAAACTGCGTTCTGCATATGCTCCTTAACTCCCAGCCCAGCCATATTTGTCACATATTTGCCATCTATAGACACCACATATATAACAAAGGGAAAGTTTGGTAATTGGTCAAAAAATGAACACCTGCAAGATTTTTACATTTTTGGTCTCAGGACCAAATGAAATATCAAGAAATGCAAAAAAATCTGAGGTTTTTAAATCTCAGATCAAGTTGAAATTGCAAATATTTTTAATTGATATTTCATGCATTGTCAAAGAATGGAATAGTTTTATGAATAGTTCAATTTCTAGTAATTCAATCTAATTGTATGCCAAATACTTAATCTTCTTTTATTTTAAATTTGCTATTTATTATAATAATAATTTCCTTCTTAAATCATAAATTAGAAAAAGAAATACAGTATGTATTTGTAACTTCTAGTTAATGAAATACAAATATATAAGGAAGAATTAAAATTTAACTATGCCAAATTTTGAAACATTTAATTTTTAAAATAATGCTAAATTATAAAAGAAGTACATAATATAGATCTGTAACAGTTAAATATGTAGGCTGTACATGAATGTTAATAATAACTGAAAAATGATCTATTACATTATTTCATTAAAAAAGTGAAGTCTTTGAAATAATTTTAAGATTTGAATATTGTTGCACTCTACAATGAGAATTTTGTTAATCAATTTTGAACAATTAAGAAATACAATAAATTTTGGATAGACATACTTTTATACTTATTTAATGTTCTCAATTTAATATTCTCATAAAAATGGAAATGATTTAATCTATTTTATCTGCTGCAGTTCCTTATCTATTGAAAGGAATATTATTGGGTTGTTCAGAAAGTAATTTTGTTTTTTTATTACTAGAGGATTTAGATGTCTTTTTACCAGCCAATTTTATTTTAAACCACATTTTCATTATATACTTCGACAGCTGACATTTTAAGGCTTATTTGTAAAAAATTTTGTTTGATTCTGTACAATTGTTTTTTTTCGGTGTCCCATCAAATTTGGAAAATCGAAAGCATCATTTTCGGCATATTTTGCTTTTTTATAACTAAAAAACCAAAATGCTGTTCAAACAAGAAAAAAATTGTGGTACATGTTTGGAGAAGATTTGTTGAGAGAAAGACAGTGCCAAAACTGGTTTACAAAATTGTGTTCTGGCAATTTTAATATCGAAGATACACCACATTCTGGATGGCCATTTGAAGCCAATGAAAACAAAATAAAGGTACCGATTGAAGCAATCTGCCGTATAACAACATGTGAAATCACTAAGAGATTAAATCTGTTAAATTGAACCGTTTATTATTACTTGAAATGAATTGGTTTCGTTTCAAAGCTCGATATATGGGTTCCACATGTTATTAACGAGAAGATGCTCTCTATGATTGGATTTTAAAGAAATTTTTTTTTGAGCTTTTACCAGACAATTTAACAATTGATTCGAAAGTGTACTGCCATGGAGTAAACAAATTGAGTAATATCATCAAACAGAAAAGGCCAGAATTGATCAACAAAGTGTAGTGTTTTACTATGATGATGAGAAATTTCACACAAGAAACTGTTATAGCTTAGATGGGATGTGTTATCACACTAACCATATTCGCCAGATCAGGCACACTCAGATTATTACTTGTTCCGGTCTATACAAATTTTTTTTAACTAAGACATTTACTTGAAATGACAATGTCAAAAATCACTTGGATCAGTTTTTTGTAAACAACGATCAAAATTTTTATGAATGTGAAATCATGCTACTACCAGAAACAATGACAACAGGTATTTGACCAAAATGGTCAATATATAATTCAATAAAATATTTATTTATTATAAGAATATTGCATTTATTTTTCTATGGAAAAAACGAAATTACTTTTCAAACAACCCAATAAATGTTCTCTCATAATTTTAATGATAAAATTTGTTGTACTGAATATTGAAATTACAAGATTACCCAAACAATGTTTAGAGAGCATAGATTCTATTCTCTTGCATATATTTTATAATCAGTGCACAAAATAAATTGAAATGTGGACCAAACAAAAATTAGTGAAACAACATAAGCTTTTTTTTGTGGTAATTGAAAGATATAATATATATACCCTAGGTGTATATTTCCATGAATATACTGTATATGTGACACCCATTGTTCCATTGCCCATGATAGTTACCTCCATAAGTTCCAGTTCAGGGTTCTTTGTTTTTCCAATACCCCACTGGCAGGCCTTCTTCATTTATGTAATGCTACATTCACTGCCCCTGCCACCCCATATATCTTTGTATTCTCCAGGACACATAAGCCTGGCACACAACTTCAGCCAAATGTGGATAAATTGTTGTCACCAACCATATATTTCAAAAGGGACTCAACAGTTACATTGTAGATCACCTTCCTTCATACCTGTACACCATCACCAATGCCCTGGAGTTAGTTGAATGTCTCAAGGACCTCAAGATCCACAGCCCAATATACTTTGTGACTTCCAGTCTTTTATCCAGCCATTCACATTGAACTTTGCTTTTGTTCTCTGCATAACTTTTGTTCTAAGTAACATTCAAGATTTGGTGCAGCATCACCTTAACATCCTGGAGTTTGCTGAACTCTTATGTCATACTTTTTTTTTTGCTTTCGAGGATATGACTTTTCTGCAAGGTATGGAGCATTCCTATGAGATGCCCCATACACCATTAAAGGTCCCATCAGTCTTCTTTCCTCCACCACTTTTGTCTCGCTAAACACTCACTCCAGAACACGATATACAAGACTGGCATGTATTATAGAAGACTAAACATCCTAAACACCCAAGGAAATTTCTGGAAATAATAATTTTCATTTAGCTTTCTGAAAAAGTCCCTTGTTTTCACCCTCCTCTACAATGCTAAAGACTGTTTGGATATGTGCTTCCAACCAGGCATATACACTATCCCCATTATGGATCACAGAACCAACTGCAGCTTGGAATACATAGGTGCTACACTGCACCCTTTAGACATCTACCTCAAAAAGCATCGAAATTCTATCATGAAGGGGTTGGCCAACACCACTTTGGTTACCTTTGCCTCTGATTCCAACATTGATGTGCATTTCGACCATGCCTCATACATAGCACCACCCACAAGGAAAGGCTCAGGTATTTGGAGCAGTTGGAAGGCCATCAGAAAAAAATTACAAGGTTATACAAGGCCATCAGAAAAAAATGCCACTATAAAGTTTCATGATGTAGATTCGTTCCCTGTGTGAAAGTCAATCTATGAGCTGTAATCTTACATCTCTCTCTCATGTCACCCCTCTTAACGTGTATGGCAATTCCCTTTGTTTTAACAGTTGCAGTGGTCAGTTAGTCTGAAGATGCCCATTTATTTATTTTTGAATAGTTTTTTAATGGATAATTTCAAATAACACATTTGATCACAATGCTTAAACAGTATTTAACATCAAAATTTTTACACTTTAGTCTACTGAAAAAAGTTTAGTGAAAAAGAGAATGTCATCCTAAAATTTCCTCAAATTTTGTAAGTCGATAGAAAATCTGTAATCTGGAAATGCTGAATGGCATTGCATAAAAACTGCCTTTGATTCCCATTGTCACTTCCTGCTTTCCTGTTCAAACTTGCTGCATGACATCATGACATCAGTAGGTGTTTGATGCATGGGTCTTCCATCACACAGGAGCTTGATATGCTGCTGTTTCTTCTGAAGTGTGCTTTGTGATTCAATTTCACAATGAATGTTGAAATAAGCAGACTGGATTTTTATTGTCACTTTAATAAAAATATTGCCATGTGGCAATTTTGGCACTATGCAGCATGACTGAAATGTAATCATTTTAATGAACTGAATTTTGGATTGTGGAAATATAAAGATTAATATAATGAAAGATGTTTGAATTTTGTGACTTGACAATGTGCATTATCATTACTTGATAGATTATGCTACTTAAAATAAGCTTACTCTGACTCTCAGTACTATTAGATGTGTGATTGGATTTTTTCCTTTCCTTTTCAATGTTGTAGATATGTTTGTTTTTACAAATGTCTCTTCCAATTTTACTCTTCTGTCTTTTTATTTAAATCCTCATTATTAATATGATGCTGAGCTTTACCATTTTCATGTTTCATTTTTGTAATTTTTTCTTCTGACTTTAAGATGTTTGGTTGGTTTGAAGCAAAGATGAAATAAAGTTTATTTTTATTTTACTCTCTTCACTCTGCGGGCACCAAGAAGGCCTTTTTTTCCAGGTCCGTTGTGGATTTAGCCAGGCCCAAGATGGGGACAATCATATGATGCTGGGCATGATATATCTAGGACAGACTGCTTATGAAAAATTTCTGAGGTTGCTCACCTGAATTTGATCCTGACTTCCCAGAGCAGCAAGCTAATGCCTTGCCATCTGTTTTACTTCTCATTATAAACCTAGTTTGCATTGTTCAACTATCACAGTTTATGATTAAATTGAATGAGCTTGTGAATTAAGATCCATGTTTAAACAATAAGCTTCAGTTTTTTTACTACTTTGTATGATATTTCATTAATCATAATTTGATTAAAAACTATTTGTTTAATATAATACCAAAATTTTATAATAAATTATATAAAAAAAGACTGATTATTTTTACAAATATAGCAAAAGAAATAAAAATTTAAAGGGGAGAAAAATGTCAGTAAACTGCAAAATTTTTAATTTTAAAATGAATTGGTTTGGTAAGATGGTAGAAGCAGTTATACCAAAATGTCATAATACCATATACACTTTTATGCATGACATTGAGATTTTGAGAAATATTGTTTGTATTGCATGATGCAAAATTTTTGGGAGAATTTATTAACACAAAAAATGAGGCAATGTCTGAAAACTGGATTTTTAAAGCTTTCTTCAGTCAAATCTCATTTAAACAGTATACAAAAATCTGTAATGCCAAAATTCTTCATAATTGGATAGCAATTACATTGTTAAGTAATTTCTCAGTGACAATCATTGAAGGAGATAGAAAGGTTATGTGCTATTTGGTTCTAGGACATTAACTGCCAACATAACCCCCTGGATAAAAACGCCTGTATAAAATTCCCCCAGGACAATAAACTTCTGTGTAAAAATGTAAAAACCCCAATCATGAATGTTGGTAGATTAAATCAAATATCATATGTTAATATCATCCAAAGCAAACTTTTGGAATGAAAGATGTAAATTGACAATAAAAATATACTTTTATTAGCACAAAATGAGACTTTGACAAAACACCTGACAAAATACAAGTCTGTATCCTTCAAGTAATTAAAAATTAAAACAAGTGAAAATTGTTGGTTTGTTGGTTTGCAGTCTTATAGAAGGCATCAGTTAGCAACTAGATGACATCATTTTTCAATAAATGTCTTGCAATGATCAAGTTAACTGTGATTTAGGAAGCTTCTCAACCTTGCATCTAGAGAGCCTTTTTAAAGAATAGAAGGTAAGCAACAAACTCCTGTTGGTTTGGCCAAGAGAGGAATGCAGTCACTGGGATAATCATTCGATTGGATTCTTGGACTGTCTAGGATAGAAATCAGAAAGATTTTGGTCCAAATTGAAAAGCCTAACTTGCTTATTGCATCTCCAATTTTAACTTTGAAGGCTTTTAATTAATGAGCAAGTTAAATCTTAAGTCGATAAAAACTAAATTACTAAGAATATTCTGACTTCACACTGAAATTAAGAATGATCTCAGCTTTCATCTGTGCTGACAACTTAAAATTGTCAATGCTTTTGGGGAATTGTCTGAATTTTTACCACAAGAAATCACACCAGTCAGATTATTTCAAAGATTCCTACATTCCTGCATTGGAATACCATAATGTTATGGGTGATGGCAGCCAACGTATGCCATAGAGATGTGGAATATCTGACAGTTCTGACAGAATATCAACAATCTGACAGTTACCAAAAACAGAGAATTCAGTGGAAAGATCACACAAAAGTTTTCAGTCCAGTGTTGGAAGTTACCATCCCACCATTTGGAAATTCATTGGATTTCTTCAAAGATAACAAGCATTACAATAAGTTTACTCCAATCAAATTTTGGCTGGTCATTCATCACAAGCTCCAAGAAAACAGTATACTGATTCAAATGCATGGATTTTTACCATCAATTGCAGCATTACATTATCTACATGGTACAGCATAAAATCTTTCTTTCTAACTAATAATATGTAAATAATAATAAATTGCAATGTTTTATCAGGAATTTTAATATTTCAACTATAAATTATTGTAATTGATAATTTGTTTTCTTTGAAATATACATATTAACTTTTAGTATTATATGAAAATTTGTATTAACATTTTGTTATGTTAAATAAATTTCAAAGTAATTTTAGTTTCAGGAGGAGCTTATATTTTTACACAGAGGGGTTATATGTCAGTGGGGTTTATCCAGTGGTTATTCTGTACAGTCTCATTTGACCTCTAAACGTATAAAGATTACAAACTTTAAAAACTTTTAAAAATTCAAAAATTTTCTTAAACTCTTTTTAGATGTAAATTATATATATACATATATATAAGTTTAAAAAATGTGAATATAAAATATAGATCGAATTCACAGATAAGTGACAAGTTTAAAATAAATAGTCAGTCAGTCAAATACAAAGGTACAATTATCACAAATTACATTTGAACTTATCAAACAATAGTTAACTTAAACTGTTCACATTTTGATTTGTTTTAAATAAATATAGAACAAAACAACTATTTCTACTAAAAGACAAACAATTCCTTGCATGCATTACTATCATTATTCCTCCAATGACTAAATAATTAAATTAAAATTGCACAAGATAGGGAATAGTATATGCGAAAGATGATACAAAGAAATGTATATATTATGGACTAAGTGATTATTATGGACATTATGAATACTGACAAACAAAATCGGGCATTGTAATAAATTTCAGGTGTTTTAACATAATTTATCAAATTGACTGGTCATTATGAATACTGCTATCACCTAGTCAGGCAAAGTAGTAATAATATGTTGAGGAATGATCATCCAACATATGCTAGCCAATCAGCGTGCTCATCTTAGTTGTGCGTGCATATTGCATTTAGTACCAAATTTTAAATTTGTGTGACCAGTAGTTAATCTTGTGTGACATTTTAATTTTACTTTTGTCTCTTAAAATAGTGTTTTCTTCTTTGAAAAAGTAACGATCATGGAGCAATCATTAAGATATGAATAATTGCTTCAACAACTGATTAAACGAGTTAATAGCAGAAAAAGATCAGAACAGTCAAGTTTTTACAAAATCAGCATATTTGTCAATGTTACGAAAAGTGAAAGTCAAAAATGAAAGTTACTTCTAAGTTACCGGAAAAATATCAGTGTTTATGTAGATGTTATGGACAAAGTGATTAATACGGGCATTATGAATAATGACCAACAAACTCGGGCATTGTAATAAATTTCAGTAATTTATGAAATTGACCGGTCATTATGAATACTGCTATCATCTAGTTGGGCAAAGTGATAATAATACATTGAGAAGTGATCATCAGACATACGCTAGCCAATCAGCACTCAAATCTGAGTTGCGCATGCGTATTGTGTTTAGTACGGTATTTGGCGGCGGTCGCGACTATTTGTGCTCTCGACGGATTCTTCCCAGAGGGGAGCCGCCGGCCGGCCGCCGATTGTTTAACGTCTCTACTTATTTACTCACGGTAGTTCTTGAACACACGTATCAATTTCTAGTATGTATCAATAGCTAGTGACGTTAAACAATCGTTGGCCGGCCGGCGCCTCCCCTCCGGAGGAATCCATCAGGAGCACAAACAGTTGCGACCACCGCCATGATGGTGCTCATAGGTAAAATTTTACCATTTAATTAATATGGTTAATAGTACTTGGTTTTAAACGATTATATGTTTTTTAAAAATACTTTGAAATAATTCACAAAAAATAAATATTTCTAAATGAAATAAGTGGAGTTTTTTAATCAAATTAAAATGTTGCAGAATTTAAAATTTGGTACTAAATGCGATACGCACACACAACTCAAGAGTGCTGATTGGTTAGCGTATGTTGGATGGATGATCACTCTTCAACGTATTATTATCACTTTGCCCAACTAGGTGATAGCAGTATTCATAATGACCGGTCAATTTGATAAATTAATCAATATTTATCACACTCCCCGTCCTTTTTCGTCATTGTTCATAATGACCGGGCATTATGAATAATGCCCGATTATTCACTTTGTCCATAACATAGATATGACGTTATATCTATCAGAGAAATAGAAAAATTAATTGTGCCTGTAAAAAAAAGGTAATGTGATTAAATATTACATTCACACTAAAGAAATATTTCAGATAACAATTTCTTCAATGTGATTACCAGTGTTAATGAACACTCTCGACAAACCTTTATGTCCAGTAATGTTTAAAATTCGTGAAACAAATGTTTTCAGCCTCACTCGAGGTCTGCTTCAGGTTAAATTGAGAAGGAATTTCAAACTTAGAACACCTGGTATCGAACAATTTACTGGACATAAAGGTTTGTCAAGAGTGTTCAAATATTTCAGATATTGCATGATTCCCATATTGCTATTGGCTATGGTGGTAGAAACCATATGGAAAAAGAATTACATACGAAATATAAAAATATTTCAAGGGAAGATGATCATAATTTATTTAAACTTATGTGAAATCTGTCAGAAAAAACAGAATGTTCCTAAGAAAGGCTTGGTAGTTAAACCAATTTTATGTAATGAAATGAACTCAAGATGTCGGGTCGATCTTATTGATATGCAGTTGCAAGCTGATGAGCAATATAAATTTATACTTGTGTATCAAGACCATCTAACTAAATTCACTCAACTATGACTGTTAAAAACCAAAAGGGTTGAAGATGTAGCATATGTTCTTTTAGACAGTTTTACAATTTTTGGTGCACCGAGTATTCTACAAAGCGATAATGGCAGAGAATTCACTAATAATGTCACCAAAGAAATGTGTAGTATGTGGCCTGAGTTAAAAAGTGGTGTATGGAAAGCCCAGGCACTCACAAATTTAGGGTTCAATAGAAAGATGTAATCAAGTTGTAGAAAATATGTTTAGTTTTTGGTTGGAGACTAACAATACTAACAAATGGTTCGAAGGATTACATTTTGTACAACTGAGGAAAATTGAGCGCATTATACTGGTATAAATTGCAGTCCCTACGAGGCCATGTTTGGAGCAAAGTTAAAAGTTGGACTAAAGAATTTTATACCCAATGAATCATTGGGTATACTCTTCGTTGACCAACATTAATGTGGAGGAAGATCTAGAGATTCTTTGACTTACTTTGTCGATAGTTTTAAAAAGTTGCTCAAACTCTGAAAGATCAGATACCACCAAGAAAACATTATAAAAGATTACAGTATTTGATAATGCTACCCTCACATAGCAATATAGCTGATGAAGTTCAAAGATCTACATCGTCTTCACATGAAAAAGATCTAAACCAGAATATTATTAGTATTTCAGAGTCAGTGAATGACAAAGAAAAAATCCAAACAGTTGATCCAAAACTAGAAGAAAAAATAAAAAGTGTGTCTAAAACAAGGGAAATGGCTTTGTTTAATCTTAAAAAGAAAGCAGAAAAAATGATTGATATATCAAATTCTAAATACACAGCAGCTAATGTTGGTGATACAGTAAGGCTTCATGTACCAGATGTACTGTACATCAAGCTCACAGTGATGGAAAATATATTTTAGGTGTTATTGTTGCAGTTAAAAACCTTTACAAAGTAGGTACCAAACATGGCATATTGAATCTATTATATTCCACAAACCAATTTACTGTTTGTAAAGAAAATTTCATTTCTGTTGGTGATGTATTAGATGCAGAAATTTCGCTTAGAGAATGTGCAAGAATGTCATCAATTTCTGGGAGCCAAGTTGATGCTGCTGCAAAATTGGTTGTAAATCTAATAGATGCAAATGCTACAAAAAAAAATTATGTAATTCCAAATGTTGTCAAAATCTTAATTGCTTGAATAAATAAACTAAAAAACATTTAATTTTTTATATAATTTATACCAAAAATGAAATTCCAGAAGTTTCCTGTACGTTGATTTTTTGATTGAAGTATTAATTTGTTAATAATACTTTTCGTTAACAATATTTTTTATTAATATTAGTTTAATTAATACAGTTAATAGTACAGTGGAACTTTGCTTAACGAGCACCTCACATAATGAGTGTTTTGCATAATGAGCAAAACAAATTGTTAAAAAATGACTTGCTTAACGAGCGATGTTTCACATAATGAGTGACCAGGAGAGAGAAAGTCCCAGATTGTGCACCTGCTCCATCAGTCTGTGTTTAGCACTCGTTCTGCTAGCATCTTAGTGTCACTTGTGATCACACATTTTTCCAAACTTGTGTTCACACATATTACTTATGAAACATCAACAACCATAGCCCGTTATATAATAAACATGCCAAACGATATACCAAATTCTTGGGCTATAATTAAATATTAGAAATAAATTAATTTGACTAGAAGTAGGCAGTTATGCTGCCATCTCGTATTAACTTTAATGACCAATTTCAAATTAAATTTTTAGAAATGTCTAAATTAAAAATTAATTATTTATAATTATTACATTAAATACGAGATGCCTACTTCTAGTCAAATCAATTTCTAATATTTAATTATAGCCTTTACATAGCCCAAGAATTTGGTGTATCATTTGGCATGTTTATCAGACATATTATCTGTGACTTTTTTCTTTTCTGCAAATCGATATTCACATTCCAGGTTGGTTCATTCTGTGCTAGAAAAAAAGACAATGATGATTCACACTCCTTAACAATGTATATTGTATAATTTTCTTTGAATATACATTATACATAAAGTATTTGAGTATTTTTTCTGGCGTGGAATGCATTATCATGTTTTACATTAATTTATATTGGAAAAATTGTTTCGCTTAACGAGTGTTTCGCATTACGAATACGATTCTGGAATGAAATATGCTCATTAAGTGAGATTCCATTGTACTTACTTTAAAAGATTGCATGTTTTTAAAATACTTTGAAATAATACATAAAAAATAAATACTGTATTTACTCACATATAAGACGAGGTTTTTATTCATTTTTCACTACTACAAAAACCTAAATCGTTCTATACGTGCGAGCAAAAGATTCTTTGCATTTTTGCAATAATTTTTGTGAATTATGTATTCACATTTTTTACCGGATGCTCACCCTTTGGTGTTTTAAAACAAAAGTATTTTATCTGGGTCATTTGAATCGTTCTTGTGTATTGTTAAGAATAAAGATGAATAGCAATAGGAAAAGCAAAGCTTTTGAAGATGATTATTCGGAAATCAGAATTTGGAGAAACTCATAAGTGTAATCGACGGAGAGTGGATTCGACTGTTAAGAATAGGCAAAAGAAGGTTTCGGATTGTCCAGCTTTACATGAACAAATTATGTTGTTGATTTTACAAGATTTGTCCGTTAAATTTAAAATGCCAGTAATTTTTACAGGACAATGTGTGCAATAAATCTAAGACAGGACAATAAATCTAATTTTCTTTATTTTGATCTTTAAAGTCGCACCTCATCCTATATGCGAGTAAATACGGTAATTCTAAATAAAAAAAGTGGAGTATTTTTAAATCAAATTGTTCAAAGGGAATGTAGCTTTATTCATAATGTCTGGTCAGTTTAATAAATAAATCAATATTTATCAGAATGTGTGCCCATTTGAGTCATTATTCATAATGCCCTATTAATCACTTGGTCCATAACATAAACATGCACTGTGAACAAATTTACATCCTGGGAACTAAGATTGACATAACAGAAAATTTTTGTACAGACCATAAAAATTAGACGTACACAAACATCTCGAAACCTGATATATTTAATTTCTTATATAAGTTAATAATTATATTTATGTATAATTATTAACTTTAATAAGAGATGGTGCCTAATGCCTTCCTCTAATGTGGAAAATTATTTAGAAATTAATTTAAAATAATTGTGGAAAAGGAGCTCAATATAATCTAGTAGTTGTTTGGCTCAAAATGTTTCCAGCTTTCAATGAAAGAATTAAATGTTTTGATCTGTTTTAATGTTTAAAGTTTTAAACAGATTTCTTCTCTGAATGAATGATATGTTTCTTTGCATTCTGTCTCATCTTTTGTACACAAATATCTACCTACTAGCACTGCCCACATATACACATGAATAATTATTTTTAATGCAATGTAATTAAATTTAAAATTAACTATAAGATAATGATAAGTTAATAGATCTGAAGACATGATATATGATGTATTACTGGTATTTTCTCAAGGCCAAAATGTTGCAAAATTATCTGTGAAAATGCTGTAATAGGTGATATAAAAGATAACAAAATGAGATTATATTTGATATCTTTGTAATCTAAGATCTGATTTTAACCTATTGATATTTTGTTTTGTATTGTTACACTATAATAATAAAAACTTAAATAAACTTAGTAACTTAAATAAAATATTAAAAATATTTTTAAACTGAAAATAGTTTGAAAATAAATTATTTTCCTTAATCATTGAATTAATTGTAACTTTGTTATTGTATAACATTACATTCATTGGTATAAAAATAAAGGTGGACCCAAAAGTAAACTGAGATATATTTTAATAATGGTTAAAACTGACTTTGAACAGCTATGTTATGATCTGTGATTCATTTGTTTTCAATGATGTGATTCATTTGTTTTCAATGATGTGATTCATTCATGAATAATAATCATTTGTGAAATAATCTTAAGTATATTTCAGTTAAATGACTTTTGGGCGACTTTGTATAATATCTTTTTAGAAATGAATAACATTCTCTTATATTAGAGATATACCCAAAACAATATATAGTATATTGTGCAATTGGCTGAATATGATATAATAATGTTAATATTGTAAACTGATTTAAATTCTTTAATAGGTTTAATAAATAACAGTACTTAATTATTTTAGACGTGTACATTTCTAGTAAAAATAAACTCTCTCTCTTAATTATCTAGTAAAAATAGTCTGTTGGAATTACAAATCAAGTTTTTATTAAAGACTAGCAGATGAGCCAGCATTGCTTGAGCAAAAAATAACAACAGCAAAGATTAAGATTATTAGGTTATTTCATACCTATAATCCTTCTACTATATTATATTATAGTAGTTGATTTATATTTAAAAGGTTATCTTACATAAGAGTTTATCACACCGAGTGCCCAACTTAACACATTTAAAAAATTTTAAAATTGTCTATAGTAGAGGGATAAAGAATTTTTAAAATGTGTTAGATTGGTCATTTGATGTGATAAACTCTTACGTAAAATAATATTTATAGTTATATAGCTGATCTTACTCATTTTCATTGGGTGCAAGAATTAGGTACCCCTCTTCTGAGGCTAATTAGAAAATTTATAGATGGGTCTAAAAATATGTTCTATTTCCCACAAAACACTGCATCTAAAATAGTATAGTAGAAACCGAGTTTTTCAGAGTAATTCTTAATATTCTCCCTCTCCTCACGAGGGGAATTTCCAAAAATCTTTTCTTAGTGTACATTCTCCTGATGTACCCAAACTGTGTATTAAATTTCAACTTTTAACTCCTAACTGTTTGGGCTCTGCATTTATTATTATTATTATTATTATTAACCCATCTCAATTATATTATGAGTACAAAATTGTTTAGAAGAGCACAGATGGTGAACAGTCTTCCAAATTTGTCTATTGCAGTTGTCTTGGTCTCATAGTTGATATTTTTCTGCCATTTCATTTATAGTAATTCAATATACATAAAAACTTTGATGTATTGTTTTTTTGGGGAATGGAAAACAACAATGATTGATAAATATTGATAAATAAATGTAAAGTATGATTTTCAAGGCATAGAAAGCTTTCAATGGTGCTGTGCACTAAGAGAAAAAATTTACTTTCATCAGCACTCAGCAAAGTTCAGCACAATTTTGAGTTTGACACATTCTTTTCTTTCTTCTCCTCCACATTCAGATTCAGGTGACTCTCACACAGCACTTTATAAGAATATACATACATTTTAATCTCAAGGAAAATCTGCATGATAGAAATTAAGACAATTTTCTTATTCTTTGTGTGTTTGAATTCAATATACTTCCAACAATATGCAGAGAGCTGCAGACAATAGCTTGATTTTTCAACACATCAGGCAATCCAAGCAGCACTAAGAAAACAAGGCACATTCAGGCAGTATCAATTTTTTGAATTCACTCAAGATTATCAGGAATTTGTTTTCCAAGATTGTAAATTGTCATCTAAAATTTAAACTAAAAATTACTATCAATATAGGAAAATGTTAATCAGGATCATGATTTTTCAATGATTGACATAATAATAGTTTGAACACTGATGAAGGCAGGAAAAATAATGATGTTTATATGAGGCTAGTTTGGGGACCAAATAAGTTAATATATATGGAAAGTGAAGATAAATGGAACAATGTAATAAGGCTCTACTGTTTGAGCAATGAAATTTAGAATGCTAATCTGAAGTTACTGATGATGAAAGATGGAAAAAATAAGTTTTGATTAAAAAAAATTGTGTTAAACTTTATACTAATTAAAAATGAAAATATTGATTAAAATGTAATTATTTATTGTAATACAGTATATGTGTGTATAATATGATACATAATATCTTTACATAAATTAAATTAACCTTTTAAAGTCATCATTAAATTTTATTCACATTGCTTTAAGCAAAAATTTAGATATGGTGACAATTTAATTAAATTTTAGTTTAAAAATGATATCTATCCATTGTTAGAAGGAAGAGTTAGAGGAAAGAGAAATTTAACAATGTTAAATTTCTCTTTCCTTTAACTAGATAATGGTCAAATTTTCATAGCACTTTAATTATTTTAACCCTTTTTTGTACTTGTTACTTTAGTTAATTTAACATTTTACTTTATTTTATCATAAGAGATAGAAACATTAAAGATTTATTTTGTATACAGTGGTACCTTGGTACTCGAACATAATCCGTTCCAGAAAGAGGTTCGAGTACCAATATGTTCGGACTCCAAATCAATTTTTCCCATTACAAATAATGTAAAATGGATTAATGCATTCCAATCCCCAGTTGATTCGCTAGTAACTTAACAGATTAGAGTATAAATGATATTTAGTTTTTAGGCAAGCAGTAAATAACACATATATAACTCCCAATAAAAAGTAAGTTTTCGTATGTTAAAATGACTTCTTTAATAGGATCATTTCCTCTTTATAATTAACGCAGGTACTACGTAATCCCGCCTTAAATATCTCCATGGCTTCTAGCCATTTCAATTGCTGTGGGTTATAGCTGGGTATAATGATTTTTGCCGCATGCAGGTCCGCCGTTATCTCCTCTTCCGACGCGTACGTCGCCAGGGCCGTAGTGTATCTACCGTGCTGTATGTCTGACTCGTGCTCCTTTAACCTCACTTTTACCGCACGTTTCGTGGAACCAATGTATGTTAATTGTCTATCGCACCTGTGGTCTTCTAGTGGTATCATATATACTCCCGGAAGCCTTTCGGGGTTTGGTGGGTCTTTGCCGTTGCTTAATATTATTCATATTAACCAAACCCCGAAAGGCTTCCGGGAGTATATATGATACCAATAGAAGACCACAGGTGCGATAGACAATTAACATACATTGGTTCCACGAAACGTGCGTTAAAAGTAAGGTTAAAGGAGCACGAGTCAGACATACAGCACGGTAGATACACTACAACCCTGGCGACGTACGCGTCGGAAGAGGAGATAACGGCGGACCTGCATGCGGCAAAAATCATTATACCCAGCTATAACCCACAGCAATTGAAATGGCTAGAAGCCATGGAGATATTTAAGGCGGGATTACGTAGTACCTGCGTTAATTATAAAGAGGAAATGATCCTATCGAGCGCATGGCAGGTTTTGCTAGAAAACAGACTTTTTTAATGTTTTTATGTCATTTTAACATATGAAAACTTACCTTTTTGATTGCGATATGATGGTGTAAGTGGATGGAGGTGTGAGGAGGAAGAGCGGGAGTTACTGCTGAGAAGGGGAATCCCCTTCCATAAAAACATCTGGTAATGGAACTTCGGGGGTTGCTTCCCTTTTCTGTCACTTTTGGGCAGGTAAATCTTTAATTAAAAACTTATCCATTGTCTGTTGCTTCTGCCTTTTTTGCAGAATTTTATGGAAATGAGACATGACATTTTCATAGAAAAGGTGTACAGCCCTATTGGCTACCAAGGTATCAGGATGAGATTTTTCAACAAAAGCTTGCATATCCCCCCACTTAGCACAAATTTCTTTAATCACTGAACTTGGGATATCCTCCTTCCCTTCCTCCTCTCCCAAAGACATATTCTCAGCCAAAATCCTTTGTTGCTCATTTTGAAGGTGCTCCAACTCTTCTGTAGTAAGCTCGGTACTGTGGTCTTCCACAAGCTCTTCAATATCCTCATTGTCGACCTCCAAGCCTATGCTTTGTCCAATAGAAACAATGTCGTCCACAATTTCTTCATTAAAGCCTTCAAAATCTCGCTCTGGTACACAGTCGGGCCAGAGTTTCCTCCACGCTGAATTCATGGTGCAGTATGTCACTTGGTTCCATGCATTGTCAATAAGATGAACGCAATTAAAAATATGGAAATGATTTTTCCAAAATTCTTTCAAAGTTAACCGAGTGTCATTAGTGACTTCAAAACACTTTCGAAACAAGGATTTAGTGTACAATTTCTTGAAATTAGAAATGACCTGTTGATCCATTGGTTTTAGCAAAGGGGTTGTGTTAGGTGGCAGATATTTAACCCGAATAAAGTCGAATTCTTCGACTAAATCCTCCTCCAAGCCTGGAGGGTGAGCAGGAGCATTATCTAATAGGAGAAGGCATTTTATTGGCAAGCTCTTCTCTTGCAAATATTCTTTCACACTTGGTGCAAAAACTTCATGCACCCACTCAACAAAAAATTGTCAAGTCACCCAGGCCTTTGAATTAGCATGCCACATAACAGGCAATTTACTCTTCATAATATCATTCCTTTTTGAACACCCTTGGGTTGTCGGAGTGATAAACCAACAATGGCTTAACCTTAAAATCTCTGCTTGTGTTACCACACAGCAAAAGAGTAAGCCTATCTTTCATTGGCTTGTGCCCTGGTAGTGCTTTTTCTTCCTTTGTAATATAGGTTCTCTTTGGCATTTTCTTCCAAAATAGCCCAGTTTTGTCTGCATTGAACACCTGTTGAGGTGCATAACCTTCTTCCATCATAAGTTTACTAAACTCGGCGACAAATTTCTCAGCCCCTTCCTTGTCTGAACTAGCTCCCTCTCCATGCCTTACTACATTATGTATTCCACTTCGGTTCTTAAAATTTTCAAACCACCCTCTACTATCCTTGAATACAAAAGCACTCATACTTGTATCAGGGGTTTTCTTCGCTAAATCGTCATAGATTTCTAGCGCCTTTTCACAAATAAATGTCTCACTAATGCTATCACCTCGTAACTGTTTCTCATTTATAAAAATAAGTAGCAACTTCTCCACTTCTTCAAGTATCTGAGGCGTTTGCTTTGTCAACGTAGTCACTCCTTTTGCAACATTAGCTCATTTTATTGTTTCTTTATTCTTTAAAATAGTTGATATCATTGACTTAGCCATAGAATATTGGACAGCAAGATCCAAAACACGCGCTCCATTTTCGTGTTTAGCAATAATTTCTTTTTTCAGTTCGATTGTTGTTCTCACTGTTTTCCTTTTTACTTGACCACTTTCACTTTTATTTTTCTTGGGACCCATGTTTAAGGGCTAATAAATCAAAAGAAAAGGATGCTAATCCAAAAAATATAGCACAGCGTAAGTTAATGTGCATGCGAAACAATGACTGTCTCGTAACTGACGCCCCCCGCTGTGGTGTCGGCGTCGGCTTGGTGGGCTTTCCCATTTGAGTACCAAAATTTTGTTCGGGAACAGGGGCTTTTTTTTTTTTTTTCAAAATTTTTGGTTGGGTATTGATTTGTTTGGGCTTTGAAACATTCGAGTATCGAGGTATGACTGTAATTGTTAATCATATTACTTTCCCAGCTGTTATATATAACAGCTGGGAAAGTATGGTGCTCCGTCAAAAATGACCCTCCCAGATTTTTACATTTTTGGACTTGGGACGTTGAAACATCGAGAAATCCAAAAAAATTCAGTAATTTCTGTATGTATGGATGTTATTGTGTGCGTATGTGGGGAGCACGATTTTGCTCACCTTGTTTGAAGCTTAATAACTCCTGTGCTTTTTGTCGAAGATTTCTGAAATTTTGCAGGGAGATTTGTTTATTAGGGGATTGATGCTATTAAGTTTTGGTGGTTAAAGGTCGAAAAGTGGGGAGATAATGGGGGTCGTGTGTATCTCCAGTAGGTTCGGACTTAATGATGATTTTACTTGTTATCATCATTTACACTTTTTTTTAATAAAACTCGTTACCTACCCTCAAAATTAAGCTTATTGCCGTTTTATAATAGTTAAAAATATGATAACAGATGGCACCACCAAAATTTTTAAATGTTGCCGGGAAAGATGAGCAACTCGTATTAAACTAAGGTGCGTTCGTAAAGTCAAACAAGTTAAACGCGTTAGTAACGAATCGTTCGAAAAGTAGTAGTATCGCTCAGTGTGCATGCTCCGCGGTGATGACGTTTTGAACGAAACTCATGAAGGAAAGAGTTAGTTTACTTCATTAAGAAAAAGGCGCCCGACAATATCGATGTTTCTAAATCTACTCGATTGTTTAAATTGTGAATTAAAAGGTGAAATGATTGAAATAACTGTCCACCCAAAGCAATCTAAGAAAAATATTTCAGATAAGGCTGCACTAGCAGCATTCATATCTTCGATTTTAGAAACAGCCATTTAGTTACACATGAATCGTTCGAAAACTCTAATGAAATAAGAATAACGATGACGTCATTCTCGTTTGACTTTACAAATGTACAGTACCCTAAATAATTTTTGTCTTAACGAGGCACCATTATTTTCTGGATCCACGAACCGCCTCTAGATAGAGTCGCTTTTAAAAACTTCTATAGCTTCTAAAAAAGTAATTAAGAATGGAAATATATTTTTAAATTAACAATTACTTGTTTGTACGATTAATTTATAAATCAATTCACCTCTCTACATTGTAAGCGCTGTGTAAATTAATTGAATAATAATGTCAAATAAAATAGCTTTTAAACAATGAAGAGACAATGTAAATATTATAAAAATTTATCTTTATTTTATTTTACTTTTGTTTATTATACAGTCAATTGCTTTCATAACCGAAACAAAGAAGAATAAACTTATTGATAGAGTTTATAATTAATCAGTGATCTTGACATTGTATACAGTTAGTTTGTCATAAATCGGAATGTCATCATTTACTAGTCAGTCCACAATCAGTGCGTCTTTATAAGTTGGTTGTAATTGGTATGTCTTATATCGGGAAATGTTGTCATCTGTTACTCGAGTGTGTCCGCAATCGATTCATCTTTATCCATTTGTCACAATCGGTATGTCCATAATAGTTGTGTCATTATACGTTAGTCAATTCATAGATGGCAGGTTTTGAGCCAGGATGTCTCTCAGATTGGTGCGAAATACATTTGGAATTATAATGTCAGTCTAGTAGATATAAATCACAATCGGTGTCAAAAGTGTGATAAGTTGGATTTTTTAAAATGATGATTGCCGAAATACAGAATTTTATAAATTTTGAAATAATCACGAACAGAATCAATTGTATGAATAAATTTAAAAAAAAAAACAAATAAAAACAACAAACACAAACAGAAAACAACAACGATGACGATGAATATGTACAGATGAAAACGATGATAATGATATTTACAGATGGACTATGTACAGTACAGTCATATACAGCAGATTGGCTGCAAATTCGAACTTCTCCACAGGGACGGAGTTCTGTCGTGGAATTGCAACAATTAATTAATTTTGGAATAATTGGTAAAGATATATTACAATAAATAAGCTAAAGATACATGCCAAAAGAAGAATCTGAAAAGTTTCTTCAATCTAGGGAATTTTCCCCTCTTTGGTGCATGTTCCTTTGATTGACTGACATGCACATCGGATGTCATATCCTCGGCTACTCTGTTGTATCAAAATGAAAAATTCAAGTTAATCGAAAACTATTAAAATATTAATTTTTATAGTAATTAATAATCTTTGTTTTTCTGTAATATACTATTAAAAGTATTTCATTCTATAATATAGAAACAACACAGAAAATGATATAAAAATATCACCTACTATCTATTAAATACGTATTAAATGAATATAAGAGTCTTACCTGTCGATACAATCGCCAACAGCTTCCAGCTCAACTTTTCGATCACACGATACCCGAAGATTCTCGCATTCGTCGCAACGAAAGCAAATATCAACTTGTTGCAAATTAGAATCGCCGTAGCTGAAACAATCCTCGGAAAGATCGAGAACAATTTCCCAATAATTAGTTTCTTGGTAATTTTCCAAGTCAAAACTGAAGAAATCATCCTCATCATCCAACATTCTATTCACATCTACACTCAAATCTGCATCTTCCACAAATCTCTCCATATCGAAATCTGAAAAACACAACTCGTCAATTATTTGTGTCCTGTGTATCCGATCATCGCCATCTCTCATCGTCGATGATCGGTTTCATCGAAGGTTCCATCTTCGCCTCGCTGATGATCACGCGATATAAAATCAAATTAATCGAGCGTATATTTTTCGTGAAGATTTATATTCATTATTATTAATTAATTTCGTCCATGTTTGCACCGTGATAAAATATATTCTATTCCAAATCAGTTTAAGATATAGAAATTTATCTCGAAATTAATTTCTTATTCTAGTTCTTTGCTCTTAATTAAGTTTTAGTACCTTACGATTACCTAATGACAAATTTCGAGATCTGTAATTCTATTTTTATGAAGATATTTGTACAGAATATTGTGTAGTCTGTCAAAATATTACTCACCTTTATATCTAACGCAATTAAACTCGAGAAATAACTCCGAAAATCTCCAAAATTTCTCTCGCATTCGAAATTCGCCCACTTTCGCAACAAAGAAAGTGAAAAGTATTGTTGCCCACATTGCGTTTCGGCGTGATGTCGAAGCCGATGTAGTAAAAACACTTGAGACTTTAAATATCAGATTATATATTTTTTCTTTTAGCGGTCGTTATTACGAATGAGAACTGTACATTAATTGCTGTTGTTTTTAAAGATTTTTAAAGAAATTTTAAAGCTTTATCTGCACACGAATGCTTTTAATTTTCTTTATATATTAAAGTAAGTGTATATGGGCAGCAAAGATATTTATTAAAAGGTGATAATAGTTTCAGTTGCAGTAATTTAAATGAATTCGCTCATAGAAACGGTAAATAATCAGTTGCAATTCCCAGATATTCCTTTTTATTTTCTCGGCTGTTATGTATAACAGAGGGAAAGTACGACGATCGGTCAAATAATGCCCTCGAAAGATTTTTACATTTTTGGGCTCAGGACACCTTAAAACGTCGAAAAATGCAAAAACGGAGGGGAGTAATTTATGTATGTATGGATGTGTATGTGTGCGCGCGCCGCTTCAAACAGGGTGACAATTTTGTTCACCCTGTTTGAAGCTTAATAATTACTGCACGTTTTGTCGAAAATTTCTGAAATTTTGCAGGGTCTGTTTATTAGGAAATTGATGCTATTAAATTTTGGTAGTTAAAGGTTGAGGGAGTGGGGGAGATAATGGGGGTCCCCCGTGCATATCTCCAGTAGAGTCGGACATAACGACAATTTAATAATTATTTAACTCGTTATTAGCATTTACAATTTTTTACAAAATGCATCCTTACCTTCAAAATTAAGCTTTTTGTCATTTTATATAGTTAAAAATATAATTTTTCTAAACAAAATATCATAACAAATGATGCCACCAAATGTTGCTGGAATTTTTTTTATTCTGTAATATCACTGTAAAATTGAAAATGTTTTTGTATTCGGGCTTGTTCTAATATCAAACATTCTACAATTATCGTTTAAATTTTCATTTCGGCCATTTGATGTATTCATAAATTGCAGATGGTCAAAATAATTGAAAATGTTTTTTAATAAATACAGTCAAACCTGTTTTTATGCGCTCTTTTTATGTGTGATTTTTATTTGTGCGATTTTTTTAATGCGAATTTTTAATTTATGCGTTTTTTTTTGTGCGATATTTTATTTGTGCGGTATAGTTGGCGACTAGTTTCGTGCGATTCGTCATGTCTCACGTTGACTTATTATAGCTAAATAAACTTATTATAGCATAAATGCACTTATTATAGTAATATTATTGCATGAATATGCGAAAAATGAAATAATTTACTTTTTAAGTCAACAAAACACCACCTGGACAAAAATATGTAAAACAGACGATAGACCAGACGATGCAGTCAAGTGCTGACATCTGTTGTCAATAAATTCTATTTCGTACGGTTTTGAGTTATTTTCTATGTGAGACTTTTTTTATGCGATCCCTGTTGACCGCATAAAAAAAATTTTTTTTAATTGTGTTGCGAAAACTATTTTTTACAGCCATTCGTGAAGTTTCGTGCGATTTTTTTAATGCGTCTTTTTTAATGCGGTCCCTATCCTCCGCATAAAAACAGGTTTGACTGTACTTTGTTTTATTTAATTAAATATTTAATTTATTTTTTGGGTTAATGTTACCTTAGGTAGCCAAGATGGTGGCTCGTCTCTAATTCCAGCTAGGAAACGGCACGTTCTAACCTAACCTAACGTATTCTAATAATTTAGTTGCTAATAATCATGGTAATTTATTAGAATAGGTTCGGTTAGGTTAGAACGTGCGTCCCACTGTTTCCTTGCTGGAATTAGAGACGAGCCGCCATCTTGGCTACCTAAAGTAACATTAACCATTTTTTGATATGAATAAAGTGCTATTTCATCCATTTTCAATAGTAATTTTCTCAAAATTTTAAAATTGAATAGCTGTTTTTATACTGCTTTGTCTTCATTTAAAAAACTGTAACTGTCCATTCTAAACTTAAATTTTTAAAAGTATTCTAATAATAGTTGTTATTTAGTTATATATATATATATAAAAAAACTACATCGTGCAGCTATATATGTTAAAGCAGAGAATATAACTTTTACTAACATAAGTTTCAAGTTTAATAAAACATTAGTTTTTCTTCATTTTTCATTCAGATACATTATTATTTTTGATCTTTTTTATCATTTAATAATAATAAAACTTTCTCAAGATATATGTGAATTGATGCCAAAAAATGGAATATAAAACTCATAAAACAAGTGCTGGAAAGATTGAGTCAAATGGATATACAGATAAAACGTTTTTTGAGATGAAAATATCTTTCCAGTAATCTTTCAAGTACTTATTTTTTGTTTCATATTCTATTTAAAATGGTATCCTTTATGTCAAAACAGGTGTCACAAGAATTCTACTATATCATGAATTTTAAAGAGTGGGGAAAAAATATAAACTGAAATGTAGGACAGGGCTGTAGAGTTGATAAAAATTACCAATTTCAACCTTGATATAAAATTTTAAGTAAATACATTTTTAACACATTTGTACGGTATGACATTGTTTAAATGTGTAATTTCTGATCTTAATATTATTATTATAATTGATATTGAATTTTAATTTTTATAAATTGTAATATCATTAAATTTGAGAAATAAAGGGAAAAACCATAAAGATATAGCTATAATAAACATTAGACTTATACTTAAATATGGGTTATAAGTTTAAAGTCTAGTAATTTACATGATGGTGATATATAATATGGTACCCAGAACCATTTCAATATGTTTATCATTAGAGATTTCATAATGTTTAGCTTTTCTTGCTAAACTGGTTTTTACAGCTTTTTTAAACATGACAAAAGCGTCACCTTTCTTGGCTTTGTTTTCATTAGTACAGGTTTCATGGCAAAAGTTAACAGTTTGACAGTAAACTGCCTTGAAGCAACATTCATTAAGTGTTGAAATCTGATAGAAGAGGGACTAGTCATATTTTTAACCTATAAAAATGATGCAGAATATTTTCCTAAAAGATAACAATGTTAATCAATAACAAACATCATGAGGCAAACATGAAGTTCACATTTCATCTAAATAAGAATTGCAATGTTTGTGGTTGATGATATTGAAAAGCTTTAGATTTGTTTCCTTTCATACTTCTAAGTAGCAAACATCAAATTTAAAAACTTTGGATCTTACAACTATATATTTTGTATCTTACAGAAATATCCAAGATAAATATTTCTTAATGATTTTTTGACTAAACACTGATTATAGCAATAATCAGTGTTTAGATAGTTTAGATCGGTGATAAACCATTCTTATTGCTATATTAGATAGTAGTGAAGATAAACAAGGGCGTCGCCAGCCAATGGGCCAGGGGGGGGCAAGATGATATAAATTGATAGAGGATATGAATTGTATGTAGGTAAAATAAAAACGATTCATAAATTTTAAGAAGCTTAAGAAGATTATTTTAATTAAAACATAATCTTTGGGTTTTTCGCGCGGGAATTATAAATCGGGCAATAAATGACTTAGCATTTAAATAATTTTTTTCGCATGTCTAGGGAGGGGCAACTGCCCCTCTGCCCCCCTCTGGCGACGCCCTTGAAGATAAATTCACTGTTTTCTGTTCTGCTCAGTCAAAGATCTGGTTCATGTACTTGTTCATAATTCACAGATTTTGTATATCTCAACACTTTTAAAAGCAAGAAAAGTTCCTTATTGTGAATATCCATATTAGAAATACATACTAAGCTTTTGCAAAAGAGTTTGAGTTAGAGCTGTGATGTCTGTACAAAAGTCTTTAATATAGGATGTATAAGAAATAAAACAAGTAAAACGGCAAAGCCATTTTTGGGACGAGACTGTGTCTCGGAGAGCATGAGCAACATATGCGCAAATCTCGCACTTGCTCCTGTTTGTAGAAACAGTCTCAGCATTTCATATTTTCTGTTGACCCAGTTCTCGGTCCCCTAACTACCTAAAAGTCCAGTTTATTTTATGTGCGCCTGATTTGGGCACCAAATACTCTGTGTCAAATTGCAACTCCTGACGTGTACTCCTTCATACCTCTAAGGTGTGCAGCTGTTGACAGCAGCACGGTTTTAGAGATGAGACACATTCTTGTCAATTATAAGATATTCTGAACTTGCATTTGTAGTAATGATTCATTTTCTTATGGGAATTTCCTTACATAAGTTATAGTTAAAAATTTGAAAATTGTATGAATTATTAAATGAATATTACAGTAGAAAAATAAATCATAACTGCTTAATTAATTTTACTTTCCTAGCTCTGTTACATATATAAGAGAGAGAAAATATGGTGATCAGGCAAAAAATGACCCTCCAAGATTTTTACATGTTTAGACTCTGTACCTTAAATGTCAAGAAATGCAAAAGAATTTGGGAGTTTTCTGTATGTATGGGTGTGTTGGGGGCCATGATTTTGTTCACCCTGTTTGAAGCTTAATAACTTCTGTGCTTTTTGTTGAAAATTTCTTAAATTTTGCAGGGAGGTTTGTGTGTTAGGGGGATTGATGCTATTAAATTTTGATGGTTAAAGGTCGAGGAGGTGGGGAGATAAAGGAGATCATGTGTCATATCTTGAGTAAGGTTGGACTTAATGATGATTTCCCTTATTATTAGCATTTACAATTTTTTATAAAACCTGTTTATATTGTCAAAATTAAGTTTTTGCCATTTTATTAGAATTAAAATATAAAAGTTTTTAATAATAAAATATCATAACAGATGGCACCACACACCGTTTTAAATGTTGCCAGGAAAGTTAAGCAACTCATTGCTGGATTTTTTTTACAATTCGTGCTTATTATACTTTATTAACTAGCTCAAAAATCATTAAATTTTAATTTTATGTATTTATTAAAATTGTACTAGGATTCAAAAAACATTTTTAGTTTTTTTTAACAAATATTAATTTATAATGAAAAAATAGTTAAAATATATGAAAGACAATATTTTACACTTGACATATAAACTATGATTATTACATATTTCTAGTAATTATATATAAATTAGAAAAAATAATATAAAATTACATAAATGAAATTTATGTCTAGATAAGATTTTCTACAGCCTCTTCATCAGTATCTAGTATTCTGTCATATGGTAATTGAAATGTGATGAGAATGTTATATATGTGTTATATGTAGACTATAATTCATAATTCTAACATTTTGGAATAAATAAGTTTAATAAATCAAAATGCATTTATTTTTGTAAAGTATTTTTTCTTTATATTTCAAAAAATTCATTCTGTATATAAGTCAAAATATATTTTAATTTATATACAATTTTTTAAACTGATTTTAACTAATTTGAAACAACTACATGTTGTTATTTGCAGTTATCATTTTTTCTTGATTTCAGACCATCCTGTGTATAAGTTCTGTCAATTTTATAAGTATATATATTATTAAATAAATGAAAACTTTGTCAAAAAGTTTATCATCTGAGATTTTGGTAAAATTGAAATGACTTATTTTAAAATTTCTGATGGAATATGAAATGGAATTGATAGATTTATTTTTGTCTATTTTTGCATTTTGAATTTTATTATTCTGTATTATTTTTCTGTACAATCTAATTTTTACATTCAAAATTATATTGTTTTGAAGTAATATAGATACATAATCTTCTATCCAAACCTTTAAAAAGGAAAAAGTTCTGAAAACCAAAAAAATTTTTTATGGAGTTTAGCTCCATTTCAAAGCTTGCATGAAGGCCAACATGTCTTGATATTATGTGCTCAACAAATATCATATAGATGGAGCGTCAACTGATGTAGCACAATTCTAAAAGAAATCAACACTTCTGCTGCACATTCATGCATATATTTGTGATTTTATTAACACTTTGAAAACTGAATAATTAATGGATTAGTGTGAAGCAAAAATGGAAGCATCTTTTATTATTGGTAACACAAAAAATATAATTATACCACGTTAATATTGTTTAATGTAAGACTTTGCAGTGTCTTACATTTCAGATTTGATTTGGATAAGGTTGTGTATCCTTATGCAATTTTTAGATCATTTATGGTAAATAATGTCAATGAAAATTGGAAAGTTATTTTTTATGATTTGAAATTGTGTTTAAAGTTAATCAATTTTATGTAGGATTTTGATTAAAAATTACTTTATTTACAGGAAATGCAACAAATGCAGATGCCAAAATATGATGTGCCGGAATTATCTGAAATGATGACAACCTTATTTACAGGAGGAAAGAAACCTCAGTTAAAATCTGCAAAAGCAGCAAAAAAACGACAATAACAATACTTAATTGTAAATAATATAATTTATGATTTTGAAATGAAACTGTTGTATGTTCATAAAAGAAGAAAAAACAATTATTGCACAGTTGCTGTAAATAAATGTTCTGTATGATCTTTCTATATTTGAAAATTTTTCTGATCATGTAAGTTGCTAAATTTATAATAAATGTAGGAAAAACACATGAAATTCAATTAATAATTGGTTTCAATTTTTTATACATTTAAAATATTCAGTTATGTATTTTTTACTTCTGTTAATAGATTTGAACATATCATCATCATTGTAAGATAGTGTTCTAAAAAAGTATTAATAGATTGAGTATTCTGATAAGAATAATTGAAAGAATAAAGAAAATGCTCTGATCTTAAATTAGTCATTCTAAATTCATGAAAAATCTTTTTTTAAATTAAACATTTTAAACACAAAACAAGCATAAAAGTTCAAATTTTGTAAATTATGCTTATATTTTAAACATATTACCCAGTAAGCAAAATGGTCTAGTGTAATGAATACATTGTAAATTTATATTGAACATTGTAATAATTTTTCTACTACATACATACATATATTTATTTCCAGTTCACAAAAGTAAATTTTTCTAATGTTTTTAGGAATTCATAAAATATTATAAACATTTTGTTTTTGCATAATATAAAAAATGGTAGTAATTTAAAGAAAATGTCCGTGTTATTTCGTTAAAATAAAAATGGAATGATTTCAATTTAATGATAATTATCTCTTTTAATTAAGAAAAATTCAAATTACTTTAGTACAGTAAATTACTGAACAATTAGCTGAATTTGTATAAAATATACACATCAGAGATTAAAGCTTTTTATTTTCCTATTTTATTTTAAAATAATGTTATTTATATTTTATTAAACACTTATTTATATTATAAATACTTTTAATGACAAAGTTTTTAAAATTTAATAAATTTACCGTTTATATAGAATTTTTTTCATTTATCAAAATTACAAATATAAAATTTTTTGGCTCAGATTCAAGATTTACTATTGCATTCCTGTTACAATAAAAAATCCATTACATAAATTGTAGCAATTTTCCTAATATTGTGAAATAAACAGATCATAAATCAAAAATTTCTTTTTGTGACATTTTACATTTAGTCATTTTTAAGATATGATCATCAACCAACCAAAATAAATGGGCAGAAATTATTTTTGTTGTTGATTGGTTGATTATTAATTTATTGGATTATTAGGAAGTTTATATATATATAAAGATGCGATCAATTTGTCAATTACAATAACTTAAACAATTCAGTTGTTTGATGTGTTTTATCTATTGTAGTACATTTAACTACCAGTAAAAATTGTGTATGTATAAATATATAGGTGATTATTTTACCATTAAAATAATTTATGAACTTATGTTGAAATAATTAAAATTTAACTTTTGTTTTTATGAATACTAGGTAGCCTGACATTCAATTAATGTTAACTCACTTAAAATTAAAATTTAAAAAATTTTTAAAAAGTAAGCAAATTTATAAAACAAAAATTAATGAAATTACTAAAAAAATTAAAATAAATTTAAATTTGATTATCTTTTGTGTGAAACAACATAAACAATTTCTATAGTTATGTCGCAAAAGAAAAAAAAGAGTTGCAATTAATTAAAAAAAACGTAATGGTTCAAAAAATGCAAGTAAAATTAAATAAATAATTACATTTAAAAATAAAATAATTAAAACTATGGCCTTTACACTGAAACCGAAACCAAAAATAAAATTAAGACTTAATAAAATCAAATCAATTGAAAATTGAAACATTTTTAGAAACTGTTTAAAAGTTGTTTTGAAATTTTCAAATTGTAAATCAAATTAATTTTTAAATTTATGTTATTTGTTTGGCAGTGACTGAACATTTTGCGTTTAATATATATATATATATATATGGGTAAATATTATTAAAAATAATATAAAAACTAAACTAAATCTGTATATAACCAAAGGTTATTATTCAAAAATCAAACAAAGAACAGTTTGTACAGGACAGCATTTCTCAAAGTGGACGATAACGCCCCTTATGGGTAGTGAGTAAATCTGGGGGGGTGCTGGAGGTAGGATACTGAACGGTGACCAAAGGCAAAAGTTGGGGTCACTGACAGCTGTTCCATTTCCTCTGTTAAATGGATAAGAGGAAACATTGCATTTAATGGTTTCCAGATGCTGAGAACAATGTACTGTACTGTATGGTAAGGGCACAAAGTGTGAGATTCATAGAAAAATTTTCCTAAGAATATTTCCAATCCTTTCTCACACAAGAGAAAATGAGTTAGGGGGCATTGGGTATAACTTTATGGAACAAAGGGGGCAGTGGATCGAAAAAGTTTGAGAATCACTGGTACAGGAGCAAACAAATAGCTGTCTCTTCTACTCCAAGTCTGAGTCAAAAGTGAAGTGGTTTTGTATCTCCTATCCCTATGCAAAGACCTTCCTTCCTCTTTGTTAATTAACCCTTTCCATGAATTCATGCCAAGTCCACAGAGGAAGTTAACGGATGATCCTTTTCAGGAACGAATTGTAGATTCCACAGGCAACCTGGTGTGACCTACTTACATGTTGCTTCTTTGTAAAGTGTTGGTTACAGTTTTGGTGAGGATGGAACATTTTGCTTTTAATATACAAATTACAGTATATAATAATAATAATCTTTAAATCAGAGAACTTAATTATCAGGAAAACATGGCAGAAACTTGTTGTTTTATTTGATTAGCTATTGTTAATGAAATTCTTAATAACAAAATTATAATTTATTATACTTATTACTACTAATGCATAATTGATTAATTTTACAAAAAATAGTAATCTATTTTTTCATAATGGCATAAGATATGCAAAACATTATTCTGTTTTGGTAGTAACAAAATTATTCAACTATTGATTATAATAGGAATTAATACTAATTAATTATTCAAGCTACTATGATTTGTTTGAGAAAGGTTAATAAACTTTCACATTTAAATATTTAGACTATCAACTGTGTTTAAAGAAATCAATATACAGTATTTTAACTTTATATCTAACACACTATGATTTATATATGACGTGTAGAAAAAACTCATAATTTAAATTCAATATTCAATTTTTATTATAACAATTGGCTTGCACAAGCTGGCTTCAGAGTGCCACTGTACAGTGTGTTATAAAAAGAATGGCTGATGATACACAATTGTATGATACCCACTTCAGTTTTGATTCAAACAATAAATACCTGTATTCTGTTTAAATGATCATCTTTAGTTCAAATAAAAAAATTACAACAGTAAAGCCAAATGAATGTAAAAAATTACTGACAGATGATGATTGAAATAACCTCCATATGTAACCACGCATTGTCCAGCCCATCAACTATCTCACTTGTTTAAAATATTTTGGTGTTCTGAATTTGCTACCATCGATTTTATATTTTCTGGCAAAGATCTGCAATATCCTGAACTGGAGTATAATACACTAAAGCTTTTAAATGACTCCATAGGTAGAAGTCAAGGGGATTGAGAACTGAGTACTGTGTGGACCAAGATATAGGTCATATATGGCCATCTTTGCAACAACATGGTAGGCATCATATCATATTACAGTCATGATAACTTCATCATCAGAATTTTCTGCACATTCTTTTACTACCGTGTTTCCCCGAAAATAAGACAGTGTCTTATATTAATTTTTGCTTCCAAAGATGCGCTAGGTCTTATTTTCAGGATATTTCTTATTTTTCCATGAAGAAGAATTCATTTATTGTTCAACAAAAAATGAACATTTATTATATACTGTATAGTAGTTGTCATCACAAACCAGCATAACCAGACAAACTGTGAATCCTATCAAGAATTTCTTGTTACTACCATTATTTCCATGTACAACAATCTATGGTACATTTACCGATCTCGATTTTTATGAACACAAAGCAAGATTTATTCAATGACAATCATGTCATCATCTTCTGGAACATTATCATAACAATGCCTCCAAACGAAAACTTTGCTAGGTCTTACTTTTGGGGAGGTCTTATATTTAGCAATTCAGCAAAACCTCTACTAGGTCTTATTTTCTGGGGATCTCTTATTTTCGGGGAAACACGGTATACCATTTTTGTTGACATCAGTTTCATTTTCAGAACAATAATCAAATTTTTATCATCTGACTCAAGTAACATCTGCTGAAATTCTTCAACATCCTTCTCATTGTTAATTCAGATAACACAAATTTTTAATCAGAAAAATGTATTATTTTTATCTGTTATGAAATATTTTCCATTTTCAAAAAGATTGAAAAAAAACATCTAAAAAAGTAACAAAATCCCCTAACAAATCATAGTAACTCTCAGATACAAACTAAGAGTGTTGAAAAAGACATACAGTTTTGCCTAACAAAAAAGAACTGATGAAACAATGCTAGTTAATCAATGTTAGTCTCTTGAGAGTAGCTTCTCAAAGTTACCAGACATAAATATATAAAAAATTATTCTGAATGCATCTATGAGATCAGTTGCTACCTCTGAAGGGTTTTAATTAATTAAACAAAATTTCAGATATAGTGCTTACTAATAAGATTTTCACAGATAACAGAATTTCTTAATCAGATAAATGTAATATTTTTAGCTGAATTTTATATTTTTGATTGTGCAAATCAGAAAACATAGATAAAAAAGAATTATGATTTTTTCACATATAATATAGATAAATTTTTACAGATTTTTATCTATATTATATGTGAAAAAATTTGATCAAATTTTTTCAAAAAATGTAAAGATCAATGTTGCAATTTGATATTTGAAAGAAAATAATTATTATACAAAAAAATATAAAATATATTTTTATTTCAAATATATTAATACTAATTACCAAATAACAAACATTTTGAAAATATTTAGTTAATATATTTAAAACTGCTTTTTCTTAAATTTTTCAAATTAAAAATATACATAAATGTAAAAAATTCTTGTTCCATATAAAAACATGGTAATTTCCATGAATAATATTAAACCAAAATATACATGATTTCTTCAAGTTAAGCAATGGAATGGAACAACAGTGTGTATTGAATGACTACTATACATTTGATCCAGAATGAATTCTCAACCTAATCACTAATTTCCCAAGGGGTCAATTGATTTATATAGGAGTTTATAAATTACTAGGAAGTTATTCAGTGCTAACACAAATTTGTATTTAAAAATATAATAATAATTGATAAATGTTTAAATTTTATTAAAAATTAAACATACAATTTTAAATTTTATTTACGCTTAATATAAAAAAATTTATTAATCATTGCTTGACCTTTAATTTAATCCTATTTACAATTTATTTATTAACTTGTATTAATGTAGAAAAGGGTCAGCAAATTAAATTTAGTTTTGGAAAATGAAAAAAGATTGGGAACCTGAGATCTAGAACATCTTGTATATTATAGATCACACTGTAAATAATTCATATACTATAGCTATACCATCATATATGTACACCTTTTACCAATCTGTACCCAATACCAATATACAAATACATGATAATTCTGAAGTTTGCTGTTTTATCCTACACTCAAAACTTTTAAATAATTAAATGGTGACATATCGAGACAGTTTTATCAATATTCATCATAATTAATATATAGTTTAACAATTCAAAAAAGTTTTAAAATACGTGTTAAAATTTAACTGGCAATAAATAAATAAACAATTTTTGTATTATAAAATTAACTTATTCTCTTAATTATTAACTAATATTTTCATTATTATTAAACACCATAAGTTTGAAAATAATCTAGGTGACCTAATAAAATAATATACAGCTACATAGCTGTTTCTAAACATCTGTGTAGTTGTAATGCACAGCTACGTTCAGTATTAATTCTGATTAGATCATTATTAAAGAAGTTTTAAAACATGAAGATGTCATACTCAGGTAATAATATTAATCTTTGAAATTTATTATTTTTGATGATAAACTTCAAATTCTTATGGAAAGATATTAAATAAAGAAACTTAGAAATAAAGCTATTGGATGAGGATAATGTATATGATTTTATACTGCATTAAGAAATAATGTAGACGTATAATTTTACCATTATAACTTATTATATATTTAATTTATTCCGTATTTATTTTATAAATATTAAATGTTTCGATATATTGTTTACGTATATTAAATTTAACTTATAAATTTCACATGTAGAACATTTATTAACTTAAAGTATTTTATTTCAAAAAATTTAAAAACTTTTAAGAATAGAATTTTAATGTAATTAATATAAAGAACTTAAAAAGGTTCTTTTAAAATAAATAAAATGTTAAATTAATAATGTATATAAATGTACTGTACTATAATCTTAAAATGCATATATTTTTAAAATAAGACAGAAAAAATAATTTATATGTTATAATAAATATTATATTAATAGAAATTATATTTAGTTACATTCTAATATTACTTTTTGAAATCTTAGAACATAATTTAAAAAATTAATAGCTTTTTATTGATTTTATGTTCTGAGAGGCTACTGTTGGTTACTTTTTATAATGCAGATTGTATATGTAATACAGTACATTAAATTATTCCATAAATTACTTGAAAGTTTATTTTTGTCATTTTATTAAAAGATTATCACCATTACTCACCATATCTGCTTTAAGAGGGTTTTTTTTTTTCTTTTGTTAAATGTTTATCATAACTTTGTTTAATAACAATAAACTATAAGACATATATATCTATGTAACAAAGATAAAATGGGAATTCAAAAGATTTTATATTTATTAAAGAAAAATGATAAATTTATCTGTGTCATTATAATTAAAATCTGGACCTAAGAGAAGTGGGATGAGGCCCAGGACAGTCATAAATGTGAGGCCCACCCCTTTCTGAAAGTCAGAAAAATGTATGAATAAAACAAATAAAAACAGATTTTCCACCATTTATCAAAAGATACTTAAATGTAAAAAAAATATAATATAAATTAAAGACCCCTCTGTGTCCAGAGCTTAAGCCAAACGTCCTATTTGAGGTTGATTCAAATCAATTTGCATCCTGTAAAAATTTAATATATTTTTAATCTCCAAAGCATTACTCATCAAATTAAATATGTAAATGTAATGTATATAAATCATCTCTTAAAAAATCAATATTTTTACATTTACATATAAAACTGAAATAATTTAAAATTAAGTTTGAAGTTTAATTTAAGAAAAAATTCAATCTTTTCTTTATGAAGAAGGAAATGCTTTTGGAATAGTTTTATTTCTCTTATTTACAGAAAACTATTTGTTTATCCATTTTTAAGATTTTGATGCAATTACACGTGGATTTAATTCGAATTTTTCTTCAAAATTATGAAATCGAAATAAAATTTGCTCGATTTTCTCCATGCAATAACAAAGCAAAAGGATAAGATAAAGAATTTTGCTTCGTCGAGCATGCGTTGATTGACTTTAACGTGTTTGAAGAAGAGAGGAAGATAATTGCGAAAGAATCCATTCACATACACATCATCAATTATTGCACCACGTAAAAAAGAACATAAATACGTTCCAAATATGATATAATAACGCCATTCATATTTATTTTTCTTCTAAGAACTTTAAAATATATATAAATATTCAATCTTTTTATTTACAATTCCGAAATCCGGATCTTCCAATTTCATCCCCGCAGTGTTGACGTCATCGATCACCATACTCCGCAACATCTGTCTAACAATAGATCATTAATACGCTTCGATTTTATCCATATTTTTAACCAATTACGATAAAAATACATAAAATCTTAAGAAAAATCGTTATATTTAATAAATTCGAGACGTATTAGTTAACTTTTCGTAGTTTTACTTTACGAACTATATACCGACGAACAGGAGCACGCGCAATTGCCCTTGACACCCAATAAATTCGTGCGCAAAAACGATGACGTCGTTCGGCGAACGGGACTGAAGAGATTCTCTCAGATTTTACTTGTAGCGAATTTTTGTTCCTTAGAAAAGACTTGACAGTTTCGATTTTCCTAAGAAGAAATGGCTGCGATCATAACAGAGACGTCTAGTAAGTTGAAATTCCGTTATATATTAACGTAAGAAAGTTGTTACCGATAGTTTTTAAACCGATAGTTGAATAGAGGTCGTTCGCCATTTTGGTTTTTCAGATTTTTTTCCACTTCTAATTGCACGATTCTTAAACATTACCGAGTGTACTCTTCACTTAAATGTCACGTTTTTCCCCGTTTTTATTTACTCGTCGATTTATTTTTTAGTAAAAGAAATAAAATTTGGACATTTAAAAACACTTACTTTGTGTATAAGTGACAAAACTTGTCAATAAAATACCAAAAATTGATTGTTAGATTGAAGGGTGTCATGGTGGAGAATTCTGATCTTTATTCAGAAAATGTGGATATTCTCATAAAACATTGGATCATCAACTTTTTCTTAATTAATTCAATGTATTTTAAATTTAGAAATTTTGATACTCAAGGAATCATTAAATTTATTAAAATAGATTTTATTACATTAATTATATTTGAATATGTTCAGTGTTCTCATAAATCATTAGACACTAAAGTTATGATTTACAATAAAAGTTTAATATATTAATAATTATTTATTATATATGATTAAATTTGGTAAGTGTAAATTCTACACAATGATAAGTGTTCCTTTTGTTAATTTACTTGTTATGCTCATCAAATAATTATTATTTGAATAAAAAAAAAAAATTGTGAAGTTCTTGTTTTCACTTTTGTGTAATAGGATATTCTGAAATATCCTATACATTTAATGTGTATTCTTTTCATTTGAAATTTTATTTATACTTTTTATTAATATTTGTATATATTTCTACATATTTTGAGTCATACCGACTGTTGTGAATTATTTCAATGATTTGCAAACATTTGGTTATTAATTAATAATCTTTAATGTTTAATGCCAGTATAATTATTAATAATCGTTTTGTGCATAAACAGTTTTGTTTAATACTGAGATTTTAAAAATTTCCTGTTGGAAGTTTTTAGAAGTATATTTTACAAATTTGAGAAAATAGAAAAAGACAACATAAATTATCAATAATTAGATAGCTATTTAAAAAAGACATGGCACAATAACACTTACATTAATAACAATAATAATGGAAATATGTGATGGGTGGCTATTGACGTCCTGTTGTTTACATTATTAAGTTAATCAGATTTTAACTTGGGTTATCAAAAGTGATAATTAAAATTTCAAAAATGGTGTAGAAAAGCTCTTAAATTTCAGTTATGGAGAGCAAATTTTAAAAAATTAAGTTTATGTGCTGTATAGAGCTAGTGGAAATGCGTTCTCGAAGCAATTTTCTTTGTCTGTATGCAGGCAAAAAATACTGCTTCGGGAAAACAGGTGTCTTTGGGTTGGATACATACTGAAAGCAGTTCTTGTTTTCTTCCTGTGATAACGAACCACAGCTTTCTGCCACACAAAACTTCACAAAATAACACCTTTTTTAAATCAATATTAATATCGAGAATACGACATACATATATGCAGAATCGATACATTAAGTCAAAATGATCTACAGTCACTTCTCAAGTTACGACCATTCATACTTATGATAAAAAAAATTTTATAAAAAATTTTAAAAATATATCTTGCACACTTCTGGCGATTGATTGTAGCATCTGTAGTTTTGTTCTGCAGTTAGTTACCCTTTGCGTGTGTTTGTGTAAGATGGCTAACTGTTTTGTTAAGTACAGTCACTTCTCGACTTACCTCCAAAGTTGTGGAACCAAACCACTTGTAAGTCGAGTATTGACTAATGCAGGCATTACTTTGACTGTAAACTGCTGAATGTATGTATATATATATTATTTTTAAATATATACTTATAAATATATAAATTTATCATTTCTATTTATTAAAAAATATATATAGTGTCTTTCCACTAGCTCTATTGAAACAAATTTTCCTGGAAGATATATATAACACAAAAATTCCATGCAAGCAATTTTTTTAACATTTAAAGAAATAGTAAAATTAAAATAGCAAAATTAAAATATTTGTTTAATATCTTCCAGGAAAACTTGTTTCAATACAGTACATAAACTTGAAAATTCACAAATTAAAAAATTATGTGACTTTTTAATTGTTAAGATGTTACAGTAAATACTAGAGGTACTTGTATTATAATAGGTTTAAAGTTGTAATAGCAGCAGGATAATTGCTCTAAAGGCTTACTTTTTTTTATCTAAGAAGCAAGTTCTACCTGTTATTCTATAAATATAAAAGATGTATTCATTGGCATTGTTCATAGCAGTTTATATTATTAAGTTGATTTTAGTATTCTGTTTGAATGTGTTGCATTCATCAGTTTTGCATTTAATTTGATTTATAAGCAGAGAAGGAAGAAGACGACTGGGGCTAGAAAGTTCACACTATTCATTAAATGATGTCTGAAATTCTCTAGTGCTCGGAGTTATAAAATTAAGGCAGACCCGAAGATTGTTTTGATATGATCAGAGACCATAAGATTTGATGTAAACTTTGTCAAACATTGGTTGATCTCATTTAAAAATGTAAAAGCAATAGTAATCAGTATGCATTTGGTTTGTGAGATCATTAACAATTGAAACTATGCTTTTATAGCTTAGTTTATAAAACAACTAAGACATAGATCATGGTTGAAGAATATGATGGGTGAATGACCCAAAAATTTGATAGAAATGCTTGTAGGTCATTGCTGCTCAGTTGTAAATAATTTATTTCTGAAAACAGTTAAAAAATGCACTAAAATAATCATGTTTCTTTCCTTTAAAATTTGTTGTCAAACCTCTTTATAGTCTTTCAAAAAATTTTCAGCAGCTGTCATGTCTTGAATGGAATTGGTGATGAGATGCTTCTGTTTTTGTTTGTATGGAATAAAATCATGCTGCTAGTTAATATTTTCTTGTTGGTGTAGCTTAGCTGACACAAGCATTTTGGGAATTGACTTATTGACACTATCAATATTGGACATGCATATATTCCCCAAAAGTAATCTTTCCGAAGAAACATTTCCACATATATTAGACTTCTGCTTAATCAGTTTTAGAGGAAAAGTGCTATGTTAGAACAAACAGTGGACGTTACTGTTCAGAACATGAAAATGTCTAGTGTACAACCATTACTAAACTCTTTAAGCACATTAGAACATGCAAAGATGCAAAAAGATATGAAGAAAAATACTTATGAAATAGCAAGCATGCTATTTTTATAGTTCAGTAAAATGACAATTCAATTTTGAACATAATATACACTGAAATCTTGCAACAATAGCAGAATCATAGTGGTTAAACCAGGAACTTATTATACCATTTCTGTTAATTCTTCAGCATATGAACTCTGGTGTTTCCTGCTTTGTTCTATATTGTAAATGTATGAAATGTAATTAATAATGCTGTTTTGAAAATGCTTAATATTTAGTCAATGTTAAAAATGAATTATTTGACTTGTAATAAGGGAATAATCATAATTATCACTCATAAAACCAAAATCTAGCCTGTAGATCAAAAAGTGAAAAGAAAACAAATGTTTTCAATACTTTCATCCAAATGTGTCTACTCTAATAACCTTAAGTAGCTTGTGGCTAACTATACTTTGTGAAGCTACTTAAGGTTATTAGAGTAGACATATTTGTTATTGCTTTGTTTCTTAAGATGGATTTTACTTTTCATCCAGTTTAGTGTGTTTATTGTTTGGGAAATAATCAGTTCTGAGGTTTTCATAAGTTTCAAATATTCAATGATATAATGTATGAAAATGGATATTTTGAATTTTTAATTTCAATGAATTAATTTTTCTTTTAATAATAGGGTCAGTTGAAAAAATAAACTGGTTTAATCCATTAAATTATTGTAGGCCTATGTATAATTTAACACTATGAAATATTAAATTATACATAGATCTACAAATCATCAAAAAATAATATAACAAAATATTCTTTTATTTTCTAAATTCATACGATATTGTTTCAAAGTGAAGTAAATGTCTTGCTCTTGTTTTAGTAATTTCCTGGGATTGTTTTTAATTCTCAAAAATAAAAACTAATGCCTTATTCCTTGGCTTTGTACATGTACAGTACATACAGTTTATCACTGCCTAAAGTTCTATATATTTTTATGTAAAGTTCTAAACCAACGGTTTCAAATCTTTTTGATTTGTGTACCACTTGGCAGCCCATTTTCTAAGTTTTATTTTTCATGTTTGTCAAATAGTCACACTTTGGTCAATTTATATTTTTATTTAAAACTAAGCATAGTGTGTTTGAATTACCAAAGGTCTCAATGCAGAACCCAAATATTCTTATAGTACATCTGCCATTAATTTTTTTTTTCACATACCATTGGTTGGAAATTATTGTTGTAAACAATAGCTTGGGTTTGTTTTTATGAAAACAATTTGTCAAAAAAAAAGAAATTGTTTTTCTGAGAACATTGTTATAAAACTTAACAGGTAATATGAAAATCTGTCATCTGTAAGACTATCACATTTAACTATTTAGCCCACATGACCATGCCAGCTTCAAGTAGCCCACTTGACTGTTCATGGAGTACTTGATGTTGTATGATTTTAGAGGGTGTCGAGGGGCCTCCCCCATCCAGGTGCTGAGGTGCAAGCAATAGTGATCACTGAAGTGCACGACTATGTGAAGCTTATAGAATAGGCAGTATACTGTTGTATGTTAAAAATGGACCTTTAGAGGTGAATATTTTGTGAAGAGTCAACAATTCTGGGGTAGTGTGAAACCCCTCATTTAGAGCTTGAATCTTGCCTGTTGCTGACACTTGCTGTACATATTGGCTGGTGTCTCGTTAATAGAAAAGAACCTGAAAATCTAATAAATTTTTAACATAAATTTTTTCCCATTATACATTATCAGACTATCATAAAGAATGTGTTTTTAAAGTTTTGTCATTGTGTTAGTTTTTTTCATAGTCATTTGTCATCTTAGATGATATCTAGTTAGATGTAAAATGCAATAATCAAAACATTTGAACAAAACCTTAAATATTTATTTTTCATTGTTAAATAATTTTAATTGAGTAAAATTATTAGAATTAAATTATATTTTTCTACTTCATCTTTATAAATTGTTTTTAGTGAAAAATTACAAAGATATTAAAACTTAGCAAATATTATCTCTTGCTGTGATGGGAAATAGATTGTAAATCTATATTTTGTTACATTTGATAGTGTGAAAAAATTTGGTTATTGGTCTGCTGCTGATATATTAAAAATGGGAAAAAATAATAGATTTAGTGTTACTATGATTTCTGTTATAGTATTACATCAATTCTTATATAATTTCAATTTCATTAGTTTTATACGCTATTATGCTAATTTTATGTCATTCTTACAGTTTTTTTGTGTGTGAAAACGTGATAATGACGTCAATTTTCAGAATTTTAAAATTATGAAAATAATTTTTTTTATGACAAAGGCAATAAACTTTTGAAATATTTATAATATCCTTTTGAATTAATTTGAGATAGTATTTAAAAAAAATGTGTTTCATTGTTCTGTTTGCATTAAAGTGTTTACCTAGATGCATTTTTTATTATTTAAAGAGTATATTTTAAGTTTAGTTTCTTTTTGATTTTACTCTATACAAAAACTCAATTATAAATCTTGTTGAACTAATGGAAAAAGTGAAAGTGGAATGATAAGCTTTGAGTTTTTAATTTTTTAAAAAAATCATCAGTTGGAACTGTTTTATATAGTTAAAACATGAAGTTTGTATTAGTCATATGTGCTATGGACATGCAAGACTTTTGATAGAGCTATATATTTTAAATGAATGCCATTTTTTGGTAAAATCAAATTAGCTAATGAATAAAATGATACTTTGTTAGTTTGTTAGCCTAGCACAGTGTTTCTCAACGGGGGCAATATTACCCCATGTGGGCGTTTTTCCATGTTGGGGGCGAAAACAATTTTCTGGGCAATTATAGTAAAACATTATATTAAGAATAATTAGATATTTTATTTGTTATATTGTACAATAATTAAACAAATAACATTATACTAGTCACTAGTCTATTCAATGCTATACGAATTTAGCATTAGCCTTGGCCCTTGGCATCGGAATTTTGAAGCTTGATCGGCATCAGATTTTTTTTGAAGTAAAGGGGGTGATACTACTTAACTGTTCTATTGAAGAGGGCGACGATTTGTTAGAGGTTGAGAAACACTGGCCTAGCACTACTGTAGTCTATTCATCCTCCACAAAATATAAATGCACTTGGGGGAAATTTCAGTTGTAATTCTTTTAGTATGATTTGCCAGTGACATGTTTAAGACAGGTATAAAGTTAAGTAGAAAATTAGAAACAGTATATTTTTGTTTTAAATAAAATACAAATTAAGTGAATAGGTTCACATGTAAGTTCAATTTTTTTAGATTTGATGATCAATTTTTAAGCAAAGAATGCTTTATTGAACTCTGGCTTTTTTTATTCAAGATTTTTAGTGACTGGAGTTTTATATTTTTCATATTTGCATTAAATAATTTTAAATTATTATTCTGACTTCATGTTTTATAAGCTTGTTCTAATAATTGTGTGCTTCAATCATTATATTTGTAATATGAATATCAAATCACTAAATTAAAATGATAAAATTGGTCATTAATAAAAATCATCTGGCATCAGGAAATATAACTAATGATTGATTAATTTTTCATGAATAACATGAATTACGATCAGTGTTTATTTTTACTATCTCATCTTTCTGAATACAGGTATTCCTTGATTAATGCAGTTGATTAATCCCTTTGATGCTACTGGGTATGTGTTAAAACTTCTGCCACATATACAGGGTGTATCAAAAAAGAATGACCTGATTTTAAAACTTTATATTTATTGATGGAAACATACTACAAAACAGGGACAAAATGCAAAATACTCACAAAAAGTTTCAGCTATGTTATTACAAATACTGTGTCCACCAGTAGCTGCATGGACAACATCTAGACAATAGTTAAATTCGTCATACACTCTTATGTAATATATCTACATTGACAGAAGTCACAACAGCTCTTGTTCTGTTTTTTAGCTCATCTATGTCACGAGCTAAAGGGAGAATGAAAGCTTTCCTTCATGTATCCCACAAGAAAAAATTGCATGAAGTCATGTCTGGAGATGATGGATGCCAAGAATGTAGGGCAGTGTCTTGGGGTCTTGTGTGCCCTATCCAGTGTTGAGGTAGTGTGGTGGGGCTCTATCCTGTTGGAATATTTACATTTACATTTAATTAAAGAGTAAGTAGAGCTATCTGTATTTTGTAACAGACTTTGCTTTCTGAGAAATTGAAAGAAGAAAAGGCATGAGGTGTGAAAAAGAAGGCGTGGGAGGCCCAACGGCACCTGCATTGCATTTATTAATAAAAACAGTAGGGTACAAATAGAATACAATACAATATCAAAATATACAATTGACAAAAGGTGGAAAGCCTACTAAAACAAGAGGTAGGCTTTTGTATGAACATACAACTTGTAGAGTGTCACCAATTACAAAATACCAGGTATCAAAACGAAGCTTACAATTAGTATGTAAGAAACACAAATAACATTATCTATATATACAATACTGTGACTAGTGGTTATTCACCACAGAACCGGTGATCACCAAGGGCTGTGCCCTGTAGCCCTGTTGGAATATGAAAGCATTAGCCCTCAAGTTGTGGAAAAAGCCAAGTCTGCAGCATTTAGCTATCGTCTAGATCAGTGTTTCGCAACAAGTGTGCCGCGGCACGCTGGTGTTTCGTCACGTGGTGAAAGGTGTGATGTGAACTTTTACATATTCTGTTAGTTTTAAGTTTTATTTATATATTTTTATCACAGTTGTTGTTTCTTATGCTTGTATTTCATTCTGCCGCAGCACTGATGAAATAAGATGATGTTTGTTTATCCTTTATTACAATCCATGCATTTTTATGTATTCTAAGAAATTATACATAAAATAAATTTGCTCACAGGTGTTGATGTCTGTTTAATAATAATAGGTTAGTGGCATTACATAATTCTATTAATAGTATCATATCATACGTTTTTGAGGGGAATAACATTTTGGTGTGCTGTGCCGCAAGTAGAAAAAGCTTGCGGAACACTGGTCTAGATGTTGTCCATGCGGCTACTGGTGGACAGAGTATTTGTAATATGGCTGAAACTTTTTGTGAGTATTTTGCATTTTGTTCCTGTTTTGTAGTATGTTTCCATCAATAAAATATAAAGTTTTAAAATCAGGTCATTCTTTCTGATACACCCTGTATAAAAGGGATTGTCAATTTTAAAATCAAATCCCATGTTAAGCAAAACTATATTAAGCAAGGGATACCTGTACACTGTGTTCCTGCAGATTTAACAATACAAAGAACTAAAAGCAGAGATGATTGTTTATTAACAATCATCTCTGCTTTAGAGATTTGTCTTGCATTATATTAAGAGCAAACTTTTAGAGCATGATCTGCTAATTGCTATGTATTTCAGTTTTCAATGAGAATAAGATTTTGGTGTGTAAGAATTTATTAAATGGAAGGTAGAAGTTTGGGTATAGGCATTGCAAATTGGCTACAGAAAGATGAAAGCATCTTTCTCTAAACTAATTTTATACTGGAATAAAGGTGTTTTTGATAAAGTTAAGAAATTTCTTTTCATTTCTACTGGAAGAAGTATTTATATTGTATCTGTTTAAAAATAAAGAAATTGAAAACTAAAACATGATGCTGCTTCTGCAGAGAATAGTAAGATGGTACTGTATTTAAGGGACTAAACATTGGACCATGGAAATGCCAAGTTATTTGGAACAAAAAGAAGTTAATATTGCTGCCCTCATGTATTTTAAGTTTATGGAAAAGATTAATATTCTGGTTTTGCAGATTTATCACATAGCCTAAAGTGTTCTTCCCAAAAACTTTTTTTCTGGGCAGATCTGATCCCCTCCTATAAATATCTTGTTCTGTCTTCAACAAGGTTATTGACAACAGCTTTGCTGTTCTGGTTTGAAATCAGTGAACCTGTTATTCTAGAATTATTATTTTGGCCACTTTTTAAAAAAAAAACTAAGTTAATTAGGCTAATTTGACTTCCTATTTTTAATGCCACTTATTTAGAGATTTTTATTCTTTTTTTGATAAAACAAAACTTTACACTTACCTGAATACATTTTACATTTTAAATGTGTTCTGGTAAATATGTTAAAAATTGGGATGGACTACATTCCAGGAATAAAAGTCTTGCCATTTTGTGTACACTTCTCATGAAGTAAGCAGTTGAATGGTCAGAAAAATCATCTAGGCAGGGATGCCTGGCAAAAAGGGACTGGGAAGAACAACACTAATTCTAGATAATGATTCCCATGCTTGTCAAAATATTTAAGATGTTTGCAAATGGAAAAAATACAATATTATCAGGAATTTTTAACATTAGTTTTTAGAATGATAAAAACATGACATTATTATTAGAAAGCACAATCTAGAAATTTGTTATTTTTGTGAACACAATGTTAAGACATTGCTTTCACAATTTATTCAGAGATCAGATGTGGTATGCTATAATCATCTTGCTATCTGTTTCTCTAAGACAGCCTAGGATAATGAATTTTAATATTCATTAACTACACATTAGTATGAAAAGGTTCAAATGAAAGGATATCATTTCTAATGTTATAGTTGTGCCAGTTATTGATCCTCACAAAGGAATGGATTCTTTTATCTTTGGTTTTTCTCTTAGTAGAAAAAAAAATAATTTGACAGAGAACATTTAATCTATTCTGTTTACTATCTTCAGTGTTTGTCCATTTTACATAGTGTTTTTGATAGTTTTAGATGTCAGCAGTAAATTTACAGAATTAATGAACAAATCCAATAAACATGCATTTGCTCATAACTACTGTTTTAAGGTCTTCCTTTTTCATCCAGTTCTTATTAATATCAGGAACTTGTTGCACAATGTTTTTGCATAAAGTAGCAAAATGGCTATACTGGAGATTTAAGTAATGTTTAAGATAATCTCTGCTGCCTGTTACACTTAGAACTATTTTTTTTTTTTTTAACAATTAACAGGACAAGTCATTGTCCTGTTAATTGTAAAAAGAAATAGATGAGGAAAAAATGATTGACTAAATTATTTTAGAATTCAATAATGGTTTTTTTAAATGCTTAAACTATTGGTGTCTACAATGTAAATTAATAGGTTTAATATTACAGTAATTTTGAAGTTATAGAATATGATCTTTTTAATTATGTAAATATTCTTTAAAACAAAGTGCAGATAAACTTTATTAAATAGGTGATTACTAATATAAATACTATATACAGTGGTACCTCGGTATACATCTGCTTTAGAATACGTCCAATTCGGAATACGTCCTGTTTGGACGAAACAAATTTTGCTCAGTATACGACTTAATTCAGTTATACGCACCATCTAATGAACAAGTAGCACTATTGGTGTACTAGACCAGACTAGACGTTCGCAGTACCACAGTCTATAACTTTGTTAAATTTCTTCTGGTTTTAATTTGTAAGTAAAACTTTATTATTTTTATTAATCATGAATTGCAAAAAGGCAAATGAAAAGCAACAGAAAACTAAAAAAATGACTAGAATCACAATGGAACTGAAAAAAGAAATTGTTGTGAGAAATATGAAGGTGGCATGCGTGTTAGAGATTTAACTGTTGCATACTGTATTCAGAGAACGACGATATCGACAATCGTGAAAAATAAAGACATTATTAAATCTGCTAATGTTGCGAAAGGGGTTGAATCAATTTCTAAACAGAGATTTGAGACATTAGATCATGTTGAGAAATTGCTTCTGCTTTGGATAACTGAAAAACAGTGTGTTGGCGACAGCGTATCAGAATCAGTTATTTGCGATTATTACTGTAATAACTTTAATAAAAAAAAATAAATTTTATTATAGATTTTTACTGTGCTCAGTGTTTCAATTATTTTACAACCCCATTAATATATCATATCAAGAAGAGTTTTTTTTACGTGAGAACAGATTAATCCTTTTTACATTACTTCTTATTGGAAGGGTTTGTTTGGTATACGTCCTATTCGGTATAAGTCCAAACATCAGGAACTGATTAAGGTCGTATACCGAGGTTCCACTGTAAATTCAATTATTCAATTGCTACACAATAGTTATAATATGTATTTCATCTAATAAAATTTGTTGTAGAGAGTTAATAATACTTTTGTGTTGTGGATATCTACTAAGAATGTCAGAGATGACCAAGAATGGCTGTAGAAAAAGAAATAGAGAAACTGGAAAACCTGGAAAATAGAAATGAATAAAAAATATGTTGAGATGAAGATTTCTGCATAGATACAGTATCTCTGTATTCTTCCAAAGAAATGTATTAGAGACACAAACAATTCATGATAGAAAAAGTTTAAACAACAAATTTATTAAAATCATTGTAAAATACTTTAGGCTGTTTTGTGGCAAAGCATTACTAGCTGTTACATAACTTAAGTTATAACAAGAATGTATTATCAGAAATTATGAAATGATAAAATTTTAAGAGAGGTACTGTGACAAATTTATCAAATAGGTTAAATTTTGAAAATTATACAGCTGACTACCTTAAAACCAACACTGATAAAGTAGATTCTCACATTATGGTGAATTTTGCTGTTACCCTGGGAAAATTCCATTGTCACAATAAACTAGCCTGATAGAAAATCAGCATTTGGTTGGTGTTTATTGTCACAATGTTAATTTTACACAATAAAATGAAAAGTTTTACCGGAATATCTTAAACCAAACTGTAAATTATTTTCACAACCCCCAAGAAATAACCTTATTTCCAATAATGGTTGCTTTTTATGCTTTTTCAACATAAACCATAAAAAGTGGTACTGTAATAAATGTTCCATTTTTAGTAGAATAGATTTATCATTGTAAGCAAAGACAGGTTCAATCTCTACAATTGAGAGCAATTCAAACATCTGGTTTTAGCAAACCATTCTATTGTACTCAGAAAATAGGAGTTAAAGTTGCTATTTTCTGAGTACAGGTAACCCCCATATAACACGGCACTTTTATAGCATGGATTCACTCTAACATGGTTTGAGAATTAAGTAAAACCCTCATACAGCATGAAATGTAATAGAAACTATTAAAAGCGAACTTTATCTAATTTGAAATTAGGGAAATCCCCGTACAACAGTTCAATAAACATATATCTTTCGCACTTAAAAGTTTTATTTCACATTTTTTTCATTCAAGTGCTTATGTACTATCAGATTTTCCTGCATAATTTTTGTGAACTATTAGTACTTAAGTACAGTGTGTAAATTTTCTTTTCCTCCCTTCTGTTGATACACCTAGTCCTTTTCAAAACTTGTTTCAGTGTTGCCAGATCTCAATGCTACTGCTTTTGGTGTTTAATTTATATTAATATGTATCACTTATGAAAATTTTAATAAAGATATTTATCTTAATTATGAAAATATAATACTTTATTCTATACTCAGACTCTGAATATTGTATATCAAACACACCTTATTGCTGAGAGACTTTGTTTATTATGTTGAACAAACATTTTCAACCCACTCAAGGGGTCATCATCAGGTTATTGATTCTACCTGAACTATTGTAATAGTTCTTTTAGAACTGTTTTTATCAAATTGCCAAGGAATTTGATTGAATTCAAAGTGATTTGAACGATACATTAGTTTGTTTTATATATTTTGAATTATCTAATTAGTCCATTAAATACTGAAATTGAACTAATCAAAATAAATAATGAAATAAAATACAAATGTAAACCTAATAACATGGAGTTTTTGCATTGATTGCATGTTCTGCATTAAACTATGAAAATATAATAGCATGTTTTTTAATTTTTGGAGCCTAACCCCCCCTTTTCGTACTAGTTCTTTGTTTCGTATAACACGGATTCGCATAACACTGCAATATTTTGGAACATAACTCCCGTGTGATATGGGGATTACCTGTACAATAGTTTAAGAACACCCACCCCTTTAAATGGATGCAGTCCCATGCAAACATGTGCTGATTTGTATATCAGAGAGTGCATACAGTGATGCCAGGTTTGGCTTTCTTTAGTCTTCTACTTTGGCATCAAAAATTTTCTTGCTTGAAAGTCTTCAGCAGAAAACTTGGATTCTTTTAGCTTTGTTTTGTTTAACCACTCCTGATATGCTGTGCCACACTTCAAGGGTCAATACAGTCTCTTCATTTGATTTGAAAATTTAGAACATTAATTTTTTTACAAAAAGTTAAATTTTTAATTGTAAATTCTGATTGTTTTTAATTTTAAATTTGTAAAATATTTTGAATTTAATAAATTCAAAACAGTGAGTTTGCACGTGACAGTGTTATGTTATATTTAGTGTGCATTATCATTATAAACATGTTAGATGATTAAGTAAGTAAACGTCTCTTCAATCTGAGGAAGAAATTCTTTGGTAGACTACCTGACAGCTATTCAGGTTATAAAACTCCCTGAAGAGGAGCTAGATAATTAAACTAGCCTGAAATGCATCTGTGAAAAAACAATAAAGGATTTTTATAACCTGAATAGCTGTGAGGGAGTCTACCAAAGGATTCTTTTTTTCGGATTGAAGAGATATTTACTTCACAAATAATACAGCTACCATTAGAAAATTCAGTAAAACATGTTAGATGATGATTGCACATCTAAGCCCATTCATTGTCATAGAAAATTTAAAATGTTTAATATTTTTAATCTGATCTAGGGTATGCTCTTTTATCAGTCATAGATAACAGAATTTAAACTTAAGGGGGATTATTTAAAGATAAATTTATTTTATTTATAAACACCTCAAATTGTATTGGCATAAAACAACAAATATTCTGTCACTCTTCTTTGCTGCTCACCCTGTCTTTGTTTGCAAAATTGGATAAGTTACTTCTTGTAGAAGTTTTAATCATTCCAATAAAAAAAAACCATTCAATCATCCAGCACAAATTCTTTAATATTAAGAATGTTTTCAAACACATTAAGCATCTATCATCAGTTACTTTCTTTAAATCGAATGCGAAATTTGAACAAACATTACGTAAACTAAATTTTAAATAAACGGTTATACAATAAAAATAAAAATTAACAAGCAACTAATAAAAGCGATAAATACAAAAATTAACGATATGCTTAAAGTAAACAAATAAAATAATTTATCCAGGCATATCCTAAGTGTAATTATGCCTTTTATATAGAATTAGGCCAACACATCACAAAAGGACTTCCAAGCAGTGGAAAGCCCATCGGCGTCCCTATAATTGATGCAATGTGCACTCTTCTGCGCCCTGTGGATTTCCAATTTTTTCCAAAAACTTTATCAGATGTTTTGATGTAGTAGCCTTGATGATGGAGGCTTGGTTCCAAAAGACCATGATGCCCTGTTGTTTGGCATAATTAGCAAGGACTGTACTATCAACAGTTTTGTTCATTGACTGCTTATGTTCATTGATTCTCTTTTTCAAATTCCTCAACGTCACCCCTATATACACCATGTTAGAGTTGAACCTATGGTCTCGTAGCGGTATTCAGTATATTCCTGTTAAGGAGTTACGTTCATAATTCATCTTGTCATTTCTTAATAGCTTGTATATAGTGGGATTGCGTCAATAAATGATTTGCAAGTTCCTACTTTCGGAAATCCTTTTAACAAACAGCTTAAGAAAGGGTATATAATTGAAGACCACTTTTTCTTTTTGGTGGTTTCCATTCTTCCTATGCACAGGATTACGATCTTTCTTGATGAGAGCATCTATTTTTTTCTCCTCTATAGCCATGTTGTAATGGTCTTCTTTGGATATATTGTAGCTCCTTAACCATATCACAAACGTCTGTACAATGTGTGTGCGCTCTCCTTATCCAAGAGCCGAAATATCACCATTTTGATATGCTCCGGATCTGCCGAATTCTTAGGGATAATGATGGGGAGAGATGTAGGTTTACGATAAATATTGGTTCGGATTTCCCCTCCTATGCAAGTTATAGTTAGATCCAAAAAATTAATGCTGCTACCACTCTGCTGCTCCAATTCCAGAGTTAAACCATAAGGGTTATGGTTTATCTTATATATAAAATTCTCGTGTCACAATGTTAGTTACCTTACTCCTCCGCAACGGCTTTACCGATTTTTACCAAATTTTATATGCATATTCAGTAGGTCTGAGAATCGGCTACTATCTATTTTTCATACCCCTACACCATTTCCCCCTTTCAAAAATATATTTATATATGGATTAAGGCTTTTATGTCCAACAGATGGCGCTAACTTCCGACGACCTACGTTTGCTTTTCTGTGAGGCATTATGCTTTTCTGTGAGAATGGACTGAAGCAGATCATTTTCTATCTATATAAAATAAAATATAACGTTCGTTTGTTCCTACCGATTCCTTTGAAATTTTGACACAACGTTGCATTCGAATACGCACGTGTTTTTATATAATATACATGTCGAAATTCCCCCCAGTGGGGGGAGATGGACAGGATTAAGGCTTACTGTGAAGAACTCTGCTTCTATTATACTATTTTACATGCGGTTTTTTGCGTTTTTAATTGCGTTTTAATAGGTTACGTCAACAGAATATACACTAAAAAGGGATTTTTCGATATTCCCCAGCGGGAAAAGTGACGGGATTAAGGCTTACTGTGAAGAACTCGGCTTTTATTATACTATTTTAGATGCGTTTTTGATTGCGTTTTAATAGGGTACGTCAAGAGAATGTACACTAAGAAGGGATTTTTTGAAATTCCCCCCACGGGGGAAGTGTTATACATTTATAATAGATACATTTTGAGCCACAACAATGCGTGGCTGGGTCAGCTAGAAATTACCTAGAAATAATTTATATGGCAAAACAACGTTTGCCGGGTCAGCTAGTTAGATCTATAAAATGCTTGGTGTTGCAATTATCTTTCCACAAAATAAAGATATCGTCCACATATCTTGCGTATAATAAGATATCATGTTGTAATAAAGGGGGGGTACTGTTTTCCAGATTACGGAGTATCAATTCGCAGAGTATAGATAACATAGGGCTACACATCAGTATGCCCTGCCCTTGGAGATAACTTTTATCCTCGAATCCAAAGAAAGATGTGTGACACATAAAGTCCGCTGACTCTTAAGATCTGGGCATGGTATTTGGTAGCATTCCTAATACTGGCGAATAAAAAGTCTCTCAAGGCACAAAAGTATGGAGGCAGCTTGATCGAGGGGTATAATGCCTTATAAACCAAATCTGTCATACCTTCCTCATTCATGAGCACATTTTCCAGCTTTCGGATCAAGTCTACTGAGTTTTTTATCGAAAAGGCAAAACTTGCATATTTCTTTGTATAAATTTAACAAGTTGCTTTTCTATCTTGAAAGTAGGAGCATTACACTTTTCTACTACAGGGCATAATTGCGAACCTGGTTTATGGGTTTTTCCGAAGGCAAAAATTCTTAGTCCTGGGAGCTAGTAAAGTAGCGGCCCTCATACCCAGAAGATTCGCTAAAGGAGTTAGGGTGAATCTTCTCACTCTTTGTTGTAATGTCTCTAAACAATTATTTGGGGCAAGAAGACATTCAGTGCTGTTGATGTACTCATGCAGCTTTTCTCTAAGAGCTTCATTTGATGAGTACAAGACCTTTCAATTTATCAGTATTTAAGAGAACCACATCGTTGTTTTGGAGCCATTCTTTCATTTCTTTAATGCGTCTTTGTGCTGGATGATTGAATGGTTTTTTTTATTGATTTTGTAGTCTCTAGTAAGCAAGTATACATTTATTTAATCATTCCAATTTTAAATCTAAATCAACTTTTTTTTTACGCCGATCATAATTAACAAATAACAACTAGAAGGAAGATTGCAAACACATAGAAAGCAAAACCAATACAGCCGACAAACACCCAGCATGTTCTTATTTGCTCGTGAGTAACGATGATGCATTGCCATCAGTAAAGTTTGGATGTAATTGGTTCTGCAATTTTATAAAAATAAAGTTATAATGTGAAACTTATGTTTGTACTGGTACATTATGCATAAAGTTGTCGTGGATCTTTTTATAGTATAATGTACAGTACATCATGCTCAAACTCTTTAATATTATATAGATACTCTTTGACACATGATATTTCACCCACATGATAGCTTATGCAAGTGAAGTAGAAGCATGAAAACAGTTAGAATTTGAATTCAAGCAACTTATGCCTTGTGGCATTCCCAGTTTGGAAGTGTTCTTCAGAAGATATTGATAGTCCTGTTGCCAAAGTAGTTCCTTTCATCTAACAGTTAAGCCGGATGCACACATGTGGCGCATGTGTGCGCCGCCAAGACGTGTTTCTATCAGCCAATAACATTTCGTCTGGCAGTCACGTGAGAAAATACAATCACATGGTGTTTTAATGGCGGAAAGTTCGATGTGGTTAACCGAGATAACTAACATCAGAATAAAGAGGAAAGAATAATAAATTTAACACAAATTCTACACAGATACAGTAATCATATATTATTTAATTCAAAGAACAAAACAACCGAATCTTACTCAAAATAATATTCTTAATTGAAGAATAAGCCTATTTTGTACATCAGTTCTTTATCGATCCAACAAAATATCTCGGCAAGATTCTTGCCAATACGATATCTCTAATTCAAAATATTCATAAAGACCAACAACTGCCGAATTATCGGGCTAGCAAATGGCTATAGTAATATTAATAATTTAAGTTAATTTGGTACTAGAGTTAGGTGTTAGGCGCCATCTCTTGCTAAATTTAATAATTAGAATTTTAATTAAATAATTTAAATAAATTTAGGCTTAACTGGAAGAAAAGAATCGGCCCGAAGCGGGATTCGAACCCGCAACTTCTGCTATCCGTGTCTGCTAGCTATCTGCTAGCCCGATAATTCGGCAGTTGTTGGTCTTTATATATAACGGGTTAGTTGTTGTTTATTTACAAAATATTCATTCGAATCTTCGATGAAATCTTCTAGCTAAATAAAACGAGCCATACAAAACAAAATTTGTAAACACGTGGATAGCGGAGCGTCGATATCATTCGCCATCTTGAATACTGAACGCCTGCGCCGAAATGTAAACAGATTGCCGCTTGTGTGGTCGTGCTGCCGCGCGGCAAAGACGCGTTTGCGTCACCGCTTTTCCTTGCCGCGTCGCATGTGTGCATCCTCCTTTAATATTCCATCACCATAAATTTTTTTTCCTTCCCTTTTTCCTGTACACTTCATGGTACAACATGCAATGTTACATACTGTATAGCTTTGCATATAGCCATTTTTTATTTACAGTATTTATTTTTAACTTATATTTTTCAGAACGTAACCCCATTGTTAGTCAAGGGGAAACTGTAATGTACAGATTTTGATTGCCAATTAAACCTTGTCCTTAAATTATGTGACCTTGACCTTGAAAATTGTTTATTTGCTTTATCAAAAACTTATAGTAACTACTGTTCCCTTAGCAATTTGTATTAATGCAAGTTGACCTTACTATACTAAAAAACTAGAGATGATTTTGTTATAAGAAATCTCAAAAATAAAAATTTTAAATAATTTTGATTTTAGGTGGTTATACAGTATAATCTTGCTAATCCAACAAGCTTGGAATTAGCAAGGTATCAATTATCAAAAAACTCAGATTACTGGGAATAAATATGGATGGGGAAATTACTTAGCTGATTTTCTTTTTCTTGTCCATTAATGCAATGAATGACCTATTTTTAGCATGGGGAATAATTAATGGACTTCTGTCATCCAAAAATGCAAAATTTCTTAATGACAATGGTTGTACAATTTTTTCTGAAAAATAAAAGAAAATGCACCAGATTTTTAGCAAAAAACATACACACAAAATGTGTGTGTGTTTTTATTTATTATTGTTTTAAAATATATCTCAACATTAACTTTTCAGACATTTCTTATAAAATAAGAAAATGTTAAAGATAAATAATGTTTATAAAATGATGATAAAACATTTATTTAGCTATTTAATCAAAACAATTCAAAAAGGTTTTACATGCAGTTTACTTGCAAATTTTTCATGTGAGGAACAAATATTTTGTTTTAATTCAAACCTACATTAAAGCTTTTTTTCTTTTAGCTTTTCAGTTTCAAACTTAAAAACTTCACAAATGACTTTTCTTTGGACTAACCATGTGTCTTCTTTTGTCTTTTGTTGTCTGTTATTTCCTGATAGTGTTCAAAAATTTCACCAGTGGAGATGACTCTTTTGAAGCTACTATTCTGTGCCTCAACATGCAAATGTTGAAAAAGGTTTCCTGATGGTATTCAAAGGACAGCGAAAGAGGACACTTATAGTTAGTTCGAAGAAAAATTGATTTGTGGATTTTAAAGTTTCTACTTATGTCCTGGCTTAAAATACTTTTCAGTTTCAGTGGAAAGTAAACAATATCAATGTAAATTATGTGAGAATGTAAACAATAATTGTTTCTTTTACTTACATGAGTCAAAATGATAAAATGCATTATTTTATGGTACCTGACAGGGGATAAATATATAATTGCTATCAAAATGCAGTATATGATCAAAAAGTTGAAGGATTTTGACCACAGATGATGATACTCAACATCAGAATCTTTGCCCTTGTAGGGAAGCACTAGCAACTTCCTGCTATAGACTGCTCAAGTTTTGCAGCAATTTGTCCATTAGTATTCAAGTAGCAGTTGATTTATGACTGATTTTTGCAGTTTTTTGTTTTAAAATGTATTTTGTTAAAGAACAGACCATGCATTAAATTTTGTTGGAAACTTGGAAAATTCATCATAGACACATTTCAAATACTCCAGGTTTTGGGATTGCTACCATGTCTTGTTCAAAGGTATATGAGTGGTGTAAGAGATTTGATAGTGGCTGAAGATGACCCAAGGCCAAGCTTGACCTTAATGGCCACCAGAGACACTGTTATCTGACTACAATGTAACCTTGCTTAACGAGCATAATTCATTCCAGAATCTTACTAATAATGCAAAACACTTGTTAAGCAAAGCAATTTTTCCCATTTAAATTAATGTAAAATGCAATAATGCATTCCATGTCAAAAAAATACTCAACCATTTTATGTATAATGTTTATTCATAGAGAAACTATACAACATACATTAATGAGCATGAATCATCATTATCATTTCTTGTAGTGTGGAATGAACTAACCTGGAATGCAAATTTGATTGGCAGAAAACAAAAAAAATCAAAATAATTGCCTGGGTGAGAAAAAAGCTATCGCAGGCTTCTGGGATGACTTTTGTGGTTTTATGTTAGTTTTAAAAAGTTTTCACATTAGATTTTGATGATTTTGGTGTCAAAATGCTCAGCAAAACCCTGGCATGTGTATAAGTTATGTTTTTGGAAAATATAATTAACTCTCAGATAAGATATAATCAAAAAATGCTTTGAGGCTTAATCAAGCTTCAAAGATTAAGCAACTCTGATTAATTTGACTAGAAGAAGGCATAATTGCCTACTTCTAATCAAACTAATTGATTTCTAATATTTAGTTATAGCCTTTACATTCAAGAATTTGGCATAGCTTTTGGTGTGTTTATTATATAATGGGCTATGGTTGTTATTTATATGTAATATGTCTAAACACAAGTTTGGAAAAATGTGTGATTACAAGTGACACTAAGATGCGAGTGGAACGAGTGCTAAACACAGTGTGATGTAGCATTTGCACAATCCAGGTCTTTCCCTCTTCTTGTTATGCAAAATGTCACTCTTTGAGCAAGTCAGTTTTTTACAATTTTGGTTTGTTCATTATGAAAGGTTCCACTGTAGAAGGTAATTGTTCAGTCAGTATATAGATCTATCAGAGGATTTGGAACAACATTTCATTAATTCACACATTAGAGTAGCAACATTATTGTCTTTCTGTGTGTACCGTCCTTGTAATCCAAATAATGATTCTGGTAGACGATCATACAGCAATGGTTAGGAAAATTTTTGTTTATTATTGTCTTTATTTTTGTCTACGGTGGCTGTTGGTCTTCTTGGCTTTCAGGCATCTTTAGTCAATTTTAGCCATTTTTAAATATCCTATACTATTTGCTACTAGGTTCCATTCAAAGGTGTACATCCCAAAAGGCTGATTGCAGCACTAAAAACATGGAAACTTGGAAAAAGCATTGCAGACAACAAAATTTAATTCAGGTTCTTTGTTCTTTAATGTCGCATGTGGTTGAAACTGAAAATTGCAGAAATCATTCAGTCATTAATCAACTGTTACTCAAATACTAATGGACAACTGCTATAGAGATTGCAAAACTTGAGCAGTCTCTATAGCAGGAAGTCGACAATGCCTCTCCACCATGGAAAATATTCTGAAGTTGATTCTAATACCCTCTGTGGCCCATGTCCCCAAACTTTTTGATCACATCTTGTATGTGCAAATTATGACACTTTTTAAATCAAAATGTGATTTTAAGTACTTTGATTAAATCTTCAAAGTGAAAGAAAAATAATGGCAATACTTTCAGGTTGCTGGATTGCAATGGTAGACTATATATGATAGACAGAATATATGAAGCATTAAATGTCATAATGTTGTAATGACGACAAAAAAACTTTTCGGGAGAGGTAAAAAAAAACTTTTTGGTGAATGAATTCATTTCAATTTTACAATAAAATGGTAAAAAACTCACTAGGTTACAAATTCTCTGGAATATCAAAATGACACAAATATAAGGTGTAATGGCAAAAATACATACAACAAAAATGGCATTTACAACACTACGGCAACACAGAAAAGTCTTAAATAAAAATTTATAGTATGCAATATAAGACTTTTGTTTATTCTTGTATATTGTATTAGCAGGCATGCAGTACAATTTTGCCACTAATATATTACATAATACAATCTGTATTCCTTTTTTATGTTCCAGTATGATTTTTCCCAAATATAATGACCACCAAAAATGCATAGACAATACTCATTTTTCCATCTACATGAAAATGCAAAAACAAGAATCAAATGAATAGTTCTCTTTATGGCATGTCATGAAATACTATTCAAACTTCTAATAATGCAAAACATTAAACAAAATTTTTATATAGTTCAACTTTAATCAAACCCTAAGTTATCAAGACATGTAATGAGATTTTTGAACATCAGAATATCTCAAAACACTTACAGTATATCTGAAAATAATATAGGAAACAACCAGCTTGCATTATCTTATCTAATTAATAATAATGTTTTAGTTTACATTAGGTTATAAAAAGAATTATATGATTATCTAGTATTTATTTTAAACATTATAATCCAATTTACATAAAAACATTTTTTTAAAATTATTCAGATGTTTAGTTTTTGAAAAAAAAGATAAGCTACTGACAACAGATTTATTGTGCTTGATTTTATAATTTCATTGAGAAAATTATTCACAAGTAATATAACTAATTTTTGAAATATATTTAACAGTAAATTTTTTGAAAATACAGTAAGACCCTGCTTAACGCAGGGGATATGTTCCTAGACGACAAAACGCTAAACAAAACTGTGTTAAACAAGGTCATTTTAACACAGAGTAAACAGGAAAAGGCTACACGTGACCAAAAATAAACAGATTTTATTTTAAATTTATTTTTATATTAATTTGCATAATAATATATGTTAAATAACACACAGAAATGTAAGTTCATTTTTTTGTGATGAAGGTGTTGGCTCTTCTGAAATTCTTGTTTTTTTGCTATAGTTGTGTAGTTTAATTTGTCGGTTTTTTCCTTAAGCAAATGTGGTAGCAGGAAATCGCATCCAAAATGCCTTGTCTTGCTTTTGCACTTCTTTCAAAATCTGGATCATTTGCTACAATTTGATCAATGATTTTGGTTATTGTTACCCAACTTTTACTAAGGAAATCTGTAGAGAAATTCTTTGGGTTCTTTGTTTTCAGAATCACTATTTTCCAGTTCCACATGAATTCCCTGTTCTGCCAGTTCTTGAAGGTCATTGTTGTTAAGGCTATCACCAGAAACCTGCAGTAACTCCTCAATATCCTGCTTGTCTAAATCTCCTAGTCCTGCTGTATTATTAGGTTGACAGATTGACAATCTAATAATACAGCAATAGGCTCTTCTCATTGAGAATTCTTGGATACGTTCAACCGTAACTTTTTCCACACTTTGTGCATTTATCAGTTAATTCTTGCCAAGTGAAGTCAATATTGCCTATGGCATCCATGATGATATATTTTTTCCACAAATTGCACCAAACAAACATGGATTTAAGGAAAGTACAGAGCTACAACGAATTGCCACCTTTTGCTGATTGGTTTGTGTTTGGGAATAATTGTATTATATATGAATCAATGAAATGCTGCGATAATTTGAATCAGCGTAAATTTTGAGCTTTTTTTTTTAGGTTTTGAGCAGACCATGTTATATTGAATCAGCATTAAGCAGGATCTTACTGTATTTGAAGCTTGCCTTTTATTAAATAAATAAAACTGTCTTTTAGCATTAAAATTACTTTTGTTTAAATTACAAAGAATTTTGTCTTCTTTCACTGTTCTGAAATAATTTTTTACTTTGAGACTTTTGTATAATGAAAAAATTTCCTATAGTGTGCAAAGTAAATTTAGACTACAGGTTATAGTATGATTTTAAAAATTAAAAATATTTTTTAGTCTATTTTCATATGTGTAAGATATCATTTGCAAGGAGTAGATTTGGTAACATTCATGAGGAGTTTCAAATGGTCTCTCTCAAGTCAAGTTCATAGTAAATAATGTTCAGAAATTCTTTCTTGGGATGCACTCAATAATAAACATGTAATAGTTCTGCCACATCCACTTCTTGCAAGTAAAGTTCTTGTTTGATTACTTGATGTTTACGAAAGTTTATAATAATAAAAAAAAACAAAAACAAATGCATATTTATTGTTTTTCAAAAACAAAATTTTAGTGTAAGAGTATGAATAAAACTGTTTGGTTTAATTGATATTTTGTCATATTGAAAAACATTTGATTTTTAAGTAATAATAGCAAAAATTATTCAATTTCAATTAAATTCATTCAAATAATTTAATGGTGAAATGTTTCTATAATAGCAAAAATAGTGATTTTTACATTAATCATAAAGACAAGATTTTTTTTAAAGTGAAGATTAATTTCATAAATATTTATTTATGAAATTAATCTTCACTTTAAAAAAATTTATTTAATTTAGTGTTAATAAATAGTAATTTTAAGAAATATTTTTATAATGTAGCCAACAAAATTAGTAATAGACACAAATTATAATATATCTTTAAACTTTTTTCATTTTAACGTCTAAAAAACTGAATTGTTGTTAATAATAATGTAGACTACGTTATGTTCTACTTTGTCCATAAAGCAAGTTATTGCATCTTAAAAGAACTACTGCTTAATTACTTTGCAGATGTAAATGGCAATAAAAGAAGTAGACCAAATGATATGCCCAACACTGCAGTTGCTGCAGCATTTCAGAGTAAGTATACTGGAATGCTTTAAATACTGTATATGCTGAGCAAAGAAACTTACTTAGTACTCTATTGGGATTTTCTTTGTACGTTGTTCCATAATTGATTTGAACGTAAAGAAAATTTTAAAATTTATTTGCATTTCTAATATTAAAGGTGTGGAAGTTTTCATGTTTTGTTTTTTTATAAAATAAAATTGTTTTAATTTTTGATTGAAAACTATTTTCACGCAAAAGCTTTTAACTGTAAATAAATGATTATTTTACTATTTTCAATTAATAACTGACATTTTTATTTTGCTGTAATTTATAATTGTACTAAATTCCTCTGAAGTAAAGTAGATTTCAAAGTGATTATGTATAGTTATTTGCTACATATTTTCATGCTGATCTAAATTAATACATTTTTAAAAATATCTGGCAGACATCAAAATTAGGTTTTAAAATTACATGTTTTACTTCCATTTATAATAAATCCAACAGAGAGAAGTAATTTCTTGCAAGGTCAGTTCTTAAATCTAATGAACTTTAATATACAAATATTATCAGATAATTTATATCTGCATTAATATAAATTTTCATTATAGAACAATATTTAACAATGAAATGAGAATAATTGCTTCAAATAAGGAATTTAAAAAAATTTAAATATGAAAATATATATAAATGCATGTAAATCAGATGATCTGCTAATAGATATATAAATTGTTTTTAATTTAGTTTAGAGATTTATTGAAATTAAATATAAGTTAATTTTTTTATCTATTTTTATATATGTTTGTAAAGTTAGAAAAAAAATTACACAATTTTAAGTTTAGTATATAATGATTTTTTTTTTAATCCTGTGCACTTAATTTCATATAATTTATACATCTAGGAAAAATGTAATTTGTTTTAACAATATAAAAAAAACTAAATTTTAAAAAATTGTTTAAACTAAATTTTTATAATTTTAAAATTTATAAAGTTCAAAACAACTGGAAATAATTTATTTTTATAATGAAAATATTTTGTAATTTTGGATTCTTTTGATTTTGTTTAAATAATCCAGTATGTCATATTCTTTATAGTACTGATTCTCAGTGTTTACTTTAAAATAAGGATCACTGTACATCAATTTATTTTTGATTAATTTTTCTTTTAAAATAATTATTTGTGGTGTCTACTTATATGAAATAGGATACATTCATTTCAGAAACACTTCTTACTGCAGTGTTTTTCTCAAATGTTTGTTTCTAACAGATTTCTGCTAACTAAAACAACTGTTCTAAAAAAACAAATATTAAAATTTTGATTAACAAATCAGTTTTAGTTTAACAAAATTAACTTACAATTAACTATTAAATAAATTACTTTAAAATTTTTTTATAATAAAATTTGAGAAAGTTTATAAATGTTATTGATGGTATGAAGAAAAATTTCTTAAGAATTAAGTGATTTTAATTTAAAATCCTGGATAATGGATATTACTATTAATTTTATAATTTATTGTTGTTACATTAGAAAACTGTATTTTAATAATAAATTTTTAAATAAAAAAAAAATAACATTATAGTTCTGTTTGAACTTTTATGGATCTGATTTTTCTTATTATATATTTCATATGATCTATGAGTCATGAGCAACCTTGGGGTCCTAATATGTGGCTCCTGGAGCTTTGCCAATGTAATTTTATTTAATTTTTTTCTGCCTCGAGACAGTTTGCAACAAGAAGGCAAAAAAATATCACAAATATCAATGTAATTATTAAACTGATATTTGCAATATTTTTTTAAAAGAACATTCAAATAAAACTTGATTGGTGAAAAGATGAAAGTAAACTGCATAAAATTAGCATGTGATATATAAATTAGTATTATTTTATAATGTGGAGATTATCTAAAGTGTTTCTGCTCAGTGGGCTTAAAAAAAGCCTATGAAATATCAATATATTTCATAACCTACAGTATACTATAAACTAAAATAATAGATGCTATTTCTAACTGCAACTCTAATGAGGGGGAATTACATTTGGCTTAACAGAAGCCTGCAAAGTTAATTTGTTGCCCATATCCAGAAAAAGTTGCTCATCACTTTGTTTATACTATGAAAATCTTTATTTACTTCACAGGCTACACAGATTATTAAATATAGAAATATCCATATAATTTTCTCTATTTTACTACGTATTTAATAACACAAGCATTTATTTTAAAAATATTATTTCACTATAAAAACTTTTGTATTGGTAAAACTATGAGAACTTTTGGATTTAATCACTGTTGTAATGGTGGGAATAATAATTTTCATTAACTTTTTTTTTTGCATATTTAATTTAATGTTGATTATTTAAATCAATGACTTCTGAACAAAATGTCTTGGTTAAATCATTCTATTAATGTTATGAATGATTATTTTAAGAATTTTCCAATTTTCCTTCTAAAATTCTGACAATTATTAAAATATTTAACAAGATTATAAAAGAAGCATGTTAAAATTTATTCAACATGAAGAGTGGAGGTAGATGAATAAAAATGATTTCAGTTTTTCTATTTAAAATTGTAAATCATTTACTTAAAATATGAAAACAATATTGTTCAGTTTATGGTGAAATGAATTGTTCTGCTTTTAAGTTATATTTATTAGGTATGCAATGCTTTTTTGATTAACACGTAACTGCCATCCGACATGCTGGCTGTCATACTAGTTAGGGCCTCACAGATCCATTCGATGCACAGGCCTAGGGCCTCACAGAGCCATCTGATTGCTGGACATCGCTATAACCAATGTAGTTTCACTCATGGTTAAATTATCCTGGCTTCGTAAGATGTTGTTTTACATCCTAGTGGTGGCCTCTCATGGACATCTATGAAGTTGGTTTCTGACTGCCGACTGTCGAACCACCCAATGAGGCTCATGAAGAGGTTCAAAGGTCAGCAGTTGAACCACATCTGATAGTTTTTTTTTTTCAATAGTGAATAGTTAAAACAAGGAAAAAATATCAAAAACTAGTTTAATTATTCTCTCTTGTTACATATAAAGTAATTAATATTAAATATTTCATTGTCTTGTAGTCTTTGGTTTCAGGCCATATGACGGCCAGTCATCATTGATATATTTTTTTTATCTTCACTCAACTGACTGTTATATAATGACTTTTCTATTTATATCATAAAGTATTAAATATCAAATTTTCTCATTGTGGCCTGAAAAAGTGGAAAATATCATATTACAGTTAGCCTGATAAAATGCAAAATATCATATTACAGGTGGCAGTTAATGTCTTAATAGATATTCAATAATGAAGTTTGGCAGTGTCACTTTGGAAAATAACATGTAGATGTTAATAGACAGAATTTTTATATTTGAAAGATTGGTTATCTACTATCACTTTTGTTAATTTACTTGAATTTTAAACAATGTTTTGTAAAATCACTGTGTTGAATTCATGTATTAATTTTGTTTAATTTAAATAAATGGAAATTATTAATGTGATTTTATGAACAGGGTTAAAATTCTAAATTATTTTGAACTTTCATAGAATCAGAATTATTTTTTTAAGGTTTGGGGGAATTGGCACACAGAGAATATCAGGCAGGTGACTATGAGAATGCTGAGCGTCATTGCATGCAATTATGGAGACAGGATCCAACAAATACTGGAGTGCTTTTATTATTAAGTTCTATACATTTTCAATGTCGTCGATTAGATAAGTAAGTATAAGTGATTTTTGTATATATTTTTATTAATTAAATATCACAGTTTAGAATTAAATATATAATAACTTTTTTAGATCTGCACATTTCAGTACATTAGCAATCAAACAGAATCCATTGTTGGCAGAAGCCTATTCAAACTTGGGAAATGTCTATAAGGAACGAGGACAATTACAGGAGGCTTTGGAGAATTATCGCCATGCTGTGCGGCTCAAGCCAGATTTTATTGATGGTTACATCAATTTGGCAGCTGCTCTTGTTGCTGCAGGTGATATGGAACAAGCCGTACAAGCTTATGTATCAGCACTACAATATAATCCAGTGAGTACTGTTTATTTTTAATGCCTAAGAGGAAATTCCAAGACAAAATAATTGTAATTTTTTAATATTTTTTTAAATTTAGGATTTGTATTGCGTTCGCAGTGATTTAGGTAATCTCTTGAAAGCTTTAGGTCGTCTTGATGAAGCAAAGGTAGGGCAATTAATTGTTGTGATTGTGTTTTGAATATTTATCCTTTTTTCCTTTGTATGTTCCCTTGTCTCCCTTTGCTAAGAACTTTCATAAAATAATTGCTAAATTGTTTTGTTTTAAATGATTTAATGAATAAAATCTCCCATGTCCTTCCCACTGTACCTTTATTCTAGGTTTTCAGTGGTTATATAGAATTGTTGCTAAGCTATTTTTACTTAATAAATAAAAATAAAGAAAAGAGTCCAAGTTACTTGAATGCTTAAAATGAAAAAAATCATTGGTTTCAGTATAACTCTGTGGGCTAATAAGTCCATTGGAGATCTTTCAGGCTCTGACTGACTTAAAGTATCAGAATTGATATAACCGGGATTATCTAGTGTGGGGGAATTTTTGTAATAAATTATAACTGAGAAAAAGAACTAGAAATTCCATGTTGTATCAAAACTGATATGCAAGTTACGACAGTGGATTCCATTTCCCTGTGTTGAAGACTCATCAGTTTCTCAAAGAAAGGATGTAATATTTTATCTTTTGTTGTTTTTTTGGGAGGGAAGTTTTGGACAAAGAGAAAAAAATTATATACTTTCTAAAATTTGGTTTCTGAACAAAAATCTTTTGACATCCTTTCTTGCGCGCTGCGATTTGTGCATATTGTAGCTGCTGCGCGCGATTTTTTTTTTACTGCTTGCTGGCAGTATTAGGTAATTTGGCCTCTTACTTATTTTTTCAAAAATAAGTTCAGTCTTAAATATTGCCACTGAAAAACTAGTATTGTAACCCTATTCTTTTTCCCCATTTCATACTTGCATGAATATTTTTACTATTAAAATTCGTAAAAATTTGTGTATATTTCTTAACTTTGATAATAAATATATTATCCTTATTCTTTTGTATTATGTAAAAGCTTTGCTTTATTTATTAAATTTAAAATATTTTATTAATGGACTGCTAATATTGAGGTATTTTCAAAATACTTATAAGACCAAATAAAAATTTGAGAATAAATAAAAATCTTTTCTGAATGCAAAAGGAAAAGGATTGATTACAGATTTCTCTACTGAAAGGATGTCAGAACGCTATTAATGTACCGTTTTCTTTTTCTCCCTGAAGATTTTAAATCATATTAATACAACATTTGTACTTGGTGCAGAACAAGTGAGTTAGATCCAGCCAAAGCCATAGACTAAGTGGATCCGGTCTTTCATCATGTCACATCGGTCACATCGGTAATGAAAAATATTTTTTTACCAGGATTTTGACTTACCTGCAGTTTTTTTATAGCTTGTAATCAGTAAAGATTGAACAGCTTTCCTTGACAGTGGCTAACATTAATTATCTATTACATTTTTTATCTAGTAGAGAAAAAAAAATAGACCCACTGTCAATCCTCTTTATTCTGGTTTTCTCCACAGTTATTATCAGTTCACATCTGTTGAAATAATATGTGGGAAAGCAGCTGTAGGATTTTGGATTGCCTCAATAAGGAGTCTTAACTGACATCCAGTAAGTTAAATAACTTTTAAATGTATTAAAAACAGCTGTCACTTTAGATGCAACTTTATGGCACTGATGCATGTGCGCTTTTGAAAAATCACAGCCAGTGCATCTTCTCCCCTGCGCTGCGCTGCGCATTGCTGCTGCGTTAATTCTTAATAGGAACAAAAAAAAATTGTCCCAATTACAGGAGTCCTTTTGGCTCTCTGAATCATACTGACAATAAAATTTGTTCCTGTTAGGAGCTGCGTTGTCGCGCGCTGCGCTGCGTCGTGTCCCTTTTCCTGCTCACCTCAGACACTGGCTGTGTAATTTAATAAAATTATTTGAAGTAATTACTTATATATGTCCTTTTATTTTTTATTTTTATTTTTGTTCCTGTTTGCCTCCATTTAAATTGGCAGGCATGCTACTTGAAGGCAATTGAAACCTGTCCTACCTTTGCTGTTGCCTGGAGCAATCTTGGATGTGTTTTTAATGCTCAGGGAGAAATATGGTTAGCCATACATCATTTTGAAAAGGTAAGTAAAATTTAATTAGTATTATAAATTATTGTTTGTTCAAGTTACATTTTTGTCTTAAAATTTTATTAAATTCATGTGTTTTATGTTAAATTGTTTATTTATTAATACATTTATTATTTCTGTCAAGAACAACCTTATTAAAATGTAATATATTTACATATGTATTATAAATGCATATGTTCTTCACCTGGTAATCATTCCAGTACTGTATGAATGGACTCCAAATATTTTGATATTTTGTAGACACTGCTAATATGGTAGCTGTCTTTTATGAAATAAAAATTGTTCTGTAATATTTTGAACCTGCATAATGATTTTCATAAATCTGAGCATCTTTTTTTTCCCATTAAAATTAATGAAGTTTACTGTCATTGCGTGTAATAATTTTTTGAAGATATAACAAACTGGTCTCTACTATATCCTATTATTATTCTATCTACATCTGCTTATTTCAAAGTAATTGAAATAAGCAGATGTAGATAGGACGAGTGAAGGGAAAAGTAATTGCTATAATAAGATAGTTTTTTTTTTTTTTTTATTGTGAAACAATATCTATTGGGTTGTTCGGAAAGTAATTTTGTTCTTTTTTATTACTAGAGGAATTAGATGTATTTTTACTAGCCAATTTTATTTTAAACCACATTTTCATTATATACTTCGACAGCTGACATTTTAAGGCTTATTTGTAAAAAAATTTTGTTTGATTCTGTACAATTGTTTTTTTCGGTGACCCTTCAAATATGGAAAATCGAAAGCATCATATTCGGCATATTTTGCTTTTTTATAACTAAAAAACCAAAATGCTGTTCAAACAAGAAAAAAATTGTGGTACATGTTTGGAGAAGATGTGTTGAGGAAAGACAGTGCCAAAACTGGTTTACAAAATTGCATTCTGGCAATTTTAATATCGAAGATACACCACATTCTGGATGGCCATTTGAAGCCAATGAAAACAAAATAAAGGTACTGATTGAAGCAATCTGCCGTATAACAACACGTGAAATCACTAAGAGATTAAATCTGTTAAATTGAACCGTTTATTATTACTTGAAATGAATTGGTTTCGTTTCAAAGCTCGATATATGGGTTCCACATGTTATTAACGAGAAGATGCTCTCTATGATTGGATTTTAAAGAAATTTTTTTTTGAGCTTTTACCAGACAATTTAACAATTGATTCGAAAGTGTACTGCCATGGAGTAAACAAATTAAGTAATATCGTCAAACAGAAAAGGCCAGAATTGATCAACAAAGTGTAGTGTTTTACTATGATGATGAGAAATTTCACACAAGAAACTGTTATAGCTTAGATGGGATGTGTTATCACACCAACCATATTCGCCGGATCGGGCACACTCAGATTATTACTTGTTCCGGTCTATACAAATTTTTTTTTAACTAAGACATTTACTTGAAATGACAATGTCAAAAATCACTTGGATCAGTTTTTTGTAAACAACGATCAAAATTTTTATGAATGTGAAATCATGCTACTACCAGAAACAATGACAACAGGTATTTGACCAAAATGGTCAATATATAATTCAATAAAATATTTATTTATTATAAGAATATTGTGTTTATTTTATTTTTCTCTGGAAAAAACGAAATTACTTTCTGAATAACCCAATAGCTTCTTGACTATCTGGCTGTATTTTTACTTCAGTTTATAATTGAATATGCTAGTTTTTACTTTACAAAGCATAAATTGTCTTATTTATTCATAAGTGAAAAAGGATGAATAAATAGGATTAAAAGTATAAAATCATTATTGATTAATCATATTTTTTAAATTAGCAAGCTTGTTCAGTTTCATTGATACTAATTTCTTGACCTATATAATTACATTATCTTAAGATTATAATTATTTGCATTATCAAATGTTACTTCAGAAATATTATTTTGATAGTAGCTGGGGTACCTGGCTTCACTCAGGGAGTTTTTATGAGATTGTGTGGTAGTTGGAATAAAAGGATAAACTTTAAAATATAAGAGGTAAAAAAATTTTTTGAAAACATATTTCAACTATTTACAATACTTGTTTATAAACAACATTTTTCATTTTGTTATCTGGGGTATATATGTACAAATTTTTCGAATTTCCTACTCGAGAGCAAGCTATGTATAGTTGACCGTGAGAGAAGCAGGACTCTTTCAGGTTGATGCTGCAATTTTTAAAGTGTGTCCTTGCACTTTGTTAATTGTAAAACTATAGGCTAATTTGATTGGAAATTGCAGTCTTTTAAATTGGAATGGCAGTTCAATAGAGATCAGTGGTATTCTGGGGATAAATACTGTGTGTCCTTTGTCCTTTCCAGTCATAAGTTTGGCTTCGATGATGATATTTGATAGCTGTTTCGCAATCATCCTTGTTCCATTACATAGTTTTGGTGAGTTCAGATTTCTGAGTAGTATGATCGGAGATCCAGTTTTCAGTTGAAGACAGTGTAATGACATTCCTGGTACTTGCAAACAGTTTAGAAATTCTGTAGGAAAGTTGACACTTTCTTCAACATTTATCATCGCATTGATCGATTTGTATATTCTCTCCTCACCGGGAATTTTCTTTTGAATATTAAAGTAGATATCGTCGACAATATTACTTTTAGTTGCCAAAATTGCCCTCTGAAATAGCCACTCCGAATTGGTATAGTTGTGAACGATGTTTGGATAAATTTGGTTGATGAGTTCGTTTTCAGTAGTGGCTATGTTGCAAAAATCACTGTTGAGTTCAATGAAGCCAGTCTTCTGGTCAGTGGGATATGTGCCTTTGCCTATTTGTAAAACTTTTTGAGCAAAATGTGCTGTTGTTCCGTCTTTCGAGAGTTCAACTCTCATATTTTTTGTTAGTCACAGTATTTGTGTGTGTGGCCAGAGATGTGAATTTTTTTTTAATCATGCATTGATCTTGTCTGCTGGTGTTGAATTGGGGATAACTGGAAGTTTGTCGAAAATCTCCTGAGAGTATGAGTAGAGCTTCTCCCATCACTTCAGAGTTTCTTCGCGAGTCTTGTAATGTTCTGTCCATGGCTTAGAGTGATTTTTTTTTTTTTTTTTGTGCCATTTTGAATTCGTCCCAGAAGATAATTTTAGTTTGTTTTAGAAGTTCACCCCGTCCAGATCCTCTTGAGATTTTACGTATCTTGGAATTGTTCTTCGGCTATATTCAATGGTAGTTGTAGGGCCAAATGGGCAGTTTGTCCTCCTTCCATAAGTGTGGCTGCAATGCTGGATGGTGCAAGTGCAATGTGTTGTTTAGCATGTATTTCTGCCAGCAATAGATTTATTAGAAACATTTTCCTGGTGCCGCCTGGTGCATCCAAGTAAATAATTCCGCCAGTGTTTTGTTGATCTGGTCCATGATAACGTTGTAAATTTTTTTTTTTTAATTGTCATTGAGGAATGGTTTGTTGTGAGCAATGTATTGAAGTAGTTCGTTGATGTTGTAGCTTTTTTTCCTTTGTAATTTCGAAGTTTAGCACACTGAAAGCATCTTTTCATGGTGTTGGCATCCCAAGTTGTACTAAGGTCTGGTTTTTTATTGCTAAACATTTATCTTCTAGGCAAATGAGTGTTTCATTGAAGATGTCGTTGAATTCAATGGCCAGTTCTGGATGAGCTTGTCGGATTTGGTACAGTATGTCATCACTCATACTCTCTTTGAAGGAGTCCCATAGCTGTTTTGGATTCGATGGGTTACATGTTGTTAGAATTATTGCAAATAAGTCTAATTTGTTTAGCTGAGGCTGTGATTGAGGCTTCTTGTAGTGTTAATTCCTAGTGGTTGTTGTTTTCCAGTAGTCCTAAGCATTGGGAAGCATGCCAACGCTTAGGACTACTGGAAAACTGGTCAGTGAAAAATTTCTAGAGGGTGAAACTTCCAGCCCTTATATCTTCAACAGCACGCCCTTGAGGTAAAGACGGGAACCTTCTTCATGGATGGAGGATAAAGGGCCACCACACCATATAACTCTCTTGACCGTACCAGAACTCGTTTTTGAGTTTTAGCAGCACGCTTTTATAATATATATTGATAATAACCATAAACTTTATTAAATTTATTTTTATGCAATTTTATTCTCAAATATTTACTGAATAACCTGCTATGTAAAACTTTCAATTTTTTAAAATGTGTTTTATGAAGAATGACATACAAGAAACATTATTGCATGTTTGTAAAAACATACTCTGGTTTATCAAAGGATGATAAATGTGTGTGTGACTTCTTTACTGATGATGATGAATCCAGTTCTATATACCTATATTTTCTTTTCCATTATTGATTTTTAATATCAGTGAAGAGAATTAATAGTTCTTTTCTTTCTTTTTCTTTTGTTTTATTTTTTTTTCCTACAGCCATTGATTACAGCTTTGAGTATGATTTAATCTATATAACAGCGAGGACATGGTAAGAACAGTTCAGTAAGTACACACAATGATTCAAAAGGTCTTGGATCACAAAACAAACTATTTTTACCCAGGAACATATAACCACAAATGCCACTTGAGTTTTCTAGAGAATGTTGTTTTCTAGAAATTGTTGAGTAGTTGTGACATTGCAGGAGTAGGATGCATTGCTACAGTAATATACTGAAATGACAATATGCACTTAACTTATGGGGGCAATGAATGGAAACAGGCAAACAGCAGCACAATTGAGTCACAAACAGTTCCCAAACAGACGTGCCCAAAAAGAGGCAGTCATACACCAAATTGTTTACAATTCATGTAGAAGTACAGTACATGAGCTATTTCACAGCACATTGGTGTACCTCAGTCTAGTGAGGCAAGTATTATGTGAGAAGTGGTTATATTCAATTGGTCCAGTCGTTGGAACCAGATGATTACTGCTAGCATGTGGATTTTGCATGTTGGTTTTTCAACATTGTGCTGAACAGCTGGAATTTCTAGTGAGAGATCTGTGGTTTAAGGAGTTTAAATTTTATGGGATTAATTATTAAAACAAAATATTTTAGAATTGAATAGAAAAACGTTTAAAAATTTACCATAATAATTCAAAATTTTTATCAAAGTTACACATCAAAGAGAACAAGGAACAAAATGTTTCCTTTGTTGACAGTCAGTTCCTGAGAGAACTGTCTTCCTCATGACTAAAAGGCTGACTAAACTCAAAAGACCTCCCCAGTCAGATGATCCTTAAGCTCGATCTCCATTGGAAGAGATCTGGAGAAATTAAGAGGTATAAATAGGGAATGCATGCCAAACTCGATTCACCTTAACAGATCTACATAGGAAGGTTGCCTCAGGCCACATAGACGTCGGCAATAACTTCTATGTGCGCATTAAATATATGTTACCAGATTCCCTTCTCCTCAAGATCCTCTCCCAATGTAACACTACCGAAGAAAAGATGATGATCAACCTAAAGTGAAGGTAGTATAATATCTAGATTGATGTAAACTCTCTCTCTCATGCATATAGGTTAATTAAGATTGATAGATAGATGACCTTTCTCCGCGAGATAGGTTTTAGTACGTAAGATAACCTTTGTAATCCAACTAATTTGTATTTTATTTTCTTTTGATTCAGTTAAATTTTTATTGTTATTTGTTAAATGGATTCGTCTGACTCATCATCAACCAACAGCCTTTCCAACTTACTCGTGACCCTCCCACTCGAAATTCCTCGCGAATGAATGATAGCGTGCCTAACGCTATAACTAGGCTGGTGTCAGGAAAAACAAACTTACAAGGGATCTTTACAGACCCTTGTTTCTCATTAAGTCTAAGGAAGCCATACTTCAATGACCGTGGGCCAGTCTTACTGACTGTGCTGCCGATTAAGCGGTATATAAGTACTTTCCTCAATTCGGCTAGTCCCTCACACTAGCATGGATTCTAATCGATTGATGAAACTATCTTCTCACATGAGTGTGGTGTTTAGTGTGCATGACAACTTGAGCTACATGCCCTCATGCCATGCAACAATAGTTCATCATAAATGTTTGGGCAGGCATTGTTGGAGACTGTTTGTTTGCTTGGGCCATACCTTTTTCCAACTTGCCTAAATGGACATAATTACAGGATATTTCTGGAGGAGGGGTTGCTAGAACTACTGCATGAGGATCTTGTGTGTTCTTATGCAGGTGGTTTCAGTTTGATGTGTGGGAGTACCTTCACAGCATCTTTCCTGTTCAATAGCTTGGTCAGAGTTGATCCATCACTTGGCTGTCACAATCACCCAACTTGTCCCCATTGGTTTCTTCTTCTGGAGGGTTACCTCAAAGGTAGTCTTGTTTCTGATGCTGACCTGGTCACAAAAGTCATTGAGGTAGCTGCATGTGTCTGAGAGGGGCATTTTTGAACATGTTTGCCAATGCTGTGAGGCATATATTTCTGCTGGTGAAAAGAATTTTGAGTACCACCTCTGGACTTTAAACATATTATGTGGGTAATAAACATATTGTACCCTAACTTGTATTTTTTTCCGTATGGTTCTTCTTGTACTTATAGTAACAAATGCCACCTAGAGTTACTATATGTTCTTAGGTGAAAATGGCTTGGTTTTGTATTCCTGACCTAAGTTTGGCTAAGACCTTTGAATCACCCTGTATATAAAATAATTACATATGCAAAGCAAAAATTATGATTTATAAATTACTTGTAAGGATAAGTACAATAAAGTCAGTATAAATCAGAATTGCATGGTTTCAAATTATTTTTTCAGGTTTTGCAGGTTTCCATTTTGAACACATTTAGGTTTATTATGTGTAATTCAAACTGATTTCAACTAAAGATGGGAGCATTTAAATACAAGAATTGAACTTTCTGATGGCAAAAGTTCTCATTGCTCCCAAAAACTTGTGCTAGGTATTCAAATACTTTGTAGATTCCATTTTTATGCACTTACATGACAGTAAACAAGCCAATTTGAATACCAAGAGCTAGTGTATCACTCCACTTTTGGAAATTATAATTATACTATAATTAATCATTTAATTCTCTGTAATTATCAATATGTTAATCAATTTGTTTTTGAATACTTGGTACTAGTTAATTACCAATTAATTCATACAAGCAAAATTAGCACCACTGTTATCTCATTCTCATTGTTTTTATGAATTGTATTTGTTGCTTGTTCTTGAGTTCACTTTTCAAACTCTTTGCAATTCTTGAAAGTTCTTTTCTTTCTATATTCAATTTTGCCCGTAGTTAATTATAACACACTGTCTGTGTGTCCCCCTTATCATGTTATCATTATTTCTCTGACAAGGTTTGAAATTGTTCTTGGAATACAGTTCATGCTCTGGGTGATATACATGATTTGTTTTTGTTTCTTTCTCTCTGATTGGAATTTTAATTTTCTGCTTTATCTAGGTTAAGTTGTATTCTTTGTATTCAAAGCTCTTTTATTTCTGCAGTCACCAGGTTTACAATAAAATTTAAGATAGATAATTACTCAGTTCTAAGGTATTATTCTGTTTATGCAGGTTTCTAGTTTCATTTAGATAAATGTTACTGTGTGAAATAAATTATTATAAATAAAACTATTAATGACTACTTCTGTTCTTAGGCTGTTGCGTTAGATCCTAACTTTTTGGATGCCTATATAAACTTAGGAAATGTCTTAAAAGAAGCTAGAATATTTGACAGGTAATTTAAATAATTCTTACAAATAACTATTAAAGAATATTTATTTTAAAAAATTAATTTTTATTAATGATTTCAGAGCCGTTGCTGCTTACTTAAGAGCATTAAATTTAAGTCCCAATAATGCTGTGGTTCATGGAAATCTTGCTTGTGTATATTATGAACAAGGGTAAATTAATAAATCATATTGTGTTTAATACTTGATTGCCTCTTGTTCTTTGAAGTAAGCACAAAATTGCTATGTAGTACTTATCACACAGAAATACTTTTCTTCATGAATAATGTGGACTTTATTTCGTACAGTGGAAATGCATTTTGGGCTGTTTGCCATCTTCAATCCTTATTGTACAATTTCATAAAACAAATGATAGTTACTCCAGCAGTCACTACTAAATAAATATTTCAAAACAAAGGAAATAAAACTGTTATTTTTTACAGTTGTACAAAATAATTTATTATGTGAGATCCAAGGGAGGTAGGAGAAAGTCATATCTCCCCTCAGACAAAAATATATGACGAATTTGGACATTAACTATAAACTTAAGTTGCAAGGTGATCTGTATACAGAGTGAGAACAATGGATAGTTGACAATTATATGGCCAGGGACGCATATTTTCTCGGCTAGAACCTTTTTCTATCGAGGTTGTTTATACTAGGGAAAAATTTTTACAAGTTCTGAGTTTAATGGAATTCCAGATCTCACAATTATTAATCAGTGTTCTTGTGTGATAAGTTCTTCATAGCAATTTTCTACTTCATATTATGCATGTTAAATTTTTCATTATTAGCAGTATTCAGTTTATGAATTTAAATTTTATTTTTAGATTGATTGATTTAGCCATAGACACCTACAGAAGAGCTATTGAATTGCAACATAATTTTCCTGATGCTTATTGTAATCTTGCAAATGCTCTTAAAGAAAAAGGCCTGGTGGTAGAAGCAGAGGAATGCTATAATACTGCACTGCGTCTTTGTCCAACACATGCAGATTCTTTAAATAATCTAGCTAATATCAAGAGAGAGCAAGGTTTTATAGAAGAAGCTACTCGTTTATACTTAAAAGCTTTAGATGTGAGTATTTATTATAGGTTTTTAAGTTTTAAAATGTTCAAAATAGTTTATCAAGTTCTTGTACTGATTTATCTTTCTTATAATTTTTGTTTACACACTTAAATTTAAAATTAATTTAAATTGCATATATGACATTTTTGTTTGATTAGTAGTTGACAATTGGATATTCTAAGGAAAAAGATACTCAATGTCAAAATCTAATGAATTTAATTTTTTTAATTTTAAAAGTTCTGAGGATTATTTTTAAAATTTTAGAATTAAAGAAAATATTTATTAGTTTATTAATTCAGCTTTATACTAATTGCAAAATTTATTTATAGGTATTTCCAGAATTTGCAGCTGCACATTCAAATTTGGCAAGTGTTCTACAGCAACAAGGAAAACTTAATGATGCTCTTATGCATTATAAGGAAGCAATTAGGTATGATTTTATTGTATTGAGAGAAGAAAATCATAAGTTTATTTATTTAATGTTGTTCATATTTCATTTGTAGGATTTCACCAACATTTGCTGATGCTTATTCTAATATGGGGAATACATTAAAGGAAATGGGAGATATACAAGGTGCTCTACAATGTTATACTCGAGCTATACAAATTAATCCGGCATTTGCTGATGCACACAGCAATTTAGCCTCTATTCATAAAGTAAGTTATTTTAATTTATTTACTTGTAACATTTAAAAAGGCTTTTTTCATTGTTACTTAAAGAAATTTAATAACTAGGATTCTGGAAACATTCCCGAAGCTATTCAGTCATATCGCACAGCTCTGAAATTGAAACCTGACTTTCCTGATGCCTATTGTAATTTAGCCCACTGCCTCCAGGTATGGCTTAGTCATAAATGAGATATTGATATTTTTTTTTCATTAATTTAATTATTGTTGTTTACTAGATTGTTTGTGACTGGACTGATTATGAGTTAAGAATGAAGAAATTGGTAGCAATTGTTGCTGATCAGTTGGATAAAAATAGGTTACCATCTGTTCATCCTCACCATAGCATGTTATATCCATTGTCACATGATTTTCGCAAAGCTATTGCTGCTCGTCATGCAAACTTGTGCTTAGAAAAGGTACTAAATTTTGTTTTTAGAAATATATGTTATGTTTTAATTGCAAAGGATTGCTTAATTAACGATGTTTTTTTTTCAGATTCAGGTATTACATAAACCACCTTATCAACATCCTAAAGACCTAGCTACTAGTAATGGTCGGCTTAGAATAGGCTATGTTAGTTCAGATTTTGGTAATCATCCAACTTCTCATTTAATGCAAAGTGTGCCTGGAATGCATAATAGAGATAAAGTAGAAGTAAGTGTGTTCAATTTTCATAGATAAATCTAATATAGATTGATATTTTTGACTTAATCATTTTCAATTTATTATAATTTAAGATTTAAACCTTGCTAATAAATCTTTATTTGACAACTTTATCATAAATACTGTATAAGTCCAACTTTTTAGAAGTCAAATATTTTTATTGAACATAGATTTGTCACAGTACGAAGTTCAACAGAAATGTTCTGCTTTGAAACAAGTTCTGTTTAACTATATAATTTAATATAGTACATTGTAGTAATATAAACTTTGCATTCTTATCTTTTAGCTGTAAAATTGACAACCAATAAATAATGAAATTATCAGTTCTATTAAAAATGTAATTTCTCAAAGAATTAAGATAAATGTGAAATTTATAAAAAAAATTTTATTTTTTGAAGCTTAAAACATAGTTTTTCATTATTTCTGCATACTGTACTACATTATTTAGTACATGGGGGGTTTCTGCTAAATATTCTGAAATGTAGTTAAATGCTGCTAAACTGTTCAGAGAAGCAGTTCAGATGACAAAATTTTATAATTGTTTAGTTTTAATGTTTTTTAGTTACACACAATTACTCTACCTTTATGAAGTACAGTGGATAATAATTTGAAATAAATACCTTTTGGAAAAATATTTAATTCTTCACAAGAGACTTGCTGTAATAAATTGGTAATTGTTTAATTGGATACAAATTTATTCAAATTGTAATAAATGCCAGTACAAATTTTTAATATCAAATGTAGATTTTTTTTTTATATATTTGGACTTGTGTGGGTTGGTATCTTTTGTCTATATATGACATTACTTTTTGTAATTATATAAGTCTGCCAAGGGAGTAAAAATGTTGTATTTGGAGATCATTTGCAAAACAAGGAAGGCTGGGAACCACTGACGTATGGCTGAGCCAATTTAACATTACCTTTTTTCCAAGATATAGGATCTTCAATGACTATTTTTATTTATTTTTCGCACTATTTATATTTGTATACTTTCACCTGTACTCTCAAGATTATCTGTGTTTGTCTCCCATTGTATGCTACTTGTCTTTACTATTCACAAAGTTAAATGGTTATAATGTTCTTAGTAATTAAAGTTTCAATTTTACAAATAAAGATAAATATATAAAATTATAATAATCCAAAATAAGTTCCTTTTTTTCTTAGAAGTTAATTTCTATTAAGTTAATTTTTGCTGATTTCTTTTCAATATAGATTTTCTGCTATGCATTAAGTCCTGATGATGGAACTACATTCCGTTCAAAAATTGCCAATGAAACAGAGCATTTTGTTGATTTATCTCAGGTAATTGTAAAATTTTAAACCTTTGTTAGAAGATTATTATTATTAAAAAACTACAAAATTGAGATTCTGTGAAATCAGATAAGCTTCTTTCACATTTTTATTTAAAATTGCAATAAGTACTCAATAACTAACTTTGCCATTCATAGAGAGAATCAAAATAGTAATAACTTTTTTTAATTTAACAAGATAATCTGTTTATAACTCATTTTTCTAGAAAAGAATGGATGAATATTCTATTAACTGCAAATATTAATGTATTCAAAAGATATTTTTTCTTAATCTTGCATTCTTGCATTTACTGATTATTTTGTAATGTAATAATAAAGGTTAAAACAATTTCATAATTTGGAAAAATATTTAGTAGTAGAACATATCATTAAATGAGTAACTTTTTCAGTTAATTGAATAAATCTTTTATTCCAAAAGTCACATAAACATCAAATATTTATTTGCTACAGAATGTATGCATTTTATATCAAGGGGGAAAAAAACATTTGAAAGTAACAGTATTTATAATATTCCAAAGTTTCTTTTTTTCTCCTCCAAAGCTAGTTTATATAAAACAAGTCCCAAATACGGCCTTGCCATTTTACAAGACTGTCTTGGAGACTCACTACTTCGACGCTCATGGTGGGTCTCATTCTCATTCTCCAGTTTTCTTTGGTATTGCTGGTTTTGAGTGCAATCATTCAAACTTTGCTGGCCACGACCATGAGGTCATCCACAATGCATTTTTGATGAAATTAACCTATTCAATGTCCAAATTTCTTTCCATTGCATGTCGCCCCAGATTGAATTTTTGTTGGTGCCTAACGAAAATTTTTCGTTTTTGGAAAAAATCGTGGCTATTGTATCGTCTGAAATTATTTTTTTATTTTGCACAGACAAAATGTATATATTAATAAATGTAAAAAGAAAAAAAGTTATTTCAGAAGTTAGTTTAATATAAAATTATAACAACTAGCATCATCTAGTTTCAAAAACGTTCCAATGCTGAAACGAGATATGTCGGGAATAACACTGGATGGGTAAATGGGTTTTTTCAAAGACTCATTTGTCAAAATTCGATTTTGAAACATTTGCACTTTGAACTTTCCAATGAGCAATGCATGCACAAATCTCACTCTTTCCTGTTTGTGGAAACAGTGTTGCCATTTTGTATTTTATTTATTTATTTTTGATTGTTCTCGGTTCCCTGAGTACCTACAAGACCTTTTTTTTTTTATTTTTTTTTTATTTGTGCATGATGCATGATTTGGACACCTAATACTCTGTGCCAAATTGCAAGTCTTGACATGTACTCCTTCATACCTCTAAGCTGTTAAGCCAGGACTGCACTGCAATTTTATAAACAAGACAGTCTTGTCAATTAACTTTTGATTTGATAAATTTTATCAATAAATTGAAATTGTGATAATTATTGATGGTATTGACTGTAAAAGCTCAACAAATAAAAATGCCAGCATGACTTTTTGGATGCAGGATGGTTTTTGCTTTGTACTGTATTTTTGTGGATTGTCTAGCATGTCTGTCTATCCTGGGAGACCATGAATTAAATATTTGTACATTGTAAAAATGAGCATTCCAGTTTAAGTGAGGTTATACATTCCTCTCTAGAGAGTGCATTAAAAATACAAACTATTTTTTATTTTAAAACTAGGAACTGTCAGCATTACATCAAAAACTATGATTATAATTTTTTTTTATTTTGTCTTTGAAGGATGTAAAATACTTGTGGAATGCTGAATTGCTTTTTTTTTTTTTTTTTAAATTATTATAACTTGATTCAAGAAAGCAAAAAATAAACACATTAAATATCAGAAACTGGCTGTAAACTGTCTGAACTTACACCAATTAACATCTGCTTTGTGTGAAATTTGAGATGGTGTTATTTTTAAGGTCAGGATAGATAGATGGTCAGTGCAGCCCACACTAACTACTACTACTAATAATAATAATAATTATTATGTCAATAAGTTAATTGTGTTAGTTATATTATGCTTTAAAGGAAAGATGCTTCCTGATTTTATAAGTTGATGAAATTACATTGTTGCTATTTTATTGTACTAGGTAGAATGTTTCTTTGACATTTAAATAACAACTAGTCTTGTTAGAGCTGATTAATTTTATTGTATAATCAGTTTAACAGACATGCTGGTAACCTTGAGCTTTCTGGCATTTTGGTCATTTGTGAAAATAGTGTTTAGGTGGTGCTCTTGAATTTGAGCGACTGACTACATCGTTTTTGATTATTGTAAAGTATGTATTTATTTCATGTAACACAACTTAAAAATGGTTCTTTTCTGTTTCTTAACAGCAACAAAAAACAATTTCCACTTGTAAATGCTTTGAATTTTATTTACTTTGTGTCATACCCAATTGTTTCTTCACTTTACTAATTGAAGTCAAATAGTGGGATGGAAGAGAGAAACTCAAGTCTTAGAGTTCTTGTTGAGTCTGATTTCACTAATGTGTATAAATGTTTATCAGTAACATTGTACAGTGTTTTTAGTTTTTGGTACTTTCTCAAAAATGACATATACAGTAATACCCCGAACTTACGCGATAGGTGGGACTGAGCGATAACTGCGTAAGTCGAATTCGTGTAAGTCGGGGGTATAATTTCGCATATAAATACATACAAATTATTTTTAATTGGGGCCAGGGACTAAAGAAAACAATAATTTAGAAAAAAATGTTTAATAAAATCTTAGATAATACATACGTATAACAAATTATATTATTCAAAATGACTTCGGTTTACGATTTTATGTAGAAGGCTTCATAAAATCTAACAAATTCGTCGTATGGCTCAAAGATTTTTTTCTCTTGCAAAATTTCCTTGTAGCATGCTAATAATTTTTTTATTTCTCGTTTTGTAGAAGAAATGTGCTGTGTTGGAGTTTATATTTTCTAAAATTTGTAACCCCTTTTTGTATCAAAGTTTTTAATAATGTTAACTTTACATTCCAAAGATAAAGTTTTCTTTTTCTTGTTTGATGCATAAGAATCGGTTCTGCTTGGTTTGGATGACATAGTAGAGTCTCTCAAGTCTCCGTAGATATAACAAACACGGAAATAAATAACACAAAATGAATTGTAGCTGTGTGTCGATTCCGCATGACATGTCCGAACATGTAAACTGAACAATAGTGTGGGGGAGTGGATAATCAAGAGTTGCGTGGTGCTCAAACAAAAGACAAATTGATGAGATTTAAAAATCGCATAACTCCGGGTTTGCGTAAGTCGAGGTATTACTGTATATTGTGCCATTTTGATTTTTGTCGTATCCCAATTTGTATTGGAGCAAAATTATTGCTGTCAGTTCTCTACTACTAAACATATTTTTTAAGATAAAAGAAAACACAATTATTTATTTAAGTATTATCATCTATTTTTTACTAAATAATGTTTTAATACACCTAAGCACTATGAGCATTGTTTTTCAAGATCTTGCATCATACTAGTCACTATTTAGACTTGTGAAAAACATTTTGTAAGAAACAGCCCAATAAATATATTTTATAGTAAAGGTTGAGAAAATAAACTTAGTAACAATGTTTATTTTCTATTTTAAAGTAATTTTCTATATCAAATAGTCTAAATTTGCCATATTTGTTTATGCTAATTATGATAGCCTGTTTTCCATTAGAAAATACAGTAGAGCATTGATTTATCCGAATCAATTGGGACTGGGGTTGTTCAGAAAATCGATTTTTCGGATAACAGATTATGTACGTAAAAATACATTATTAATATATTATATTAGTATCCAAATAATAGTATATTAATATATACCTTGTTGAAATTTTTCTCCATTGCGTGTCACTTCACGTTGAATTTTTGTTTGTTAAGCCTAATGAAAATTTTTATTATAATAATTGTGGCTGTTGTATCATTAAAAATTATTTCTTTATTTTGTACAAACAAAATAAATATATTGAAAAATATAAAAACAAAAAAAATTATACTTTAGAAGTTGATCTAGTATCAAAAACGTTCGATTCAGCACAACACATTCCAACACAGTCCAGCTGGAATGCTTTCGGTTGATTGATGTTTGGATAATTGATGTTCTACTGTAATTAACATGTTTTTAATTCAGTACTAATATTTTGCAAATTTTCCAGATAATTTGAAAATTTGTAGTTATGTGATCCTTTTTAAATATTTTGTATTATGCTTAATTTTTCTACAAACCATGATGATGATGATGATTAATTTTCTTTGACAAGTTATGAAAGATTTTACTACTACTACAGTCATTAGTAATTCTAAGAATAGTCTTTTTAGAAATGAAAAGATTATATAATACATGAGTTTAAACATAGAATCCCAAGTTTGTTTAGAGATTGTAAGGTGAGTAAATCAGAATTGCTTGAGGAAATATTCAGAGTTCAGTTTCAAGAATTTAAAGTACATTTCTGTAGTTAGTAATAGGTCACATAGTATAATCTAGAAATAAAAATGTGTGCTTTTGATGTTAACATTTGAATTACAAATGAGATAACACATTGTTGTGGATTTTTTTAAAATACTAATAATTTGTAAAGTACAAGCATTGAATAGAGATCATCATAAAATTTTGTTTTAAAAAACAAACTAAAAACTGATTGATTTAATTAGTTGTAGTCCAACCTGTACATAAATTTTAAAGGAGACTGACTAGACTTCATTATAATGATACTTTGTAATACATGTTTATGCATTTGACTTCTAAATATGCATAGCATCTTTCACATAACTGAAATGCAGATAATGCTTGGTTTTTGCTTAAAAAATAAAAACAATTTAAAATGTGCAAACAAAAAATCTTAGAGTACAAGAGGAAGACCATATCATCATCTGTCTCCAATGACAAAGCTTTTTTGTTTTGTTGTTGTTGTTTTTGTTCAGACTAAGACATTATGGTCAAAACACACTGCAATGAGCTTCTCTGTTCTCAATAAGGCAAAAGTTAGATTAAACTGAATTTTGGTCAGTACAACTTCAGGATCGGACAGTTGTGGATCTAGAGCGTGAGAACGGAATATGGTCCTGATTGTTTTGAGGTCTACAAGAACAAAGGAATAGTCAATCAGCCGATTAGACTTCAAGTTGATAACCTGACTGATTTGTAATATGGTTTCTTGATGAAAGCAAAGGAGGATAAAGCAGTACCTTTTATTTGGTCACATAGCATTAGTCAGAGGCTTAAACATTTAAAAAGTAAGAAGTCAGACTGGTTTACCAGAGGAGCAAAACAAAATTTTAGTTGGAAGGTTTAAATTTTTGCCTCGGAAGATTGTGACATTTCAAGTTTGAGCAGTAAGGTTGACTTTATCCTTATCTTATAATTTACTTTTTGTATGATTGCTTATCAAATCTTCATTAAATTTGACATATTTCTTTATAATACTTAATATCCAAACATTTTGGCACTGATATTTAATATTGGAGATTCAAAATTACAAGGAAAAGTTTGTATTAACTAACAGCTGATTTCATTGAGCTTGACTGTATATTTAGAATAAAATAGTTTGACTTTCTCTCTCTAGAGAGTATATTGTCTTACAATAAACCAAAATATATTTTTATTTTTCAGGTTCCTTGCAATGGAAAAGCAGCAGACCGTATATATTTAGATGGAATTCATATCCTGGTAAACATGAATGGCTATACTAAAGGAGCTCGTAATGAAATCTTTGCTCTTAGACCTGCCCCAATACAAGTAAGTCTTAAGTTAAAAATTTGTTACAAATACAGTTTCTCCATATACAGTATAGAACATAACTGATGCAAATATAACAGATATAACTGACGAAAATATAAAAACAAAAAAAATTAAATTTCGGAAGTTAATCTAGTATCAAAAACGTTTTGATTCAGCACAACACACAATCCTCAGTAAAACATCACGCAAAACTCGCCACTCATGATGGGGGAAATAACCTTGTTCAAATACTGATGCGTCCTTAAGTACCCTCTCATGGTTGCGCTGGTGCTGCCAGCTAAAACATGCATACCAACAACAATAATAATAGAATAGCCAAATATTGTAGCACCACAGCACTAGGGCAAATTTGAATTTGCTGACTGGAATGCTTTCAGTTGATCGGTATTCGGATAATCGATGTTCTACTGTAATTATAAAATAGGTTCATTGTTGTAATTAATTTTTTTTATGGATTACTTCATATGTTCAACAACTTTCTTAGACTTGAAATAAATTTAAAATAATATAACTAGAGTACTTGATTCAAGCAAATGTTACAAAATTATCTAGTCAAACTGAGATAAGTGGTTTACTAGTATATTAACTTAATATAGAAAGATTGATATGACACACACAGGAATCAATAAATGTCTGTTCTTGTATTAAAACAAATATTTGGTGCTGACAAGTGAAAGTAATCTTCAGTACAAAATAGAACAGATGAATGAAACTTTGAGAAAATTTGAAATATGGCAACAGCTGTCCAATGTCCTAAGAACAGCCAAAATACTCTTGTTTCATACCATTCACTTTCTATAACAATGAAAAATATCTACAAATTATTAATAAAGAGGTGTTACTTTATTTCCAATTGTACTTGCAAAAATCAAAATTCTGAACTGTTAAAAATAGTATGCTGTTATTACATCTTCACTAATAATAATTTTATTTTTCATTTTAGGTTATGTGGTTGGGATATCCTGGTACAAGTGGTGCTCCATTCATGGACTATATTATTACGGATAAAGTGACTTCTCCATTGAATTTGGCAAACCAATATTCTGAAAAACTTTCTTACATGCCAGACACCTTTTTTGTTGGAGATCATAAGCAAATGTTTCCTCACTTAATTGAACGGGCCATCATTGATGCTAAAGACAGTTTAAGTAAAAAGCATGAAGTGCCAGATAATGTCAGTATTGTTAATGCTACTGATTTATCTCCAATAATTGAGAAAGCAGAAGTTAAGGTAAGATTTTATTTTAACTCTCTCAAGCATGGTGGTACATAGTTGTAGGAAGCATGTGGTTCATATTCTGTTCTACTTGCAAGAAAGGTTGTTTTTTAAAGCATATTTATTCAGATTTGCACCATCACTCTTATTACATCCAAAATGCTTCTGTCTAGTGAAAGTAAATTGTTTTAGCTGTCAGCAACTGCATTTAGCTTACCAATATGCATTTCCTTGATGTCTGCTTTCATCTGATAGCATGTTTTATGTTTGTAGCCTTTGAGGATTTTAGTTTCTGACGTGTTAATTGAAGCATTTGTTGATAAGTAACTTTTGTGTATCTCCTTCTGTGCAATATTTTGTTATAAGTTTGTTATTTAAATGCAAAGTAGTAAAGAAATGACTTTTTACAGTGGTACTAAATTTGTACCACCATGCTGCATGATTATTGTGCGAGTCACATGGACCTACCAATAGCTCCACTGCAACATGAAGTTTTTTAGCTATCTTTTTGCATTTATTTCCTTCCTTTGTTATGGTAACATATTCTGTTGGCTATTTAGACTTGTTTTAAGTAATAATACAGGTATACTTCACCTTACGTCAGTAATTTGTTCCAGGAGAGGCGACTTAAGTTGAATTTACTTGTCACTAGGCTAAACCACAAATAACCATTCCCAGTTCTGTATTTTATTTAGAAATGCATTTTTAATAATATATGATTAATAAGAATCTATTTTAAGCTTACAAACAAACAAATTTTTGTTTTTAATATGGTACAGAAAAAAATAATCTAAATTTATGAATACATGTACGTACATCAAATTTTGACCATACAAATAATTTTGGGTCAGTGCAAAATCCTTTAGTTGGATTATTAAAAAAAGAGAGACAGATGGTTAACAACTTAAAAACCGACAAAATGTCATTAAAAAATACATACAATATACAATTGACGTTTCCTGTTTACAGTTTAAGAAGTTTCTATTTGGCATCACACAGTATTTTATAACATTGAAATTCTTTTCATACATTGTGGTTTTCAGTAGCTTTATTTCTAATAAAAATTACAGTCAAACCTGTTTTTATGCGGTTTTTATTTGTGCGGTATAGTTGGCGACTAGTCTCGTGCGATTCGTCATGTCTCACATTGACTTATTATAGCTAAATAAACTTATTATAGCATAAATGAACTTATTATAGTAATATTATTGCACGAATATGCGAAAAATGAAATAATTTACTTTTTAAGTCAACAAAACACCACCTGGACAAAAATATGTAAAACAGACAATAGACGAGGCGATGCAGTCAAGTGCTGACATCTGTTGTCAATAAATTCTATTTCGTACGGTTTTGAGTTATTTTCTATGTAAGACTTTTTTTATGCGGTCCCTATTGACCGCATAAAAAAATATTTTTTTAATTGTGTTGCGAAAACTATTTTTTATAGCCACTCGTGAAGTTTTGTGCAATTTTTTTTATGCTGGTCCCTATCCACCGCATAAAAACAGGTTTGACTGTATAATGCACAAAAAGAATTTGAATGTTATAAAATTCTATTTAGTAACACATTCAACATAGTAACTTCTTAAGAAACTGTAAGTAGGAATATATTTTTACTTCATACAGATGAATAAAATTAGTTTAAAATTTATTACAATTAAAGGGACTGAAGAGGAGCTCCAAACTGCAGATTCCTAGTATGAAAGAGTACCGATAGGGGACTGATAGTTTCATTAACTTTACCGATTTTTGAAATTGATTTAGAACATGTTGCAATGGTCAATTTTTTAATATCCTTAAGATAGTGACTAGGTTACTGACTACTAAAATTTTGTGCCTGCACTTCAGGGCAAATGTAGTGAGTCAGGTTCCACACAATCTATAATCTCAATTAGTGCTGGCAACAAAATTTGTTATTGATAAATCTATAACAAACTTTGAACAAGAATTGAAATTGGTATCATAGCATTTTTTTACTTGATTTAAAATCATTTCACATAACTAATGTTAAACTGAAATTTTCTCTGATAGTATATTAAAATTTGTACGTGGCATCCTTGACTTTTTAAAAATATTGCCAAGCATTATTTATGTTTAAATTTAAAATTAATGTGAAAACTATGATGAATTAATTTTAAAGCAGTTTTCAAATGATAACCGTTAAGTACTTGACTCCAATGTTGGTAAACATTGAAGAAGTATTGATGTTTTCAGCATGAATAATGATAGACATATTCATGAATCTTGGCTAATATTTGCTATTATTTTTTTTAATATCAATAAAATATGGTGATAAAATACTCCATTGAATTAAAACAAGTTTTGAAACCAGTTTGGTGATTGTTTTTTAAAACAAGTTTTGTTGAAGCTGGTTAACCATTTTTGAGAATTCGATTTTTGCCATGACTAATTTAATCTCAATAAAATGAGAGAGAACCATAGATCCTAAAAGTGGAGTATACAAAATCTTGATTTAACACAATAGCAAAAATTGAGTCTGAAGTATAGGAAGCATGTGTACAACTCTCAAAAACAGGCTAAAAGAATGTAAAATAGATGTAAGAAAGATGGAGGAATCATATAGCAACAGAAAGGCAGAAGTAGTAAAATGGAACAAAACAAAATGAAATCACATGGTATATTTAAAAAGAGAAACTTCCTATTCAGATTGCAGAAGAATTGATCATTACCATATGCTCTAAACTAGTTTTAAATAAAAATGAGGATTTGACTTAACACCTTGGATTGGGAGGATTTTAAGTTCAATGTAATTATTTGCTTTATAATTAACTATTTATAAATAATAAAGATAAATAAATTTTTCTGTACCAATGGAATGGTGTATTTAAATGCTTGTCAAATTTGTTTTGTCATAATTTGAGCATTCTATGTTGGATCTGAAAATAAGGTGTTGAAGTCTAGAAAAACATTGTAATAACCCAAATATTTGTATTTATTGGTTTTAAAACAATTTATTTTTCTTGTATAAACTAATTAAAACCTTTTGTTTTAATTTTTACATTTATTTGAGCTTTTATGTTCATTTTCTCCAGAATTTGGTAAGTCATACCATTAAATTATTTGGCCAAAATGATAAATTATGTATTTGCTCTGGTTGTAGGGAATCTTCAATATTTGAGTAAATTAATAAATGATATTAAAGTACTTGTAGTCTTGCTAATAAATTTGACATGTCTCATCCTATTAAATGACTTTTTGATATATTTTGCATGCAGAAATTGGATTACAGATAGGCATCACAAAAGGTTCAAACTATAAGAGTGCCATTTTTAATTATTGTTGAGAGTAACTGTCATCGAGATTGCCAGACTTCAAACAATAATCTAAAAGTTTATCAACTTTTTTATTTATTTATTTTTTTATATTAGTTTTGTGATTTGTGTTGTCTTTGTATTTAAAAGTAGATAGCATTTAATGCGTAGTCATCAATAAACTTCAAAATTTATATCATTATTCTTGTACAATAATATGATCTGAATTTTAAACTAAAAGTTTTTTATGTACAGAAAATTCGAGAAGTGGCTGTAGCACCTACTGTTATATCAGAGAAGGCGGAACCTAGATTGGAAAAAGTTGAAGTGGTCAAAACTGTGATTGAATTGGCAACCACTACACCTGTACAAAATATGATAAGTACAGGACAAGTACAGACTTCGGTTAATGGCATTGTTGTACAGAATGGTCTGGCAACTAATCAGGTAAATATATCTTTTGTTAGAGAACAATTAATTATTTCTAAGAATTGTAACTTTTAAAAGCTAGTGGTAATTACAGTTTTCACAATTTTTTTTTAAGGTTCATATACTAACAATCCAGTGTTTGTAAAACTGGACTCTGGGGGCCTTGAAGTTCCCTGAGACAAAAAGGCAATGGTCAAAAAATTTATCAGCAATCTTAAACTTGTATTTATTGCAGCATTTAACATTTGGCTATCTTTTGGTCACTAATAGCAAACAGATAATCCATCACTACTTCATTCCATAAGTTTTTTAAAACATAAATAATTGATATTTCATTCTATTCTTTGTTTTATTATTTACTTTTTTTTTATTGCTAATGAAATAGTCACTAATTTACACTTCAGGAGACAAACCTCCAGGGGAAAAATATAAATTAAGTGAATGTCTATAATGCATTTTCGTTTTTATTCAAGACTAGCAGACCTGGCCACACATTGCTGTGGCTCAAAATGTATCTATTATAAATGTATAACACTCCCTGCGGGGGGAGTTTCGAAAAATCTCTTTTTAGTATATATTCTGTTGATGTAACCTATTAAAATGCAAATGCAAAAAATCGCATCTAAAATAGAATAATAGAAAACCAGTTCTTCATGGTAAGCCTTAATTTTGTCGCTCTCCCTGTTGGGGGGAATTTCGACATCTATATAATATAAAAACATGTGCGTATTTGAATGCAATGTTGTAACAAAACTTCAAAGCAGTTGGTTAAGAACTTTCCGAGACTTAAGATTTCGAACAAACGAACATTTACATTTTTATTTAGATAGAGAAATAACAGGAGTTAAAGATACAGTATACACTAACTTACAAAACTTTGTGAATATAGTATTAAAATGACAACTACAATTGTAATAAAATGATAAAAGTTAAACTATTCAATGGGGCTGGAAATTAATTTAAAATATATAAAATATGAGAAACACTCAGCCTATTTTGACTTTAGAGGTGATTAAAACATTCAAACAACAATTAAATCAAATGATCTACTTAATCACACAATTTTAAGTTACCTATCAAATGCATTTCATCAGTGACAATTATTTTGGATTCCTTACCAATAATACAATTCAATTCATGTGCAGCATATTTATAGTTTACAAATTGTTCTAGCATGCATCAACATTAATGCCATTGTTTAAATTAATATTATTTATATTATCTTAATTTATTATTGAAAAATGTTCTTTAATTTTTCTTCTAATACTATTCTTTTCTTTAAACAACTTTTACATTATCAGTATTGATGTTAAAATTTGCGTAACTGTAATGACATACCTCAAGGCAATAGACTTATATACAGAACTCTAGAACATACAACAGAACAAGTATGACATATTAAGATCTAAAAGACCTGGTAATATAACTTGCTACACCTAGCACTCTTTGGCCTACCTGGGCCCTTGTGCCACAGAAACCCCAAAACCAAACAACCATCACCAGAAAAAATAAGTGAATATGCTTATAAACTACATGAAAACATTCAGTCTGAAATAGAATCTGAAAAAGGTAACGAAATTATTTAGATATAAGAATTAATTGATATTTTTCATCTACTCTTCTTTGTAAGTATGAAAAGTTATATAATGTTAAAAATTATATTAATTATAAATATATTGTCTGCTAACAATTAAGGAAAATGCTCATATGGAGATAAAATATCAAGAACTGTGTTTTAAAAAGATATCCTATTAAATGTTTGTTCTATTTCATTTTCTATCTATTTAACAAATATTTAAGAATCTTTTTTAAAAAATGGTATGATAAGTATGGTTTTATTTTAACTTTTAATCTATGTAAAACATAGTATTTTCAATATTTTCAGCTTCCATATATATAAAAGATTTATTTGAAAAATATAAGAGTGAATTTAATAAATTTCCCATAGTATTGGCTCCTCCTCAATAAAAAGATTATCAAGATTGCTGTTGTTTCTTTTTCATGTAGTAAAGAATTTTAAAACAGCTGGAGTAGTTTACAAGATGCTTTTTACTTGTGAAAACCAAACTAAATATTATGTACCCAAAACAAAAATATTACTAAAAAAAGCATCGAGCAGTTAACAGATTATGTACAGTAGAGCGTCGTTAATCGAACGTCGGTAATCGAAATGGCCGGAAATCGGAACGACTTTCAGTCGGACTGTGTCGTGCTGAATCGAACGTTTTTGATACTAGATTTACTTCTAAAGTATAATTTTTATGTTTTTATATTCTTCGATATATTTATTTTGTTTGTACAAAATGCAGAAATAATTTTTAACGATACGATAGCTTCGATTATTATTATAAAAATTTTTGTTAGGCTTAAAATTGACGAAAATTCAACATGAAGCGACACGCAACGGAGAAAAATTTGAACATCGACAGGTTAATATATTTTTTCGTACAAAGTCGGAAATCGGAACAAATGACTAATTGGAACAACCCCAGTCCCCAATTGACTCCAATTTTCGACGCTCTACTGTATTTACATTGTAGTGAAGCAAATTGTAACGTCAATACAGATAATATAAAAGTTGTTTAAAGAAAACGATACTATTAGAAGAAAAATTAAAGAACATTTTTTAATAATAAAAATAATATAAATAATTTGAACAATGGCATTAATGTTGATGCATGTGGATTGAATTGTATTATAGGTGAAGAGGCTGAAGCATTGTAACTTTGGCAACATGCATTAGATAGATAACTTATTGTACGATGAAATGTAAGAATTAAAATAATCCTTTCTTGATTTAATTGTTGTTTGAATGTTTTTAACCTCTTTAAGGTTTGTTCTCAGTTGTAACCGAAGAACTGTCAACACCAACAATTGTCAAACTTTTTTTTCTGCATTCATGTTTTCCCAATTGAGACAGCTCACCACTCTTTCAAAAACTTAAAATCTAATCCAACCTTTCTTAAATAGTTCACATTTGGTAGACTGCTTCACTTTATCCTGTAATTTTTTTTTTTTTTATGAAACTTATTGCATTAAGAATGCTTAATTTTGTTTTAGCTTTGGAATTTTTACTAGATGCAAACTTTTTATTAGTTTATGCACACATCTAAAATGTGTTTTTAAATTCTATGATAATTCCAAAATTGAGAGGTTGCAAGTAACTAGTACAATTTCTCAGGACTATTTCTCAATTCCGAAGACTATTTCTCATGTTCATTTGAGATAAATGGCTTGGACATTATCCAGAAATAAAATTTTTGTTTTGAATGGATTTTTGGTTAAGAAGTTTGTCCTTTGTTTAATAGTGATTTTGATTATTTTGGTGAATATATAGAAGTATTTGCTTTCAATTTAATATAAATTTTTGACTTAGAACTTGAATTATCAAGTACCAATTTGTTTTGTATGATGATTTTAAATGAGAGAAACTTTTGGGAAAGAGAAATTCTTATGACACAAATTTTATCTATTTGCTATTAAGTTCACAAGAAACTGATGTAATAAGAAATAAGTTAAATAGAATCTGACAAAAGAACATAATGATATGGGTAAACTGGATATTTTTCACTAACCAATTTTTATCTATATATCAATAAGTGAATTAATTTTAATTTCATATTTAAAAAACATTAAAATAATAAATGACTAGTCTAATGATATTTGTGTGTAATTCAATTTGTGATTATAGATTAACAATAAAGCTGCAACTGGTGAGGAAGCTCCAAAAAGTATATTGGTCACTTCCAGACAGCAGTATGGATTACCTGAAGATGCAATTGTATATTGTAATTTCAACCAGTTGTACAAAATTGATCCTGCTACACTGCAAACATGGGCCAATGTGAGTTTTTTTTATTGGAAACGAAGTTGTAGATTTTAATAAGTATAATTTTATATACACATTTAATTTGTGCACATTTCCTCCATAGATTTTAAAACGGGTGCCAAACAGTGTCTTGTGGCTTTTGCGATTTCCTGCCGTTGGTGAACCAAACATCCTTTCGTCGGCAGCACAGATGGGAGTGCCACACAACAGAATCATATTTTCCAACGTAGCGGCCAAAGAGGAACACGTGAGACGAGGCCAGTTAGCAGACGTGTGTTTGGACACTCCTCTCTGCAATGGACACACTACCGGAATGGACGTTCTATGGGCAGGCACACCAATGCTGACTCTATCGGGCGAAACTTTAGCTTCTAGAGTTGCCTCCTCTCAGTTAACATGTCTAGGTGTACCAGAATTAATTGCTAGATCAAGGCAAGAATATGAAGACATTGCTGTAAGATTAGGAACCAATAAAGAATAGTAAGTAACTTTTATTTTGCACTAAGTAAGCACATCAGACAAAAGTTAGTTGCCCACAATAGAAATGATGGTAGGTAGTTGTTACTGACTGCACAGAGAATTCTATGAGAGAATTGTGGGAAGTAAATATCATGGATGTGATCTACAAGGTCATTTCTGCCTTATTGAAGTAGTGAAGAGCAATGCGAATGTTGGATTGTTTGCATTATAATCGTACAATGGATGTTACCAAGAGGCAAAAAGGACCCATCATGTTTGGTCACGGACACAGTAAATGAAGCTCACCAGTTTGTCGTCGTGTCAAACATACTGTCCAGTGGGTCTAATATGATGAATTTTGAGTCATTACTATCTTCTATATGATCAATGTGACAAAGACTATGCAAACTTAATTCATATTGATAAGTGTAAAGTTAATATCTCCCAATAGAAACATAGGTCAGATTACACTTAAATTTAGATTCTGCTTCTATACTTGTCTTTAGTTCACTGATTTATAAATTTGATTTGCATGATACCCAACTTGTCTCGATGCTTTCTTCTTATATGGATTGATCAAAAACAAACAGAATAAAATCTTACCATATATAGCCATTTAGTACATGAAGTAAAAAAAAAAAAAATCAGTTTTAACATTGATGTTTTAACATCGTGTTTTGTTAAATAAGCTTTGATTCTTGCTTTCCATTGGAATAACAGAAAAGGTTGTTTATGCTAATACAGTTTGCCATATACATAAAATGGATATAACACAAATAACTGGAGGACTTAGTTGAAAGAAGCTTGTCAAAACTGGTTCCATTGTAGATAGATTAAATTTTTTCCTGCATTCCATTCTTTTAAGTTCTCATATAGGCAATAAGTTATCAATTGTGATAGTAGGTCATAGTTGATCATAAAAAATAAATTTTATGTTATAACAAAGTATCATAATTTGGTACTTAAAATTGATTGCAGTGTGAAGACAATGATAAATAACATTGACTTTTGCACAAAGCTGAAATTATTGGTTAAAAATATGCAATTCTAAAGATGTTTAAAATGTCTGGAATACTTTTATTGAGGAGATTTTACTATTCATTAAAATTATTATACATTGAAATTATTTAACGTATAAAATACTTGTAAATTTTTATAAACTAACCTTTAATGAATAAGACAGATCTGAAATGTTTTATTCTTTCCAGCCTCAAGGCCATCCGAGCCAAAGTGTGGCGTGCCAGGACGGAGAGCCCTCTATTTAACGTGAAAACCTATGCTTCGAATCTGGAACAGCTCTTCTACAAAATGTGGTTGAGATACGAGAAGTCGGAGAAACCCGATCACATCACGGAATAAATCATTTGTATCATAACATTACCTATTATTATAAAGCAATCGAAGCTCTGTCATTCCTTTCAAATGTCGCCACGAAAATATCGGCTGCTCGAAAGTGCCCATTCTAATAATTATTTTCTTTGTGATTATCATATTACACGAATTGATTGTGTACATTAAGTTTAATAACGAAACAGTCTTTCAAGATTTTGTAAACAATTATAACCCTCCAATAAGAATTTCCAAGACTTTTATTATTTTTTTTAATTCCAGTTAGATTAAATGGAATGAAATTAAAAACTCTATATAGCAGTTCTTGTGTACTTTCCATAGATTTTCTTGGCATGAATGTCAAGTTGGTTAAAAAAGCTTGTGGATAGATTTTAGAAATGCACATCAAACAGTATTGTGTGAAAAAGTTTCCCTTGTATAAATAAATATTTCTTACTTATTCCCCTGAAATATATCTGCAAATTTTTTCCCACCGACACTCGGTTGCTTTTTTACGTTTACGGTGTTAATTAGCTAATTACATTTTTCTTATAAGACGAAATAGTTCAGATGGCGTCAAAGTACAGTGTTTTGTCACTGCTTTGGTCAAAGGAAAGAACATTCTGTGATTATTAGTCTCCCAGGGTAAGAATGGATTTCGAGGAAAATAGTACGGTGTTTATGTCTACTGTATATGTTTTATTTCATTACGAAGTGTTAAATTAGAAAATTTACATAATATTTGAAATTTCCGACATTTTTCAGCAAATTTTGAGATTAAAAAAGGCACTGACTGTATCATGGAATAAAAAATTCAAACGTGTTTGCTTACTATTGTGTCCGTTGCTTAGCTACGGCAACGGAATGACACAGATCAGTCATCGACTCATTCTATTGTCACCTCATGCCATCTTGAAGTGGAAAATGTTTTGCGTAAGTGCGGCAGAGTGTTTTTTTAAGATAAAGTTGAAGTTTAAATTAATTTGCCTTATACTTAAAAAAGGTAGTTCCTATTTACATTTATTTTATGCCCAGGATAGCGATTTATTAAAATACGCCACCGCAAGCGCAGAACATTTTTGATTTCAAGGTAGACTGCGAATATAGGAAAAGTTAATCATTTAGAAAAGTTACGCACCCGTACGGAATTGTCCGATTACTTTTAAGTGATTGGTTAGTATTCGATCGTAAACGCGCGTTCTGATTGACCGTAACGAGTGGCCACCGACAAACATTGAATGCCTCAACAGTTACGGAACAGTAGAGTATTTTTTTGCCGAGCGGTACTTTCGAATACGTTGTGTTCTGATGTCACGGTTAGTACCGAAGTTCATTTACGGTACTAATTGTGACGTCAAAGCATTAACTGTGAACGCTTGATCGTCAGCTACAGCAGGGATGGGCAACCTGCGGCCCTCGGGCCGCATGCGGCCCGCGACGCATAAAATGTGAATAAATATATCAATTTCCCAGCTTAAGGAAGTATGCAACAAAAATTTAAACGTTATTTTCTACAACTTATATATGGGAATAGTTTTTCCCACAAAGAATTTAGTAAAAATTAAAACAAGAAACCAGCTAACAGACACATCGAAACTAATTTAAAACTAGCAGTGACGAATATTTAACCAAATATGTCCAATATATTACGTTTACATCAGTTCCAGAAGCTAAATTAAGTATACTTATGCTAGTTTATAATTATATATGAATAAATAATTCTGATTTACCAACATTTTATTTCTCTTTCTTTTGTATGCGGCCCGCATCAGTTCAAAAGTCTTAAAATGCGGCCCTTACATAGAAAAAGGTTGCCCATCCCTGAGCTACAGGATAATAGGTACTAGTTACTGCTGTGGTCAGTTGGAACGGTTGAGTCTGCCGAACAGCCAATGCGAATACGAGTTGTCGGTCGGTCGGTCTGTTATTTGATTGCGTGTCAGCTAAGGCCACCAGAGTGTCTTAAAGTCGATACCCGAGTATCCTATAAAAAGCACACTTGTATCCTTGTTTGTCAGAAATATACGTGAGAACTTTTGGTTATATTACGAAATTTTTAAAATTCAGTATTTGCAAAGTATAAAGCTTAAAACTTTCCAGCGCATAGATGAAGAAATTAACATCTAAGGCTCAAAAAAGAAAACATCTGAAGCTGGAGCCAAGAATTTTTTTCCTGCTTCCAAAGGTCTTCAATAGAGAAGTTATGGCGTAACATTGGTTTTCTAAACTGCTGGAGGTTCTGCATAAGTTACACGAGTGTGCCTATTGAAGATATACAGACTTCATTTCACTTATACTTAGTTAGACTTTAGCAATACTGTATATAATTTTAGGACTGCATTTAAGACGAAAAAACTATGCAAAACTTATACATGCATCGGACTGTATTGGCAGCCGAATATTCCTGGACGCATGTTGCAACATATACAGGCCTGTATACAATCCCCGAAGCCTCCGCAGACACTGAGGGCGAATTCATTGAATTTTATGAGCATGGATTCTAAGTGCTTGCTTGGACTGCTTTGGGGATTTCTAATCTTTTGAAGTAAAAGAACTAACCAAGATGACCTAGATAAAACTGTATCAAATGGCTTGCAAACCGTGTTAAAATATTCAGTATACTTATCTGTTTGAAGGTTTTTGAACGTTCTCGTCTTTAATTCCAGTTCTGTTTGGAACAGATGACTAACGGTTAGTGTGGGGAACCACTGCCAAGCACTTTGGCGCACTACCCTCACTGCTAGCGTGCCGAGTCTGGAAAGCCGCCTGGTATGGCAGCCATCCCTAGTAATAGCAGAGTCGATAGATATGTATATCTGGTAGAAATGCTAGGAACAGCGATACTGCAGGAAATCCTACACCCTCGTGTGTTGACTTTTATGGCAGAGCTGCAAACGGCTATTTTCCGACAAGATATTGCGCGAAGTCTAATAGGATGTATCTTGAGCAATTCCATACAATTAAATGCGTAATCCAAAAGTATTGATGCGAAAATTTGCTCCAAAATCTTTTAATTATCAAAAGGTTTGAATATCGTAGGCAGTGGGATTAAGATGTGGAAGATTAGATTTAGTTTGGTTTGATGGGATACGACCACTGGGCTGTATTTAGTCCAATGGGCGAAATTTTGGCCCACGGGATGAATATGGGCAAATAATTTTTTTTAAGTTAAAACCTGTTTATAGAAGAGTGTTACAATTCCCTACCAGAAGAGAATTTTAAGAATTCAAGTCGTAGAAAATAGGTTAGAAAATATCCTTCCTGTACAAAGTACCTTTGCGAGCAAACCTTCCAAAAACGAAGCATTAAGGTAAATAAAATCAAAATATCGTACGTACTGTAATCAATGCCCAGCGAATATCTAAAGGAAATTTTAATGTCGGATGCCACAAAATTTTATCCCCAATTTAGATAAACTTGAAACTAATTTTTTCGAAAGAATCTTTACATTGATTTATGCCCGTTATTTAAAAATTAAAAATAATCTTAATATTCGAATATATTTTTCGTACCCGGTCCTAGGACTTGCCTTTTGCAGCTGACGTGACTCTTCAGAAAAAGGTTTGAGATCCCGTTATATACTGTAAACGACTAGTTTCGGGCTGTACCAAAGTACAACGTTAGTCTTGTTTATCGCAGAACTTTTATTGGATAAGAATTGATAATTAATGTTTTACTACAGAAATTTTTACATACTGCTACGGCCTTTTACGACGATTTCAAAACACGTTTTCGGTAGAGAGATTTTAACTGCAAACTGTACCAAATGGAAATGGTTTTACTTATCCTTTTCATTAGATCTAGCTCAACAGACGTCTGGAAATTAACCACTCTCGGCATCATTCTTAAATATTAGCCAGGTGGCGGAATTTCAGGTTACCAGCGATACATTAACCGTCTCGCATAAGGCTAATGTCTGCCATTATTAAAAAATTGAATTGGCCATCAAGCGGCATCGTTTCCGCTCGGTCCAAATTGTCTGATTGCTACGACTTTCGCCTTCAACGTGTCCGTAGACAAGTTCACGAATAAACGCAATACAGATTTTAAAACGTTCTCGCATAAATATACTCTAGCATCATCTTGCGAATAAATAAAATTTAACAAAACCTCAATTTTTATTTCCGTTATTTCCTTCTTTTAATACGCGTTAAAATTGGCCAATCGGGTGTATTACTGAATTTATTTTGTTAGAAACTACGCAAATATTTCTTAATAAAAATTCAAAATAAATCGTCCAGTTTCTCGTATTAGTTCATTTACGCCAAAGACTTAACAATAATCGAGCAATTTTTCCTGGTTACACTTAATCGTAAACGTGATTATATTCGAGTGTTGCTGGAGTTTTTTAATCACGAATTAATCATTGTGTAACTAGAATATTTAATTACTTAAATGAAAAATTATATTTTGCTAGAACGGTTCGTATCCCAGGACATCATTTATCGCTATTACGTGACAGACTATAAATTCAAATTGTAATTTCAATTATCCAAAACGATAGTCCAAGTTACCGAATCTGCCTAAGAATACATTGTTTCCGAATAGCGCAGCCTTTCCTCCTTTTCTAATTACATTGACACTATTAAGTCTGCTTTATCGCTTAAGATGCGTTACGCGTTACTCGCCCGGGGTCGCGACGTTTCTGCGAAAAGGTATTTTATGTTACGTAATCGATAGTAACTATAAACGTCGAGAAAAATGCCAGGAACACACACACGCACACACCTTTGGGGAAATAGGATGTCCCATATACATTTTAGTTTAGTAACTAGGGCGTTTTCGTATTCGTTACAATCTAGAGAAAGAATAAAATATTAATTTTTTAATAAAAACCTGTTCTGTATAGAATTAATAGGCGTAGTATTCAAATCCACCAACGAATCTGTAATCCTGTGCTGATGAAATTAGAAGAATAAGAGGACGCTTTTCTGTAATATTATAGAGCGGTTCGTGGTTATTATTCTACCTTAATGAACCATTTATAACCAATTTTTACTATTATTAATTAATTAGAAAAGATACGCCGCTGGATAGTAGGCGTGAAGACATTCCTGTTACCATAAGGTTTATAAGATTTGTTCTACCAGATTGATCTGGGGGGGAAAAAATGTTAGATTTAATAACACTTTTAAACAGTGAAGAGTTTTGTTTTAGTTTTACAGAATATAATAACCGGTTAGAGTTATAATCGGGTCAAACGGGATCCGTATGAGGTTTTTTTTTTGTACGACTCATCACCGGGAGTCTGTATAATTCGTGACATTTGGACAATGTAGTCGGATTAGTTTGCCAGTTGTAATAAAATTTGTGCTTAATTCACGTTTTTGTTCATTCATAAACCGTAAATAGATTAAGAATTTAGAACGAATAGCTGTTCAGAAATGAAAACAAAATGTTTATTCATTCAAATATTCGACCGAGGCGTTAAAAAGTAAGTAATCGATCGTCGTGCAACGTTATTTCTACGATGATAAATTGATGATGATAAATACAATAAACGATGCTTTGGTAAGAGATTTCGCGTTAAAAATTCGATGAATGAAATATCGTAGTGAAATATTTATAGAATGAAATTCTAATCGCATAAATCAATTGGCGTAACGGCGATAACCTCATTTTTATTCGACGTGTGTAATTTTATATAAGAATAGGACCGGGGCTCTGTTGAATTTGCAACATAATGAGACAATTATTGTTAATGATCTTATTATGTTGCGTGAAAAAATAACGAAAGATGTTCTTGATTGCGTTATTTCGACACGAAAATAGGATCGAAGATCGGAATTAATCATGCAAATTCTGGTCGAACAAAGAATGGCCCAATATGGAGACAATGGCCGTAGGTCTGTACGCCTAGAAGAGGTAAAACTGGTGGAATATTGATTAAGCATTAGTGGACGTAGAAACCTATTCACTTTCCTTCTGAAAGGACTAACTTAAAATTGGCCAATTGAACTAAATATAAAACTGTCGAGAGTTTTTAGGGCAATAAGTTTTCATTTCCGCCATACTCTATTGTATTGTTTTTATGTCAACAGAAAAATCACTCCCGCTATCAAGGTGATGAAGTGTCATGGAATATGCTACACTTAAGACGATCAGGAAGACTTTTACGACCTATTTATGGTTAAATCCGGGGATATTTTAATATAGAAACTCGATATTAAACTCATTAAGTGTTAGATTATTACCAGGAGTACAAACTTGACAGATTATAGCCGGTTACAATGTACTCTGTAAATCTGGATAGAATGTGGATCCAGGAAATTACCTTTTTAAGAGATAATTAACATCGAATGCGGTGTTAATGGACAGAATATCTCGCGTTTATTAACCATTATCGTTACCGCTTAAAATCTATATTAGTGCGAATCGACCAACGTTTTTAAGCCAATTATCTTTAAAAGTTTAGGTTAACATCATTTAAAAAAAGGAAAGATTTCTGGTAAAGATGAGGCAAGATGGGCCACGAGCGAAGTTTCCCTAAGGGATAAAAATAAATGAGAACACAGAACCTGTCTAGAGGAAGAAAAAGAGGTAACTATCATCACAAGGCAAAATGACGCAAGACAGAAAATAACACAGTATTGAACACCATTACCAGACATTTAATCACGTTTTGTTAGAGTTTTAGTGGCATTAGTACCATTAAAAGTTGTTCGTGAGTCTTTAAATAGTATAAATACACAGAACTCATCTCGTTTTGAATATTTATGTATAATTTCTAATTTGAGATATTTTCGATGTATTTTAAATAAATGCACGACACTTAAAAACTCGCCTACAAACGACCCGACTTACCGTGACCCGGCGTCACCTTTACGTGTAATACCTTGCAATCTGTCATCCCTTCAAATAAAATAAAAGTAAAGAGGTTCGCTTTCACAAAACCTGTCTTCGAATTACCTCTCGTGCGGTTGCTAGATCTTGTCGCTTTTAGTTCCGTCTCGTGTAACGGATTTATTCTTTATCATAAATTACGATGCGTACAATATACAAAACGCAATGGCGAGACCAAAGAAAAATAAACGGCACGAAAAAGATGTCGATTGTATCGAGGCGAAGAATACGAGAAGACGGATTTCGAGATGGAAACAAAGTAAAAAGTATATTAAATGATCATTTTCTAAAAGTATACGTGGTGAAAATTAACTAAAGTGGTAACTAGTATATCGAAGAACACCAAGAACCGCAGAGTACCATCTGATGTTTAGAACTGGTTTGTATTAAAGGCGTGAGTTGAATTTCACCCAAAGTCACGAAATAATCCTGTATTGGAAGGGATGTGTTCATCACGTTGTTCGTTTATAGTTAAATTTGAACCCCGTGAATCTCTTTAAATATATGAAACGAACAATTGATGAAAATTCCTGTTATCTTCTACATTCCCCCGTTCCTTCTTTCTTCTTATTAAACAAGTCTCCAATTGTAATCGTAATAGGTGCTATTGTTTCTTTCTGCTCTTTTGTGATGCTAAATTGTTCTTTATACGACAGACAAAGAATGCTGCGTTTTCTCTTTCATCCCGTTGTCCTAATTTTATGTCATCGGGAATGATGTAAGCAGACAATAGAAAATTCCTTTCGATATGGCCTGTTTCGATTCCTTGTCGATTTTTGGCCTTTCGTAACGTTTAATAAGTCTATATAATTAACGATTTATAATATAACTTTAATTGTATACGGAATATACCGTTACACACTATCGGTTATTTACCATATATAGCCAGAGACCGTGGAAAAATCTGAATATGCATAACCTTCGGAATATTTACACATTTACTCAACAAAAAATAATTATAACCTTCAACGAAGTTTTAGAATATTTAATACTTATGAATAATTATTTCACACTTGTTAAATATATGTTTGCAACGTTTGTACACGGGCCATTAATTTTATAATATCGTACAAACGTAAACATGTCATTTGCATCGATTGTAAAAACGCAAGTTAATTCTGTAATATTTGAAATATAATCAAATTCGGGTTCGTGAATTATATTTCGAAATAATTAACGATGCTGCTGCAACAATAGTAGTCTCTATTACATAAATTAACATAATGGAAAATAGCTATAATGCATATTTAACACTTAGGCAGACATAGACTCGGGTTCGGTCGAAGCAATTGCTTAAAGCACAGAAAAATTGGGCAATTACTTAGGACCCTCTAATGGACCCTAATCCTCTTCCTTAATCGTTATAGGGTCTTTAGAGAACAGTATCTATATTTTATATAAGACAAATGTAAGCGTGTTATAAACAAAAGTTCATTATTTATAAGGAAAAAACATCAAATTTAAGTTGTCCAAAAACATAAAGAACCATTAAAAAACTCATTTAAAAATTTAATTTGTTTATTGGATATACAAACAACTTTATCCAATTGCCTTACTTTCTTTAATTATTACTAGTTTTCATTAAATGAATGGCATCAATAAATGGAACTTCAGTGATGTAACAATAGTAAACGTTGTATCTAACTAGGTTGAAGATAGACGATGAATCTTTGTTGAGTCAAAAGCCCCGAAGAAAAACAAAAACGTTAAGGGAATTAAGTACAAAACATTTCTTCAATCGTGTTACATCTTCGTGTTTTTTTTTTTTTTTCTTTTCTTTCGTGTCTTCGGGAAACATTCTGATTTATATAAGTGAATGAGAGACTGAAAGGTGAATTTAAAATATTATATCAGAAGAAACTCAAGGACAAATATGTCATGAGAATATTATTAAGTTCAACCGGGTTAAAAGTAATTTCGAGATAATTAACCATTTTAGAACAACCAAATGTATTTCTAAAGTATAGGTCTACGTTGCAAAATTACAATGTATTTCTTAATTAAAATTTCAAACAAAAATCGAGGATATTCAATCTTTGCAACGTTGAAAATGTCCCATCTCCACTTTATTATTTAAAAAAAAATCAACATTTCGGTGTTTTTGACAATGGTTTTATTCTTAGATTATGATGAAATCTTTGTTTTCGACTCGAGCTAAATTTTATCTTTATATGGTCAACCTATATATTCATTATGGTGCACTTTTGTCTTTATTATTGTACAAATTCAATACTGTCTAAATAAATTACACAAAAAACACTGTATATAACCCCATTCTATCATTCGTATTACCGTTAGTTTACTTAATACATCGACATCGTTGTCATCTAAAGCTTCCGTCAATCCAAAAATGGATTCGACCCTCTCTGACCTTTCGTATACTTTCATAATGGGAAGCTGTAATTGTATAATAATTAAAGTGTACTAAGTTTTCGGGATACGAAATTTGTGACTATTGTACGATTAAGTAGTACGTTTCGGCATTAAAACGGGATATTAAAGGATGTAAATTAATCACCTCGAAATAAATTATACACTTACGTCATTATTTTATACGAGAAACCGAATTGAATATGGACCATTTTTAGCAGAATCTCACGATTTTGTATATTGGCCAGGAAAGAAATGGGTGAAGGACTCCGTTCGGAGCAGAGATAATTCACAAAGCGATCACGTAAAAAAAGAAATAAGGGAGCTAAGAAGCGAAACCCCCATCCGTCGTGAAAAGAAACCATTCACATTAGTTTACTTTGACATGTTTAAATTGATACAACGTGATACTTTCCTAAATCCATAAAACACGATCGAAAAAGGAACTACATCAGGCTGGTCATGAAAAGAGCATTTTTACAATCAAAAATTATATGGCAGATAAATAAATTACTAAGCGAATTTAGTAATTTATATTATTTTCATAGATATGTAAAGCGAGGGAGGTGATGTCTTTACGAAGAAAGGAAATTCCATCGCAATGTCTTGATGTATGGATGAAAACTTAATCTCGAGTCTCTCTCTCTCTCTCTTGCTGATAAAGGTGCAAACACACACACACACATACACACAAAATCTTTGTTTGACCAGATAGCGAATGGGTCAAGGTTTTTACATCTAGAGACAATGCCCTGTGGGAGGTGAGATCCGTCTTATCTGGGTCAATTTGCAATTTACGCGAAGATACCAACGACGTGGCTCAGAGTTTAGAAGGTTGAGAAGTAGGAAATTCGTGGTGCTGTAAGATTTATTGATTTTATGAAGTACCCACCGCCTTTGACGAATTTCGGTAAAAGAAGGATTTCGATCGATTTACCTAATGCGATTAATAAAAAGTATAGCCTACATCTTTAAATAAATTCCTTAGTCTTGTCGATTCCTAGCCATCCCTTAGGCGAAAATGGCATTAGGCCAGCATATGACAGGTGTATTTAATGCGACTTATCTCCTTGAACTACGATGACCAATCCGAAATAAAAAGACATCATTTCGAAGAAATTAAAGTTTATCAAACTAATAGTCCATCGTTAAAACAAATTCTTTAAGTAAATCAATCGATAGAATCACTTCGGGCATCGCAACTTAAAATGAGATTCCGATTTCGACGCCATTTTTTATCGATCACTCATACGAAATTCTTAAAAATAGGAAAAAAAAGAAGACCGTAACGAGGAAATCCGAAAGGTTAAAATGTCAAGGATACCTCTACGTCAGATTAAAATATTTTACAGTATTTAATGTTACAAACGTTTCCGTTTATTTGCATACAGTTTTTCTAAGAACAAGTAAATTAAAAAATAATAATAATAATAATAATAAAGCGGAAAATTTAAAGATGTTGCACGTTCTGTTAGTTAATACTTCGATAATTTCTACCTCCATTAATGAAGATATTTCGCATAAAGTACTTTCGTCGAGTATAAACCAGTTTCGTCAACGAGTCAGGTCCTTTTTTCGTGTCAAAACATCGAAGCGTCATTAAAGAGAGGGAGAAAGAGAAAATTTAAATATCGCAACTACCAAATGAGACATTTAGTATATGTAATCAATATTTAAATACATCGTATGAAATTCTACCTTTTAATTACAATCAATTTTAATTTGATTAAATTGAATTACTAAGTACCCCGTATTGAAATCACGGTTCATTAATACAATTTAAATTAGTTCCAGCTTGCAATGGAATAAAGAAAAGATCAAATTCCACCTTTTCAAGTTTACAATTCCCAACAAAACAAAAAGAATTTAGTGCAAAAGACTCCACAGAAAATCCTTCTAAACACAAGAATACAAAGATAACGGCCAGTGTAATTTATGTGTTAAACTCCCTTCGTGGCTACGTCGCTTTGTTAGAAGCGATATTTTCGATACGTATACACACAAAACTTGATTTTAATACACGAATAACCCGTAAAATAATTAAAATTTCGTGTAATTTTTAATTAAGACGATGGCAACGAGCCGATTAAATCGGTTAAAGTGATACGTGATCTATTTACCTTGTAAATATTTAGAAGGTAACTGGGTTTGTTGGCCAGTTTATGGCTTTAAACGCCGGAATACATTACACGTGCGAGACTTTTGACACGGAAGATTGTATTTCAAATGTTAAATTTCCCATTATTTTACACACGGTAAACGAATTTTTGACTATATTTGTTAACACGTGACGTGATGTGGCGGTCAATATCGTGAAGGGATGGCGACACCAGGTGGCGGAACAAACGAAAGGGACACTATTGACCCAGATTGTTTCGTAGGAGGCATGAGGACAAAAACGATTCGTCGCGTCCATTGTGAGACACCACTCGAAATCGACCAATCGCAACGCTTCTTTCATGCTATATAACATGGTTCGGATGAACATTATGTTATCGACCACCAAAAGTTTTTTGGGGGTTTAGGGAAATCTGTCCTATGTGCTAAAGATGAATATAGTGAGTATATATATATATATTTTTTATTTATTCTATTGTATCTATATTGTAACTCGAATCATTTTTGATAGGCGAAAGATATGTTTGCAACGGGAATAACATTTCTTTTCTGAAGTAAATGGGAATTTTTTGCTCATTTTCTATAAATGATATCAAAATATAATCTTAAAATTAGAAAAAGAATTTTATATTAATTAAATAATTAATTTTAAAAATGTGATAGAATTTATATGATTTTTATTAAAAAGTAATGCAAATAGTCTGTTCTCTCCTTTGATTTTTTAAGCCATTTTCGATTGTCTTATTCAAATCTGATTAAATCTAAAAATTAGAGATGTATTAATCCAGAGGAACTTTATTATTTTAATGCTCTTTTGAACTTTAATAATTTAGGCTATCTTTTATGTTTATTTAATGATACTAATCGAACTGGGTGGAAGAAGTCACGCTTTCCATTTACTCAAACAAAAGTTTTTCGTTTCGAAACACGAACACCAATGAAGTTTCCGTTTCCGAACATTTCATTCTTTATCCCGGAACTATCATTTATAAACGGAACCCGCAGATGAGAAGGAGACAAAAAGAATTTGTTGTAAAACGAGTACTTTTTTGCAATGGACTTCTGCGTATTGTTTATCTAAATAAAGGGAGATTCGACAGAATGGAAAATTATTCTGCGGGAAAAGCAGCACACAAAAGTTGGCTTCGTGTTAATCGAATCGGATACTTTGCTAGTTTATTTTCGAGTATCCGTATCATACTTAATTCTTCTCTACTTTGGATTATAATTTTTAATTTTTTGCACGATTGTAACTTCAGAAACAAAACTTAATATTCTCAAGTTCACGTGTTTTTTATTCCTACGGTGGAGACAGGTAGAACGAGTTATTTTGGAACACTTAAATAAGTTTAAAGTGCGACATAAATCAAAGAATCTGTCTGGGTTATTAATTAATACATTGAAATCTTTAGGTTAGAGATCGTGTAACTTGATTCGGAATTAAGGTTTTTCAAGGATAACGTGATTGCCGATATTCCGTGATAAAAAAGAAAAAGGTAATCTCTGTAAGAATTCTTTTCCTCCAGGAGTTTGACACAAATACCGCGAAAGGTCAGACAATAGGTTATGTTTGTTTAGGTTCATTGCTCAGATGATTTCAATAGTGAAACTAAGAACAATAGAATCTAATTACGGTGTGTTGAAATTAGAAATTGTTTTAATGCACGATTTTCTTATCGTCCATCGACGCAACACGATGGACATTATACATGTTTTTTGTTTCAGAATTATATAATTTTAATGTTTTCTTTAATGACGGTGCGTACAACAAACAATTCCTTTAACACGTATATTTTTTATCGCTAGGTTTTGAATGTAAGCCTACTCGTTGCAATTTTAATTCATCCGAGTTTGCAACGAGGTTATGGAACACATGTAGGTGGTGGAGGTTTCGGTGGAGGACCTGGAGGATCTGGAGGATCTGGTGGATATGGAGGAGGAAATTTCATTGGAGGCGGCGGAGGAGGCGGAGTAGCGGGAGGAGGAGGAGGTAGAGGTGGATATGGACAAGGAGGCAAAGGAGGTGGAGGAGGAGGTGGTGGTTATGGAGGATCCGGTGGTTTTGGAGGCATCGGTGGAGGAGGAGGAGGAGGAGGCAGAGGTTATGGAGGATCTGGTGGTTTTGGAGGCATTAGTGGAGGTGGAGGCGGATTAGGAGGTGGTGGTAGAGGTGGATTTGGTGGAAGTGGAGGTTATGGAGGTGGCAAAACAGGTGGAGGAGTAGGAGGAGGAAGAGGCGGTTATGGAGGAAGTGGTCCAATAGCATCTGCAGAATTTGGAGACGGTATTGCCGGAGGTTTTGCTGGTTCAAGAGGCGCTGGAGGTGGAGGGTACGGAGGAGGAGGAAGAGGTGGATTTGGTGGTGCTGGTGGTTTTGGAGGAGCTGGAAAGACTGGTGGAGGTTATGGCGGTGGAGCTGGAGGAAGAGGAAGTATCGGTGGATCTGGAGGTTATGGCGGAGGTGGATTTGGAGGTTCTGGAGGAGTTGGTGGTGGTAAAAGAGGTTTTGGTGGAACTGGAGGCTACGGAAGTGGTGGTGCAGGAGGTGGAGCAGGAGGCTACGGAGGCGGTGGTGCAGGAGGTGGAGCGGGAGGCTACGGAGGCGGTGGCGCTGGAGGAAAAGGCGGCTTTGGTGGAACAGGAGGATTAGGTGGAGGATTTGGAGGCGGCCGAGGTTCTGGTGGTTATGGTGGAGGTGGTGTTGGAGGAGGAGGTGCAGGTGGTTCTGGTGGTTATGGAGGTGGTGCTGGAGGAGGAAAAGGAGGTTTTGGCGGAGGAACTGGAACTGGAGGATATGGAGGAAGTGGTTCTGGTGGTTACGGTGGTGGCGGTGCTGGAGGAAAAGGTGGATTCGGCGGCTCAGGTGGCAGAGGATTTGGAGGAGGAGGTGCGGGTGGTTCTGGTGGTTACGGCGGTGGTGCTGGAGGAGGAAAAGGAGGTTTTGGCGGAGGAACTGGAACCGGAGGATTTGGAGGAAGTGGTTCTGGTGGTTACGGTGGTGGCGGTGCTGGAGGAAAAGGTGGATTCGGCGGCTCAGGTGGCAGAGGATTTGGAGGAGGAGGTGCGGGTGGTTCTGGTGGTTATGGCGGTGGTGCTGGCGTAAGTGGTAGATATGGCGGAGGTGGCGCCGGAGGAAAAGGAGGTTTTGGTGGATCAGGAGGAACTGGAGGCTATGGAGGCAGTGGTGGCGTTGGAGGTGGAAAGGGAGGTGGAGCTGGAGGCTACGGCGGTGGTGGTGCAGGTGGAACTGGTGGTTTTGGCGGCGGTTCTGGTGGTTACGGAGGAGGTGGAGCAGGTGGAGGAAAGGAGGTTTTGGTGGATCAGGGAGGTGGAGCTGGAGGCTACGGCGGTGATGGTGCAGGTGGAACTGGTGGTTTTGGCGGCGGATCTGGTGGTTACGGAGGTGGTGGAGCAGGTGGAGGAAAGGAGGTTTCGGTGGATCGGGAGGTGGAGCTGGAGGCTATGGCGGTGGTGGTGCAGGTGGAACTGGTGGTTTTGGCGGCGGATCTGGTGGTTACGGAGGAGGTGGAGCAGGTGGAGGAAAAGGAGGTTTCGGTGGATCGGGAGGTGGCGGAACTGGAGGATATGGAGGTAGTGGTACAGGAGGATTTGGAACCGGCGGAGGTTCATCTGGTGGATTTGGAGGTGGAAAATCAGGAGCTGGTTATGGAGGTGGTGGAAGTCTCGGAGGTGGGACCGGCTCGGGTGGATTCGGAGGCGGCAGTAGAGGAGGTTATGGAGGAAATGGAGGCGGTGGTTTCGGAGGAGGATTTGGAGGATCCGGTGGAGGTGGGAAAAGTGCTGGGAAATATTAATGTGTCAAGAAAATCTTACAGAAATTTTAAAGAAACGGTGAATCAAAGTGTATATACATACAGTATGCAAAAATACGCATACACCACTTTTATTAATGACACTGGGTGGCGTGGTGCTAATTTTTTACACTATAAGAAAATATTCAGTTATTTTCGGGAAAGAAATAAGTACGTTTAATAAGAAACATTACCAGCCACATACACAGTGGGTGATATTTCAACCCATAAGAAATGCATTATTTTTAATAAAAATACGTAAAACAAAGATAGATGGAACGATATGTATATTATACAGCAATTGTAGCATGATGATTTTAAAATAAATTCTTTTACGAAAATTTTCTTGCAGTTAATTTTCTGTATAATGTTATACAAGTTGTAACCTTTGTAACAACGTAATCTAATATGCATATATATCGCAGCTAAGTTACTATTTTTATTTTTGTTTTATAGCTTATAACATATCACAAATTTCTCTATATTTGGCTATATTTTTATATTATAACATTTATCTTCTAAAAACACATAGTAATTAGTATTATGCGTTATATATACATAAACATACAGGCCTATATATCACACAGGATTTTAAAAAATAATATTTAATTAATTCACTCAGTCTAAACTATCCTTAATATCGTTTTCTACGACTAACATAGATAAATTTATTAAACGTTCTTGGGTTATGGTTGATCGTAAATAATTTTTAATTTGAGGAATTTCTTTTGGCGAAGTCACTGATACAAGTAGTGTTAGATAAATTCTGAAAACGTAACACTTAAATTGTTGTCATAGATGAAGAAGTTCAATAAATTGTGAGGGGATATGCCTTTATGAAACATTGTAATGCTTTGTGTTCCTCGAAAAGGGCATTGCCATCAATATCACGATCATTTGGATTTTTATCGTTTCTTAATTTCAAGTGTAAATCTATACAATGTTTTGAAATATTTTCCTGCTTCTATTGTTTAAAACAATGCAAAAGTATCGAAATCATTTTATTATTGTCCTTTAACGACGTAAACCTTACCGACTTCCAATTAGAGATGATAGAGAAATGTCCAATAACACAGCAAAGGGTGTATTATTAAAATTAACTTTTGCTCTAGTTAGAAGTTTGTCATTCGCTTTATAATCGAACACATGTTTGTTCTACATCGAAAACACCTGCCATTTTTTGCAGATTAATAACGCTTTCAAAATTTTGATTCGTCCTGATCTTTTAATTCTTCTGGAATTCGCTCGACACATTCAATAACCGTTTTTATATGAATTAAATGGTTTTACATCATTTTACTGACGACATTAATTTTAGTAATAAAATACCACTCCATATTAAGTGTAGCCTATAATCGATCAAAATGGCGCTCCTTCGATTAGCCGCCATTTTGTTTCCTTGTGAACAACCTGTAACCTATTAGACCTGCAACCGGTAGTTATCAAACTATAAGATTAGGTTATGTTTGTAAACAATCATTTCTGTTCACGTAATACTTGGAATTTCCAGTTTGGATTAAATAAAGCAATATACTATATTATTATTTTACTCTTTTTAATACGCTTTTAATATTCTGAATTAAATAAAATTATTATTTAATAATTTTAAAAAATGTTTAAATTATTATTCTATTGCTATCAGGAAAAGTATTATGTACAGGAGCAATACAATAGTAATTTGAGGTGGATAGCATATATTTTAAATTAAATAAATTTAAAAAAATATGATTGGGTTATAAACACGATCATCACTAAGTTGACTATCTGCTTATTCTTACTTTATGATACAAACAAAATAAATTATAGCGTGGCAACCGTTAGTTACGCCAGGGGTCTTAGCCTCATTTATAAGGGTCAAACTGGTATCATACCACAGTTTATTTTCATGCATACGCAATCCTAAGAAGATATAACACGCGAATAAAATAGTGTAGTTACTGGCTTTCCAGAATAAGAATTTTAATAAATTTAAATTAAGTTTTAGGCAGTTCTTCATTATTTTTCTTAATAGTCCCCATTACACAAAAATGGATAAGTCTTTTGTAAATTTCCGTTAGTTTATTGTGGGAGTGTAACATACGAGTTATTTAGGTTAAGCAACAGGTTAAATCACATCTACCAGTTGTTTCTCTCCCTTGGTTACAAAGATTACTGGTAAATGACAAAGATAAATGGAATATACTCGATGAAAGAGAGGTCTGTAATATATCAATGACCAGTCATGAGGGACAAGGAATATTTTATATAAGAGTAACAATGAGATATGATGCAAGTTACGAAACCGTAAGACTAAAGTTAATAACACAAGACAAAGAAAATTACTTGATCTAGCGATAAATGTAAAGTTTTAACTTAACTATAATAAAGCAATGTTATAATTTAATACAAATTCCTACATCAATACGTTTATTCAAGAACCTTAAGATAAAGATGGTCAAGTTAATGAATATCCCCTGAAAACGCTTTATGTAAATGAAAGAGAAGGTAATTGAATTTTTTTACACGTTAATATTGTTAAATAATTTAAAATACAAAACTATCGATATCAGTTAAGATCATGTTCATTGTCTGGAAAGTTCAAGCTTACAGATATTGTGTAATGTGGGGCAGTGAGCTAGTGTTAATAGTTTCGTTTAAATGAGGGTTACGTACAATATTTTGAATGAAATGCGAGGTTCTTTTCCAGTACAGCAAAACCTGTGATAGCCTGGTGTTGCAAGGGACTGTGCAAACTTTCCTGCTTAAGCAGGTTTTAATACGAGTTATTACCGAAAATGTAACACGAGTTTCCGTTTACATCTCACAGGTTCTGTCTTATACAGAGTATTTGTAAAAAAAAGAAAAGAAATGTGATAAGCCAAATTATCGAGAATCATTTAGCCTAATTAAATAATTGATTTGCTCGTAGAAGTTTATAGTTAGTAACAGTTAGAAACTTAAATTACTAGTTGTTTATTTTATTAAAAAAGTAACCTTTTTGTTACCAGTTTAATTAGTTTAGAACTGAAATCATCAGCGTACATACATAAATCTGTATTTGGTTTTACATTTTATCTGTTACGAATAAGCTTGACCTTAATTGAATCGGATGGAATGGGCGAGGGACGAAATATGACATTCCAACCTGAATTTTTCGTGAAAAAATACGTTAAAGTCGATTCGAGCGCGTATCGAAAGGAGGTAGAGAGATCTTATTTATCATTTAATTACTCAAAAATTTTAAAATTAATTAAAAATATATGGCACACACAGAAAACGAAATGCTTCATAATCGTAGTTTTAAATCTCCAACGTTATCAGAAGGCCACAGTTCCAATGTGAGATTAATTCGAGGTATGCAAGAAATGGCCAGTAGGCCTATATTTCGACTAACCATATTTAGTAATAAAAAAAAAGGGAAGACCTATATAATGAAGAAACAATTAAATAATCAAATATTTATAATTTACGTATCGAATGATAATATTTTGTTGATTAAATTACAGTAAAACTGACCTTTTGTTCGCCAAGACTTTTAGAAATGATCAGCAAATACTCAATATGAAATACAATAAATATAACCAGAAAACAAATGTTTTATTTAGAAATAATGTAAAACTATTTACAAAAAATTAAGCAAAACTGAAAACTTTAATAATATAATATAGAAATTAACTTATTTAAGGATTTTTGATCTTCTTTCTGGTTACAGAGAAAGGAACTTGTCTTGAAAGAAAGAACCTACTAACTAACACAAATATAACAACTGAAGAGATGCAAAATGATTTCAAAAATTCACAATCACAAAACAACGAGCAATTATTTATTATTACGTCGTCACAATGCTCTCAATTTTAGTAGTTTCTTGCCCCTGCACATCATACTTTTCCTGTTAATAATAATCATGCTTAATATACATTAAATAATAGTTTATTTATACTATCGATATTCTTATTTCGTACATTATCGCATTGTTTCAAAATAGAATAAAACGAAACAGCGTAAACAGCATTGTACACATCGTCACAATTTACTGAGAATGTAAATAAAATGGCAATAGAGTCGAATTACTTTCCAAGTTAATTATGAAAAATGTCAAATTTTTAATAAAAGTAATAAAATGCATTTAGTTAAAATGTTCGAGTTTATATTTTTTACTCTTTACTATCACATTTTATCATCTGCATACAATAAAGTTGGCTTCACTCACTGACACGAAATATTTGAGGAGAAGCAGACTTATAGGAAAAATTAGTACACTCGAAAGAGGACGTTAAATTAAAAAAACCTTCGAAATCTCGAAAAAATTAAAATAGTTTATGCGTTACAAGTAATCAAAGTTCAACTTAAGTAGCGGCCATGGAAATTTCGCAGCTCATCCAATCCTAGAAAAATGTGTTTACTTTTAAAAAATTAAAATGTAACTTTGCCGTAGACCCGCAAAAAATCGTAAGGATTTCGTCATTTCGGTCACACGAAAACATAAACACGTTGGCACTTGCAATAGAAAATGGCAGCGTAAGCGAGATCAGTGCAACTTCTATATATATAATCGAGACGAGTTGATAATAATAATAATAATAATCAGCGCAGAGCCCAAACGGTTAGGAGTTGAAAGTTGAAATTTGGTACACAGTTAGGGTACGTCAAGAGAACGCACACTAAGAAGGAATTTTTCGAAATTCCTCCCCACGGGGGAGAGGGACAGGATTAAAGCTTAACACTTCCATTGTTGATGGAAGTGTTAAGTAACAATGGAAGTGTTAAGTAACAATGGAAGTGCTAAGTAACAATGGAAGTGCTAAGTAACAATGGAAGTGCTAAGTAACAATGGAAGTGTGACAATGGAAATGTTACGTAACAATGGAATTGTTAAGAAAAAGCGACGTGCAAGACGCAGATGCAGTTTTTTTTCGTTTTTGCGGGAAATCGAACATATTTTTAGACCAATTTAAAAATTCTCTAATTAGTCTGGAAACAGGGGGACCCAATTCTTGCATTCTGTGAAAACGGGTAAAGTTGACTATAACGTAATAATCTTAATCTTCGCTATCGTTACTTTTGCCCGAGCAACGCCGGGCCTACCTGCTAGTTATGAGATATTTTTAAGCCACATTGCCTCCAGCATCAATATCATTTTTCACCGTTAACCAAAAGCCTGTACCGTGCTATGAATTTCTGAAGTATTGGAAACTTCTTCAGTTTATAGTATGCAGCTTCAATATCAGGAGTTTTATTGCCTGTGCTGAAGCGTTTTAGAAATGTATTTGGTATCCGTTCACACATCACATTATCTGGATTAAGAGTTTAAGTATTTGAGACAAAAATTGGCAATAATCAGAATAAACATCAGAATGAAATTTTAAATTTAAATTTAATTTAAATAATTTAAATTTAAATAATTGATTCGATCTATTCTTTTAAAATTTAGTATTAATTTTTAAAAAGTAATAAGTATTTCAGAATACTTATCGATTAGACAAGAGTTTAATTAGACAAAAGGCTATACATCTATATACGGATTTCACATTAAACCGTATGTTAGGCACAAAATAAAACCGAGCGAATAATAAAATAAAATCATAATTACATACAGGGGTTGGACAAAAATATGGAAACCTCTCATGAAATGCAGAGTTGAACGTAAATGTTGATTCTGGCCAAGCTTCTAGGTTGCGCTCTTGTATTTGACTATTAATGACACCTGTGCAATCTCCTCAATACGTTGCACATGTCAGTCATTGTTAGAACTGTGTTTTGTGTAGGTGGGAGTGCACAATGTCAGAGCTAAGTGAATTCGAACGTGGGCAAATTGTTGGTGCTCGTATGGTGGGTGCTTCCATAACCAAGGTGGCCGAAGTGTTTGGTGTGTCAAGAGGCACCGTATCAAAGATTTATACTACATACAGAACAAGTGGAAAAACATCATCCGCTAAGTCACAACGTGGACGAAAGTGTGTGTTGAATGATCGTGACAGACAGTCATTGAAGAGGATTGTGACCAAAATAAGAAGACTACAGCTGCAAAAGTCACTGCCGAACTGAATATGGAGCTCACAAATCCTGTCAGCACCAAAACAGTTCGAAGGAAGCTCCATAAGCAGGGAATTTCAGGGCGAGCTGCAATTCCAAAACGATTAATCAGTAATGCAAATGCCCATAAGAGGAAAATGTGGTGCCGAAGCCATAAAACCTGGACTATGGAGCAATGGAAAAGAGTCATTTGGTCGGATGAGTCTTGTTTTACACTGTTTCCAACCTGTGGCCGAGTTTACGTCTGGCGAACGCCGTCCCAAGCTTACGATACAGACTGCTTGCTGCCAAGAGTGAAACATGGCGGGGGTTCGGTTATGATTTGGGGAGCCATATCGTGGTATTCCATGGGCCCCATGATTACTCTGCAAAGTCACATTACTGCCAAAGATTATGTAACCATTTTGGGCGATTGTGTCCATCCCATGGTACAATGTTTGTTCCCCAATGGTGATGCTGTGTTCCAAGACGACAGGGCGCCTGTTCACACAGCTCACATCGTCCAAAAGTGGTTTTGTGAGCACGAGGGTGATTTGTCGCATCGCATCTGGCCACCACAGTCACCAGACATCAATATTATTGAGCCTTTGTGGTCTACTTTGGAGAGACAGGTGCGTGATCACTATCCACCTCCATCATCATTACCTGAACTTGCCACTATTTTGCAGGTTGAATGGTACAAGATTCCTTTGAAAACCATACAGGACCTGTATTTATTTATTCCGAGATAACTGCAAGCTGTTTTGAATGTCAACGGTTTTCCTACACCGTATTAGGGCTTAATAATAGGTTTCTTTTTGGTGTTTCCATATTTTTGTCCAACCCCTGTACTTCTGTGAAGATGAATATTCGAATATTGTAAAGATATTCGAATGAGTTTTGTGTAAACACACTGGGAAAAAAATGTAAAGTACAGGAAAGAGATTTTCAGAAATAGCAGTATTGAAATAAATGCTACGCAACTTCTGAAATCTGATGAAATTTACATAAATATATGTCTTAACACTTCCTTATCGAATAGTTATAAATAAAAGTTATATTTAATAGTGGTCCTTGTGAAGGAAAGGGAGAACGCAATTGTATAATTGCTATGTTCAGAGACAATATAAGATGATATCTTTCGAATAACCAAGCAATTCGGTTATCTTCGAATCAATTGAGGATATTACTTTTTCACCTGTTACGTTTTTTTGAGTGTAAAATTATTGGTTAGAGAATTAATAAAAGAAAAACTTTACTGGAAGCAGTTTATTAAGCTTTTTGTGTAATCTCACGAAGAAATAATTCTAACGGTATACTCTGTACAGACCGAAAGCAATCAAATAATGGCATATTTACCATTGCAAAATAAATATAATTAGAATTCTATTATGCAATAGTAAGTACTCCGATCCCATCCTCGTATTATAGTTTCGCCTGTATAGTTTGGCCTGTTTTGATCAATATTGAATTGGTTGCCGTAGCATTTAAGTCTCTTACATCTTTAAGTATTGTTAACTAGTTTAATCTCCATTAAGTGACGAATGAAGCTGTTTTATGTACTTAGATGACGAGAATTTGAAGCGTTTTCAGGTAGAAGTACCTGCTCAACAATAGGTTCTATTGTCTTATGTGATGAACAAATACAAAAATCGAAAGAATCTGAAATGTATAGATCAGGATCCAAAGGCATCCGATCGATACTTATGGGATATAGATTCCCGCTTTTTTCAAGGAATATTAAGTATATTTGTACAGTGTCTAAGACGGCGTGCATTTATTACGACATCGAGATAGGGGTATCGGGAGTGTGTTAATGAATGCTGACACAGAGAGAGAGAAATCATCCGAGTGTTTGCGTATACAAAATAATTCGTGTATATTGGAATATTCTGTTGTTAATTGACATTTATTGTATATGATTGCGCAAATGGGAGGGAAGGCAGTGGTGATGAAGAATTGTATACAGAAGGGGGGTGGGAGTAAAAAATGAAGCAAATACATCTCTTCTGGTATGTGTGTATTTCGCTTTGATGCAAGATCTTGCCATTTTTTAATATTATTCCCTATACTTTGCTCACTTTTCGGATACTTTTAAATTAGTTTAGTTATTTTTAAATTACAACAATGCAGCACAGCTTCAGAGAATGATTAAAATTTAAAAATAATTTATAAAATATACAATTGAATTTAATGACTTATTTATTCTAAAAATAGAACATATTTTAAAGTAGGAATAATTAAAAAAAAGTATAGAAAATGAGCACGTTTTGTGCAAGTTTATCGAATGGCGCGACTCTCCTTTGAGGTAAGTGGCCTGGATGGATATCTTATCTCCACAATAATTTACAATTGAAGGTGAGGGTCGCAAACCGACCCTAGAGATATTAAAAGTGGGTTAATCAAGGATCGTTTATGTAATAAACGTGTAAACATATTTCTCACATGACCTAAAGAAATTTGAGTTTATGGGAAGATAGTTTTGGGCACGCCGGATAAACGAATTTCTATAAAATTGTGTCATTAGTTCATTGTGACGGATGTAGCGTGAAGAACGTGAAAATTGAATTTTAAATCAATAATTAATTCGATCTTTACACGATTTATGTATCGAAATCAATCAGTTCCAATTTATAAATGTAATTTTCTAACATCATAATTATTTTTTTTTTTCTATTAGAAAATATGCCTTATCGTTTCCTAAATTATTGAGGAAAAATGTATGTTAAAGAATCATTAATATACAAACCAGATATATAAAATCTTTATGTTATCTAGATTACATATACGTTATGAATTATGATACATTATGATGGATATTTTTTAAAAACTATCGCTAATTCGGGTCAATGAATTCTTAATTAGGGAATAAAAAAGTCTATGTATATTCGCTTCTGGCAGCGAAATTAAAATTTGCAGATTCTGGCAATTTAACGCCTAAGAGATTGCTAAGATTTAAATTGAAAATATCTAGACCACCGCCGGTGCCTTTATCACCATAGACCACATCTGGACTTTGGTTTCTTCCGTGTTCGCTTGGAGAAGTTCTATAATCTTTGTTAAATTTCTTTCCTTCGCTAGGTTTAACAGGTTTTCCTCCGTAGTTTTCGGGTGAAATTCCGTAATTATTTGGTGGTTTATTTCCGTAAACAACGCCTGGATTGTTGTTATATTGTTCGTAGCCTCTGTTTCCGTATTCTTCACTACCGCCGGGTGGTTGTAATCTAATTATGATAGGAATAATATTCTTTTTGCCATCGTCTCCTTTTCCGTAGATGTTAGGAAGTGGGATTTTGGGAAAATTACCGGGAAAGCTCTCTTTTCCGTAACTGTCGCTATTACCTCCGTAATTAGGATTTACTTTGTCGTAACCTCTGTCGCTTCCTCCCCCATAATTATCGGGACTCGCACTACCAATTGTTATCGCATAATTAGGAGTTGGAATTTTATCGTGTGTCCCTTTATAAGCGCCAGAATCTTCTTTTCCGTAGCTATCATCATTTTCTTTTCCATAAGTAATAACCCTTTGACCTCCGTAATTATTAGAAGTTTCTCTTCCAAGTCCATCTCTACTTGAACTAAAACTACCGGGGACTTTAGTAAAAGGAGATGCGATCTTTTCTCTTCCATAATTACTAGAACTTACTTTATCGTAACCGCTGACACTTCCGCTATGATAACCACCACCACCACCACCACTACTGGGCTTATCGTAACTGCCAGGTTTTCCACTTCCGTACGTACTAACACCTCCGTCTTTGTATCCAGAACTTCCAGTAATGAAGCTACTACCTTGAAAAATATCTGGATTTTTCCTATAATAGGAAACCACGAAGGGTTTGTTTCCATGTTGAAAACTTCCAAATCCTCCCGAAGGTTTATTTACGTAACTTTTAGGACTTCCACCTCCGAAATACCTGAGAGGTTTCAAAGACGAAAATCCTTTAGCGGTTTCCTTTTTAAATCCTTCGGATACTCCGTCGCTATAATCACCAGGATCTCCACCGTATGCAGCACCATCGTAGTTTCTTACAGGAGGAGAACTGCCGTAAGAAATTGGCTTCTGATCATCATATCCACCGGGAGAAGTTTTAGTAAAAGTCACAACACCAGCTTTTCCGTAATTTCCAAGATTCCCTCTATTATAATCAAGCGATTCTCCTTTATTATAATTTCTCACGTTACCTCCGAAACTATTAGGGACTCCTCCGATGTACCCGCTCGGTTCGGTACCACTGTATCTACCAGCACTTCTATCGAAATTATTTACGTTACCGGATTCGGTTATATAACTTCGAGGGCCTTTCCCAATATTTTCGTAACCACCAGTATTGCCGTAATCCACGGAGTCTTTTCCAGTAGTGATTTTGAAAGTTAAAGCGGGACCGTAACCAGGATTCTTCTCGAAGGCACCAAGTTCTTTCCCAGCTTGTTCTTCTCGTCCACTTCCTCCGACGAGAGGACTTCTCCCGCCTTCTCCACCTCCTCCTCCTCCTCCTCCTCCTCCTCCGTATCCTCCAGGTCTTACACTCTCGTGAGAAAATAATTTTACGGGAACATAAACGAAATTTTCATCTCTTTGAAATGGTCCATCGACACTTCCACTACTTATTTTCCCGTAAGGATCGGAATTAACTTGATAAGATGACTGCACAAGAGCCAGCGAAACCACAAATATCCAGAACTGTAAAAAAATAATAAAGCCATAGGTTTACTCCTCGCCATTTTCTCTCTCCTCGATATAGACTAACGTTTCGAAACTTACCATGATGCCGAAAGATTTCCTAAAGATTTGTGATATATTTTTCTATTCCTTTTTATATAACTCGTTCATTTATCTACGTCATTATCATCCGATTTGTCTAACACGTTTGTAGGTCAAGCGTCCGGGGTGCATTCTTCTCAAAAGGACACGTCCATGCCCAAAGGGGAAGCCACAAATAAATAAGGAAAATTGGGGTATTGCCCTTTCTCTCGTTAATTTAAATATAAAAACGAAACGAACGGGAGAAAGTTAGCTTTAAAAAATAGACTTTTTGAATAGAATTTTTGTGTTCATCACCTCGCGGAATGTTTATATTTAGAAGTTCTTTGGGTGCCAATTAAAGTTTTACGCATCGACTGTCACATCTGATCGATGTCATCCGTTGCATCACTAAAACCGAGAGATTATTATTTACGTGCATCCGGATGGAGGAAGTTTTCACAAGCAATAAATTGAGCAAAATATAGGCCGATTCATTTTCTGCGTTCAGATTTTGATTTAATAATAATAATAAACACGATGCATCACGCTCTATTCTTACACACAATTCGGAGAGTAATGGACGAGATCTTTTACATTGCGCTAGACTATTCGTTCGATAAGCTGCAAGTTTCGTATAATTACACGATTAAAATTGAATATATTTTAGGAAAATCGTAAAGAATTCCATAATCAATGTAGAGAATTCGAGTCTTTTCGAATGTCATTGTGTATGAGTTTTTGAAGAGTTAAATGAGGATGTGGGAAAGAAATCCACAAAGGGATGATGCCCTATACCCTTAGGATATCAACAGGGAAATACATTAACGATATAAACCGATCTAAATTGTGGCAAAGAGAAAATGTTCTGTATTCAATTAACAGGGAAAGAAAAAAAAGAAAGACGGATGCGGAATTGTATTTGAGATTTTAGGGTAAAAATAAATTCCAGATTTTTATTATTCAAGAATGAATTAGAGCGACCTTCTCGAAGCGAATTAAAAGGAAAACTTCGTGTTCTTTTTTATTTTTGTTTCGATGCTATAGTTCCGGTTCTATCGCGCTGTTTTGGTGTCAGCAAAATTATTTTAATATCAACAAAGATATCTGATGACGTATTCCTCGCTAAAGAAGATGGATCTTTCGCTTATTCTGTCATCGTTATGCAAATTTAACCGTCATTCGTGTATTATTATTTTTTATTTTTAAGCGTGACAAAACTATGGAAGACAAATTTTAAGAAAATAAAGCTTAGTGTTATGGGAAAAGTAAGAAAGTTGTTTATGTGTATTCACCATCAGTAATCATCAAGATTAAAGACTTGGTAAAAGATTTATCTGAAATTCTATAAAAATCATATAAACTGAGTTTATAACAGTTATTTAATATTCTTAGCTCACACAAGTCGATGTTTGGCTCAGATAATGGCCTTTAAACTCGATCATTTCTGATGATAATTCGATGAATATGCATTTATAAGATTAAGAAATATCACGGATTATATAAGACAAACTTGTTTTCTTCATATAAATTCAATTTGAATATAACCTACTATATGAGGTGAGAGATCTTCGGTTCACGCCCGATTCTTATGAAGATTAACGAGGATATAAGTTATTTTTTTTTATCGATATATTTTAAATATTTATCACGTACAATATACTGCTAAATATTTAATAATCATACTGTCGTATAGAATACAGTTTAATATTCCGCATCAATGGACATATTATTATCTAAGACATGAAATTATAATCTTTCTAGCGCAATAAAACTATTTTACGACTGATAAACCGCATTAACCTATGATTATGTTCATTTTTAACTAATTTAAAAGTTCTTGCTGCGTATTATACACCAATTTAGAGAATAAAAATCATACATTTCGACTTTATGGGTCTCAAACGTGTCATAAAGGAGTTAATTTTGACAGAGGCATAATTTTAAGGTGGCAAATCGTGATGTGGAAGCAGTGTAGCCTAGTTAAGATTGATAGACAGGATCCAGACTATACAAAATATAAACTTTACCGCAACCGATACACATTATTTAATGCCGGAATTAGTAGAATATGTAATATTTAAGCTTATTAGCCTCGTTTGTAACGTGTCCAGAGTCGTATTTAATTCTTTTTTTAATGATGATCTATCGTTTGGATACACGAATCATTTCCTTATCGTAATATTTAACAAGGAAACGATCATACAAGTTCTGCGTCATATAAAATTACGAAAGATTTTTATCCGTTCTACTTTTTTTTTTTAACTTTAAGCTGCAAGTTTTATAACCTTTAACCTTTTTCCTTCAAAGTAATTTCATGCATTAATGGGGATTTTCTTAAATTAAACGCGTGTTTAAACAGACGTGTGTTTACGAGCAGGTGGTGCCTTATAGGAATAAAAATAAATCATAAATATTTGCATATACTTGTTAAATAAATATTTAAAACTAAGAATTTATTTAACGGGAAATGACTTGAATAAAATACTAAAATTATAATTAACACCTTGAATTTGTTTGTAAACGATTCTCTGCAGTGTTAAATTCAGATAAACTCTACTGTATTGTCGTATAAAGGTATGTTTAATATTATTAAATTCTCATTAAACTTTTGTTAATGGAGACAAGCTAGAACTAAACTAAACAGTATATCTTCTTTAATAGATAAAACCCTATTTATTCGAGAAGAAATGGTTTTAAAGTTGTAAGTAATAAGGAAGATAAAACTGTAATATAGGCTATACTTATATTTATCGAAATATATCTCCAATGAGTCTTCCGGAAAACCATAAATCATCATTTAACCCGTTTTTATGCTAAATTTATTATATATTATATATATATATAATGCAATATATATGTGTAATGTGTAATGAATTCGTCATAAAAACTGGCTAAATGATGATTTAAAGTTTCCCGAAGACTCATTGAAGATAAGATGTTTTGATAAATTGATTGAAGAAATTTAAATAACGAGCCTACTTTTACTTCTTCAAACGATTAAATATTCTTAAAAGCTTGAATTGAAGACTATTTTGTTTATTTTCTAACTAATCTTTGCAGAGAGAATTTCTAACCAATCTGTTAACATCTCGCAATACCATCACACGTTTTACCCCGTATTTAACAAAGTAATTTATCAAAAGATCAATTATCTTCACTCGAACGTTTGCTTATGAGTTCTACATCATCTTAATATATTTTAAAATTATTATACACTACAATTGTTTATTCAATACGAGTCGATCGATTTACTTCAATCTTCTCATAAATCGTCTATTCTTAAAAAAATCTTACAAAAATCCTAAAATATTGCCCGGATTTCTCATAAACACTTCTCGACTTCGTTAATCCTTATAACATTTTATCTCACGAAACAGTTTTCAGACGTCTTGTCAAGAAAGTAGGCCACGAGGTGAGGCATTTTCTTATCACGATAAGGGATCACGATTCGAACCGTACGAACAATTTTGATTTCTTGTAGATAAATCTAAGAATAGTTTCAGTTTAGCCCACTCGATCCAACCTAAAAGTAGACCTTTATCCGTAAAGAATTTTTAAAAAATTCCGAGTTAAGTATGAAGCAGCTTACCAACCGATTTGATCCGCTGTGTGTTGTCAACTGTTCGACCTCAGACAGAATCACAGACAGACGTCCTACTTCTTTCATTTTACTTTATAATAAATTTCATTTCTCTCTTCGTGTTTGGTCGTATTCTTTCGTAAATTATTAATTTGTCTGTAGTTTTAGCAGTTAAAAACAAAGTTAACCTTAACATTTCTATTTATCTGTGCATTTTAATGAATATTGTGAAATAATTTGACATCTGGTATACAGTATAATCACACAAATTAGAAGGATCTGCAGAGGTTTAAATACGTGGTTTAGAAAAAGTATTACACTTTATAAAGGCGACTAAATTTAGAATAAACGGTACAATAACAGCCTCGTATTGTTAGCTATTTGGTATAAGGGCCCGTTTGACTAAAAATTAAGCATAAATAAGCAGACATAGGCCTACAACAAATAAGACATACACTGTCACGTGTATAAGGCCTATACAATCGCCCAAAGAGATTTGTAAAGGAAAATAAGGATAGAAAGGGACATAAATTCTATATTAATCCAGATCAGAATAGGATTTCCTAGTTTCATATGCAGAATTCAAAAAATAGAAGAAAATTTCAAATATAAAAACTTAATTTTGCAATTCTCTTCGAGCACACAATTGAAGGAAATGGCAAAACTAAATGATTTGAAATGTATTTAAAAATGAAAAAAATATTTAAGTTTTTACATTTGAAATGTTCTGTAATAAAGTATTTACAATGAAATGATTTTGATTAAGAATACGGTTAATAATTAACTACATACTTATTCAAAATCATTATACAGTAAAATAGAATTATTACAGCAATAAAATAAAATAAAATAAATTTAATTTTTCTTCAATTATTAAACAAATTCTCTATTTTCCTCGTAGGTTATTGTACGTTCTGTTCTTCTTTACGAGTATACTGTATATCGAGCTAGTCGAAACTAATTCGTATACTAAACCGTGCAAAATACGCCAAGAATACGTATCCTTGAATGCTTAGACAAGTATTATTTATTTATTTATTTTTCCTCTTATCTCTAACACTTTCCTCGGGCCTTACTTATATTCTAATTATAGAAATTTACGCTTTTATATTTTATCGAGGACTTCGCCCCTGACCGCCTTTGGCGGCACCATTGATTAGCGTTACTGGTGATTCTTCTTTTTTATCTTATACTTTATATAGTGATTCTTCATATAAACGATATTAATTTTATAAATATTTATTAAGTAATTATATAATATTATAAGTATAGTAAGACAAAAGATAATAATAAACATCTTAAAAATAGGTAGGGAGTGTTTAAATGAATCGACTGCTCGGATGACACGTGTTGTAGCGATGATGAGGGTTGTTTGAGACTACGTAGCGCTTAAAATATTTGTCGTTTTTTGAGGTTTTGGCTTTCTCGATCAACAAAACCAATTTCCCCTTTCTATTTTAACATTCATTTTCCCGTAAGAGACGTATTAAGAACACTCAAACACTTCACGTCATTGAATACATTAGTCAGTCAGTGAGACCAATGCATATTAGACAATGCAATAATTTTTCCTTAATTTATGATTTATAATTTTAGAAAAGAAAGTGTAAACTTTTCCTCGCAACCTTTTCGTAAATTTATATTCACATTTATTAGGATTCTTATACACAAATTTAACGTGAGAATTTATATTGAACCCTTAATACCATACAAAGAATTTTCCGTTTTCATCTCAAATGTTTGTCGAATTTCACGGAAAATTCATTAATGAATGAGTGAATATACTAATACAATCCTTTCATTATTGCTGCGAGAAGGCATTTTTTATCTACGAGATCCATTGGTCTCACTACGAGTGATCTACTATTTTAGGTCTTTTTAATAACCGATTGACAAATAGTTATTTATTATGATTAAACTGCATAATTTGGTTAACGCCCTGTTGCTTGTTAGCTTAAGGAAACCGAATGTACTTTTTTTGAATCACTGAATTGAAAGTTGATAAATTTCCAATTCGCTTACCCAGTTTCAGGTGCTTTAACCATCGTTTTTCTAAGTAGAACTCTGATTATCCGTGTGATAGGAAAAATTAATTCTTTTTTTTTGTATACAATAATAAAACATCTAACGTGCGAGGAGAAGTTGAAGAAACTCCACACACTGCACGAATTGATAGAATATAAAAAAGATTTATAATAAAAACATTAAATGACTTGAAAAACTGGGCTCCATTATTTTTAATTAAAGCAAAACACAGTAGTACCCTTATCAATATTCCTATTTTAATAATTTTTATAGTGTACTAATATCCTTCTAAGTGCTATAATTAAACACTAAGTGATGCAGTAAATTTACTACTAATAATTTCAGCTTATTTTAACTTTGTTTTTTTTTTAATTCCTTAAATTTATCTTTATAAATATTACTAACTAAACACTAAATTAGATGATAAATTCAACATTTATTCACATTTAAAATATATTTAATAATCTATATTTAAAGCTTTATGAGAAGAACAAAAGGTCCCTTTCTCAAGAATCTTCAAAAATAGATGAGAAGAGGAAGATATAATCTTCCTTTTCTCATCTATTTTTACATGTTATTTTTTATTGTCGTGATTCTGTGTTTTCTTTACTTACCTCTTTATTAAGTCAAATAAAAATAAAATAATAAAATGATAAGGAAGGAATCAAAATCTGAATAAAATAGAAAAACTAGTTTCATTAAAACAAACTAAAAATAGCCTACTTTATTCTTTCTTTTTTAATGATTGTTTCAGACTTTAAATAACTAAAAATTTTAAAATTTTATAAAATGAACATTTGTTTAATAAATATATTTTTTAAAAAGTAGTATATTTACATAGGGTGGCACAAAAGTCAAGTAATCAATTTGTCTGAGAGTCAACAATTGAAGAAGAATATAATCTTAAACATTAAGAAGTATAAAAATCTGTAACTTCCTTATAATATTTATTTAAACACGTTTGTTAAACCGTAGCCGTAAGCTACTTATTTTTTTATAGATTATCTTCACAGATATACACAAAATAGAGATTGAACACTCCTCTGAATCTTCTTTAATTTGCATTTTTTATCATGTCAAATCTATAAAAAATATATGTCTAACGCGATAACCTTTTTAAAATGTATTAATAGCCTATATTATAATATAAAATATTACAATACAGTGTTTATTAGGCTAATATAATATAAACTACAATAATTATTTTTTGTTTTTTTCCTTCTGTACAGAAATTTCTATCTTCGCACTAAAGGCCAGCAGCGTATTACCCTGTAGGCTCTACACAGGTTCAGTAAAGCCATTTAGCAATAATAGTAGCCATTATTTAATAATAATGAACTGTATGAAAACTAAATTTTAGTATCCTTATATACAGCCTTCTATGTAAAAACCCGATACAAAAAGTGTTAAATTTTATAACTATAATCAGTGCATTACAGGATAGTTTATAATTGTTTATACAGTGTTATCATTGTACACCTACATTACAAAGGATAAAATATAGGTTTATAGTTGCTTATCTTGTAATTATATAAATAAATTTATATATATATAACTTCTTATAGTCAAATATAAATTTAAATATATTACAAGGATTATCTGATAAATGTAAGCAATAACATCGTTGTTAGTATATAAGTAACAATATTGCTCCTGTGCCAATAGTATTTGGCGCATAATAATAATATCGTTGCTCTTATGTCGAACAAAGAAAATTTAATTACAGTTAATAATCCTAAATTAGAAAGAGGTTAATGGATCAAAAATCACAAAGAAAAATTATCTGATTTACATTGATTTAGTTCACATTCTGAGTGTCATTACTGCATTGAGTTGTCATCTTAACGAGAAAAGAATATGGATGGACGACCACTCGCCAGACATTCTTTTCTTGTCAAAATACGATCGATATCATTATCGTTGATAACGGAGACCAAAATAGATTTCATCTTACATCCATCACAGATTAATGATTTTAATTATTGCAAAAAAAAGAAACATTTTTTTTATTATTTATTACGTTAGGACATCCAATTTTTAATTAAGAATTTCTGACAACAATCCCCGGAAGGATGTCAGATTATTAAAAAGAAACAAGGTATATTAATTAAATAAAAGAAATTAGGAGCTCACTTCTGATGCAATGGTTCTCGACTGTTTTAAGCTAGTAGCACCTTCATAATTTTTAGTCGCGCATCGACCAGCCATGAAAGATGCTCTCGCAGGTACAGTATAAACAAATGTCGTGCTAAAGATCTGTAGTTTTTCATATTAATAATATACAAATAATATTAAAATGTAGACAATAAATAAACGTTTTAGAATGATTTTTGAAATTTTGCGTTACTCCCTACGAGAAGTTCGTGACATTCCAGTATGCAGCGGCACACCGGTTGAAAACCACTGAATTCTAATGTAATTTTATCTGCAGTTTAATAAACACTCGGTGCAGCTGTGACAGATAATAAACTTATTAATTAATAACAATTACCGTTAAACTGAAGATAGAGTCGGCCAGAAGACAGACAGATATTACGATATTATCTAATGCCGTGGGGCTAATCTAATTCGAATCCGATTCAAACCTTGATAGTATAGTTTAACGTGTCACCTTACTGAGGTCGAACACACTCCAATAAAATAACACGTGTATAATATATATAAGTACACGTGAAAACATTCCCGGAAGGTCTACATTCAGATTCAGACTCACTAGAGGAGACTTTACAAGTGATTCCGTATTCTTAGTATTTAAGGTTAACAGATAAATATTCCAGTTAAACATTTTAATATTAAATCATACTTCTGAATATCAAAATCTACGTTTAGTTCAACCTAATTTTGCTTCTTTAAGAAAAATAAGTTACGAATGTATGGCACATTGTTACCAGATCATGCGATCCTCCGAACATTCTTAATCATGGATCAAGTGTTCCCGAATGTTTTCATTTGTGAATTACATTCACTTCGGAGCTTTTCGGAGGAATTAATCAAATTTGTAATTAGAAATCACCTGAAGTAATTTAAGATTATAAAGATAAAGATTATTTAACACTAAACATGCATAAAATATAATAAGAATAGTTTTAAAAAATAAAATTTCACGTAAGATAAACTTTACAAATTAGATAATATCTAGCCTTAAATTATTGTTCACAAAAAATGTTTTGCATGACATTATTATAAACTAATATTGATTATATCTTATGGGTTTTTATTGAATTTTTCCCCCTGTTTTTGTAAGAGCAAGAAATTGGTTTAATTATTTCAGTTGGGATTTTCACTAAAGTTCATCGATCGTTAATTTTCAAATTTCTAAACTAAAGTTCGATGACTTTATATTATTTTAAACAAATAAAAACATGGCTTATGTAAGATTCAAACACAAAATTACCATTGTTATTAAACATTGGCAATGCCTTAAATGTGTTAAACAAAAATTGTTTTTCTCTCTTCTATGATTCGCTTTAATAATAATAATAATTTAAAAGCAAATCCAAATAGAAGGGAAAAGCGACGTTTCTTTGATTTAATTCTCAGACATAAAGTACCTAAAATTTTAATATCTAACGTAAAAAGATACGTGGTTCTAGTCCTTTATTTTATATGTTGAGTATAACTTGTCTACTCGGACTTTCTTTTTTTTTTTAAATCACTAATTTAGCAACATTTGATAGAAAGATTGTATTATTTGGAGAATTTTATTGATAATTTTCTCTATTTCTTCATTATTAAAAAATGAATGTTTTCCATTGCTTTCTTTATCGAGGCAAAGCCTACAACATAAATTACTTATTACGTCTCATTAAGCCAGACAATAACGGTTAAAGACAAATTGGTTGATTCAAAAATGAAAGTAATTATAAAATATAATAGAAAGATATTTTCCCATTTAAGTTCTTTTCTCTCGAGAAATAATACGTATTGAAAACGTTTTGACGTCATAAACGCCAAGTCTATTTGAACAATAGAACAATAATCGCTATTCCGCACTTTACTTTTTTCATTTAAAATAAGAAAAAATCTTCCAAATGCTTCATTAATTAATTTATATCTCAAAATATACAATACAAAGTATTTTTAACAACAAATTAACCAGCCATAAATTTCAATTTTGAAGTATCATATGACATTTCAACTTCAGATTTATGTCTCAATTGAAAAGATATAACGTTGCAACGTTGCAATTGAAACGTTCTCCGTTATAAATGAGCGCCACCTGCTGGCATGAATTGTAACTAAAATCTGCATAAAATGTTCTTATTATTCATGAGTTTGTGGCTTTTGAAAAATATATCTCGGCTAACTGATTTTTGAAACATCGCGTGTTTTCATTGAGCGAAACGCTAATTATTTAGTAAAGGGGTCTCAAACTCAAACCCAGAAAAGGGCCTGTCGCGTCTGATATATATCAGACGCGAACCGTATTCATTATTAATCGGCAAATCAAAACATAATTTTAAAAAAAGGCTCTAATAAAGGTCCTTTTGTTGGGGATCAGTTACCCAAAAAACTCCTGGTGGGAGGCACCCTCGTGCAGATTGCCCGAGTTGCAATGCCTCACCCCATCGATCCAATTCACTCTGAGGAAAGAGAACACGTATATATTTAAATTAAATGATGATAAAATTTTAACGCCTGTGTTCAATGTACAATTGTTTTAATCCAGTTTTATGGTAAGTTATAGAATAAATCTATAGAAAATTTATAAAAAGTCAGTTGACAAGACTACAAAATGAATATTTAATTAAAGATGCGGAAAAAACACCCGCTGTTTCGCAATACGACAGTTTATGTAAGTAGTCTCTTAATAAGATTTTCCTCAACTGTCAACCTTCGAAAAACTTAAAAATTTTACGACTTATATAATGAGTTTTTCAAGAACACTTTAACTTAATAGTCAATATAATCGGAAAAAGAAATAAATTCAAATTAACTCATATTCTTAGAAAAAGTCGTGTTGGAAGCTATGGAAAAATGATGAAATTACTGAATTTTTCAGATAATTGTCTAATTTGGAGATTATTATACAACAATTTGAACTCTAAGTAAAGATCACTGCTAGTAAAGTGATTATTTCCAAGAATTTATGCATTATCATGACATAAAATAGCGAAGAGTAATTAAAAACACCTTATATCCGTATCTGAATCTGACCATTTACGGAGAAACCACTATATTTATAGAAACAGCAAGGAACTCAATTTGCCAAAAAAATAATAATAAAAAACAGTGGGAATATCTATCATATCAATTACATGTATGCCCTTAGAATTATAAACAGATCTACCGTGTCTATTTTTCCTTAAAGTTCATTTGTACGAAACATTATCTGTAATTTAAACCGGTTTAATATGTAGAAATGCATTTAAGTTGCACAATTCGAAATATCTTAAGATAAACTATAGACTATACAATTCGACATTTAATCTTGTCGACTAACAGAATGATAATGGTAGCAAAGTGGATAATCATGTATTAAAGTGCGTTGCGGTTTTTAAATGATTTACTTTTGGTGGAAGAATTGATAAATCTCACCTTCATTCAATCACGAAAGTGGGAAATTTTTCGAATTCATTCAAACATTTCATAAAACTTGGTGAAAAACGGATCATTAAACAACAATGAAGTTTATTTGACAATCACTTATACACAGGGTAAGCGAGGAAGGGGGAACCCTTCCTCTCGTTTACTCTGTCTATAATTTGTACAATAAAATGTTACTAAGCCTAGAAAATGGATTTATGTAATTTCGTGTGTATAGGAGGAAACAAGTAGTAAACCATAAGCCATATCATAAAGTGTAGTAGGGCCATGAGGACAGCCTCGGGACCAGCGACCGCTAAGACCCCGCGTACGAAAAATTTATTATTTTGGCGCTGATCCAAACAAATCGGAATGCTAAATGCGGAAAATGGTGGCAACGACTAAGATTCCGACAAACACTTCCTTTTATTTTAAAGGATTTTACACACACACTTCAATTTAGCTCCACCTTTGCGTGCCTAAAGTTGACACTAAGGCTAGACTGATACCTCGAGCAATACGAATTATACATAATAATGAAATCTATATACGCGTCCGATGATTTGCAATGCAAACTCGTACATTCAGTAATCCAGATATTGTAAAATTCTCCAATATTTACGGGAAAGATCCGATCACACATATGCATTAGCATTATGTCGGTGGATACGAAAAAACCCCTTTAAAATACATTAAATATTTTTATACTCGGCATTTGCTTCTTCATAAACATGGAACTTCAGCATTTGTTTCTTCATACGTAAGTTCCACCTCAGCTTTAAAATGTAAAGCAATGCCAGATGGAATTCGGCGAATAAAACCTATCCCTATTTCTTTATCCTTGACCTTTGCAACCTGGCCTCTATACAGTATTTAACGGTTCACATAACTTGAGATCCACGTATTTACAATTCTGCGCTCGTCACTAACAGCCAGTTTTCCACATTAATAACTTTTATTTTCCATTCTTGCACGCGAAAATGTCATCAGAGAATGCATTTAGCATTTTAAATGTGTAGGAATTATACTTGAAATGCAAATTTTTGACTCAAAAATGCAGCATCTTTTCACTGATTACGTATCGACACCTTAATATAAACAAAAGTAACGGAATACACTTATATCAAAATTGTGTACTATCCTCGCAAAATTGCTTAAGTTTCGGGAAACGGTATTTTTGCAAACCTACTACTATTTTCTGAATTTTCTTTAATACGTTTTCAAGTAAAACGGCTATAAGATCACTAGGAGCAATCTATCATAAATTTTTTATGGTCTATAATGGCAACAATAATTGATCGCGTTAATCGAGGGATACCAGTGTATATATACAGTATATTTTACATAATGTATGTACAATGTCTTCTTTTATAGTTCGTGCCACCCTTTTTTTGTAGTCTGTGGGTGCCTCTGTTCCAGTGTTCTATTCTTCCAACAGTTAAATGTATTATTTATGTCGATTGTAATGTTACGAAGTTCAATCACAATGAATGTATATGACTTGGAATAATGGAAGTCCCCTTCTCAAGATTTTATGTTACATAATATTTAAAAAATTTTAATTTAAAGCTAATAATCTTGTATGAGTTGAACTCAAATTTCTAATTTTTCAATAATTTACACTAAATCTCTCGAAATTGAATGCTCAAATTAAAAAATTACTTATTAATTAGATATTGTAATATGTTCTCATCAGCACGATTTGGAGATCAGAATATTACAAAATCCACACATTGGTGCATTTGGGAACAAATTTTTAATATGTGAACTTTCATTTTTCTAAGATTTTATATTTGCTTTGTGTTCTTATTGCAACAAGCATCCAGTTTATAAATAGAAGACTGATCAAACTTATATGGTGGTTTTCATACTATTAATCATTTTTGAAAATAAAAACATCAGTGCTTATAAAATCTACTATTACCACCAAATAATAAAAATATCAATTTAGTTCTTGTAATTTAACAAACTGTCGTAAAGTGTGAATCTACTATTCATGATAAATTGGTTTCTTAGTGTGAGAATCACTACACTGAACATACAGTGGAACATACTCTAGCTAGGAAACCCAATATTAACTCAGTAACTTGCCTACAAATGCTTGGATGGTGAGAGGCCCATTTTCAACATCTGCTTTAGGAAGATCTTGTTCTGCAAGTAGGCATGTAAATTTTCTTAGAAAAAAGCCACAGAACAATAAAGTTATTGAGGAACGGTTGAGTTTCCTAGCAAGAAAATAGATCATCCTGTATAATAATTACTGTCCAAAACGAATTCAATTTTTTATCTCAAAATAAAAATATGCAAATGTTTAAACACTTTCGCATTTTACTCAACAATTTCTTAAAATAATCAAATTTTGTTTCCAGACATGTTATCAATATTTTATTGATTTTTAATTACAGTTTGGATTTATGCTTCACTAACGTCTACATTTTCTGTCTGAAGACCTAAAATTAAAAAAAAAAAAATTAGCATTAGAATGATTATAAAAATACTTTACTTTTCTTTGAATTATTTATAAACTTAAAATTGAAAAGTTACTATGCAGCATAATGATAAAATGTGTCTGAATGACCAACTTTTGGACAATACTGTATATATAATTTGAGATTATTTTTAAGACTTAAAAACTTACAGAACAACAGAATTATTATTAATATTTGTAATTTAAACCTTTCATTGAAAGTGATTGTATGATGAATACAACATGCAACTGTTCCAAATCAATTTAATCTGTTTTTAAAGCAATTATATTCAGTTTTGTGCCACCCCACAAATATTTATCAATATGCCACTCAGCATTCAATTAAAAAAATACTATAATTTAAATTAATTTAAAGCCTTATAATCCAAGTAGAAAAGAGCTATTTTTGGATTTAAATTAAGTTGTTGAAGATGGAAAAATGCTTTAGGAATTCATACATTTTGCAACATTTACTGTAACTACTGTAGAGCACTATGAATAGTCATGGAGTTAGAGTCAGAAGTAAATTTGTTGCTAGAGGCATCCAAATCAGTAAAAATGGATTTTAACTTTCCCATCTTGCATTATAAGAGCCTCAATGTAATTTCTTATTCTATTATGATTCTTCTACTTTATGATCTTTCTTTGCTTATCACTAATTACTGTTAATTTTCTTTTCATAAATTTATATTCAAATACATTTTGTGATAGCTAAATTCTAAAATTTTATTGTCAAAAGACCCATACAAATGGTTAAGATAAAAAGTTAAATCTAGTGATTTTGAATACTTTACTGCAACCACGGATGGAAAACATTGAGAGTATCAACAGTATGGTTGATGAGGAGGAGGTTAATGGTGATAATGAGAAAACTCTAAACAAAATAAATACTTTCAGTTTTGACAAGAATACCTGATGATTCACTTGGTTGTAATAAAATGCCATTCTAGATTAATATAAAAGTATACTTTACATATTATTTAGACACAGGAGTCAGCCTTCTAAAATTCTATGAGTTGGAGTTGGAACTTGGTACAGAACTCAGAATCTTGAGATAAACAATCCAAACTGATTAGCAATTGTTAGGTGAAGATAGGTTCAAAGATAGATCATTAACTAGTTTTCCAAAGGTCAAAATTTATAATTATTGGCATTTTTATATCTTCGACAACTTATATAATTTAATATCCTTGAAATAATTATAATCAAGATTTATTGTACAATGGAATACTGTATTTTGACACCCGCTAAGAATTTCATAGTCATTATGCCATCACAGTTTTACATTACAAATCCAAAATCACTGTCTTGTCATTATCTAATAATTAAACTAACTACATTGGTGCTGTTTCGTTAAAGACAATAAAAAAATTCTCTAATAAACATTTTCAGTTTGTCATTTTGAATATTTCTTTGATAACAGTACTAAAAAAATCATGAAACACCTTTCATACTTTCCCAGCAATAACTTTAATCACAAATATTTTCAGCCCAATTTACAGTTCTGTTAAAGTACAAAAGAGGTGTTGTGTGATTTTGTTCAAGAAATTCCAGCTTTTAAGAGGGATTATAACAGTACTTTCCATATATTTTATACATCTGTACATATAAAATAAATTTTTTATGCCACCTGTCTGGATATATTCCCAAATTCAATTAAACTCTGTAATAATTGGCAGCAAATGACATCTGTATCCAATGCAAACCTTTTGTATAGTATATTACTAAGCATATAATTATTATATATTACTAAGCAAAACATATTAACATAAAATTTCTAATAGTATTCTATCAGAAATTTTATACAGTCAAATAAATCTTATTTTATCATAGAATAAGATTCCCCAGAATAAATGTTATTCATTCTATTTATTTATTTTCATAATTTATCTTTAGATAAAATGTGAAAATACAAATATCAAAATATTAAGAGGAATTTCTCTCTTTTTCAGAGTAATAAAAAAAAAAAAAAAAAAGAGAGAAAGAGGAAAAACTAACAATACCTATTCATATTATCATCATCTAATATGATATTTTTGTCTAATATGATGTGGTATCAACATTGCATTAATTAAACAACATGAATATTGTATTATAGAATATATATTGCATTAGAATTCTATGCATAACAGTTTATGCATAGAAATTTGTTATAAATCACTCTTGTTAAACAGTAAGTTCAGAAAATAAAGATTTACTTGTAATGTTTTCAGATACATTTAGTCCACCATCAGCTCTTCATGAAGAACTCAGAACAAATGAGAATACAAAATGTATACAGCTGAGCTTAGAATAATTTACATTTAGAATTTTCATAACTAAAATTTAAATACAAAATTTTTTGACAATTCTTAAAACACTCAAAAAATTTCTGCAAATCTAAAATTTTTGAATTTTACAATTTCTATACTCTAGAATTTCATATTTAAATTGTTCTAAACTCAATTGTCAACATATTTTGTATTCTCATTTGTTCTGAGTTTTACACGAAGAGCTGATGATGGAGAAAATAGGTCCAAAAACATCTCTTTTCAAAACAAATCTTTTTATTTCCTCAACTTAGCAGTTAATTTTTAATATTTGTTAAAATTACTGATAAGATAATCATCTTAAAAAATTTAAACCATTCATAAAACCTGATTATAAGATAATATTAAATTCAGTTTTTGAAGAAAAATTAAAAGTATAAAACAAATAATATTTATTCAATGTAAACAATGTCACCTATTTTAAACAGGTAGGCCAATAACATAACTATAAATGAAAACTCAATTATGATCAATGCATGTAACATTTCAATATAAATAAAAAGTTAAATTTGTAGGCAAAAAGAAATTAATACACAATTTTAAGTACTGACAACATGATTAACATTAATATGTTGTTATAATATGCTTCATTTTAAAATTAGAAATTAAAAAACATAATTACTGCATTTTGTTTAATTATTTGTGATTTCTTTTAACACTTATTTGTGTAAAATAATTGTCATCTATCTATAACTAATTAATAATCCATTTGTGAAATAATATTACTTTGTTTCAAATAATAGTTTCACCCTTAATAGTTTTATATTCATTATGATATATCCTATTAAATTATTAAAAAAAAAAAAAAAAAAAAGCAGTGCACAAGCTTCACTTCTTGCATAAAATGAACATATCTATCACAAACTATTTTTTATTTTAAAACTGATGAAGCCAGAAAAACTAAATAGCATCTCACACACTATATGCATACATACTGTACATGTACTAGATGTAGGCATTGATGATTGTATATCAACATAAGAGCAAATCATTATTACCTTTAAAACTTGCTACAGGAACATGAGTAACAAGGGTGTATAACTTATGAGGAGAGTCTTCATCTTCATTCCTTTTTCTTGATAGGCGTACTCTTACTCGGTATGGAACATTCCTAAAATAAAATTTACATAAAATTTCTTTGTATTTTATCATTTTAGATATTAGTAATAGAGATATAAATAAGCATGTAAATTATAGCATAAGAAAATTATCATTCACTATAATTCAACAAAGTATTTCATTACAAATCAGTTTCAAATAATAAACTAATTATATTGAACTTGAAAAACATAAGAGACTTTCACACAGTCAATAACTTTATTTATACAATCTACAGAAAAACAGTTCTTAATGGCATTAACCAAATATTTTGTATGATGAATACAATACAGTTACTGGTATTAACTCTGGACACTTTTTGTAACTGGCATTAATTCAAGACATTTTTATTTGTATCATCAGAAAAAAGCTTTTTTGATATTTAAACTGTCATTTTAATCTTATATTTATGCATTTTAATTCAATATATAACAAGTTAGAAAGAGTAATAATTATTTTACACAGTAACTTGTCAGTTTTCTCCTTCAACAATTTGAACAAGCTTAAATTATCCTCCAGTAATTCATAGTTTTCTTTAAAAACTACAAAATCACCATTATTTTTTTAATGATTAGCATTTTTATGTATATTGTTTAATTTGGCATTTATTAAATTATGTATTTTTCTCAACAAATAAAATGGTCTCTATTCATTAAAGAATTTATATGTAATGAAGGATCAAAGAAGTGTCATTAGTTTTTTCACAATCTATTAATCTGGTAAACTAAAACTCGTTAAATATTTACTTATGTATGAAATATTTATGGTATATAATACTAAACTATACAATGAGAAAAGTGAAAGATAAGTATGATAGAGGCATGAGAATTAACTTCCCAAACCAATACTTTGCAATGAATGGTGGCCAAAATCAAATTCTAAACACAGAAGGGAAATTATTAACAGAAGATTTTCAAGTATTCTGGCTCCACTGAGCAAGATGCTAGAAGTACCATTGAAATAAAAAAAAAGAGCAAACAAGAAAAGCAATAGAATTCTGCATCCTATTACATGGAACAATGCAATATCAAAAACCAAATAAGAAATTATTTCATTCTATTTCTGAAGGCATTCTCTTATAAAGGTAATGTATTTATCATAATGAAAAATTTATGAAAATCAAAGTGTATATCACTTTGTTTGGTATCACATCATAGTTGACTTTTGGAGATTATGCCAAAAGAGGAAACTGAATAGAATTATTTAAAAAGTCCTATTAATAGATTATAGTCACAAATGACTGATATTAATAAAATAATGTAAATTATTTGTTTAACATTGATAAAGTGTTTTTTCTTTTTGGTTTTGAGATTTCACAGAAATTTTAAAAATTAAGTTTATTTGAATTCAATCCATTTATAAAGTACAAATATATGTTCAAATTTTATGGTATTAAAGCAATATAATTTTGTATATGTTGATTTGCATTTGTTGATTTAAATGCCATTAAGTGTTAAGTTTTACTAGCTTTGTTAAAAATGTAAGGTGATTTATAGAATACTGACATTACATTAAAACTTACCTTACACCTTTTGACCAAACAAATTTATTCAATCTTGTGTCAATTCGAACGTCAGGTGTGCCCATTTGTTTCTCAGCAAATTTTCTGATCTCTTTAATTGCTCTAGGCGCTCTTTTCTTGAAGCCACTAAAATTTAGGAACTAGATTAAAATTCAGGCATAAAACAAAGCATTATATTTAAAAAATCATATTCAGATTATTAAGACTTGCAAGATATTGTTAAAAGTTATCTCTGTATTATTACAAAGTTGTAAATCATTATAATCACTACATCATAAAATAATTTTTAACATTTTACATAACTCACATGCAATATTTTTTAAAACTCTTATCTTTGGTTTTTTTTAAATTCTAATGGTGAGGGTAATATATAGTCATTATTTGAAAAATCAGTGTACAAGATGCATTATTTTGTAGTATCTCAGCTATGTTGATAAAAATACTTAGTTATCCACTCATTTCTATCATATTCACACTGATTAGTTATTTTCAATTATCATGTTACTCTTTATTGTTAAAACAAGTTCGTTGCTTTTATTCTTAAATATTCTATTGTATAGCCTTGCCACTGAAGCAAGCTATTCTTGCTCAACTGATAAAGCCCAGAAATGTTTACTGATGTGACGACAGATCAAAATTGATAAATGACTTGATTTTAAATTGACTGCTCTTCTTCCTCAATGAGGTTAAGATTGTTGTAAGCATGTGATAAAAATGCCTCATGTTGTTTCTGCAACAATGCATTGTAGTATGTCAATAATGCTGAAATGTGTGGTGATCAATATTTTAGTAGTCAAAACACAAATTTTGTATCATGGCATTTTTTAAAATGATAGAATGCACAGTGGCTCTTTCTAAACAGCCATGATATAAAAATTTCTTATTGCGACTGCTTCTGTAAAGTCACATTCTAGTTTTTTCCTGTTCATTTTCAATCTTTGAGCCCAACATTTATATAATTTTAAAATAACTATCATAGGCCAGTTGAAAACATTAAATTGAATAGTAAAACACATGACAGCAGGTCAGTGATCGTTTGACCAATTCTAACTAAGTTTAAAATCTGGCAGTGTGACAATCTAAAAATTCACAAAAATAAACTGGATAATGCTTCAGCATTTCATCATGTGACTTTCTGCCTATTTGCAAAACTTATTCGATAGTTTGTTAATAATGTTCAGATTCTGATTTATTTAACTACTGAGAAGTTGATTTCACACTTCAAAGAATTTTTCTTTATTACTCAAAAAACAATTTCAATCTATAGGGAAGTGATTCTCAACCTTTTTTCGTCACAGTACACTTTTAATAATTTAAAAATTTGGCAGCACACACGATTACGTCTGTAAGTACTACAGGACAACCAGTGACGTCATAACAGTGATTTTTAAATGCAGTTGGTTATTTAGGTCATGTTTTTCTAAACGCCTTGGTAACTACTGGCAGTTACCGGTAATACTGGTTATAATTTCCAAATGTGCCCTAGGTAGGTAGAACTAATTGAACTACTTGTCTGACGTTGCTTATGTATGGGTATTTGCAGTGGCGGCACACTTTAAAATTTCGTGGCAGACTAAAGTGCCGCAGCACAGTGGTTGAGAATCACTGCTATAGGGGCTAGTCATGATGAGAGATTTTCTCACTTATAGAGAAACTACATTCTATGACAGGTATATACTGTGAATATGAATTCTAAAAGAACAGTTTACAATCCTTATTTCACCTTTGTTGGATTGCTTTATTGATTGGCATCATTTTTTGAGGAATTCTTTCTGCCATTTTTTAAATCACAAAACAATTTTGGTTTCTCTATCAGCAAATTTCAATAATCAGTAAACAATACCCCAAGAAAGCTTTCTGTTAAGTCATTGAACGTGTATTAATGCAAATGAAAATGGAAAAAGCAAGGCTTCTACAATTTTCAAAAAAGTTTCAAAAAACAATACAGAAAGAAACGACAGACTGTGAATACTCCCAATCAAATAATACAAGCAAAATAAATTATGGATTGTAAAACATTCTGTCAGAATCCATGTTTATGGTTCATAGCTTTCATAAAATGCAGCTCTTCTAAAAGAAAAAAAGCTACCCATTGTTAATACCCCTTTTTAATGGCTCAAATCTGTTTAAAGGAATTTGAGCCATTAAAAATTATTAACATATTTACAAGTTTATAACATTTTCATTAACAGAACATTATGCTTTATTCTACTACATCTATTATAATTCAAAATAAATCATTGAATTTAATTAAAAACATCATGATTTTCAATTAGTTTTTTAAACTTACATGCCATGAAGTCTTTTATGAACATGAATTGTATATTCTCTTGTAACAACTTCACTTAAAGCTGACTTTCCCTTCTTCTCTCCTTTTGGCTTTGCCATCTAAAATAAATTTAGTTTAATAATTAATATATATATATACTTGAAGAAATATTTCTAATGCAAAAATTCAAAATATCCATTGTTATTAAATTATTGTCTATGTTTCTTTATAAAACAACAAATGAAGGTGACGAAATGAAAATTAAACCAAAACATTTCTGAAAAAATAGTTATGTAGCAAAAGTCAAGATTTCTAAAAAATATTTTGAATTATGGCAGAATCATGAGTTTTTGTTCAATTAAAGCTATTCTTTCATTAACGTTTTATTATTATTAAGGGCTAGATTTGTATGCATGTGTTTTTTCTTTGAATGATATGATGAAACCTTGATGTAAACATTTGTGTCTACGTAGATCAAATTAAGGTTGCCCAATGTATAATTTATGTGCATTTACAACTTTTACTGTATACTTTATAAATGTTTGGACTAAATAAATTATGCAAATAAATCTTAATTCTAAGTTCTATTAGGTTTGGCCAATAGGTCTGTTTTCTTTTTAGGTGGAAATAAAAGACAATTTTTTCATAGAAAATAAAAATTTTATTCACTAACACAATGACTAACTTTTGCCATCTGTCAGAGAGCTTCATAATACCATGTTCAAAAAACTTCCTTTTTTTCAGTGAAAAACTGTTCCAAATGCTATTTTACATTGTCATTGGAAATAACATGCTGTTCGTTTGAAGAATTTTGCAGAAAGCAAAACAAGTGGCAATCGGAAGAGGCAAAATCAGATGAATATGGAGAATGAGGTATCAAGCTCCAACAATTTTTGCTGGGTTTGCAATGACATGTGATTGTGCCAAACGATTTTCACAACTTGTACTGCGTGCCGACATGATTCTACGAATTTTGTTTTGATATTTTATTTCAAAATATTTGTTCTACTCATATGTTCTTAGAAATTATAACTCTCAGAATTCTAGTTCATTGAATAGGGCAGGTTTGCAGTTCATGCAATTTATTACAACAGCTTTGTGTATTTATTTGTACATCAAAGATATTTTATACATTTTAGTTTATTTTTATAATATTTTGTTTTCCAGTGATAATGGAAACCGGTCATTTAAGTGTTAACCAGAAACAGCTCGTTTAATTGCTTCAATTTTCTCATCAGTGTTCTTAAACATAGAATAATGTTTGCTTTGATAATGTCTTTGTACACTTGAAGTACGACACACGACACTTTCATAACAAAAAGCACAAACAGCACAACCCCTTTGTTGTAGAAATCCATATTCTTCAGTCCAAATGTCTTGAAAAGATCGAACATTAACTTTTTGTCTTTTATGAGCCATTCTATTACTTATTAATAACAAGCATGTGGGAATAGGCAAACTGTCCAGATCCAGACATGCAGAATACACTGACTGTCGCATGTCTGGCCTCGGTAGACATAGATAAGAATGCAAAACATAAACGTATGTGCATTACATATGCAAAATGTAGCTGACGCGAAACCTTGCATAGTGATTTCATTATCATTTTATAATAATAATTTTTAACATGTTTTATTTATTTTAACGTTTAAATTCATTCAGTGTGCCACTGAAAATGGTCTTGCGTGCCATACGTTGCCAACCCCCGATGTAGACAATCCATTTTTTGTCCCTGACACCATTTACTTCAGAAATAGGTCACATTCCTCACATTTTTGAGTAAATTGCAGATGAAATGTGAGTGATGTGATTCGCTTCACTAAGTTTACGTGGAACCCAAATATTAAACTTGCTGACGTATCTAAGTTGATGCAGATGATTTTCCACACTTGATTTCAATACTTGAAGAATATCTGCAATCCCCATGTTGTATGATGTGAATTACTGTTGACTAATTCTTTTATTTGATTGCTGTCAATCTCAACTGGTGGACCTGATCATTGTGCATCTTGAATAGAAAAATCTCCAGAACAAAATCTTGCAAACCATTTCTGGCACACATGTTCTTTCACAGCATCTTTACTGTACATATTCACACATTTTTTAAAGGTTTGCACTGCATGTTAGCCTTTTTAAAACTAAAGCATACTGTGTTGATAATGTACATTTTGTTCATTCATCTTTTGATTACTGACAAACATACAAAATGAAACTAATTATCAAGCTTTATTTTTGACAAGTGTCAGTCAAATGTCACTTGTAAAACAATCATATGTTTTCAAGGTTAATACTAATAACCGCTGTCAGAGCATCTAACTCTATCAGCAAAATCCACACAGACTTATCGGCCAACCCAATATTTTTTCCAAATGATCTATAGACCATTTACACTGTGAATTAATTTTATTTTTGCACATGTATATTGTATGTGAAAAATATCACTCTGCCACCCAATTCAATTACATATGAGCATGCAAAATTCAACTATTTTAAATTTGGACTGTAACTATCCATATTCTTTTAAAGGCCCACAAATAAACATGTTTTTGTGTTGTCATAAAAACATCTTTTAAATTCTCAAAATCCTTTGAATTAATTGGATTAAAATAATTGTAAATGTTATATTTATTAAATTTAAATCTTTCAAAAAACTATGTTAATATGATGTTTAATTAAATATAAGTGAGAGAATTTCTTGTGTGTATCTGATCAAATTTCTACATTTGAAGAATGTGCAGAAAATATTCCATTACATCAAGTTTTGTTTAACCAACAGTATGAACAAAACAGCAAAAACTAATGCTAAATTGCTAATAAGGGGTACGTTTGTTAAGTCAAACGAGTTAAACAAGAATGACATCATCGTTATTCTTGTTTCGTTAGACTTTTCGAACGATTTGTTATAACTAAATGGCTGTTTCTAAAATTGAAGATATGAATGTTGCTAGTGCAGCCTTATCCAAAATATTTTTCTTAGGTTGCTTCGGATGGACAGTTATTTCAATCATTTCACCTTTTAATTCACAATTTAAACACTCGAGTAGATCTAGAAACATCGATATCGTCGAGCGCCATTTTCTTAACGAAGTAAACTAACTCTTTCCTTCGTTAGAGTTTCGTTCGATACGTCATCACCGTGGAGCATGCGCACTGAGCGAGTCTACTACTTTTCGAACGATTCGTTACTAACGCGTTTAACTCGTTCGACTTAATGAACGTACCCAAAGTATGTACAGGAGTTTGAATTCTACACATTTAAAGCAGATGAAAAGATTCTTTATTGTAATGCATGTCACAAAAGCATTGCTAAAAAATGATTTCAAGTGTCTCAGCATATAATATTCTTACATCAGTGCAACAAGAAGCATGAAAATGCACCAAAACAACAATTAAGTTTTGGTAGCATTGAAACTAACTTTAATAGAGTTCATATCAGTTGAGAACAAAACATTAAAACAAAACTGATACTGCCTCCATGTATATTCCGATAGGATCTTGTGACCCATTTCAGTATAAAATAGCAGCCTTTAGAGCATTGGTTAGGAGGGCCTTTACGCACTCCTCCTCTCACCAGGCACTAAATCAGGAGATCAAACGTATAAACGAAATAGCGGTAGAACACGGATACACCAACCTGATAAGGAGACTATGTAGAAAGTACAGAAAGAGCCAGAAACCGTGTAACAATCCGACAGAAAGGCGCTTAAATATTCAAGAAGACAATACTGAAAGGATCCCTATCACTTTTAACCCACGATTAAAATCGTTATATGCTACGATATTCAAAAAACATCAAGTCCGCACAGCCTACAGAAGATGCCAGACCATTTTCCAAATACTCCGTAACGGAAAAGATCCTCCGAACCCAATCAGACTACCGGGAATATACACCATCCCCCTCAGAGACCACAGATTTGACAGAGATATGGTCTACATTGGCTCCACCAAACATACAATGGGGATAAGAATTAAAGAACATAAGGCGGACATACTACACAAAAGGCTCACAACAGCTCTCTCAACATATGCCACCGATCAAGAAGTCACGGCGGACTTTAGCGCAGCTCGCATTATCCTCACCACTAACCACCCGGAACATTTCAAATTACTGGAAGCTATGGAAATATACAGAACAGGATGTAACACCACGTGCATCAATTTTAAAGACGAGTTGGCCCTTTCAGCAGCGTGGCAGATCCTGCTGGAAGATAATTTTTAAACATTAACATCATCACCGCTTCGAAGTGCATGCGCGCTGCACGGAACGGCGATCGTTTCGTTTAAAAAATGTGTTGGAACGTTTCCACGTGACGGAATTCAAAACACGGTTCTTTCCAAAAGGAATATATTCGAAATTCAACGATCGGCGTAGATTTATTACTACAAAGCCTGAAAAAGAGCCTAGAAGAGGCTACAAAAACGTTTGCGACCCGAATACTAACCACTCCGGTTATCTGGTTTTCACGTAAGTGTATTTTTTGTAAGCATTTACCCATTTCTTGTCATTTGTACAGGACTAAAAACAAAATTTACAATTACTTTAGACAGGTGACATAACTATAAGGTGAAGGAAACAAGGTTAATCTAGTCATACTAAACATCTTGTAAACAATTGAATACTGTATATACAGATAAATTCAAAAATGATTGATTAGATAGAACAGAGTTATAAATTTTATTGAACATGTAATTTTATTTGTAATTGACTTGATTGTGCACCTACATGAAACATTATTCTAATATGTTTTGTGATGTCATATTTTCAAATTCCTTGCACCATCTCACTTATTGTTGCATATTTATCTCCTCCCATCTAAAAAGTATGACATAACAGAGTATGATTCGCTTGCAGACAGATGCATGTATTCATTTCAACCTAAAAATTTGGTGTATATATCACTGGCCTTTTCAACATAGATAATGCATGTTTCAGGAATTTTTAAATGCATATACTGTAGTTTTAAAAGCATATAAATCTGGCCCTTAGTGATTATGATAATTTCATCAAAATCAAACTTCATAAACAGATGAAAATCATCAATGTCATCTTTTTATTTTAAATTATATTAAACAAATTTATGATAAAGTACTGAACTCTTGTATATTCCTTTATTTAGTAATCTGATAAATAAAATACTTCAGAAAATATTGTGAGACTCAGCACTATGTAATTTGCTTACTTAACTACAGCATAACACAACTTTCTAACAATACCATTTTGTGGAATAACTGTCAACTTTCACACCTGGGAGTTAATCATTTGTTAAGTTCTCAGTAGCTAAGTGACACTTACTCATAACCTCCCGACCTATTGTTCCAAGTTCATCAGTTGAATATAACACGGACCTGAAATTTTAGGCAGTCATCGCCCATTCTTCCGACAGCGCAATCATCGCCAGTCACTTGCCCGAAAGGATTTACTTTATTGCCTCCAAAACTATTAAAAACATTAGTGCCTCCAAAACGGAATACCTTGCCATCGCCCTAGTGGAATAACCTCATCTCCAAAAAGCAGATCCTTCTAACTTCAAAGGTAATTATCAACTTGCAAAACCACTGTAAACTCTCTCTTGAGAACCACAAATTTAGGCCTATCTAAACCTGGGTTAGCTCAATTTATTATACCCACTATCAATAACTGTATGGTATGTATTTCTGTCCTTTACCAATAAACGGTGGTTTCATTAACCTAGTCTCTGCGTGAGTCACTACTGGCACGCTGTCTCTCACTCCATCTGCCCGATCGCCCACAGCCGCTCGCGTGACTGAATAAACACACCGTTTTGGCTTCCGCTGTCAATTGAGACATGGTGGTATCTATCCTGACGAGACACTAGAGGTGCCGACCCTCTGGTCACAATATTTAGAGAGAAAAATAAAAACCAGTTTATAGAACAATATCTATAGAAACATATAGCATCACAGTACACACTAATCAAAACAAATTTTGTTTATTACATTGCTAAATGTTCTGGCCAAAAACAAGATAAATTCAGATTTTAAAATTAATGCATACTACACAGTTTAATATAAACATCAATGTTAATATATGTATTTGTAATTTTTTTTTACTTCTTTATACACAACTCCACTAATCTGAACACTAAAACAATCTTCTACAGATGCTCCCCTACTTACAAACAGGTTAGGTTTCTGAAGTTTTGTCATAATATGGAAACCACTGCAGTGATTGAGCTCCAGCAAGTAACGCCACATAGTGGCAAACTTCGATAACACAACAGTCACTGCTCTGCTCTGCAAAGATGAAAGACTTTAAGAAACAACATGTTTGTGTGGAACACTGCTTTAAGACCAGCAAACCTTTAACTGAAACATGGGCTTTGCTTCAGCAGGCCTACGAGGACTGTATGTTTTAAAATGGGGAAAAACATCAATCGAGGAAGGTTTAAGATTAAAATAACTTTTAACATCAACAACGAAAACATCAATGCTGTTTGTCCCATAATTTGTGCAAATTGTCATTTGACTGTGTGAGAGGTTGCTGAGGAAGTCAGCATCAGCATTGAGTCATGCCACAAAATTTTGACCGAAAAACTTGGCATGTATCACGTCTCTGTAAAATTCATGCCACATCCATTGACCAACAACCAGAAAAAGAACTATGTCACAATCAACAAAGAACTGCTTCATTGTGCTAATACTGACAAAAATTTCACGAAAAACATAACAGGAGACAAAATTTGGGTTTATGACTAAGACATAAAAACCAAGGTGCATCATCGCAATGGATTGGGCAAATATCACCCTGACTGAAAAAAGCACGCAGAGTCGGTCAATGCTGATTGTTTTTTGGACTATCAAGGAGTAATCCATCATGAATTCATGCCATGAGGTCAGACTGTTAACAAGAAGTTCTATGTAGAAGTTTTAAGTCATTTGAGGGAAGATGTGTGCCAGAAGAGGCCTTAGCCAATTTTTGGCCACTAACAACATGACTTCTTCCCCACCTCCACATTCTCCAGATTTGGCACCTGCAAACTTTTTCCTGTTTCCAAGTTGAAAACCACCCCAAAAGGACTTTTCAAAGTGCAGACAAGATTCAACAGAATTCATAGAGACAGCTACATTAATCTAAAAAAATAAATCATTGCCAACAAATCTTAACTTGGTAGATTTTGTTATACAATGTTATACTCTGTTCGCACAGAGTATTTCAATCTAGATTGTGACCAAGGTTGGTGACTGTTGTGGTGTAACCTCTCTTGACCGAAACGAGGTTCAATCGCAATTGACTCAAGAGTGTTCTTGAAACTAGATCCAGTCATAAGAGAGTTCCCACAATCCCACACGCGTGAGAAAAAACAAGATGACTGAAGAACATGTGTTGGGCTATCAGCAGAGAAATAAAAAAGATATTTGGAAAGATGATGACATCTATCTATTATTAGATATATGGCAACAAAAAGTATTTATTTCTAACCAAAACTTCCATTTTGTTTGTTGGTGTTCGTGACTTACCGCATAGTTATGCCAGTTTTATCATCGTGTGTAATAGACACGTTCTTCTCGAGCGAACTGCCTGTGTGAACAATTTGACGTTCAACTGGTGACAGTTACAATCGAGATTGTGAGTAAATCAAGACTGAAGTGAGTCATGGATTGTGTGCAAACATAGTATTACGGTGCCACAGAGGAATAACTAAAGCAATGTTTATCGAACTGTTCTGCAGGCTGTTTGGAATCACAAAAGAAAAAATCATGTATCACAATGCTGGAAACAAGTCAGAGATGTCATATGGCTGAGGAGCAACATTTTGGAAGCGAGGTCATGTGACACAGTTTTGACACTTGTGCAGTTTAGGGGGTATGGAAGTTTGAAAGATTTTCTTCCATAAAATTAATCGATTCTAGACTAATTTGACTTGAACAGTTCCAAAACACACAATTTTTTGGGAATGATCCATATGAAATATGCTATAAACCAGTGATTCTCAACCTGTTTTTCATCATGGTACACTTTTGATCATTTAAAAATTTGGTGGCACACACAGTTACTTCATTAAGTACCGCAGGACAACTAGTGATGTCATAACAGTGATTTTTAAACGTAGTTGGTTATCTAGGTAACTCAGACATAAAAAACTGGCACACAAACTGGAACTATGTACTAAACAAACAAAATTCACACCTAAATACTAATTCCAGCAGTAAATGAACAAGTAACTTTAATGCTCAAATGTTTTTGGCTGTCTTTCAGAGGCCCTCGTCAGGAAAAATGCACAAAACAGAAAAAACAGTTCTATCTTTTGATAAGTTTTCTTTCAAACATAGCTGTGTTCTAATTTTTTAAACATTTAACTGATGTTCAGTATAAAGATTGTTATGTATTACAATACATAAATACAGTAATACCTCGGTTTTCATCAATTTTTTTCGTGAAAAATTTGTCTTGGTGTTTGTCGGCGTGCTCAAGTGACCTCGCTGCTAATTTTGCTAAAACAAAGGGTGGCCCACGCGTTTTCTGGCACAATATGGCGTTATTTCTCGTTGTGTAAACATTACCCTGCAACGGCCCACGGTTCATTCATTAATTATAGATCGCATTAAGACGCATTGGCCAACGGTTCCGTTCCCCAAACACTGGGAGTTTGGTTGTGGGTTTGCATTTCACCAGAGCGGGCTGGCCATGTGAAGTTTTCTGGGTTTTCTTCACGTCTGTAACACCTGAATAGAAACCAGTTACCCTTAAACAGATTTCCCAGAAGGTATTATTCCCCTCAATACGACCATCATAAACACATACAACTACTATTGGGTGTACTATAGATTACTCCCTATGGAATTTCAGGACTTTGATTATATATTTGAACTCAGGGGACCGAGACGAGTTCAACGGTACCCTATTTTTGGACCGGAGACGAAAAATAAAAAAGTTATCATACTTTTTCACTTACCATACTTTTTAAATGCTCTCACGAAGACGGCACCATAGTTGCTAGTATTGCCATCTTGCGGTAAAGTCTGCAAACCGTGACATTGGATTACGGTCATCTCCCGGAGAGTTAAACACGCGATACGAGAGCGGAGAGAGAGTGACGCGACTTCCGATCATCACGCGATCGCCATTTCGGTTAATGTTACTTATGGCAGCGAACATGGCGGCCCGACTGACCTCTCGTATCTGGCCACTACACGCCGCCATGTGCTAAACTAGTGATCGATTCACGGTAGTTCTTGAACAAAGTAAAAAAAGGGGGAAACGTCTACTAAAAGCAATTTTAACGGCAAGTGACGGGACTCCCGATCGCAATAGCAAGGCCGACTTAGCGGAGAGCCACGCAACTCCCTATCATCGCGCGATCGCCGAAAAAAGTATGATAACTTTTTAATTTTTCGTCTCTGGTCCAAAAGTAGAGTATCATCGAACTCGTCTCGGTCCCGAGTTCAGTTATATACCCAAACACACGAAATTCCATAGGGAGTAATCTATAGTATACCCCTACTATTACATAACAATTATGTCACACTTTACCATGGGGTGATATAGGCTGGAAGCTTATGTCCAACTAGCTTCTACAAGACAAGACATTACCCTACACGTCTAGTCAAACAATTCCATTGCTTTCCTTTAGATTAATCCTTTATATTAACTTCTTATTGCTTTGCAAAATCTCTTATCTCGTAAGCAACGGATTAAGTTAACCAAAGGTTATAATGAATCGAAATCAAATAGAATATATTCTGAACTTGAGAAAATGAATAAAAAAAATTATAACTCGTACGATCTATAATTAATGAACTGATTATAAACTTTTAAAAACCAAAATTTCAATTTTAGTAAGATAACGAATCAAACTCAAGGTTTAAATTCAAGGTATGTAACACGCTCACTTATTACGTTACACCTAACTTTATATTCTTTTAGAATTTTAATTATATTCATCAACATACATTGTTAGTATTTTACATTTAAGTTTAACTTTCTTATAAGCACATTCCATACGTCTTTATTTTCAAGTTTTCTTTCAAGTAATGTGACTGTGTGGTAAAAACTTCAATTCTAAACGAAATTCTCAATAGTAATACAAGACTAATAGTTTGACAACGTTTCATAATGATCGAAAAATCACTTAATAAAATTTAATAATATAAAAATATTAGGATGTCTAAATACAACATGGATTAAAAATTACCTTTAACACGCTACAAAAATGGCGACAAGCACTTCTCTCACAGAAGTCAACACTATGCGAGCGCCCCCTAACGTCAAAAAATGGCGGATTATTTAGTGTCCATTTTCTTGGAATGTAATTTTCTGGACTTTCTATTTTTGTACACGTAAAGGTTTAACTTAACTTGTTTTTTTTCTTGACATTAAAATTTAATCTGAATATTATAGACTTGTTAGTGTCAATTCAGGAAACATTTAGAAAAATCACTTTTTTCAGATATCGAAAACTTTCTTCGATTCGTCTTCGAATTCTATTGGTTCAAGCCGTTTTCATTTTAGTATTTTTTTCAAATTTGGGTAAAGATAAAGTCATTAGAAGCTAGATTCGAGGGCTTCAAATGCTTCCGGATATATTTGATCCGTCTCTCATCATCCGGCCGTCCATATTATTTTGGAACTGAGGAATTCATAATGTGTATTTAACAGGGCTTTTTTAAAAAAAACTCTTTCCGCCCTGTGGGTACTAAGAGGGCCTCTTTTAGTATGCCATTATGGGTTCGGGCAGGCCCACAATGGGGCGACCGGGTGGTGAGGGACGGGGCCCGACATATCCGAACGAACCACCCCCCGAAAACTTTCTGGAGATTATTCCCGGGATCGAATCCCGGGAATAATCCCCAGATAATTATCCCCTGGATTCGATCCCGGGTCCCCCAGAGCGGTAGGCTGCCACCTTGACCGCTCGCCCATCCGGCCGTCTATTTAAAATGGCTGTGGAGTCGGAGTCGTAAAGTTTTGGTATTTTAGTCGGAGTCGGAGTCATCAAAAATCCCTCCGATTCCGACTCCTTTTTACTTTCTCAACTTGTTATGTATATTTTTAAAAAAACAAAAAGTATTTGAATCGTGTCACATTTGACTCTCCGAGTTTTTTGCAAATCTATATGTTTCGAGATCCTATAAACCCAAAAAATTTCAAATAAAGGGAAAAATTCGCGCGTCCACGCGCGTATGTTGGCGTCTAATTTGTTTAATTTCTTTATTTTGTTCTGAACTATTAAACAATATCTCAGAATGAGAAAACTTTAATTAAGAAACAAAATTTGGCACAGTAGCATTTATATAAAGGACATTAAATTTACATAGAATGAGTCAAATGCGAAAGCACGTAACCACTTCGATGTGAGGTTTCCGTAACGGTATAAAAAGAAAGTCTCGTGCGCGAGAAGAAATTAAAAAGAAATGAAAAAATTGGACAGCCGTGACCAAAATTCGAACCTGGGTTATTTCGGCCACAACGCAATATTTTCACCACGGCCATGCGTCTGACGAATGGTACGCTTTCGAGTGACTGGATTGTCGCTGACTGCTGTGAACGAGGCATTCGACCGTCGCGATATTGTAGTTGACCTTTTCGCGGCAATTTGAAAGCAATGGTAGAAAAATCTCTTGCATTGTATAGTACTTGAAATGGACGGAAGACAACGCGATCTGAGTTGGAACGTTTCAAAGGCATAGAAAGTAAGCTGTCGTCGCAGGTTCAGAGTTAAATGAGCATGGAAAAGAAAGTGTTTCCGTTCCTCGGTAGTATAGTGGTGAGTATCCCCGCCTGTCACGCGGGAGACCGGGGTTCGATTCCCCGCCGGATGTTTTAAATGTATATTAAGTGGTGTGTATAAGCGTTTTATCAGTTGTTTTAGGTTCCGTATTATGTATAAGTGTTAGAAGGTCAGTTGTGTTATAGTTTGCTAGTGTCATTTTGTAGTATTTGTGAACTATAACGAAAAATATATCGCTCCTTTGTCTGCTGCCACGTGTTCGGACCGTTCGCCATTGTTTCATTTACAACTGGTTCAAAGTTACAGGTAAATTTTGGAACTGTTTCGTGTACACGTGTTTATAAGACTATTCAGGTAATTTTATACGTCGACTAAATTCTCTGATTGTTTGGAAATTTTTTTTTCTATGTTAAAGATTGTTTAATGTAAGAAGCATGTACTAATTACGGTATTACGTATCAATTGTTTAAACGTTATATAGATGTGTTTTGTAACGATCTCTTATAAACTTATGTTAAAACGTGAAATTATATTCGCGTTAATTCTTTCACTTAGTTGTTAATATTTGCTTGTTATAAAATGAACACTGTAACGGGTAACGAAAACAACAACGCGAGTCAGTCAATTGTCTGTTATGTCGACACCGCCGTATTTAGGTGTCGTTTCGAAAATTGTAACTTCTTTAGTTTTTTAAGCAAAGGAATTCAACAGCACTATACTTCTCATAAGAAAAAATTAGAGGTTAAATGGTGCTGTGATTCTTGCGATATTTATTATATATCAAGAAAAGAACTGATCGACCACAGGTTCAACGTGCACGACCAACCATTGCCCCAGGCTCCTTCTCCGCTGATACCAACCGACCTTCCCCCTGGGGTGCAAGCGTTCGACTACAACATCGGAAGCAACGTTAGAAAGTTTCCCTGCCCCTTCATTACCATGACAACATGCGAAATGGCAACTGATCGGGTTGATTCTCTATGTAGACATTGTTTAACTGCTCACAAAACCTATATTCGTCCAATATATCAATGTCAACAGTGCCATTTCCGCTCGCATGTTGCGTACGATCTCAAGGCTCACGTATCACAGAACTGCCCAATCGCATCCGATAGCGATACTCATGAAGGGGATTTGACTGACGAGTTTTCGGAGTGTGAACGCGCACATCTGATTAAATCTATAGAGATAGTAGGCTGGAGAGTCGAAGATCTGAAACATCTGCTGCGCATGAAGGGAATAGTCAAATCGTTGGAGGAAATTAAGAACATGCTCGATAAGTTGGGACCGCGAAGGGACAGCATAAAAATTAAGAAAATGAAAAGAGGCTATAAACCTCCTAATAAGGATGTAACTAACGTTCCCGCAGTGAGATCTTCTCAATCAACAACAGATGGTCAACAACACACTCACAGTTTAGAAACTAATACCGGTGAAACAATAATAGCAATTGAGCCTAGTAGACGACTTACAGAAGATGAATGTCTTCTGCCACAATCAGTATCTGCTTTATGTCAGGAGGAAAATAACTGCGTAAATCTAAATAAACAAACGCTGAGTATCCCGAATAACTTACTCTTAGACGACAGGTCAGCGTCAGCCGCTGAAATTAATATATCTTCCGATATCGTAGCGACAAATGAGTACAGATTAGCCGACACTCAGCTACAGACTTCGATGTCTAACGATGTCGCCATGGATAATCTACACCAACCGGTCACCCCGAATAATACTAACGTCATAAATTCAGCCCACTACGAAACTGGATCAGAGGACTCCTTAGTACACCCTTGTGTTTTAAACCCTGACGCTACTGTTTTTATACCGACAACCCACCAACAATCAGACAACATCCCTACTTCGCAACAACAAATTGAAATCGCAAAAGCAGGAATTGGCCACCGACCCACGGGTGAGGAAAACGTCTTACAGGAGGACCCTGCTCTAATTACATCCTCCCTACATTCAACACGTGAGAGGACTCCTGTGTGGAAGCAGCAACTTCGTCCCCCTATAATTAAAACAGCCGAGGAATGGGATCAAGTGATAGAAACGATCAACGAAATCAGCACACGATTTAACATCGATGAACACGACAGCTGGCGTGACATCGAACAAAAAGACCGAAATCTACGATCGGCCCTGTATAGTATAATACGAGGTCTCACAAATAAAAGCGCAAGTAATGCCCCATCTCAACGCCAAATGCCGAACGGTAACATTTCGAGGCAAAACAACCCGCAAATTACTTACAACCGAAGAAACCAACCAAACGAATTAAATGAAATTAACACCCAACTAAGAAGTAACCATCTCACCTGTCGTGATAGGGGTAACCTCTTGAGAGCAAGGAGACGCATAACGGACGAGAGATCTTCCACATTTTGGAGACGAAAATATCAGTATCGACCAAAAGAAGTATTTAAACAACTGATCGAGGAAGAAATATCACCCAGATGTCAACTTCCAACTGATGTAGTGGAAGAGACATTCAAAAAACGATACTCTAACGAAAAAGGGGGAAAACTAGATCACGCTTCTGCACCAAATGACAGAAAATTTGCCTTGAGGGAACCATCTGAAAAGGATATAGATGCTATACTGAAGAAGTTTAATCAAAACTCCAGTGCCGGATTCGATGGAATCACGTATAAAATATGGAGGATGTTCCCACCACTACACAAATGGCTATCCAAACTATTTATCAGTTGCTATAAACATAAAAAGATCCCGACAGAATGGCAACTATCGAAAATAATTCTCCTCCACAAAAAGGGTGACACAAACGAGATCAGCAATTGGAGACCAATTAGCCTACAGCTAACGATTGCTAAACTATATTCATCCCTCATCGAAAGGCTGATAAGAGAAGTAGTGACAGAAGAACAGCTTATCTCCAACAACCAAAAAGGGTTTATGCCAACCCAGGGATGCATGGAACATGATTATGCAATACATGCTTTCATCAGACATGCCAGAAGAACTAATGGAGATATATATGTATGCTCCTATGATTTTAAAGATGCCTTTGGATCAATTGACCATAATCTGATAGAAAAAGCCCTCATTTCACATGGCTTTGACAACGAAGCCACAGAATGCGTCATGTCTCTCTATGAAAACGTTCAGTTCTGGGTGCAAACTGAGAACGGCTCGACTAACTTGATACGACAGAAAAGAGGAGTTAGGCAGGGCGACCCCTCTTCTCCGCTAATATATAATTTAGTAGTTGATCATTTATCACGCATATTAAATAAGCACCCGAAAACCAGTTTAGGCTTTAATCACCTTCTATATGCGGATGATCTAACGATTCTTGCAGAAACACCACAATTGTTTCGCCTTCTACACGAAGAGGTACTAAAGTTCTGTGAGGCAACAACGATAGATATAAATCCTCTCAAATGCAAAATACTCGCAAATAAAGGCCGTGGAAAAGGTAGAGGAAGGAGACAAGACATAAGAGCTTTTAAGTTATATATCAACAACACGCCCATCCCTACCTGTAGTAACAACGACGCCATAAAGTACCTAGGAAATAGGTTAGGGACACAACAAAAATGTCTATACTCATCTTTTCACGATCTGCTGAAAGACACAAAGCGTCTGCTAAACAAGACTGCCAACTGTTGCCTGAACATCTTTCAAAAAAACCATGCCATTAAAACATTTATAATACCGAGATGGGAATACTTTATCAGAATAAATGGTCTAGGCATCTACCACTCCGACCTACTTGGCCGGGCGATAAGGTCAGCAGTTAGGAAATACATCAAATTACCGGCACACACTCATCGCGCTCTCTTCCACTGCAGAACGTTTGACGGAGGCCTAAACATCCCTGAGCCTTGGAGCTGGAGCTGTGCTGCACAAGTAAAACACGTGATCAGCTTGCTAAACTCAAAAGACACCACCATAAAGCAAATCATCAGAAATGAAATCACCACACTGCTGAGGTTAAGATACTACACTGAAAACATTCAAAATAAGTCACAAAACGAAATGATAGCCGAGTTCCTCAATGGTAAATTAGAAAATCAAAAAAAGGCTAGAACCATGGACTGTATGGATCCTACTGCTCACGCTCCTAAGGCATTTAATACTAGCAATGCTAAAGTGATATGTACAGACGAAGTCTTCGATGTCATAATTCCGAACCCATCAAATAGCAACGAAAGCCTACTTATCAGGCAAAACACTATAATACAGCAATTAAAATACCACAATCAATTACAGTTGGCAAATCATTGGCAATCAGCAGGTAGACAAGGTAAATTAATGGCTAGCTCGAGAAACTACGTATCGAACTCCTGGATTAATACAGGAGAGCTACATCCATCCGTATACAGCTTCTCTATCAAGGCAAGAATGGACTTACTTCCAACAAACAGAAACAAAAAATTCTGGAACATGTCTACAAACGACAGGTGTCCTCACTGCCAGCAGATAGAAGATATTCAACACCTTCTCTCATTCTGCCCATATTATTTACCCTTGAGACGTGAAAGACACGACAAAATTCTCGACCGAATTGCCAAAACAGTTAGGTATAACAACAGAGGTGAAAACATAAATGTAAGAATCAATAAGACAATTCCAGAAATGGAAAATGATTCTCTTCGCCCAGACATGGTTGTGGAAAATACACACACCAAAGAAGTAATTATTATAGATCTCGCAATAACAAATCAATATGGTGAAGACTGCCTTGTTAAAGCGAGACAAGCCAAAATAGACAAGTACGACCATATAAAAACCTTCTATGAAACGAAAGGTTATAAAGTTGTACTTGACGCGATAGTCTTTGGTGCTTTAGGTGCAACGGATACCCACAACACAAACCTATTTAAAAAATTAAACTCGCCTTGGAAATATGTGAAAAAAATGCACAAGTTTATTATTAACGACATCCTTCGTGCAGGTCACAACATATGGCGAAAAAGATGTACACGATGATAACCTTATTTCAACAATCAATATCTATGTGTATAATTTAATTTGCAATCTATTGTAATAACAAATATTTCGTGAAATAGTTATGTTAACATATGTACTATTATATATTATATATATTTTTTAATTTTTGTGTAAATGCCCCTGAGCTCATTGACTCTGGGCAGTCTCAGTAAGGCTTTCATTCATAATTTAACAATTGTAACAATTGCCTAATACTAATTTCTCCCCAATTACAAAATATTGTATTATTATATGCAATTTGTACATATAATTGAAAAATAAATAAAGGTTCGATTCCCCGCCGGGGAGAAAAGAATTTTTTTTTCTCTCCTTCTTTTTTTGTTTCCACCGCTGTACTACGTTTCCAACGAAATGTGTCATGTCTCTCTATGAATGGTTCGACTAACTTGATACGACAGAAAAGAGGAGTTAGGCAGGGCGACCCTTCTTCTCCGCTAATATATAATTTAGTAGTTGATCATCTATCACGCATATTAAATAAGCACCCGAAAACCAGTTTAGGCTTCAATCACCTTCTATACGCGGATGATCTAACGATCCTTGCAGAAACACCACAATTGTTTCGCCTACTACACGAAGAGGTACTAAAGTTCTGTGAGGCAACAACAATAGATATAAATCCTCTCAAATGCAAAATACTCGCAAATAAAGGCCGAGGAAAAGGTAGAGGAAGGAGACAAGACATAAGAGCTTTTAAGTTATATATCAACAACACGCCCATCCCTACCTGTAGTAACAACGACGCCATAAAGTACCTAGGAAATAGGTTAGGGACACAACAACAATGTCTATACTCATCTTTTCACGATCTACTGAAAGACACAAAGCGTCTGCTAAACAAGACTGCCAACTGTTGCCTGAACATCTTTCAAAAAAACCATGTCATTAAAACATTTATAATACCGAGATGGGAATACTTTATCAGAATAAATGGTCTAGGCATCTACCACTCCGACCTACTTGGCCGGGCGATAAGGTCAGCAGTTAGGAAATACATCAAATTACCGGCACACACTCATCGCGCTCTCTTCCACTGCAGAACGTTTGACGGAGGCCTAAACATCCCTGAGCCTTGGAGTTGGAGCTGTGCTGCACAAGTAAAACACGTGATCAGCTTGCTAAACTCAAAAGACACCACCATAAAGCAAATCATCAGAAATGAAATCACCACACTGCTGAGGTTAAGATACTACACTGAAAACATTCAAAATAAGTCACAAAACGAAATGATAGCCGAGTTCCTCAATGGTAAATTAGAAAATCAAAAAAAGGCAAGAACCATGGATTGTATGGATCCTACTGCACACGCTCCTAAGGCATTTAATACTAGCAATGCTAAAGTGATATGTACAGACGAAGTCTTCGATGTCATGGTTCCGAATCCATCAAATAGCAACGAAAGCCTACTTATCAGGCAAAACACTATAATACAGCAATTAAAATACCACAATCAATTACAGTTGGCAAATCATTGGCAATCAGCAGGTAGACAAGGTAAATTAATGGCTAGCTCGAGAAACTATGTATCGAACTCCTGGATTAATACAGGAGAGCTACATCCATCCCTATACAGCTTCTCTATCAAGGCAAGAATGGACTTACTTCCAACAAACAACAACAAAAAGTTCTGGAACATGACTACGAACGACAGGTGTTCTCACTGCCAGCAGATAGAAGATATTCAACACCTTCTCTCATTCTGCCCTTATTATCTACCCTTGAGACGTGAAAGACACGACAAGATTCTGGACCGAATTGCCAAAACAGTTAGATATAACAACAGAGGTGAAAACATAAATGTGAGAATCAATCAGACAATTCCAGAAATGGAAAATGATACTCTTCGCCCAGATATAGTTGTGGAAGATACACACACCAAAGAGGTAATCATTATAGATCTCGCAATAACAAATCAATATGGTGAAGACTGCCTAGTTAAAGCGAGACAAGCCAAAATAGATAAGTACGAACATATAAAAACCTTCTACGAAACGAAAGGTTATAAAGTTGTACTTGACGCGATAGTCTTTGGTGCATTAGGTGCAACGGATACCCACAACACACAACTATTTAAAAAATTAAACTCGCCTTGGAAATATGTGAAAAAGATGCACAAGTTTATTATTAACGACATCCTTCGTGCAAGTCACAACATATGGCGAAAAAGATGTACACGATCATAACCTTATATCAACAATCAATAACTATGTGTATAATTTAATATGCATACTATTGTAATAACAAATATTTTGTGCAATAGTTATGTTAATATATGTACTATTATATATTATATATAATTTTTGTGTAAATGCCCCTGAGCTCAATGACTCTGGGCAGACTCAGTAAGGCTTTCATTCAAAATTGTAACAATTGTAACAATTGCCTAATACTAATTTCTCCCCAATTACAAAATAATGTATTATTATATGCGATTTGTACATATAATTGAAAAATAAATAAGGGTTCGATTCCCCGCCGGCGAGGAAAGAATTTTTTTTCTCTCCTTTTTTTGTTTCCATCGCTGTACAACGTTTCCGTCAAATTTAGAAATTTTGTTGGACGTTACTTTTCGCAAACGGTAATGTTTATAGCAATTCATAAATTTCTATCGCCTTTTAATTTCACTACCTCGGATTAAAGCAATCAAAACGCCGTTGAAATTACGTTTTCGGAACCTATGTTGCTCGTTTGGCGATAGGATTTTGCGCAACTTCTTTTCGTTTTGTTATGAAAAAGCGCAACTCATAGCGATAAGCCGGTCAAATTGCGAATCTTTTTATCGACTCTGTTATTGGCAGTAAATTATGATAAGTTCGACGAAGGGCGTGCTATTCGCAGTAATGGATGACGTCAAAAAGTTCGCAGCTCACGCGATTCGTCAACAAATGCAAAGAGGGCGGCGTACTGAACTCAAAAAGAATTTTTCGTCGACCGGTATACGAAAACATCGATCGCAGTCGGCAGGATTCGAACCTGCGCGGGAACAACCCAATGGATTTCAAGTCCATCGCCTTAACCACTCGGCCACGACTGCTTCTGGAGGACAGCCGATATATTTTCCGTTGTCAACGCGCACTTCTTCATGCTAAAGCAATACGCTTCGCGTAAGAAACATTTTCATTTCAACCGAATCAAGTACAGGCTTGACATACAACATAAAATACAGTACGTAATTGATTTTGTACCTAGTTGCCTTTTCGTGTTGCTGTTTGCAACGAAACTTTGAATCAACAGATATGTTTAGATGCGCTCGAAATGCAGTTTATTTTGGTAGATTGCAATAGCGAAATTCGTATCGCGATTTAAGTGACGTTCAGAAAGTCGCAAAACGTTTCTTTCTCCACGCTGTTGTACGAAGCGCACCGAAATGTTTCGACAAAACGCTGAATACTTGAAAGACATTGTTAAAAATTTCATAATTCGGACTGTCACTTTTCAAGCAGGATTGCTTATCTTTTTATTGAATGAATTTTTTCGTTTTTATAAAAAAATATTTGTATCATCAGAAACGTGTGTGTTTATACAGAGAAATAAATAAACGAAAATTAAAATCTATCAAAACCATGTTTTTATTTTCCGTTTTTAAAAGTCCAGTCAGCATTTGGAGCACACTTAGCCTTATAAGTAGTGATGTAACGAATATTCGTTTACTACCCGGTATTCGGCCTATTCGGCCTATTTTTCACTATTCGGCCGAATACCGAATACCTAAAAACAGGATTAAGAAATAACAAAAACACAGTAAATTAATCATTTTTGTAACTTTTATTAATGCTGAACCATAAACTATAATTATTAAAGTTAATAAAAAATAGCATCTAACTCTAGTATTAAATTATTTCATAATTAAATAATATTATAACATTTATCTAGCCCGATATCTTATGGCATTGATGGCGTGTAGGTTAGAATGTATCGGGCATTAATGTTATTGTTTAGTTAATTATGTTATATTCGTATTCTCGTATATTTTAGTGTTTTTACGACATATTTGAACTGTTCCACAACTGGGGAGAAACTAGACCATATTGTGTCAGCACAAAAGTATATCCTAGGGTACTATTCAGTCTACAAATACGTAGTAAAAACAAAATTTTAGTGTTTAATTAAAGAGTTAAAATGATCGATTGCAAATAAAATAAGTTATAAGTTATAACTTACATCTGAATACCAACAACTGCCGAATCATAGCGGGCTATTTACGGCTATTACATAAATTATAAACCAATTTGGCCCTAGAGGTAGACGTTAAGCGCCATCTCATATTAACTTTAATAATTATAATAATTAATTTAAATAATTTAGACCTAATGGAAGAAAATATCGTAGTGACATCGGGCCAATACAGAGCATGGTGCGCGATCTTTGCCATAATGCGGTTTGCGCGCCAATTTTCGTACGTGCGTTAATCAAGCTGAATAGTTTTGCCGAATATTCGGCCATTCGGCTGAGGCTGAATATACTATTCGTTACATCACTACTTATAAGGTTTTTTTTTTTGTTGTTTAATTTTACCAAAAAAAGAAAAAAAAATTTTATCAAACCTGGTAAGACTCATAAGTTTTGAACATATTTTCATCTGAGAACTTACATATTATGAATTCTGAAAACATAATACATCGAATTCAAACAACACATATATGTAGTATAATTATAAATAAATACAGTTATCCCTCGGTTTTCGTGCTAATTCGTCCGAAAACAATCGGCGAAAATTCGAAACCGACGAAAACCGAAGCAATTATTTTCATACGAATCAATGTAAATCCTATTAGTACGTTCTACACACTCCAAAATACATACCAAAAACATACTTTATAGAAAATAAATATAGTGTTTAATAATAAAAACAATAAGAATTTTATATTCATTTTATATTAAAATTTCTTGTCGGGAATTCGGGAATTTGTTCTTTTATATCCACTTGTAAATACAAGTGGATATAAAAGACTCGAAATTCCCGAACGGAGAAGGATGGAAATACTAAGACGTCGCAAGGTTACCACTATTCCAATTTTAGAAATTTTAGAAATTTTAATTGGACTCTTTTTGTTTTTTAAGGAACTTTTTTACCTGGACGGCTAAGTAGTTTCAAAAGAAAGGTCTGGTGGTTAACAGTTTGTTCTAGAACAAGAAAGAAAATGGTGATTGTTTAAAGAATTTTTGGAAACGACTGTCTTTTAATTTATACAAGAAAATTTTTACCATCCGACGAAAATTATAAAGAACTATATTTGTTGAAGCTGATATTCTGAGGTCACGTGATGACGTCAGAATTTTCGCGCCTACTTTGTTAACAAGTTCGCCCCTGGTCGGTGTCGGATGGTAAGAAAAGGTCAAAGTCGGAGTCGTAGTCGTGTAAAAATCTACCGACTCCACAGCCTTGGTATTTAAGAAAGTCTTATTAGTACTCACCAGGCGAAAACAATTAAAAATATTTCAATTAAAAAAAAAATGATTCCAGTTCGTTGTTTCTAAATAATGTAAATAATATCTTACACATTTGTTTAAAATTATTTAAATCCATTAGTTTTGCTTTCCTGTCAGTGTAATTTACAGAATATATTACTCGTAATTTTGTGTGTTACGATTCCGTGATTAGTGATTTTATCTACTCTGCCACTGATAGGTCTCGCGATAGGTATGCAAAAAAAAAAAAAAAAAAAAAAAAAAAAAGTAGCCGGATGGCCGAGCGGTCAAGGTGGCAGCCTACCGCTCTGGGGGACCCGGGATCGAATCCGAACGGGTCTAGAAATCCCCAGGAATTTTTCAGGGGTGGTCCGTTCGAATATGTCGGGCCCCGTTCCTCACCACCTGGTCGCCCCATTGTGGGCCTGGCCGAACCCATAATGGGCCTACTAATAGAGGCCCTCTTAGTGCCCACAGGGAGGAAAGAGTTAAGAAAAAAGGGTATGCAAAAAGCATAATTTTAATTTGCAACTGGTGAGCATTATATAGACACTCACAGAAACTATCTAAGAATATAAACATACGTAGCACGCACCAAAAAGTGTATAATATATAATGCGTGCATTGATAATTGTTTAAAAATTACAACAATATAGAAAGAATTTATAAAACGCACGCGTTCAAGTCCTATTTTTTGCAGTCCTTACGAATTTGTGTACATAACCGTCTTTTTTTTAAATGCAAAATCGTACACTACATTTAATTAAGCGAAATTAAATATTACATAAGTTAGCATTAATAATAAATTTTTTAAAATATTTTAATAAATTTGTTTATATTCGTGGCATTTCTTACTGTAATTATGTGCTTGCTCTTGCTAAAGAAGACTGCAAAAAAGCAACATGCAAATAACACTGGATTAATTACTCTTTTTTTGTTTTTTATAACCCCCCGTGGGAACTAAGCGGGCCTCTTTTTGCAAGCTCATTATGAGTTTGGCCAGGTCCACAATGGAGTGAGGGTCGGGGTCATATCCGGACGGACCACCCCGCGAAAAATTCTTGGGGATTTTACGACCTGTCCGGATTCGATCCCGGGTCCCCAGAGCGGTAGGCTGCCATCTTGACCGCTCGGCGTCCCGTTGCCAAATTAATTTCTATTGAGTAATATTAATAATTGTAATTAATAAATTTTCAACTAACATATTTTTAAAAACTTATAATATATTCTTTTAATATCAGAGTCAATAAAATCAAAACTTTTAGTAACCGAAGTCTTATTTACTTATTCCGTTTTAAACCTTGGGTTATTGTTATCAATACGAACGAATCCCAATGATTAAAATATGCGGTTTCTACTTATAAACGGAGAATATTAATCTTATATATAAAATTCTCGTGTCACAATGTTAGTTACCTTACTCCTCCGAAACGGCTTTACCGATTTCTACCAAATTTTATATGCATATTCAGTAGGTCTGAGAATCGGCTACTATCTATTTTTCATACCCCTACACCATTTCCCCCCTTTCAAAAATATATTTATATATGGATTAAGGCTTTCATGTCCAACAGATGGCGCTAACTTCCGACGACCTAAGTTTGCTTTTCTGTGAGGCATTATGCTTTTCTGTGAGAATGGACTGAAGCAGATCATTTTCTATCTATCTATATAAATAAAATATAGATAGCCGATATATAAATACCGATTCCTTTGAAATTTTGACACAACGTTGCATTCGAATACGCACGTGTTTTTATATAATATACATGTCGAAATTCCTCCCAGTGCGGGGAGATGGACGGGATTAAGGCTTACCGTGAAGAACTCGGCTTTTATTATACTATTTTACATGCGGTTTTTTGCGTTTTTAATTGCGTTTTAATAGGTTACGTCAACAAAATATACACTAAAAAGGAATTTTTCGATATTCCCCAGCGGGAAAAGTGACGGGATTAAGGCTTACTGTGAAGAACTCGGCTTTTATTATACTATTTTAGATGCGTTTTTTATTGCGTTTTAATAGGGTACGTCAAGAGAATGTACACTAAAAAGGGATTTTTTGAAATTTCCCCCACGGGGAAAGTGTTACACATTTATAATAGATACACTTTGAGCCACAACAACGCGTGGCCGGGTCAGCTAATTTTAAATAAGATAGCATTAAGTCAGATTCATACTAGATACTTCGGATTCGGTTTTGACGGACCGAAATGCTAAGAGTAGCAATTTTTCTGAGCCGTTTGTACTTCAATCCGAGCTTCGATTATGGAACCTTTGTGATTTTAATTATAATTTTTTTCGTTCACTTTATAGAAATAAAATAGGCTATTCAATTGCGTATAAGAAAATTAATAACAAATTTTATTTAAAAAATAATAATAATAAAGAAGAAAAATTCCGTCGAGGGCGCTTCGTAATACTTTTGGTTTCCGATTCGGAAACTGAGTTAAATCAACAAAGAAAGACGGTTTCAGCTGTTTTGCTCTGTAAATATATTTAAAAATCTAATAAGGAACGAGAAAATAGGTATGTATGTTTGATATTTTGTTATATACTTTCTATCAGAATACTTTAATAATAGGTAATATGAAATAAAACTCAGGTGTTGGTAATCGACCACCTGCCGAAGGGAATACAATGCAAACTAAGAGACTGATATTGAAAGAACAGGAAAGCATTGAGAAAGGAAGTGAGTTGCTGACAATCATTGACGACGCCGAACCAACTGAACAGTTTACCCCTTCGGATCAAGAAGAAACAGTTGAAGGAAATGATGATTTTCCAGTCGAATCGATATCTACAGCTGTCAACTCTCCAATAATAGAAGAATCAGAACAAGTGAATATTTTAACAGAAATAAAAGAATTGCTTCAAACAAATTTCTTAGAAATTAAAGAGCAGTTAGATGCTATCCAGCAACAATTTAAATTACTGAATGCCAAAATCACCTCTATTGAAAGCAAGCTTGAAGGGCAAATTAGAGAATTTGATGAGAAATTTAACGAAGAACAGATTAAGAGAGAACAAATTTCGTTTAAAATCGATACCATGAACAACAAGATACAAAAGAGAAATTTAATCATTTTTACGGACATTTTTATACAACCCGACGAGAGAGAGAGGTTTGTTAGGAAACTGTTTAACGAAGAGCTAGAGATAAAAGATTTTGTCATGGAAGAAATTAATGATATAGTGCCTCTTGAAAGCAATAATTTTAATAATCTCAAACTGATTTTACGTTCCACTCAAAGGAAGAAGGAATTATTAGGGGCATTTTGGAAAAAGAAAAAAGTTTCCGAATTTATCAAGACAAATAGGATATTACTGATTTCGGATCTTTGCTATAATTCGCGAAAAAGAAGGAAAAAATTGATCCCGCTAATAAATGATATTAGACAGCAAGGAAAGAAGGTATATCTTAGAGATGATGTTATTTTGATTGATGGAAAACCTTATACTTATTCTTTTGCCAGAAATGATATTATAGCAGTTGAAAATTTTTAGTGCAAATATAATTTGTCTGTCTGTTGTAGTTGTATCTGTCTTTAATTAATATAGGAATAACTTCTATTTTAAAGAAAAATTTAATTGCAGTGCATACTATACTCTTGACATACCAAATATTCTCTCTTGACAGATTAACAATAATGCATCTACTGTATAAGCAGATGTAGATAATATATTTGACAATAATAGAATTATGGAGATTTTAAAATATACATTTTTCATTCTATGAAAATTACATGTTAGTAACTTTGTCACAAATGCCATCAAAATATGAATTTAAAATTAATTGTAAAATAATGGAATTATTGTAAAAGCATATAATTAGACATTGTATGTAAATGCTTCAAGTTATTGACATTCATATTTAAGAACATGAATGAAACCCCAGTTAAATTGATATTTTATTTAATGAATATACATAACCAATTTTACATCATAATTTCTGAATGTTTACTCATCTAGTTCATATTGTTGAAGCTTTTCATACATATTCATGGTTGGTATTATTATTATGACTTAATGTTATGAAAATTAGTGATTTAGATCCTAAATGTTGAAAATGTGTTTGATACGTAATGTGTTAATCGTCATTTTTTTGGAAGTTAAATTTTGTTTAATGACAAGTTTTGCTAAAACGACATTCCTGGTATTGGTGATGTATTAAAGACGGGTAAAGGTAGAAAAGAAATACGCAACAACTGACATTATCCATTATTTTTATGCAAGATAGTATAATGCTAGTAATTCCTTATAGTAATTTCATTTCATAAATTAATCATGCAAAGATGTTTCCTTCATAGAATAACATTTCATTGCTTAATGTTTAATTAATCATAATTTTTTAAATGAAATTCCTATCATAAATTACATCAACTACTTATAGTATGTATTTCACTCTATAATTATTGTGGAATTAACTGAAGAATGAATGTTATAAATTATAAGATGAGAGTTGTAAATATTTCTCTTCAGTTTTTGCAAAGAAAAATATGTTAATATTTCTTGCGTTAATAACATTTGAAGATGAGAGAAAAACAATTTTTGGATATGTCAGTCCATTTTTCTTATGAAGTTGAAATAATTCTGTTTAATATTGGATTTTATTTGAGATGTGATCATCATTAGATTAAAAAGTTTTGTTTGTTTGTCATGTCCTATATGTTAAAACACAATTAACTGAAAGTTACTATAACTTTAATGACTTCTAATACAATATTGTTTTTAATTTGCAAAGGACTTGGATTTCAGAAAGAAGAAAGTATAATAAAACTCTCTATAAACTGTTTTAAAGATAAATTCAGATATTTTTAAATGATGACAATTATGCCATTAAAATTATATAAATATCTTTAAAGCTTCATACTTGTTTACAAATAAATATGAGATTAAAAGTATATATGGACATCTTTTTTAACAATATTTCATTAGGTAAAACATTTATTGTGTGAATAGTTTTCTTTTGTTCATTTATAATTTATGCAAAAATAGCATCAATGCAAATCATATAGAAATAATTATTTAAATATTTTTGAAATTAGTTTGAAACCAATAAACTAAACATACTGAAGAAACTAAACCTTTAATGTTTAGCTTGTAAATTTGCACATGAGCAAATTTAGGGCTAATTACATTTAACAAAACATCTGCTTATTATATGCTGAACATTACAGGTTTAGTTTTTAAGTTAAATTAACTGCAGTTAATGCTTACATTAGTTAAAACAGATTTGACTACATCAACTCAGGAAGAACCTCAGATTTTATTGCAGTAGAAGCAAACTTGATTTTATTGGTGTTAAATTTGATGATATTGTTAAAAATATTTAAAAAGTTTAATTATTGATGAAGAACACCTATATTATTAATGATTTTTACAGTAATTAGTGAGATTTAAAGTTAGTACTTGTACTAAATATTGTAAAATTAGGGTATAATTTAAAAATAACTAAATGACAATTTATATAAAAATAAAAATATTTGATTAGATATTGTAATGAATATAGAATTTTGAAATGTCTTAACATACAAAAAAGTGAATTTTTGTTGTGAAAAGAAGCAGAAATTTGTAAATTAAATTTTCAAAAATGATTTAAAATGTCTTCAATATTGCATTTCTGTGCAAAGAATACAGAATGAACGAAATGCTATTCATAAATTTATTTTAAAAAATTTTTCTGCATAGATATTGTAAAAAAGATGTGGATATTTTATTCTGTTGTTCATAAATAATTGTTACAAACTGCTTTATGTAATTGTTTAGATCTTAGAGAGTTATGTAGTCTAAAAATAAATTTGTTTGATCATGATTATGAATTTGTTTTATTCTCTATTTTTTATCTATGAAAATTTAATGTAAATACTGCTTTATGAACTTCAAAATTGTTGCTAAACTCTAAATATCTTAGTTTTGATTATCTCGCAACTATTTTTCATGAATTCTATACATTAATATTATAAAACAGTCAAGAATTTCTATAGTTTACAAAAATTATATTCTGATAACTGATAAGGTTAGACAAGTTTTTTTTTAATATTTAAATGTTTATAGGATAAATGACAATTCATATTTTATAGTAAAGAAATTATCTAAATATTTATATAAGATTATTAATGCTAAGGTCAAATTGCAAAAACACTTTTGTATGAATAATTTTCTGAAAAAGTTAAAGTAATATTTAAGTTCTAAATATATTTTGAGGTATCATTTATTGATGCATGTGTATTTTGATCAGCTATAAATATGTATGTATGTATTTATTGCTGTCTAATGTAATAACTTTAGTCGTATGTAGCTCTATGAGCTGCTTTTTATTGATGGAAAGTGTATTTCTAAGAAACTGCATATGAATTTAATTTTTCTTAGAACTGTTAAATTATTAAGTGATTTGGCCATTTAATTAATAACTTTTAATTCCAATTCGCATACACTAAAGAATACTTCTGGTGATATGGCCCAGCTGAATACTGATGGGTTACAGCTTAGTATATTTGTTTTGACAAATAAGAACATGCCTTTTCAGTATATAGTATGCATCAGGTTTATTGCACGTTAGAAGTCTCAAAAATGATAGTTTTATATATGAATAATTATTGATGCATTTCTCTTAACCAACAATTTAAATAGCAACTGTTTGCTACAGTATTTTCACAAAGAAGTTACAAAATTATTTTATTCATAGTATTTGAACAATGATGATGATAAGAGTTCAACAGATGGATAAAAATTTTACTCATCACAAATACTGGCTAAACATATAATGTAAAATTAAGCAATTTAGTAATGTTGACAATAAAATTACAATGTTTCATTTACTATTAAATGAAAACAAAGTTTATTTCTTTATTTCATAGTCACTTTAAAAAATAATGCATATTTCTAAAATTATAACTAGAAGAAACAAAATAATTTTTTTTCCTCTTCTCTTAATGTAGAAAATTAAATTTTAATGGCTCATGAAACCGATGCTCAAGGATCAAAAGAAAGATGAGAGATACTGACATATTCCCATTTTGACTTATAAACTAAATTTAATTATTTTAAACTATTGCTTTGTTAAGCAAATTGAATATAATAACTGTATACTGTGACAAATTTCATCTATATTACCAATGAGAAAAACAGTAAAGCACACTAATTAATCCAAACTTCACTTAAAGGGAGATTTTTATCATAATTCCACAAATTACTCCTTTTAAGTTCTTGTTTAAATTTTATATCCTAGCATAATTGAAAATTATTAGACTTCCTAATGGTTTCCTTAACATGTTTGAGCACAGGAAAAGTTGAGAAAAAGAGCCTTTGCCAACATTTTTAAATACGCCTGTAGTTAGTATAACAACAAAAACATTTTTAGTAAGCCCAGCTAACGTGTATCAATATACTTATAATACTAAAACTCTATACTACTTTATTTTTCAAACTTTCTAATGAATTCCGGTCAGAATTATCGTCATTACCAAATTACAATAAAAAATACAATATTTTACATAAATATAATACAATTACAAAAATAAATAAATGTAAACACATGTAGGCTATGCATATGATATTGTAATTTAGAGGTGTAATTCTAATTTTGTTAACTGTTTTATTTAATGTACTTTTTAAGTTCTTTGATGCTTGTTTTTACTGCATCACTATCATCCTTGATTCTTTCAGTCTCTGAAAGTAAACAGCTTTTCTAAGTATTCTCTGCATTTTTCTTTAATTTCTCTTCCAAATTCTCAAGTTTATCTATCAGATTTTTGTGCTCATCAATTAGCGTTTTCACTTGATTTTCAGTTTCTGATATATCGCTTCTAAGATCATAAATTTTATTTTTCTCGACAAATTCTTTCAACTCATTTTCCAGATTTTGGCTTTCTGCTTTCATTTCTGCGATGAAATTTTTCAAATTCTTTTTCTCCACTAAAAGTTTCTTTGTGTAAATTAGAAGTGCACTAAACTCTTTGTCCATTTTCTTGACATCTACTTTAATTATCAGCTTTAATTAAGTGAGTACTGTTGATGATTTCATCAAATTTGCTATTTTCATTCTCTAAGTCTGACTGGGGTGCCATTATGCGAACAGATTGCTTTGTATCATTTCTGATTCATTGAGATCTAAAGGTGAAAGATCTAAATTGCCTTAGAATATGAATAATCCATTCTAAATTTATGGTCATTTATTTGTTTAAATGGTCCTTGTTGTTGCTTTTCTCAATCAAATGGTACTTTTCTATATTTTTTCTTGAAGGGAAGAGAATTACATGAAGACTTCACAGCTATTTCATCATTTTCTGGATTTAATGAATGGTTTCCATTTATCAAATCAAAGTTTTTAATGCAGTTGGATGCTCCAGTGCTTTGAATTAAAGAATGCCATAAAATTTTCAATAGATTTTCATCCTCTTCAACTGTTTGTGATAGTTTTGTAGTGGATTTTTCATCTTTTGGTTATTCTTTTCTTCACTAGCTGATCCTTTTCTTTTTAATACTCTATTTTCTTGTTGTAATTTTCCTAAAATTCCAGTGATATCTGACACATTACTTGGCTTCACTTTCAAAATGTGCATTGAAGTAGAACTTTGTAGAGATTCGTTGTTATTGTGATGATGATGTCGTAGGTAAGAATGATTCTCAGACTCTGATACGATGTTGCTGTATGTTACAGTATCATCACTTTCTAGGTCTTTGTTTATATTTTGAAGTTCAAAATTAATGTTTTCAAGTTCTGATCCTTCTCGAGCAGACTTTCTGTGCTTAACCATCCCTTTCACCAAAAAAATATTGGGATCACTTGTATACTCATATGCACTTCTTCCCATTGAATCTTTGATATGAATATTTGCATTTTGTTCCAATAGCAACGAGACCATATCCAAATTTTTATACTGGCAAGCAAGCATCAATGGGGTTCTCCCTTTGTTGTCAATTGCATCAACATTAGCTTTCATCCTAATGATCTTCAAAGCTATTATTATTAGTTTTGTCTTTGCCAAAAGATGAAGAGCTGTCATGTTTTCTTTATCAGAAATTGTTTATATCCGGATGAGCTGCTATTAAAATGTTAGCTACGTGTTCATGACTAGTGTTACCACCCGTCCGGTTTTCACCCGGACAGTCCGGGAATCGACTCACTGACCGGATGAACTGTTAATTTTGTCCGGGAATTTCGTAGAAATTGTGATGAAACAAAGTTCTTGTAAATTTACATTATTTTAACAGCGAAAGACCTCATCTGCCATTCCATCTGTTTACGCGGACGTGTGGCGCGCAACATACCTGTCGACGTTTTTTTTTTTTTTTTTTCTTTTCTTTTGCTTGTACGCCCTACACGTCTTCTATAGAGCTGAGTTGTCTGTTCTTTCTTTCCTAATTTAGGTTACTTACGTTACTCCTACGTAAGTCTCTAGTCCTTAACTGTAACTGATTTAGAACTGGCATGCACTTTATTCTCCACATTGTAAAATGACATTGCGCATGAGTCAGGAACTTCTGTTCGAACAAACCTGACTTGCCGCCCGGGTCAGCGAGTTTGAAAAGGTGGCAACACTATTCATGACTCCATTGGATGCCAACATCAATGCTGCTTTCCTATCTTCATCTTGAATATTAAAGTCAGCACCACACTTTAACATTTTTAAGAATCATCTGACGATCTCCTTTAATGGTTTCAATGTGTAAAGAGGTGCGCCCTTTATCATTTGGATTTATTGTTATACTAGCATTTTCATAATTTTTGCCATTTCTCTTTTGTCGCTTCATAAAAAATTCGAAATTGTCCATTGTGAGAAGGGTAAAATGATAATTTTGGCACACAGCTAGTTGAAGGTTCGAATGTTAAAGAAGGATATATGGTTACAATCGAAAATCGATTATTTGAATAATCATTATTGGAATTTTAAAACCATTTTTTGAAATTTTAATAAAGTAATTTCTCCTAATATTTATACAGGGTGTCCTAAAAGTTAATTTAAACTCTAAATTGCTATCTTATTTAAGTAGTTTACTTGCAAAATCTTGTTCAATACACAAATGTTAAACAAATATAAATTATATAAAAGGAAAACAAAAACAATTTTATTTACATCATCGATTCTAAGAATGATAATGATGAATGCATAAATTATCCATAAATATTTAAATGTATTAAATGAATTCTAGTTACCCGATAAATCATTCCTAAATCCCCCATACTGATAGGCTAAAACCTTAACCACTTTATATTTTAGGAAATAAACCATTAGAAAGTATGCAGAAATTAAATGTTATCGTAGTTCACATAATCAGACCATTTGTATGCGTTTCTTTTAAGATTAATTCAGGTTTATTTAAAAATACAGAAACTATATTTTCCAACAACAGTCTCCGAAGTTTCCAAAGACATACAAGAAATGTGAATATTGCAATTACAATTTAGGGGCTGAGAGGAAAAACGGCAAATCCTACAAAACTATGAAAATCAGTTACTAACAAATTTGGATTCATGCATCATCAATCCATCTTATAAGTAACTTTTACGGTTTAGTCGCATGCTCTACAGGTTGTACTTCCACATTAACAAAAGCGATGCATATTAAAATATGAATTGAAACACAAATCCTCCTTTATCTAGAAAAGTTTCTAATGTAGTATATGCCGTTTTTCCACTTAGCCCCTCGACTACTATAATTATTAAAATGATTTCTCCAAAATACACAGTGTTCATTCGGAATTAACTTTGTTACTTTTACATTTCTCGCTTGCAATTCTATAGAATTCAGTTCTTGATTAGTGTACGGAAGCCATCTTTCCAACTTATTAGTAGGCTGTGGAGTCCTGAAACAAAAAAATTGCAACAAATATTAACGTTATAAATGTACTTTACAGCTATTCTTTATAAATTATACAAATTCATGAAAAATTAGTTGCCTCCTTACCCAGTTTTAGTGAAAGAAGTCCTAAGTTTGATGACATTTCTATTGAATTCTTGTTCTTCGTCTGTTTTCAATAGAGGAACACCAAATATGAAGTGTACTTCTTCGAAATGAGGCACTCCGGTCCAATTTGCAAATATATTTGTGCTGCTTCTGTGCTTAAAAGTGTAATGAAACACGTTGAATCTACTTCCTGCAAATTTCTCTGCCAGGAAATTTGTAGGACACTTGAACATTTATTTATTTATTTATATTTAAAGATAAGAAGGGCTGTCTGTGTAAGCAACAGACTTTGCCCTGTATCTATAAGGAAGGAAGAAGTAATAGAAAGTAGAATTAGAGAAAGAGGAAATAAAGGAGGAAAGGAAAGTGTGAAATAAGCAACCTTAAGCCCAAGGGACCCCATGGGCGTCTGCCTCGCTTTTATTAAAAGAAAACAATTAAAGTATATTGGAGTCAATTACAAATAGAAATTACATAAATAACATAGTTAATTGACTATGTTAGTGGCTGGTTTGCCAACAATCACATTACAATTTACATTATGTACATTATTTACACAAGTAGGTCCAGTTAGTAACGTCGTCGTCATCGTCGTTGTTACTCTGCTCATTTGGTTGTTGTATCTGATATCTTGATCTTCGTTTTCTCAGTTGTCATGGTTTTCGTGGTTTTGTTCATTTGTGTTTGTTGCTGTGGGCGTCGTTATAGTTGTGATGTTTTCATTTTGTCAAAGTCATGGTTGGCATTGTTGTCTTTGTCGTTTTCGTCGAGTGTTTTATTGTTCATCATTGTCGTCTTGATCTTCTTGTTCCTAGTTGTTGTGGTCATCTTGATTCTCGTCGTCGTTCTGATCATTATCTCGGTTTTCTATAATTGGTGGTATTAGTGCTTTACTATCTCGTATGAATTTTGTCATGGCTTTTAGTAATTTGTCACAGGCGAACAAGTCTTGTGTTTTGGGTGGCCAATTGTGACCCTCCTGAAGACAAACTCTCTCAAAGTTCATTCTGTGTTCATGATATTTTGTGCATTCGAATAAGAAGTGGTCAACTGAGTCTTCGCAGTTTATATCTATGTTGCAATGGCTGTAACTTTTCTTCTTAAAACGATGTAAGTATGTGTTAAAGGCTCCGTGGCCTGTCAAGCATTGCGTAAGTTCGAAAGTTGTTTTGAATGATTTTTTCTGTTGTCTTTTTTCTATTGATGGGATGAATCTGTAGCATTGTCTACCAGTTGCGGATTCGTTCCACTCCCTCTGCCATAAGATGTTGGTTTCTTGTATGACGTAGTTTTTAATGAAACTGATGGGGAGTTTAGAGTAAGTAATGTTGGAGTTTTTAATTGCTTTTTTAGCTAGCTTGTCCGCTAATTCGTTTCCCTCATATCCTCTGTGTCCGGGGATCCAGTTGAATATAATTTCCTTGTGTCGTCCCGTGTCGTTTGTTAAGTTTATTAGGTCTGTTGCAAGGGCTGATTTAGTCTTTTTGTTGTTGAGAGTGTAGAGGGCTGCTCTGCTGTCTGTATAAATGATTAGGTTTCTGTGAGTATCAGAGGGAAAGTTGTTCACATAAGAGATTGTTTTAAAAATTGCCCAAAGCTCGGCCTGCATGATGGAACATTCATTCGCTAATCTTAGTGAAGCTTGGTATATGATCTTGTCCTTGTTCTTGATGACAATGCCTGATCCTACTCCTTGATCATTTCTTGATCCGTCCGTGTAAGCAATGAGATGTTGATTTCCACTATGGGTGGTATTACTGAAATCCAAGTTGACTTCAAAGAGGCGTTTTTCCCTAGGGTCAATCATGGCGTTTGTACTTTTTGGTCTGTAATCCATGTTTTGCTGTATGACATTTGTCAAATTTTTCGTGTTATCAGGTGGAAGGCTACCCAGTTTTTGGAGGTCTGTTATTTCATCTTCCGAGTATTGCTTAAAGTTATTATTCAATATAAACCAATTCCAAATAAATTGTTTTGCCTTTAAATGAATTGGGGTTAAGTTTGCAATAGTTAATAGCGCATCAGTGGGCGCTGTTCGGTACGCTCTGCAAATTCTAATAACAGATTTCCTCTGAATTGACAACAATTTTTTCTTTATGTGTGTATTATTAAGAGCCTCTTTCCACGCCTGTACCCCATACAATATGGCTGGCTCAATGGCTTGTAGATAGATGAGCTTGGTGTTTCTTGGATCCATTCCCCATGTGTTTCTTGTAATACCAATTAGTTGATTAGATTTCTCAATAGTTTTTTTGTACATTTGGTTGACATGATATTGCCAATTTAGTGCTCTGTCAAGGTATATTCCAAGATACTTCATTTGTTGTACATTTTTTATATTGTTTCCATTGAGTTTAACTCCTATTGCTCTTTTTAGTTGGCTTCTTTTGTTCTTTCTGGTCATTACAATAGCTTCGCATTTTTTGTAGTTTATCGGTAATTTATGTTTATCGCTCCATTTCGCAATTTGTTCTAAGGCTTTATTTGCGATTTCTGCTACGCGGTCACAGTTTTTATGCGATATCATCAGTAAGGTATCATCCGCGTACGCCTGTATATTGAGTTCTTCTGTATTGGTAGTTTGTTCTAGCAGCTCGTCCAGTACCAGATTCCATAGGCCTGGGCCACATCTTGACCCTTGTGGGCAACCTTTCGTTACTTTAATTTCTATATTGAAGTTGTTAGTATAGAAACCTGCTGTACGATTTGAGAGATAACTTCTCAAGAGGTTTGTGAGGTTTTTTGGACATTTTGTTTGAATTAAGCGGTAGATAATGCTTGGCCACCAGAGGTTATCGAATGCTTTTTGAAAATCGATGCTAATTAGCATCGCATGTCGGTTGTTCTCCCAAGCTTTGTTTATGAATTCCTTGGCATTTAGTATTGCCTGAATCGAGGAAGTACCTGGTTTAAAGCCAAATTGTTTATGGCTAGTTTTTTTGCATTTGTTTAAATGCCAGTTTATCCTGTTTATGATTAATCCATCTAGCACTTTCCCTAAAACTGGGAGCAAGCAGATTGGTCTAAAGTCCTCCGGTTTAGTGGCGTTTTCTTTCTTGGGGATTAATTTTACATTCGCCTTTTTCCAATTTGTTGGAAATACCCCTGTTCTAAGGCATTCATTAAAGAGGTATACGAACGCGATAGGCACCTCCTCGAAGGCTGCCTTAACCATCTCTGCTGTAACGCCGTCCAGGCCTGGAGATTTCCTTCTTGCCATTGAGAAGATGGCTTTCTGTACTTCTAAGAATGTAAATACTTTGTCATCTTGTGTTGATGATTGGTTCTGAGTAGTCTGCCGTAATTCTTTGTGCATTTCAGAATCCGTAGTGCTATTGTCATTTGGGAAATGATACCTTAAGATGTTTTTGATGTTGTCTTTGATGTCAAATTCTGTGTTATTCTCATTTTCTTTAATGATATTTGGGATGTGACATTTCTTTTTTTTTATTAAAAATGACTTTGTATGGTACACTCCATGGATTGTTTTTGAGTTCCTTACTGCAAAAATTCCTCCAGGCTTTGGTTCTGGCACTATTGATGCTTTTTTTATATTTCTTTAAGGCCCTACTGTATTCTTCTTTATAATTATTCATTCTGTCTTCATCTGTAGCTCTTAGTAGTTTCCTTCTTAATTTCCTAACATGTTTCTGTTGTTCTGTCAGGCTGTCTGTCCACCAGATCGTTTCTTTATATTTCGTTCTAATGGTTCTTGTTGATAATTTTCCTGCCATTTGCAATGATTTAGTTATGTGTTCAGCATACTGATTTATATCTTTGCCATTTTCTATTCTGTTATGGTAATAGTTCCTCCAGTGTGTTGCAAATGTTTGCCTGAAGAGATCCCAATTCGTCTTTTTGGTGAAGCAAGTGGTGTCATTTTGTCTTCTGTCGGTCCTCAGTAGCTCCGCATAGATATATCTATGGTCGCTTGCTGTATCTTGTAACAGTGTCTTGCAGGTAATAATTTTGTTTTTTATATTGGTCGGCGCAAGAAAAACGTCGTTCCATCCCTCTGCGTAAATTGTATAAAAAGTAGGATAGTCTGTGGTATTCGCCGAGTAAAGGTTGCGATTTGCCATTAAGTTAGTGAGAATGCGTCCCCTGTTGTCTTCTTTTTTATGAAACCATGCTGGAGATTTTGCGTTTACATCTCCAACAATTATGAAGTTATCACTGTTTAGTTGATGAATAGTGTTTTCCAGTTCTTCAATGCAGTTATCATCATTATCATCAGGAGTGAAGTACGTACTTAAAATGTATAGTTGTGGATTTTGATGAATTACTGTTGTCGTGATCCTCTGTGTTGTTAGATGTGAGATCATTGCAATGTCCAAGTTCTTGTTTCTGGTTATTATGCCACATTTTGGTTTTTCGCCTTTGTCTGTGGTTAACACTCTCCACCTCCCAAAGTTAACAATTTTATTTTGTCTTGTATAAGGTTCTTGTATTATAATTAAATCAATGTCCATATCGTTGGCTGTCTTGATAGTCAAAGAGCAGGCGGCCTTACTTCGCTGGGACACTTGAACATCTAATCGCCTATCGCCTGATGAGTTCGTTTAATAATCGTTGGAAAGTCGTCATCGGGAACATTTCCGAAATACAGTTTTATGATGGGTTCGAGTGAAGTTCGATTATATCCAGTAATGTCTTCAAAGAATTTTACAGCTTCGTGCTTCGTCATTGTCGGGTTAATGTTATGTGATAACCGACAGCGAATGGTAAGTGAGGATTAACAAACACACTTTGTTAATTTACAAAACTATACTTTTATTCGCTATGCTACAGGGTTCTTTTACACTGGATTCCAACGTGTAGGCGGTGAAATTACAAAGTCCAGAATACATAAAATAATACTACTAATATTACAAGGGTCCTTATCTATCTTAAACCTACTTACAGACTATAAGAATGGAAGAAAAGAGAGAATATAAGTACAGAAAAAGAGAAAGGTGGGAAATACCCGGGATTTCTGCTCTGGGTGCTCCGTGACACTGGGCGGGGTTACTGATGCCTCCGATCATCTATTTCAGTAGGTACCTCTCGTTCACTTTGTCGATAATCCACTGTCAAATCCGTCCAATAAGATTGGCAGTTCATCAGGAAGGTCTTTGTCTACTTTAACACTAGATAGCTTCACCGTCTCGACCTCACTCGTCGAGCTCCAATTCTTATCCTATGTCGTTCCGACTTACAACTCGTGCTCCACGACCTTTCTCGTCGAGAGCCGAGATCCCTTCTCTTTCTTTCTTCTTTTCTTCTCCTCTCTGTTTTTTATTACTTTGTTTTTAACAATGCTGTTTTTCATTGGAGGCATCACTCCCCATAAGGTAGTAAAACAATTAGATAGTAAAGTGATTAAGAAGAAAGTCTCTCTCTCTCTCTCTTTTTTTTTTTTTTTTTCCAACAGGAAAGGGAGAGAAACAGAAGAAATCTTAAACCTAACTTAAATTTATAAAATTATAAAATACAAAAATATACATTACTATGGCCAACGGTCACAGTAATTTAAAAGTTTTTTGTTATAAAGCGCAAGAAACAGCGATCCTTCGTCTGCTACGTTACATAACACGACATCTACATTGTTACACTTGATGGATTTGAAACTACCAATGGGCTTCCTAGGTAGATAACTACTTCCAAATTGAGGAAGCAAGACTGCAAAGCTATACATCTTTAAACAGAGTTCTTTTTCAGCAAAACTTATATCTGACAATTCCTTTTCTTTCACACATACAACTATTTTTTTTGTAACGTGTATTTCACCATCATTGTTTACAGCACAATCAAGCAAATCCACTTGTAAACTTATGAATAAGCTCCACGTTAAATTTCCAGTAAAACCAGATGATTAATGCTTCCACTTTGCATTATTGCCCTTCTGAAGAGTCTTTGAGAAAAAGGCGAAATCAGATGATAGCCTATCGACCACGCTCCCGCATCTTGTCCAAATAGGGTGATTTCTTTACTGTTAACTTCGAATGCTTATCTTATTCTTTTATCGATCAGATTATGTCTTTTTATGCAGCCTTTTTTTAATTTATGTTTGTATTATCTACTTATCACTATATTTTATTTTATTAAATATTCTTTATACATAATACCATTTATTTCTATGTTTCCATTTGATTAACAATCTATTACTATCTTTTCAAATGTTATATTACTTTAACTAAAATATATACTTTTTTACTTTCTATTTTTGGTACAGTATTTATAAATTTTTTTCATTTAATTTGCATTAATGTATTATTTTGCTTTTAACCTGTTTATATAACTCATATTTAAAATCATTTCTAGTAATATTTTTTAATTTTAAGATATAATGTTTATTAACTCTTAAATCGTATTAAACTTTAAAATAATTCGATGTTTATTCTTATAATATATTATATTATATTTATAATCATATTTTTATTATTCATATTATTATAATTTTCAGAATTATTTAAAATATATCATATTTTAATTTTGAATTCTATATAAATAAAATTTTTTTTTTATTCTAAAATTATCTATCCTAAATATTTTAATTTTATTAATATATGTCCTATATTTATGTTGATAAATTAATATAATCTATATAAGACATATATTAATATTATTCTATTTCATTTAATTTTATAATGTATTATTCTAAATAATATTTATTTTCGTTTTATGATCATCATAATTAGTAAATTTTATCGGTCAATATTTTTTAAAATCAAATACTATGATAACAATTTTTTTATAATTGTTAAACATGTTTGTTTTTTTAACCTTCCTAATTATCTATAAAATCAATCTATTATTCTTTTAATGTTATATTAGCTCTATTAAGTAAAAATTTTTTACGATATATGTTTTAATCTTATAATTTAAATAGATTCATTAATATTATATCTTATATTTCCTTATCAATTTTTATATTCTTTGAGAAAAAGGCGAAATCAGATGATAGCCTATCGACCACGCTCCCGCATCTTGTCCAAATAGGGTGATTTCTTTACTGTTAACTTCGAATGCTTCTATGTTACTCTGATCTATTTGAGAGCATGTAATTGATCTTACAGTGCAACGTTACTAGACGTAAATTCTGAATCAAAATAAACAAATCCAAACGCACCGAGGCGACAGTTAATGCAGATTTGACAGTAAGACTCGACATGAGAATGTACACAGATGACAACTACAAAAAAATTTTGAAGAAAGCCAAGTCGCCTTGATAATAATTTAAAAAAATAATGAAGCAAAATATATTTTCATATTTTAAACGGTTTTGGAATATTACAAATCAATTTAAAATATTGAAATTTATTTTTAATAGGATATTTTTATTCTAGTTCTGTACTCTTAGTCAACTTGAAGAACCTTATGATTACTCAATGATAAATTTCTAGACCGGTAGTTCTATTTTAATCAAAATATTTGTACAGTATGCTGTGTAATCTGCCAAAATATTACTCACATTTATATCCGAAGCAATTATTCTCAAGAAATAAAGCAAAAAATCGCAAAAGTTTCTTTTTCATTCGAAAATCGCCCACTTAAAACAAAGAAACTGAAACAATGAAAAAATGTATTGTTGCCGATATTGTTGCGTTTCGCGTGACGATCAAGCCGATGAAGTAAAAATACCTGATAATTTTTAATTCAACAAATATCGAAATAGCAAAAAAATAATAATTTTTAATTTGTAACTTTCTATTTCAAAATAACTCGGCCATTGCAAATATAAGAAATTCTAATCTATCGAACGTTACGTTTAAAAATATTTCATTTCTTGCGTTACGCAATATTTCGCTAATTAAATTTTTACAAAAAATATCGATATAAAAATAAAATATCCCTTCATTTCTAGCGAACTTTCTATTTCAAGATGGCGGCGGTAATTAAAAAATATCACGAAATTCTAATCTGTCGAACGTTACAATTTACGTAACGGAATGTTTTCCTATGCAAATTTATACAAGAAATATCAATATAAAGAAAAAAAATAACTTGTATTTGCTAGAGAACTTTCAATTACAAGATGGCGGCGGCCAGTGGAATTATAACAAATTCTAATCTGTCGAACGTTTCGATGAAAAATGTTTCGTTTCTTACGTTACGCAATGTTTCGCTAAAGAAATTTTGACAAGAAATATCAAAATAGCGAAAAAAATAACTTTTAAACAAAAACGATGTACAAAAAGTTTGTGCTACAAAACATCAGAAGTACAAACACCCGTTACAATGGCCACAATGTAACTTTAATTGCGTTGGATATAAAGGTGAGTAATATTTTGACAGACTACACAATACACTGTCAAATATCTTTATAAAAATAGAATTACAGATCTCGAAATTTGTCATTAGGTAATCATAAGGTACTTAAACTTAATTAAGAGCAAAGAACTAGAATAACAAATTAATTTTGAGATGAATTTCCATATCTTAAACTCATTTGGAATAGAATATATTTTATCACGAGGTTAATTAATAATAATGAACATAAATTTTTACGAAAAATATACGCGTGATTAATTGATTTTATATCGCGCGATCATCAGCGAGGCCGACACTCAATGGAACCGATCATCGACGATGAGAAATGGCGAATGACCCTAAGACAGAAATAATTGACGAGTTGTGTTTTTCAGATTTCGATATAGAGAGATTTGTGGAAGATGCAGATATAAGTGGAGATGTGGATGAAAAGCTGGATTATGAGGATGATTTCTTCAGTTTTGACTTGGAAAATTACCAAGAAACTAATTATTGGAAAATTGTTCTCGATCTTGCCGAGGATTGTTTCGGCTATGGCGATTCTAATTCGCAACAAGTTGATGTTTGCTTTCGTTGCGACGAATGCGAGAATCCTCAGGTATCGTGTGATGGATAAGTTGAGCTGGAAGCTATTGGCGATTGTCTCGACATGTAAGAATCTTGTATTTATTTAATACGTATTTAACAGGTAAGAGGTCATATTTTTATCTCATTTTCTGTATTGTTTATAGAAAGCCAGAGTTGCGTGACGAGCAATTTGATCCTGATAATAATGATCCGGATGATTTCTTTGGTTATGACTTGGAAAGTTACCAAGAAACAAAGTATTCTGATATTGTTCTCGATCTTGCCGAGGATTGTTTCGGCTACCCCGATTCTCATTGGCGACGAGTTGATAAAAGCGAATGCGAGAATCATCGTCAGAAAATCGAGCTGGAAGCTGTTAGCCATTGTCTTGACAGGTAAGATTTTTATGTTTATTTAATGCGTTTTTTATTTCATTTTCTGTTTTGTTTCTATATCATAGAAATGAAATATTTTAAATAATATATTACAGAAAAACAAAGATATTATTTTAATAGTTTCGATAAATTTGAATTTTTCATTTTGATACAACAGGATAGCCGAGGATATGACATCCGATGTGCATGCCAGTGAATGTGTGGGGAACGTCACTCTCCACATCTTAACAGTCGTAACGAACCCCAGGTGGTAAGAGTTATTACTTCCTGGAACGGGACCGGACTCACCCTGTGGGACCTTTTGGTCAGCCAGTTGCCTTTTGTTAGCCACATCGTCGAGTCATGTAACTGTTACGCGAGCAGAAAATAAACGTAGTTTTGTTACTGTTCGTCTCATTCGTTTTTAATCGCGCGGAGTGACGAGAAGCAAAATTAATAGCAGTAAAAACACTACATTGGTGACCCGAACCCGGACTAATAACGTAATTCAACTAAGAAAACTACCGAATCCACCCATTGGAACCTTCATCAGGTACGTCGTTCTTCCTTGTTCACGACTTCAATCGTCAGATCATGGCCGAGATTGGAGCAGTAAAAATCCCTCCGTACAACTTTTCCGACCCAGCCTTATGGTTCCACATGTGCGAAAGCACATTTGCTCTAGGATCTCCAAAGCCGATCACGGAAAGTGCCACAAAGTTCAACTACGTAGTGGCTCATTTACCACCGGAAGTCGCATCAACGGTTAGAGACATTATTATTTCTCCGGACCGTACAGACCCGTACGGTCACATAAAGGTGGAACTTATTAAACGATCCGGCGAATCGTCTCAACAAGAGTTACGAAAACTATTGGCCGGAGAACAGCTAGGAGACCGCAAACCTTCCGAACTACTACGTGTTCTAAAGCGTCGGGCGGAAAATTTTCAAATCCCGGACGCAGTTATACTAGAGTTATTCATACAACATCTTCCGACTTCCGTCCAATCTATCCTAGCCGCCATTACCCCACTCGACGTAGACAAAGCAGCGGAAGTAGCGGACCGCGTGGTGGAAGTAACCCCTGCAACGATAGCTTCAGTGTCGCAACCTGAGAAGCCCGATACCTTAACCAACAAAATACTAGTCGAAATAGATAAACTTAACAAGCGAATCGATAAACTAACGCAGGCACGTCGGGATCGCAGCGACCATTTTTCTCGACGCTCCCGCAGTAGTTCAGGACATCGCAACAATTCCACTCACCGCAGTATCAACAACTACTGCTGGTACCACAACCGTTTTGGCGCAAAGGCACAAAAATGTACTCCGCCGTGTAGTTTTCCAACAAACGAGAGCGGCGAAGCGTAGAGGCGACATGCACTTTGCCGGAGCAATCTCGTCGCCTGTTCATCCTAGACAAGAGAACGAACGTAAACTTTCTCGTCGACACAGGTTCCGACGTATCAATATTTCCAGCCTCCTCGTCACAAAAGAAGCGCGCATCTCAAATGACCTTGATGGCAGCAAACACAACTGCAATTCATGTCTACGACCAACGAACACTCACTCTCGATTTTGGGTTAAAGAAAATTTTTCGTTGGAAATTCCTTATTGGCAACGTGTCAACAGCAATAATAGGCGCAGATTTCTTGTATCACTTCCATTTGGTACCGAATCTTAGACGAAAATGTCTCACAGACGTTCAGACAAAGGTAAACTCTCCAGGCAAATTATTAGAAACCTCCATCCACTCTATCAAGATAACGACCAACGACTCCATATATCATAAGATATTGGAAGAATTTCCTGAGATCACCAGACCTCCACGTCCTAACCAACCCGTAAAACACAACGTTGTACATCACATAGAAACTGTTGGTCAGCCCGTAACTGCGAAACCACGTCGCCTAGCACCCGATAGGCTTAAAATCGCTAAGGCCGAATTCGATAAGATGATAGCTCTCGGCCATATGCGAACATCAAAAAGCAATTACGCATCACCACTCCACATGGTCACCAAGAAAAACAGTTCAGATTGGCGACCCGTGGGAGATTATCGTGCTCTAAACGCACAAACCATAAAGGACAGATACAGCGTTCCAAACATCGCAGATTTCACATCGGAACTGCACGGAACACAAATCTTCTCTCACATAGACTTAATCAAGGCCTATCATCAAATACCCATCTACCCACCGCACGTGCACAAAACAGCTATAACGACACCGTTTGGTCTCTTCGAGAGTACCAGGATGCAATTCGGATTGTGCAACGCATCCGCAACATTTCAACGGTTCATCGACGAAGTAACCAGAGGACTCCCCTTTGCATATGCTTTCGTCGATGACATATTAATAGCGTCACGCTCCCAGGAAGAACACATCTCGCATCTTCGCGACTTATTCCAACGCCTCCAAGAATATGGGTTAACCATAAATCCGTCGAAATGCACCTTCGGCGTACCATTAATCGAATTTCTCGGATTCAAGGTCTCGGGAAAGGGTCTGGAACCACTCCCTGATAGAGTCAGAGCCATCCGAGAATTTCCCAAACCTTCGTCTCTCACTCAACTTAGACGATTCTTAGGCGTAATAAATTTCTACAGGAGATGCATCCCTCGAGCGGCGCACACCCTCGCCCCGCTAGTGCAGCTACTAGAAGGAAAAAAGAACGGGAAACGTACGTCACTCACTCGGAAAGCAGAATCACGATCTCTGCAATGGTCAGAAGCGGCAGAACAATCCTTCGTATCAGCTAAGGAAGCACTGTCCAAAGCCACACTTCTCCACCATCCACTACCCGGAGCTAAACTATGCATATGGGTAGATGCGTCAGACGTAGCGGTTGGAGGAGCACTGATGCAATACAACAGGAAATGGGAACCCATCGCCTTTATCTCAGCGAAACTGGCACCAAATCAACGCAACTGGTCAGCTTACGACAGAGAACTATTGGCAATATACACATCAATAAAACGATTTCGCCACATGCTAGAAGGCCGTGAATTCACGATCTACACGGATCAAAAACCGCTCATATATGCCTTCAAACAAAAACCAGATAAATGTTCACCACGACAAATGCGGCATCTCGATTTTATATCCCAATTCTCTACGGATATACGTCATATTCCGGGCACAGCTAACACGATAGCAGACGCGCTCTCCCGCATCGAGATAGATTCGATCACCTCTGCTTCTCCTGTAGACTTCCGAGAGCTAGCCACAACGCAAGCTACAGATTCGGAACTTCATCAATTGTTAAAGGATCCTATGTCGCTCAAATTAGAGCCGAAATCCTTTCCACCTAACGAAATCGACCTATACTGTGACACATCATCCGGAACACCTCGCCCCTTCGTGCCGCATAATCTCCGACGAACCATTTTCGACCATCTACATGGACTTTCTCATCCAGGAGCAACAGCAACCACTAAGCTAATTTCGAGCCGTTATGTTTGGCCGGGCATGCGGAAGGACATCCGTCAGTGGGCACGACATTGCATCCCCTGCCAGAAATCGAAAATTCACCGCCACGCCTGGACACCGATAGGAAAGTTTACACTTCCGGAAGCAAGATTTTCCCATCTTCACATGGATCTGATAGGACCACTTCCGCCAGCTGACGGGAAACACTACTGCCTTACAGTGATCGACCGTTTTACCAGATGGCCAGAGGTCATCCCAATTGCCGACATATCTGCTGAGACGGTATGCCGAGCCTTTTTCTCAGGTTGGATCGCAAGATTCGGATGCCCTACTACGATCACCACCGATCAAGGACGTCAGTTCGAATCGAACCTCTTCCGAGAACTGACCAGACTTCTCGGCACCAATCGCATCCATTCGGCAGCATACCATCCCCGATCAAACGGTTTAATAGAACGATTACATAGACACCTGAAGGCATCGCTAATGGCACACGAATCCTCCAAATGGACCGACGCCCTTCCGGTAGTCCTCCTGGGAATTCGTTCAGCACTTAAAGCCGATATAGGCGCAACAGTAGCTGAACTGTTATATGGTACCCCGTTAAAATTACCAGCTGACATCATTAGCCCCGACACCCCACGAATTTCTTGCGAATCTTTTGTCAGCCAACTAAAAACCCACATGGCCAATCTGAAACCGTTAGCAACTTCCGCTCATTCCACAGAGAAAATTTTCATTCATCCAGAACTAAAAGAGTGTACACATATTTTCTTAAGATTCGACGCAAACCGACCTCCTCTTCGTCAACCTTACTCAGGCCCATACAAAGTGCTAGAAAAACACGACAAAACACTAGTAATTGACATCCAAGGTCGCAAATCCACCGTCTCAATTGACAGAGTAAAACCAGCGTATATCTTACAGGACGAACCACTTCAGAAATCTAGTATAAAACCCGTCCAATCAAGACCATCACAGACACCATCTTCATCTGCAACAGCGAATAACAAAAAACTGGAAACGACCTCCAAAAAAGATCAAACTGTTACCACGAGATCAGGCCGTCATGTTCATTTTCCTAAAAGACTAGTCACCATAATGTAACGTTAAGCGATTCGTTCGACATCAGTTCTATCGCTCGTCCCTCACTGGGGGATACTCTGTGGGGAACGTCACTCTCCACATCTTAACAGTCGTAACGAACCCCAGGTGGTAAGAGTTATTACTTCCTGGAACGGGACCGGACTCACCCTGTGGGACCTTTTGGTCAGCCAGTTGCCTTTTGTTAGCCACATCGTCGAGTCATGTAACTGTTACGCGAGCAGAAAATAAACGTAGTTTTGTTACTGTTCGTCTCATTCGTTTTTAATCGCGCGGAGTGACGAGAAGCAAAATTAATAGAAGTGGGGAACGTCACTCTCCACATCTTAACAGTCGTAACGAACCCCAGGTGGTAAGAGTTATTACTTCCTGGAACGGGACCGGACTCACCCTGTGGGACCTTTTGGTCAGCCAGTTGCCTTTTGTTAGCCACATCGTCGAGTCATGTAACTGTTACGCGAGCAGAAAATAAACGTAGTTTTGTTACTGTTCGTCTCATTCGTTTTTAATCGCGCGGAGTGACGAGAAGCAAAATTAATAGCAGTAAAAACACTACAAATGAAAGGAACATGCACCAAAGAGGGGAAAATTCCCTAGATTGAAAAAACTTTTCAGAATCTTCTTTTGGCATGTATGTTTAGCTTATTTATTGTACTGTATCTTTACCAATTACAGTAGAGCGTCGATAAGTGGAACGCCGGTAAGTGGAATGGCCGGAAAGTGGAACGATTTTCAGTCGGACTGTGTCGTGCTGAATCGAATGTTTTTGATACTAAATTTACTTCTAAAGTATAATTTTCATGTTTTTTATATTCTTTAATATATTTATTTTGTTTGTACAAAATGCAGAAATAATTTTTAACGATACGATAGCCTCGATGATTATTATAAAAATTTTCGTTAGGCTTAAAATCGACGAAAATTTAACACGAAGCGACACGCAACGGAGAAAAATTCAACAGGAAGCGATACGCGACGGAGAAAAATTTGAACATCGGACAGGTTAATGTATTTTTTCGTACAAAGTCGGAAACTGGAACAAATCAATAACTGGAAGGACCCCAGTCCCCAATTGGTTCCACTTATCGACGCTCTACTGTATTCCGAAATAAATTAATTGTTGCAATTCCATGACAGAACTCCGTCCCTGTGGAGAAGTTCGAATTTGCAGACCAGATCTGCTGTATATAACTGTACATAGTTCATCTGTAAATATCATTATCATCGTTTCATCTGTACATATTCATCGTCATCGTTGTTGTTTTCTGTTTGTGTTTGTCGTTTTCATTCGTTTTTTCTTTATTTTTTCATACAATTGATTCTTTTCGTGATTATTTCAAAATTTATAAAATTCTGTATTTCGGCAATCATCATTTAAAAAAATCCAACTTATGACACTTCTGACACCGATTGTGACTTATATCTACTGGACTGACATTATAATTCCAAATGTATTTTGCACCAATCTGAGAGACCAGGGCCGGATTTACCAATCCAGGGGCCCTGGGCACAAATTCGGTGGGGGTCCCCCCTTTAAGAGTAGGCAAATTTGATGATTTAGAAAATTTACACAAAATACTGTACTTTCAATTAGATTTGAACTAGGAAGTTGTAAATTTCATTTAAAAATAAGGTTATTGTAAACATACATATATTTTATTGTGTAAAACTAATGATTTCAATTTAACTGAAAAATACCTATGTGAAATTTTTTCCCAAAATTTTCCGATGTTTCATAGGTTTTTTCCGAGTTTGGTTTTCTCTGCCTGTTGCCCTCATGATTAGGCCACACTAGGCTGTCGCGGTAATAGAAAAAAAAATTATGTTTAAAATAAATTTTTTTTAGTTTTGTGGGGGCCCCTATTTTGTGGAGGCCCCTATTTTGTGGGGGCCCTGGGCACAAGCCCCAAATGCCCTTATGTAAATCCGGCCCTGTGAGAGACATCCTGGCTCAAAACCTGCCATCTATGAATTGACTAACGTATAATGACACAGCTATTATGGACATACCGATAGTGACTAAAGGATAAAGACGCACTGATTGTGGACTGACTAGTAAATGATGACATTCCGATTTATGACAAACTAACTGTATGCAATGTGAAGATCACTGATTAACTATAAACTATCAATAAATATATTTTTCATTGATTCGGTTATGAAAGTAATTGACTGTATAATAAACAAAAGTAAAATAAAATAAAGATAGAATTTTTATAATATTTACATTGTCTCGTCATTGTTTAGATGCTATTTTATTTGACAATATTATTCAATTAATGCACACAACGCTTACAATGTAGAGGTGAATTGATTTATAAATTAAATCGTACAAACAAGTAATTGTTAGGTAAAAATATATTTAAATTCTTAATTACTTATTTCAGAAGCTACAGAAGTTTTTAAAAGCGACTTTATTTAGAGGCGGTTCGTGGATCCAGTGGCAGTAGCGCACTTAGAATTTAATCTTGGGGGAGTTGAGTTGAACGGAAAAAATTTTTTAATACGGAATTCAATAGAATTCTCGTCTTATGTGTCTGCTAATTCATAAATAATATAAAAATAAAGACACGACACGATATAAATACAAAAGATTAATTTAAATTCAGAAAAGATTTTTGGAAAATTTTCTAGTAATTTTTTCTTTTTTTTCTTTTTTTGGAGGGTGGCAGAGTCCTTCGATCTCCTGGATGCGCCACTGGATGGTTGGATGGCCGAGCGGGATGGTAGTCTATTGTTGTGGGAGATTCGGAATCGAATTTGAATGGATCGAAAAACACTAGAATCTTTCAGGAGATGGTGTGTCAGGATTTATCGGGTTTCGTCCCTCACCACCCGGTCACTCCATTTTGGGTCCAGGCGAACTCATAAAAGAGCTTTCTAAAGAATTTTCTTAGTGTCCACAGGGTGGAAAGAGCTAAAAAGCTATAGTATCGGATAAAACAATAGCACTGGGAATTGGGGAAACGGATTCTAACCGTGGTGTGACGAAAATATACAGTACATATTTTATCATTTTGGAAAGAGCAATTACAAATGAGAATCAAACAATAGCAAACAATCAATACATTCTTTCATAAAAAGTTTTTCTTGATATTTTGAAACATATTTAATAAATAAATACGACAATTAAATATACTACAGACATTTAAAACAATTTTTAAAATATACATATTTGATTAATTTAAAAATCAAACTGAAAAAATAATTCATTTTACCAGAGGGCGCTTATCACATTGTTGTTTTGGTTCGTACGTAATTTATGATTTTTATCGTGTGAATTGGATCCGAACCAGAAATGAATAGATTTGTTTGGGAAGGAGATATTTCCCAAAGCGAAAGAGAAATCACGCGACAGAATCATATAAGAATATACGACGGTGACGAAAAAGTAATTCTAAAATATTTTTTAAAACTCCACTATTTAGACTAGTCAAAAAAACTAATTTTGTTTCCTCTGTAGAGATTATCATTGAAAATACATTACTGATAAGATTTTCTCTTCTATTCTTATTGTTGCTAGGAGAAATGAAAGGTTGAAAATTAAGTAGTACATAAAAAGGATCAATTCAAGCTTCAAACAAGACGGTTGGGACCTTAACAGAGCTTATTGATAGGAACAAAAAGGTCAAAGGAACCATACCTGTACGTGCAACCCTTCGTGAGATATTTTCCTCCAAAAATCAGAATTTACTATGTACCGATGCTATCGCCTATTCTCTGAGCTCTGTGTCGATGTTTGCTATCACTTGCACCTCGGTGCCCCCATGCACCCAAAACTATATAACATCCAGTACTCCGTAAGTGGTCAAGTGGGCTACTTGTAGCTGGTATAGTCGCCTAGGCTAAATAGTTAAACACGATAGTCTTAGAAGAGCGACGCAACTCTTGATTGCATGTGAACTGGAAGTAGGCTGACTTTGGGGATGTCTCGTGAAGAGTTGCATGTAGAGGTATGGTTCTTTTGACTTTTTTGCTCCTATGGTCTACAGTTTTGGTAAGGTTCCATTCAGAGATGTAATTGTCTGATTTGAAGTGATATTTGTATCTTACCATTTTAAAATTGAGATTAGAAAGAGCATGTTAATTTATATATATATATATCTCAAATAAGGAAATTTCTTGTTTAATTTAGAATTAAATTATTAGAATTATTGATAGAAACAAATTCTTGTTTAATTTAGAATTAAACAAGAATTTTCTTAAAAAAAAAATAGAAATATTCTTAAAAATAAAAATAGGATTCCTGGTAAAAGATCTTATTAAATACTTTAGAGAACACCTCATCTTCAAAATACTTTAAATTTGTATACGAACAGAAATTACTTGATAGGAAATTTGTATTTATTACTCCTTACAATGTAATATAACTAATTTTATTTTTGATATATTGAATCATTAAATGGCTATGAATATAAATGGTTGTTTTGTGCGATAATAATTCAGACATTGATTGATCGACTAGATTGTTAGATTATCTACGGGGTCAATTTAATCGAATAATATAATGTGTATAGGTAAAAACCTAAGAATTTTCTGTCAAAATAAATTTTATATTTGTTTAAAATAAAATAAAACAGTTCCAGTTTTGTCTTTTTTCAAAATTTTTAGGTATAACTTTCTGACTTTTAATTTTTTAGAGGTTATAATAATGTTTCACAGTGAAACTCATATAAAAATCTCTGTTGTAAACTTTGAGTCAAAATATTGAAATATTCTTATTTATGTTGTTAACTCTCAAAGAATACAAATTTCTTTTTTACCTAATATATTTGAAGCTGACATTTTTAGGGAGATTATTCCAAAATTTCTATTTTTAATTTAGTTATCTCATAATTTATTTTTGGCTGTTGTATAGATTACTCCCTATGGAATTTTGAGACTTTGAGTATATATTTGAACTAGGGACTGAGACGAGTTCAATGATACCCTACTTTTGAACTAGAGACAAAAAATAAGTAAGATTTTCTTCCCAAATAAACAAATATGTAAACAAGTGAAAGTGAAATTAAATCATTAAAAAATATAAAGAATGCATTACAGATGTATTTAATATGAGTAAAATCTTCATGTCGTATATGTCCAATGATAAATGGCACAAGTTCTGCTAAGGTATTCTTAAGCAATGCTAATTCAACTGGATATAACCATTAAAGTATGGTAAAGTAATTCTTCAAAATATTTAATGTTCACTTGAAATATGGTAAGACCCAATCTGGACCTGGCAGCATTCAGACAATGAGTACAAGGTAGATTGGAGAGTTTAATGTTAAATAGACTTTTTATTGAATTCTTTAGAAATTTTGTTTAAAAGGAAGAAGGTGGCTGTGGCCCAAATCAATAAACCATAATCAACAAGTGTTTGGAAGTTAGTGAAAAAGTAGTATGTTGTACATTATTCAAGGAGATAGGTTTACAAAATCACCAAAGGATTCCATGATTTATGGCTAGAGATTTTACTATTTTATCAATGTGACCTTTCAACATGAGCTTTAACATCAAAAATTATACCGAGATCATTTATGGAGTTAGTGTGTTTCAAAGTGTTTGTATCAATAGAGAATGAAGATGAAGGAGTATCTCAAATGAGAAAGAAGAATGTAACAACAATTTTTTTTAATTAATTAATGTGGATAGTTTGAAATCTCATTAGTTCAAACTGTACTATTTGTCATGACTGGGAATATAGATATTTATATGTTATGGAATTTGGTTAGTTTGAAATATGGCTACTTTGAAACTCAAAGTGAAAATAATGTCCAAACTTTGATATGCGTACATTAACTCGTTCATTTAGCTTGAAGTTCCTCTGTACTATAAGCGAACAATAGACTGTGAACGACTCTAATCTGGTCAACATGTCATTACTTTTACAATAACACATTCTTTGATAACACCTGACTCTTGGACTACTATTTTTTTCTTATTTTATAAATAAATATTATATCTTTTTATAACTTACAATGAAGTGATCTTCTAAGGCATCAGACTTTTTGCACATCCATTTATTTAATCCTGTTTACCTTTTACATCTATCTGTCAATAGGCACTTTGGGTTTTCCACCCCTCCTTGGTTGACTTTAGTAGACAATATTACACCACTATTTTTTTCATTTTAAAATTATATTAAACAATGTCTTTAGACTACATCAATTCCTTAAGAAAGCTTTATTTTGCAACACAAAGATAATGGATTTCTTCTTATAGTATATTTTTGCTTAACATTTGTTTAATGCCTATACTGTATCTTTTCACAATATCCATATTTGCATGTTACATTTTGAAAAAGAATAAACAGGATTAAATAAATGGATGTATAGAAATCCTAGCGTCTTAGAGGATTAATTCATCATAAATTACAAAAAGAAACTGACAAGAAAGACATGGTTCTACGATGTTAATAGATAAATATTATATAACAAAAAATTGACTCACAGGATTAATTACATAATAAGCATTTTAATATTAAGTTAAGGTGTGTACAGTTTCTTGACTCTTTAGTCAATACAGGTACACTACAGCATCTCATATAGCTTTGCTAAAATGCATATACAGTAGAGAGTCGTTAATCCAAACCCCGGTAATCCGAACGATTTTCAGTCTGACTGTGTCATGCTGAATCGAACGTTTTTGATACTAGATTTACTTCTAAAGTATAATTTTCATGTTTTTATATTCTTCAATATATTTATTTTGTTTGTACAAAATAAAGAAATAATTTTTAATGATACAATAGCCTTGATTATTATAAAAATTTTTGTTAGGCTTAAAATTGACAAAAATTCAACATGAAGCGACAAGCAACAGAGAAAAATTTGAACATTGGACAGGTTAATATATTTTTTCGTACATAATCGGTTATCTGAACAAATCACTAATTTGAACAACTCCAGTCCCCAATTGATTCGGATTAACGACTCTCTACTGTAATTTAGCGTTCACACACTGTCCAAACTGCATAATACCATACTTCACAGAATGTGTTATGGACATTAAGAGACACAAGACTAATGATCAGAACATTAATAGATTTTATGTAGTTTATTTGAAACTTTTTCTAGTGGTAGCTCTATATTGAAATTTTAATGAACTTTATTATGTATAAACTTTTTTAGGTTTTAAGGTTAAACTAAATGTTTCCATAAGAGAGTAGAATGGCTATCTTTTCTTATTAGATCATTTCTTATGATTATGATTGTTTAATTCCTTGTAAAGAGAATTTGTTTAGATAGAAATATGCTTTATCATAATTATAATTCAGTCAGGGATTAGACAAATCACTGTTCTGGCTTTTAATTGATTTCACTATCTTATTAGTCATCCTCTATCTTTTTTTACTATTGGTTGATTTTTCAACAGAATTTTAAGTAATCTTTTTTTATCTTATCTAGATGCATGGGAGAATAGGAAATACAATTTATTTAATAGAATTTTTATTTTGAATGTTATTTTATGTATCAGCTAATATAATATCTAGAAAATATAGCAAATTTCAAATTAAATTTATTTCAAGATTTATACTGTTTATTAAAACATCATTAAATAAATTTTCAAATTATTGTCTAAAATTATGAAGATTTTTATTTAATTTATTTCTTAATTTTAATTCTGCATGGTTTAAATTTCTAAGAATGTTTTTATAATAATTTTAAAAATATAGTAATATATATTTAACCTTTTGATGCACTAAATGTTTTAAGGCATTACTATTTCAGAACCTCCCTGAAGCACAAAATGTTTTAAAACATTTCTCTATTGTTAAAAATTACTGCAGAATTTTCAAAGAAGAAACTATGTATGCATAGCTAGTCATATTTTAAATTATTTCATAAGTAATAAAGACATCATAATATACTGTTGACTTGATATGCATTTTGGTAACTGACCAAATCTGCTTATTCTAAGGCATCTGTTGGAGTATAATTGTTGGTGTGTGGGATATTTGCTAGACAGTGCATCAACAACTTCAGTTTTACTCTTCTTGAAACTATAGTGTTTTTCTCCTCATATTTAGAACAATGTGAGCTGTTTGTCTCTCTTATTACATCTTATATGAAGTTCATTGTGTAGTTAATTATGACATCTTCAGATACAATGGACAATTAGCATTATCAGACCATCTCACATATTAGTTTGGTCAACAGTAAGTACAAAAATATTATTTAAATCCTACATAAAAGAATTTACAGTTGTTAATTCATATGCTTCTGTGTCCTTATTGTATAGATTAGTATGTAAAATGTCTACAAGCACTTATTTTGTTAACAGGACTTATTATACTATTGACCTGGTTCAGCAAAATTTAAGAAAAACTAATCAGAAAACAACAGTCTTTATTTTTCACCTGAACACTTTTTACATGATATAATTTAGCGAGGTTGAGGCCGAAGTTTTAAATGCGAAAATGTGTAAGTTGGACATTCAGTGCCGCTTTCCTATAAGCCTAGAAGTTTAACAATGGTGTTTGGAAAGTCAGTGGAATCAAGCTCAACATTCCAAATTTCATTGTCAAACTTCTAGGTTTACAGGAAAGCGGCGCTGAACGTCCAACGTACACGTTTTCACATTTAAAACTTTGGCCTCAATTTCCCTAATGTGTTTTGGATCTGTTTGTCTCTCATCAGCAGGTTTACATCCAAAAATTTCTAGAATCAAAATATTAAAAATTACTACAATTTATAAATTTTTCACCATAAAACTGACATTAAAACAAAGTAAAATAACTTACAATATCTTGTTTTATCAATTACATTGAAATTAAAACTTACTAACAGGATAAATCTGTGAGAGCCTAGATCAGGCATGTCAAAGATATGGCCCACGAGACAATTAGTTGTGGCCCACGACATTAATTCAATAATGCTATTGTTTATTTTTTTATTATCTTAATACTAAAGAAAATGTGATATTTTGTACGTTTAAGTATGTTACGTTTGAGTTCAACAATTTTGTTTATTATTTTTATTATTTTTTATTTATTTATATTACTTAGAGATATTTATTTTATTTCATTTATTTTTGTGTTTAATTTCTTGTTTACGTTATGTTTTCTCTGTTTCATCTTTTGAATTTTAAATTAAAGTCCGTTTTGGCAAGATCATTTATTGCACGATTCTCACTATTTTGCACATAAAACGCGTGTTTTCTACATATTAGTAAATTACAGTTTATGCTTGTATTTTGAGTCTTGCGATTCTTATTTTCAGATCATTTTACAACCTGCTTCAGGCCTGTAAATTGGCCGAAAATGTTTGTCCTGTGATTAAAGTTATTGCTGAAAAACTACAAATGGTGTTTTTTTAAATTTTATTGTGAAATCTTGGGTTATTAAAAAAATTGTTGAGTCGGCTACTTTTTAGAAAAGTTTTGGCTACAAAAGCTAAAAACATCTGGCCTGCTGTCATACTCGAGACAAAAAATTTAGCACTTAAGCAGTTTGAGTTTGACACCCCTGGCCTAGATATTCTCTCGCGTTTTTCTATAGCCTTTTATGTAGAGAAAGGGTTATAAATAACGAATATGGAAAAGCTATTAACATTTAAAATCTATATTAACCACAAGGCAAATTGTTTCAGAGAAAATTTTTATAGGAAAAAACTTTTTCCCAACTATTAATAAAAGATGGAAGGATGTGATTGTGTTTTCCCACCGGATTTACTTCCTTCACAAGGTGACACATCTTCCGAATGTGTCACGCGGAACTTCCACCAAAATTCATCTATTGGCTATGATCTATAACATTTCCAAAAAAAGAGCAGGAGAAAACACGAAGTAAGCCCCCAAAAAAGGAAGGTCGGATGATGATCGGGGTTGTGACTACAAGTCTGTCCTTGCCTTGCTCCTCGAGCGGATACCTCCATAACCCTCTTTGGCCTAGAGTGAATATCTATAGAAAATAACTAAATAACTTCTTGGAAAAGGGAACTCCTTCCTCTCCTGTGAACTGCTTTAACTTCAGTGAACTCCTTGGAAAGAGCTTAACCTTGGAAAAGTGAACGCCTCTAAAGTAACTCCTTGGAAAAGTGAACCCCTTAAAGGTGATGTCTTCAAAAGGAGAACTCCTCAAGCGATAAAGGGAAAGAGAAAAAACAGCTTCCAGTGAGCTCCATCGATCCAGCAATTTTAAAGTATCTATACAACTTATCTAGATGTAAACTCTCTCTCTCAACCTAGATTGTGAATTTGTTAAATCGTGGACGAAACCTTTATTATAAAGTATTAATCTTTTTGTATAATTAGTTAAATAAATGGATGATTGTTATTGTTTTAATGGGTGTTTGCTGCATTTTCCAAAGGAACCTCTCTCGTATCTCTCACGTTGTCATCATCTGATCTGGCTGCCTTTAATACGTAACTGCTCGCTCATGAAAGATTGTTATTGCAGTTGTATCCAACATATTGGTGTCATCCTGACAAGGCGACGTGGTGCCGACCTTATAGTCACAAATCCAAGTGTATTTCCAATATTCCTGCATCTAATGACAATAAATATAAGCCATTTTATTAAAAAGATGAGATAAATATTTGTAAAACTTACGTATTCCACACCAACTATAACTTGAACAATTATCTTATTACTATGTTGTTTCCCTTATATATTCTTCATTTCCTTTGTCGATGATACCTTTTGATGATTGGTGGATTTCTCTTCCCCTATTGTTATTCATTTTGTTCTTTTGTCTTGTTATATAAATATGTTCATACAATTGTCTTTTATAATTATTTCTTTCTTTTTTCTTTATTTTAATGGTATTCAAATCTATTTCTCATCCTGTTGTGTTACAATGCTCGGCTACCGCTGAATTTGCATAATTACTACCTATGGCACAAATATGTTCTTTTAACCTTACTTTCAATTTTTGTTTTGTTTCTCCTATATATGTTTTTTTATGTTCACAATTGCAATCAAACGAATATACTACACCTTTTTCTTTTGTAATTTCATATTTTTTATCATTTCTGTAATGTAAATATTTTTTGGTTGATTCTATTTTTATGGGTACTGTTGTTTTTTTTATTAGTTTTTCTTAAATTTTGCTGAACCAGGTCACCAGTATAATAAGTCCTGTTAATAAAATAAGTCCTTGTAGACATTTTACATACTAATTTACAGTTGTATTCATTATGGAAGAATACAAAATTTCAATACTTTGTATTGCTGTGATGGAAATTGTGAATCAAAAAGTTAAATCTTGCACCATATTCATCTTAAATTATTTAAAAAAATAGAAATAAGTTTCTTAAATAATGTACTAAGATTTTATTCGTTATTTTAGTATTTACAAAAAGGAAGAAGAAATGGATTTGGAATTTTAAACAGGCAAATAGGATTTGGACGTTTTAAAAATATTGTACTTCTAAGATTTTTTCATATTTTATATTAATAATTTAAACTTTTTAAAATAAAATAATACTAATTCTTTGAAATAATTATTTTTTTATTCTATTAGACTAACTTTGATAATGGAGAATTAATACTAACTACGCATCGATTTCTGTGGAAGGATAATCATCAGCGGGTAAGAATTTAGATAAATTTTTCAAATATTATAGCAATTATTTTTTGCTGCGCAGGTAGTACTTGGTTAACATGATAAATTTTCTCTTTGAAAATAGTGCATTAAGAGAATCTCCATACAGTGACTAATGGTGACTTTGTTCAAAACTTTCTAAAAAGTATTAATTGGTCTAATTATATGGAATTATAATTTACAGTATATCTTTTGATAGATGAAGAAATAAAAAACTGAGCCTCTTAATAAGTAATTTCAATCTATTTAGATATTCACAGTAAAAATTAACTGCTATATTTAAAAAAAACATACCTGTAATACTATTTAAAGGTTTTTCTTTGTGACATTATCTATTTATTGTAGTAATTTTTGTGTTCTTGTGATGTTTTCTGTATTGATATGACTCCTATTGATTAACCACTATTACTATTTAAGAAAATTTAAATTTTTAATTCAAATATTTTTTTATTGTTTAATAATAAATTAAACTTTTTAAAAACTGAAAAATTAATTTAAAACTACAAATGTTATAAAGAAAAGTTTAAATTGTAAATATTTAAATATAAAATATTAATTTACGAATTAGTAAAAGATAGTATTCATTAAAAGTGACATCTAGATGTATTTTAAATGTTGGAAAATTTAAAAAATAATAAATACAATAAATATTGAATTTTTATTTACTGAATTTAAAATTTTAAAATAAATCAATATTAAAGTTTTAATTATTAAAAATTAATGTTTCAGGAAAAGGAATTATCTCTTCATTTATCTCTTGTGGTTTTTGCTGAGAAAGAAAATAGAGGATGGACAAGAAGGTATTGTCAACAGAACATTTTAGTTAATATTAAATTGTTAATTTAAATTAACTAAAATGTATAAGTTAAGGTCTATTTTCTAAATAGCAGCGATATAAAAATTTCTGTTGTTAAACTGAAATTTGAAGATTTAACTAACAAAGTCCCTGAGTATTGCTTTTTATTGTTACAAGACAAATAAGAAAAAACATTCTGGATTAAAATATAAAACATACAGAATTTTTTGTTCTAAGAGAACAAAAAATTTTGTATGTTTTATATTTTGTGTGTGCTTATCTTATGGTGTGTGTCTTGTTGCTTTTAATAATGTATTCGAAAATTTGAAAGCCAAATGTGTATTTAATAATCTGGTTTGTACATCAAATTTTAATATGTAACAACTGTATAACAATTGAAGAAGGATGATATGAGTCCGAAATGCATTTTGTTAAAGGTACTAAAAAAGATTAACAGAAGTTGTTGTGGTTAGTTTGGGAAAAAACAGCACTATTTGGTTGCTGAAGTAATAATTTATTACAAATCTAAACAAGAAGCTAAATGAAGAAAAAATTCTGTATTTTTACAGAATTGTTTTTTGCTTTCTTAAAGCTATCATCAGCTGTGTAAATGGAACAGTTAAAATTTATTGATATTTTATTAACTGTGATTATGCCTTTAAATTTTCATACACGATCAAAGTTTTAAAATAAAACATCTGTTACATAGCTTTTTTTTATAAAATATGATATTAATGGAAGCTTTTTTAATGTATAATTTCATTTACATTAAACTTCTTTAACTAGTTAAGGCATTTTCAAATCTTTTTACAAAAATGTGATGATTGAATATTCCAATGTTCATGAAAAGATATGAAAATGCCTCAATTAGTTCCTAAAGGTGAGAGTAATTTCTTATATACATGTAGAGATTGATTTTTGTATAAATTAAATCACTAATAGCCTATATGCTTTTGAGAAGACTAATTATTTTGATAAATATGCAAGTAATACTTTTTAATATTGAAAAGTTCATACAATTAATTGCTTTATTATTATTGATTCTGCATTTTATTGGTTGTTTTTGAACTCTCCCAGTTATTTATATATTGATTTTATTTTTTAATTCTTTCATTATTTCAGTTATTTGAATATTTGAAATTATTAGTATCAGATTTCTTAGCTTGTTTTAAAACAAACTAGTTATATTTTATGTTTATTACTGCTAATTTTAGTATTTTCATTAACTTTAAATCTATTATTTATTTAAACAGTGGAAAAATTGTGATCCATTTAAGTCAACTTCCTGAAAATCAAAAGGTTTTTGGGCCTGTTAAATATAGTCCATTTAATTTTGTAAAATTTTCTTTTGTACAAGGAGGAGAATCAGAAGTAAGTAGTCAGTAAGTGTTTATGATAATTTATGAAGATATAAAATAGTAATAATTAATTTTATTTTGAAACCATAATTTATAAATAGTCTATTAGCAACATTTATTTATTTTACAGTTTTTTCAAAGTTTAACAGAAGTTTTAGAAAAAAAAGAATGGGAAAAAGTGCCTTTAGTAGGAATATCGGTATGAATATCTAAATTATTTTATGTTTTAAGTAATTTGTGATTATAAACATTATTATATCAAATGTATAATACTTAAGAAATAATTGTAAATTGATAAAAATATTTTTATATAAATCATATAAAAATTTATTCATTTTATAAGCTGAAGTAATGTATAGCAAGATATGACTTTCTCTGTACAATAAATGACCCATTAAAAATACAATCGAGGGGTAAACTTAAGAATAACAATAAACAGAAATAAAAATCATTGATAAAACTATTACTTAATAAACAAAGTATCATAAAATACAAAAATGTTAAAAATGATATGATAAATAAGTAAAGATTAGTATCTACATACAATCATGGAACACCGGGGATGTAAACCACACTTTCGGGAACCTCTTGCCGGTGTTGGACACAAAATGAAAAATCGTCGTTAACGTTTTCGAACTTGGTAGTTCTTTTTCAGATGGTCAAAAAACTAGGAATGCAGATCGAATAATGGAACGAATTATTTTTAAATCGAAATCGAATGCTTCATGATGCAGCTGGTTGATCGGACATGCGCATACGGTGCGAGTAGATGGCGATTAAAGGTCTGTGTCGATCAGGGTCTGCCAGGCGGTGGACAAATTGAGTTCTTCTTTATAGTTTATGCAGGTGGTGGCGCGGCTGTGTTTGTAAATGGAGATAGCCTTCAACCACCTCAGGTGTTCAGGGCGAGGCGATGTGATGATAAGCCTGGCTTGATTGAGGGCCGCTTTGATGTCCGGATCGGTCGCGTAAGTTGAGAGACTCATAGAATTTCTCCCATGGAGAATATCCGCATTGTGCTCGCATATTCTGATTCCCAAGGATCTCTTGGTTGAGCCGATATAAACAAGGTTTCTATCTAAGAAAGATTAGGACTAAGATGTACAAAACCAGTTAAAAAAAACATTAGTTGGTACACTTAAGTGTTAACATATAAGATATTTTTACATAACCTTATATGTTATATTTTCTTACATATAATTTTATTTTATTTTATTATATTTACTAAAATCAAGGTGAAGATACTTCTTGCTGGGAGGCAAGGCACTCGTTACATTGTAAAAGAATGAATGTCTAGAATTACTAAGTTAATAAATAGAGATGTAGATATAAGAGCTATCTTGAGTGGTTCTTCTATAAACATGTAGACGAAAATTACAGAAAGGAAAAAATATATTATATAAAATAGTTATAAAAAAAAATTATTAAAGTAAGAAATATGAAGAAAAATCAGGGAGAGAAAGTCTACATCTGGCAATTATATCACTTAAAGTGTATGGTAAGTGACACAATTTGTTACAAAAATATATATTAAGTTCTACAAAGACTATGTAAAAGGATTTGTGCTGCCATAGTGCAAATTAGCAAACAGCAATCAACTGTAGATTTAAAAATCACAGAAAAAGGACTTGAGCTGCATGAGATGAAATGACAATGATGCCAGAGAACATCTATTTGAATAGCCAGTTTTTTTTTAATAAGAGAATCAATGGGATACTGGAAAGTAACTTCTTGTCAAAAATAAATGAATTAATATAGCTTCAAAGGAAGTTATTTATGATATAAACTTTACACAAATGTAACAAGCTTTTAATAGAATTTTTTAAGAATGAAGATTAATGTATGCATAATTTATATATGTAACTGTGTGTATTCATATGTTTAGTTTTTGCACTTGAAAAGTTGTGACCAAGTACATGACTACTTGTGAAACATTTGCCTATCCACAAATTGCTTTTACAATATTTCAGTTACAGTACAGTACTTGTAAAAATTGCACTCTTTGTTATCTCCAATTTTTACATTTTTTGACATGAGCAAAATACATTTATTACTATATTACCAAATTGAATTAACTGCATTACAATAACAATGCTTTCTGCTAAATTGTACATGAAAAAAAGTTTAGGCCATAGTTATATAAATACAGTATATACAGTAATTATATACTCCCATACAATAATAATGATGATGATCCCTTATAATAATATAATATAAAATACTTCTATTGTAATACAGTATAAGTTTTAACTCTATAATCCTTTATTTTTTAGGTGTAGTATTTCAAACAACCAAACAAATATCCATTGGTTTAACAACATACAATTTATTGATCAATTTTCTCTTTTACATTCATTAATAAATTGTATGTTAAATCAATGGATATTTGTTTGGCTGTTTGAAACACTACACCTGATAATACAGGATTATAGAGTTAAAACTCATAAGAATACAAGTACCCCATAATGAAAGTATTTTTATAAGTTTTTTTAGTTTGAATTATGAGTCTTATAGAAGACTATGCATCTGCCTCTACTTCATTTTTTTATGTACACCAGTTCTGTAATCTCACAAACAGCAAGTGAAAATTTGTTAACAGTTTTTCTGTATTTTATTATAACTTATAAAAGAATTGGTGTTGCTCTTGAAACTATGGTAAAACATAAGAAATCAGTTTTAAGTCATTAGAAGAAGGTAGAACTTCTTGATATGTTGAAGTCTTAAAAGACCTGAATAAAAATATCCTTTAAGCAACATTAATTCCTTCATAACTTTTTTAGAATGGAAGTCTAATGTTTTTAATATAATTAAACATATGAATGAAATATGCATTAGTTATTATTATTATTTGCATATTAAATCATCTGAAAAATTTTAAATATTTCTTGGACAGCAACAGACTTCATCTCAGCCATATCAGCTCAATCTGTAGGAACCTAACTCTATTTTCTCATCAGTCTTCTTAATTGGATTTGTGAGATTTCCAAGGATCCTAAGCCTCGCAAATACGAAGATTTACCTGTATTTGGATATATTATTGGAAGAATACTTATTAAAATAAATTAGTTACAATCAAACTTGTTAAAAAACAAGTTTGATTGTATAACTAAGTGTTTTAGAGAGAAATTTATTAATAAGATAAACTCATTCCGATGATGAAACTTTATACAGTCAACTTGCATTAATATGAATTTCTAGAACAGTAGTTAGTTCACTTTATCGAAAATTCATATTAACAATTTTCAGGGTCAAGGCCAAGATTGCATAATTTATGGAGTTAAGAATTAATAGACAGTTGAACTCTCTAAATTAATTTATTAAATAAAATAAAATTTATTTACAAAAACAAATTAATGTTCTAAATGATTTTCAAATTATATAAATTTATTATTTAAATCAAATAATTTTTTAGATTTATAGAATATCATTCTATAGTAATTTTAAACAAACTGTCCTATAGTTAATTCATAATAAAAATATAATAAGTGAGAAAGACAACACAATTGTTTAAATCAGAGATGAAAAATCTTTGGTAATATGTTTCAAGGTAGGAAACAATCTTCTTTTCTATTTATTCTTTAATAACATGCATTCGTATCAAATGTTGTTTAGCAATTTTTTTTTTAAGGATGCCTATCTCTTGAAATGGATGCAGACCCATGCAAACATATGCTAGTTTGCATATCGGCAGTGCATACAGTGATGCTAGGTTTGTTTACTTTGTGCCAAATTTGGCTCCTTTTTTACTCTTTGAGCACCAAAAAATATATTTTATACTTTTTCAAACAATCTTCAACAGAAAAAATCATAGATTTCTTTTAGCTTTGTTTTGTTTAATTATTCTAATATACAGGTCTACACTGAAATGGCAAATGCCATCTCCTCCTCAAACAAATTTGACAAAATAATAAAAAAAAAACAAAATAATTAATAATAATTAAACTATAGGAAAGTTTGTTTAAAATTACTATAGAATAATATTCTATAAATCTAAAAAGTTATTTTATTTAAGTAATAAATTTATATAATTTGATTTTTGTATTACATTGCATTTATTAAAATTGAAATATTTGAATACTATCATAGGGTAAAAAATATAGAGCTGGAATTGTTGGTATTGAACGTCAAATACAAGCAAAACAAGAAGAAGCAGAAAAGAATATATCTGAAGCATTTAAAGATTTAAAGAAACTAATGGATATGGTATAAAATAATTAATGAACATTAAAAATTTGTGTTTATATTAATGTTTAAGATTTATGTGTAATAAATTTTTTAAGTTTTTTAAATAGAAAATTTCATTAATATTTAGTTTTATATAGAAGTCAAAACCTTTTGAATATTTTAATTGCCAATCTTTGCTAATAAATTCTTAAAAAACTTTTAAAATTAAAATTAATTTTTGACCTATTACACTACATTTTGGCAGTTTGGCAAGAATTTCAATAAAGTGTTAGAATTTTGAGTTTGTTTATGGAATAACTTTTTTGTTGATGGAAATACAATGACAAAAGAATATTGGAGGGAAGGGGGAGGAAAATTTTTAGGAATGTTTCTAAGAACTATATCATCATTAGAAAAAAATGTATAAATGCTGATAGGAACCATTTTGAAGGAAATGTTGTCTAAAAGTTTTTGCTGAGAAATAAAATCTATAATCAGATTAAATTTTGAGAACTTTTTGAAGGTGTTAATATAAGTTTCAGGTGAATCTTTATATTTTTTACTGTGATACATTTTTCAAATATGTACTATGTTATGGAGAGTGTCTGAAGATGATTATTTCAGATTGATAAAAATAAAAATATCTAAAAACAATAATTTTATTTTAGGCAAAAGATATGGTCAATATGTCAAAGACTATTGCCCAGAAAATCACTGAAAAGAAAGGTTGTATTTCTGAAGATGAGGTTAGTTCTTAAGCTGTTTTTACTTTTGTACAATATTATCAAAAAAATTTTTTATTAATATAATTTTTGTTTCAGACTATACAATTTAAATCACATTTGCTGAGCTTGGGAATTAGTGATCCTGTTACAAGAGATACACATGGAACTGGTGATATATATCATTCAGAGTTAGCAAAACAATTAGTACAAATTTTAGAAAAACCCCTTGAAGTAAGATATCATTTATTGATATAAAAAATATGGAAAATAACAATACTGTTTATTGTAATAAAATATTTAGTATTTATATATAATAAAGTTTCATTACAGAAAAATTAAATATTATCATCATCTTCCTAAATGTTTGAAAATGCATAAAGCATTTATTTTTTATACTTTCTGTATATACTATATATTCAATTTTTATTTAAAAAATTAGTTTTTGATAAACAAATAACAGATTCTTTTTAAAAGTAAAAAAACTAGGGTTTCTCAAACGGGATCCCGGTTGTTTTTTTAACCCAGGAAATATCTTGGAAAATTTTTCTTATCTTGGGAAATCCCGCAAATTTCTTAAAAATTCACTTTTTTCTTATTTTGTGTTAAAGTTCAGGAAATTTTGCAAATAGAAAGTATAATTAACTCATAAACTGTCAGAATGCATTTGTATTTATTAATTTTAAACCTACTTATTAGTTTTTTAAATTTTTGCTCGTTATGGCATGTCACAAATGGTCAATAATCAATGCGTAGCTTATTTGTGGAAGGATTCTGAAAATTCTTTACTTGTCGGAACCTGTAATATCTGGAATAATTGTGATTATGCTGTTTTAGTTTTTAACCATGCCCAGTAGCTTCAATAACTGCATAACGCAGGTTGTGCAAATTGGGCCAGGATACAAACGAGTACGAAGTATGCAAGTATAAAGTTTTTCTTCATAAACCTAATTATTAAAGACAAACAAACTGTTGAATTATCGGGCTACAAGCTTAATACCACTATTAAAGCAGCCAAAGTAGACAAATCAAGAGAGCAAAAGAAGTACTACAATCTCGAAAACGAACTAGAAATCTCCAGGCTACGGGGGAAAAAACACATAATATCTGTTTTCTCTTAAATGCATTAAACATGATTCCAATCACATCAATTGAATCGGAAAAGGCATTCTCAGTAAAAAGACTTTTCATTACTAAAATGAGAATTAGATTGAGTGATCGGAGTATTGACCATCTTTGCTTTTTAAAATCTTATAAAAATTTACAATAATATTTTATATTATGTTTTATTTAAAAAACGAAAATTATCTTCTAAGTTAGAAGTTTGATCTAAATTCATTTTTTTTTTAAATTTTCAACTTAATTCAAAGTCACATTTTTTTATTGTTGTATGCAGTTTCCAGGAAACTTTAATAAATTTTTTTCTAGTGAACATTTCTACGTAATTTAAAGATAATTTTTATTATATATCTTACACAGCGTTGCTAATATGATTTTGGAGGTTGCAAACGTATTAAATTACTTTAAAAAATGAAAAATAATTATATCATTTAATTTCATGATATTTTGTATATCTTAAAAATAATTAATTCTATCCCGGGATCCCAGGAAACAGTTCACTTTTATCCTGGAATCCCGGGACAAACAAAAGACCGGTAAACGAGAAACCCTAAAAAAAACAAACATATTTAGTAATTTTGAAATAAATCTCAACTTTAAGTTAAGATTTACAATAAAGAAAATTATTCATAGCAAGAATAAACTAACTTTTTAGGCTTATAAATTTGTTAAAAAGTTATAACGTAAAACATGTGAAACAGTCATTTATGATAAAAATTAAGTAAAAAAACAAATTTTCAAATTGAAAGATTTAGATTTTGAATTTAGTTTGTTTAAATCAAAAAAAATTGTCACCACTTATTTTTTATAAGTGGTGACAATTTTTTTTGAAAAAAGGAGCAATTAAGATAAGTTTTTGAAATCATATAATTCTTTAGATTTTTAACTTCATTTGCTTTATTAAACCTCATTTAAATATGAATTTATAACTTTACTTGAAAATTTTATCATTAGAGAGGTTGAGGCGCAAGTACAAATGTTAAACTTGTACGGCAAGCAGAAGTACACATTTGACATTTTAAGTCTAAGTAAAAGACCTTGCGACGCTCATTCACAACATCACGTGACTCAATGAACGTTGCACATTGACTCATGGGAAATTTGTTGAAAAAATGGCGGGTACATTTTACATTGAGGGTTATCAGCAAAGGTAAATAAAGAAATTAAACTGTTTAAAAGTATTTATAGGATGTTTAATAACACTAAATAATTATTTTTAATTAGTGTTGTGTCTCCTACCGTATGATCGGACAATAAGGACTACTTCATACTTTTGTCGAGGGAAGTAGTGGCTTATATAAATTTGAAAGCAACTCGGAAAATTAATTTTTAGAAAATTTACAAACGTATTATGCTGTTGATAGTAGATGCTGTGGAAGAACAAATCTACCTTAAGATAAGCTATTATGAAGACAAATATATGTAAATTCTATAAGCACTTCACGTCACTTGCAATAAAATTGAATAATTAAATAATTTCTGGATTAAAATCATCTCTTTCTTTACAGTATTATTTGTAAATGCTTAAATAATCATTATTTTAATAAAATATGTCATAATTTTAGCCACAAACACAAAAAAAATGAAGTTTAAGCTGATCGTCTAGTCGCCATTCTAGATGTAGCAAATGTCATTATCGACTGTATAGAATTGCCAGATGGCAGTGCTCATCCATCCGCCGTTCACATTTTGGGCTGAATACGTGTGTCTCAACTGCTCTATTAAATTTTAGCACAGATTTTACATCAGTATTTGTTACATTCTTATAAAGTTAATATGATTTCAAAGATTTGATAAATGTTTAGTAGAGAAAAAAATTTTAATAAAGCTTTTTTTCAGTTTAATTCTATATTTTTTATTTTATAAATAGTTTTATATTTAAATAATATAAAAAATTTAATTATTTATAACTATTTCTTTTATCATAAAGCTACATCAGAATAAAATTAAAATTGTTATTGTGCATAAAAAGTTTTCTTGGAAAATATATACATACTTTTGAATGGTAATTATGTAAAATGGTTTTAAATTATTTTATTAATTATTTATTAAATATTTATAAATTATTACATTTTCTTGATTCTTATGTGCCATCAAATCAAACATGCACCACGTTTCAAAATGTCAAAACCTGAATAAAGGTAGCTTGCAATGCATGTATGGTAATGCATGTACTATATCACTAAAGTTATCTGAAGTTGTTATTTTTAAACAGTAATAAATAAATTTTTGTAAAACGTTTATTGTGATGTTTACAATGCTTTACAATGTTCACATTTTTGAATATACTCATTTATGACTGACTCCATTATCAAGTACAGAGGATCTGCTGACTAACATAACACCATAGACAAAATTACCTACAGTCACTGTTTTAAGAGATTTCACATTGATATACACTAGCATAAAATTTTCCAGATAAACAGTATCACACTGAAATATCTGTATATATGCTCTCCAGAATAGGTGATTACTCTCTGCTTAAACTTTATAGGAGACTCATCTGTTGGACATTGTTCACTTAGCTTGCTATAATTCAAAAGATACCAAATCATAATTATACTATTTGAGTTCCAAAACCAAAATTAAAACTGAAGTAGGGAGTGGAACATATACCATGTCTGTACTGATGAAGTAACATATGAAAATATCCAAGCAAAGTAAATGATATGAATGAGGCTACATTAAGTCAACTTTGTGTTGATTCTAATGTATATTTGAGTTTTAGAGACAGTAAGTCCAAAAAAGGTGTGCTTTAAAATCAAGAAAACATGGTATATATTGTTTGTTTATAAATGATTAATCAATTGTAGTATTCTTTTAAATAAAATAACTATTTTTAATTTTACTAATTTGGTTACTTTAATTAATATTTAAACTAATAATTCGTAATTGGCCAAATATTATTAATATTTCATAAACTGTTGTGAATTATTTTATTAAAAATGATAAATATGTATTAGAAAAAAATCAATCAACTTCTTTTTATTTATAGGATGCTGGAGGAATTTTGTCTTTAACAGATGTTTATTGTAGAATAAATAGAGCCAGAGGACTAGAGGTAAATAAAAATTATTTAATGTGAAATATAATTGGATCATTTTAAAATAATAATTTTTTTAAATTTTGAGAGTGCAAGAAATGTACAGAAAATGTATTACCATGTTTTATGATTGATTAGTATATTCTTTAATTATCTTAATGTTTTAAAATCAATTTTAATACAATTTTTAACTTTACAAGTTTAGACTTAAATATTATGTAATTATGCCAAGTTATCATTACTGTTATAAAAATCATATTTGATATATATAAAGTGAAATCATGAAATAATCATAATCAGAAATGGAATAGAATTTTTAATTAATTGATTGAAACACAAAACTGAAATAGTACTTAATATAATTTTCTTTTTAAACCTAATATCAAAAAATGTCTGTAATTACATCAATTAAAATTGCTTTTAAAAATATTATTCATAATTGGCATGTTACATATTTCAAATTAATTCAAAAAATTTATTTATTCTACAGCTCATATCACCTGAAGATTTAGTAAATGCCTGTAATATGTTAGAAACTTTAAATTTGCCAATAAAGTAAGTACTTTTGTGATCAATACTATTTAATTTGTTTTTGAGAATTTATATTTATAGGCTTTTAATTTGTCAAGTTATATTTTTTGTGTTAACTTCAATAAAGCAGTTAAACTTAAGAATTTTATAAGAAATATATTTAATTTCTGTAATTAATATCTGAAAAGAATTGTAATTACTGTCAAATATCTGATGGTTCTCAGACAACTATCAGAACTGAATTTAAATATCAATATAATTTTAATTAATATATTGATATATCAAAAGAAAGGAAAGCTGGATGTATTTCTATACTTTATATAAATAAATTTTCATTTATCCAACAACTTTAAACCATTCATACTTTTATAAGAGTTTATGGTATTAAATTCAGTTATATTTGAAAAAAACATTTAATTTCTTATTATATTGAGAAATCTCCAATAGTAAAGAATAATAAACAATTATAATTGGTTTATTAATTAATTTGTTTTATTAGGCTGCAATATGAAAAAATTGTAGACCTATAAATTTCCATTGTTGTCTGTCTTTCCTTAATCTTGAGAACAGATGTAGATAGATAAAAGACGAGACCAGATATGGAAACCTTAGGGGCAGGAGGTCCTGATTAACTATATATGAACTGATGCAAACCAGAAATCATGTTATTTCAATAAAAAAATTTTTCCCTGAAAGGTGTTAGATGACCAGAATGACACTATTGTTAAAGGAAAAGTATGATGTACTGTACAGGGGCAAGCTACTACTAATTTGAGGTGGCGAGTACATATTTTAAGTTAAATAAATTAAAAATATGATTAAAAGTTGCAGTTTGATATTGTGATAATGTCACAATAAATAATTGCTCATTTATTATAAAAATTAATATTATATATTTATCTATAATAATTTTGAGGTTTATCAAAATGATTTTTTTTTATCTATACAAAAATAAGAAATTCATAAGTGCATAGCATTTCTTTTTTCATAAATAATTTTCAGTAGTTTTTACAATTTAATTATATCTTTTCCTAGTTTTTTTGTTTTTTTGTCACTTTGTGATGAGGAAATGTAACTCTCTTAAAATCTTTCCTACAAACTGTTTTAAAAGATTCTATATGAAATAAAATAAAAAATATTTATGTTTGATAATTAAAAACTTTTAGATTGATTTTATGAAATGTAGGATCTAGAGTTGTATCAAGTCTCCAGTTTTTTATTTCAAGAATGTTTAAAAAGATTCCTCAGAAAGAATTACAAGCAGTGCCGTAACTAGGATTTTGGATGCCTATGGCCAAGAATAAAAATGGTGCCTTTTTAATTTTTGTTATTAAATAAAAATAAAAATAGTGGTTTATTTTTGAAATATATGTTTGTAGAAATTACAGATCATAAATACTATATAAATATAAATATAGAAGTTTTTTTGTGTTAGTAATTTCGAATACATATTATTTCAAAACCTTCTTCTTTGCGCCTTTATTAAATTGGCACCTATGGCAGGCGCCACGTTGACCATACTCTAGTTACGGCTCTGATTACAAGTTCCTGAAAGAGAATTCTTTCCTAATTCTTCTGATGAATTCTTATATTTAATAATTTTTAGTTAAAAATTATATTAGTTCTATAATTTGTTTTGTAAAATTATATTTAACATTGACATTTATCAAATTTCTTAGGCTATTTTTTACTGTATTATACTTTAAAATATATTTTATCATTACTTTTATTTAAAGACAGATGACAATACAGTAGAGCATTGATTATCTGACCTCTGATCAGCCGTCACATCAGTTAACTGACTGCGTTCTAGTTGGCAAATTCAAATGTCTGCTAGTGATGTGGCACTACAATATTTGGCTATGTCTTGGCTACTTTAATATTATTTTTGTTAAATTTTTGCATGTTTTAGCTGGAAACACTGACTCGACCATAAAATGGAGGCCAGTATTTAAAGGCTTAATTTTCTATTTTTTCTTTATTTCTGTATTTATTTTGTGCAAAATGAAGAAATAATTTAATGATGATTATTATTTAAAAAAAAAGATTTGTTAGGCTTAACATCGATGAAAATTCAATGTGAAGTAGGTTAATAGCAATATACTAATATGCTTATTACATGGGATATACTAATATACTAATACACTATACTAATAATGTATTTTTTCATACTTTTCGGTTATCCGTTTTTTCAGTTATTTGATTAACCTCAGTCCCCAATTGAGTCGGATAATTGATGCTCTACTGTATTATATTATGTAGTCATTTTAGTTTAAAAAGTGAATTTAGTTTTAACACTATAGTATTAGATAAGTTATTATAATAGCCAATATATTATATGATGATTAATTCTCAAAACTGAAAAAATATTAAGTTTATAATGTGTTTAAAATTAATCCTTGAATATATTTCTATTAAGAGAAAAATATCTTTGAACTGATGCTCATTAGTGACTTTCCATAAATGACATCCACACTGGAAGGGAGGGAGGGGGTTACAACCATTTGGGCAAAGTTGGACAAGAGAAGGGGTTGAGCTTCAGTGGACAACCATTTATTTCATTAAATTTTATACAGTTTATTTAAAATTTCTTGTATGTTTCGTTTCTACTTATGGTATCTATCATTCATAAGATGATAAAGGTTTTAAGGGGGATTGAGTTCTATTAGATGTCTGAAGAGGGGAGGGAGTTATGAAAACTTGGACAAACTGGAACAAGAGGGGAGGGGGGGAGTAAAATTTTTGAAGAAAAATATGGACGTAATTTATGGACAGCCCCTTACTATAGTTTAAAGGGATGATGAGCAATATATTCTAGATGCTGGCCACAAGTGTACTTTGTAAGTTTCCAGTGAACCACATGCATTTTTTTAAATGGAGTTAGAGGTTTAATTTTAAGCCTGCTGAGTACCAACTTATTTGTTATGCTAATAATATGCAAACTAATATATAGTTTATTCTCATTTTTTACTGGTAAGTTTAGTTTGAATGTTCTTCGTCACAAATATCAGCTTAATTAAGGTTGCATAATAGCATGAGACAGAAAACAGGAAAATAAAATTATATTGATAAATTCCCTGGAGTTGCATATTAGAACCTCAAGGGCCAAATGCTATCTGTGGACTGCAGGTTGCTCATGAGTGGTTTAAATTGTATTTTATTGTTTTCATTAAAATTTTTAAGTAGAATAATTGATTATATTATTATTAAGTATATTAACAAGTTCAAATAATTTTATTGAAATTAAATGTAATATATCTATCAAAATCATACTCTGAAAAAAGATTATTTCAAAATATATGTATGATTTATAATAATTTATTTTGAACAAGTTATGCAATTTTGATTAAAATCATCTAACTGCAAATAAAGTTTATAAATATATTATTGGGTGTATTTTAGCTTCAGTGTGTAATGTTTCTGAATGAAGTTATCCATTTTCAGTTATTTATTTTCAAATCACTGGTTTAATTTTCAATTGATACTTTATTTTAAAACTGAAATAGACTTATAAATTGTTGTATTTATTTGCGACATATTTTTGAACACTGCTAAACTAATTTCTTCTCTTAAAAATGGATAACTGTATTCACATTGCTTTTGGACTATTGAAGTTTCTACACACTCCAATAAAATGTTTTTGTAATTTAAATTATACTGAGAAATAAATGTGAGTATTTAATATTAAATTGCTAATTTGAAAAGAGACTATATAATGAATAGATTATTGTAAGGATAGAACATTTCTGCCAGAGCTGTAAATTTTAGCAATTAGAAATAATTTTTAATTTTAAAATTATTTATTTTTTTATTCAAATTGAAAATTCTTTGATGCTGCAATCTTTAATGGAGAAAATAATAAAAAAAATATGAAAGGAAAGTAGCCGTTTGAGTGCTTTTGAGTAATTTTTAGTTCATTTTTTCTTCATTGAAAATAATTTTCCATTTTATTTCATAATCTTCAATAGAAAAGAAATTTAATAATATACTAAGAGAGGTGATATTTATTGCTGAATGAAAGACAACAAAATCAGATGATTGATTTATTACATAATAGTTGTAAATTACATTATCAAGTTTTTAAAATGAAATTGGCAAGTTCTTTCTAGTTTTGAACACTGCTAATCTGAATTCTTAACTTCTAAAAACAGTCCAAAACTATAAGCTAAAACTGAGTTTCCAGCATATGAGTGATTTTGCTACATGATGTAAATGCTTTCTGCACTGTTCGTACATGCCCTTAAAAATGAGCATATAAGTTGCACATAGCATATAGAGCATATAGGTGCACAAGAGCATATAGGTGTGAATTAGACACTTGAGCTGAATGCACTTTTTTATTATGCAAATTAGATGCATCCAATCATCAATGAATAAGATGGTTTGATGTCATTTTCTACAAAATAACTTGACAGATGAATGCACCAGCTGAAAAATTAATAGAAGTTTGCAATTTTCCAGAAATATTTGATAAATGATGAAAAGTATAAAGAAAAATGATAAAAATAATAAATCAATATTTGTTTGTTTGTCTTTTATTTTACGAAGAATAAGTATGTTGCTAAGATGATTTCTTCGTCATCATCATCCATCTTTAATTTATTTTCCTTTCTTCCTGTCAGATAGCATATGAATGAAGTGCAAAGCATGTAGTGAATATCATTGCATGCATCAAAGCATTTATGAATTGCATAGATTTTGTGGTGTTATGTGCTGGCTTAGCACACTGAAATTGCTAATGAAGATACCCAGCTGTCAGGTCTGGTTGTGAATGTGATATGTTAGTTCTGTGAAATGGAAAGTAAATAGTACTAAAAACATAATTTAATAACAAATATAATTTTCTGAATATTTGTATAACAATAAATTAGTAGAACATTAATCTTAAAACAAAGTAGATACTTATACCAAAATTTTCAATATTACAAAAATTCCTTTGACAGTATATTTTAAGTAAATAGCAACAATAACAATTATTAAAAATAAACCTGGATAGTAAATTCATTTGAAAATTTACAAGTAAAAGAAATCAAAATCTTTGCTTGTGTACTTGACTCTGCTCTGTAATATTGTTATTTTTTGTGTTGTGAGAAAGACACAAATGTGTAAACCTTCTGATAAAATTCGATATAATAATTCTTATAAATAATTACATAGATTTACACTGATATAAGTATGATGATGATATATTACAATTGCTGTACATTTAATATGAAAATTTTTATATTGGTGTCAACTTAAAACATCAAATTAATAATTTAATGATGTTTATTTACATATGCTTATTTTCTTTTATTCAGATTGCATACCTTTGATAGTGGAGTTAAGGTACTGAAATCTGCTTCTATTGATGAACATTCTGATGCTGAAAAATTAAAAGAATTGGTTAGTTAGTTCATATTTAAAATTTATTTATAACATAATTTCTAAAATATTACTTCTGGCTATTACCACATTATCTATCATAAATTACTGTTATTATTATTATATATGTTCAATTCTAAGCTTCATTTTTTTTTGCCATTTTAATGTCCTCGAAAATTGGATGTTGCTTACATTTGAGGTGGCTAAATTTTACCTGAAAAGACAATTTTTTAAAGTACCATAAATCTATTCTATACCATGTCTACTATCCCCTGATGTAATTTCATCATCAAATCAGTAGTTTTTAGTTAGGATTCATTTTCGGAAACAATCCATCAGTCTTCGATAGGATAATATTGGATCACTTACTCTGTAGTATTTTTGACCTTTTGAGGTGTTTTAACTCTTTTAAAAATAAATTGAAACAAAAAATTGTGAATTCATGATAATTCTGGGCAGAATGACAAGCCAACTTCAGTTGCTCGATGTTTGCATTAATAAGCCTTTTAAGGACTATATAAGAAAAGAATATGAAAATTGTTTACATTTGGAAAACTGCATTTTAACCACTTCTGGGAAAATAAAGAAGGCAAGTACTTCAAAAATTGTTACCCTCGGTATCTGTTGGCTGGAAAAAAGTTCACAGTGAAATAATAATTCATCCCTTTAAAATATACAGTAGAGCGTCGATAAGTGGAACCAATTGGGGACTGGGGTCCTTCCAGTTAATGATTTGTTCCAGTTTCCGACTTTGTACGAAAAAATACATTAACCTGTCCGATGTTCAAATTTTTCTCCGTTGCGTATCGCTTCCTGTTGAATTTTTCTCCGTTGCGTGTCGCTTCGTGTTGAATTTTCGTCAATTTTAAGCCTAACGAAAATTTTTATGATAATCATCGAGGCTATCGTATCGTTAAAAATTATTTCTGCATTCTGTACAAACAAAATAAATATATTAAAGAATATAAAAAACATGAAAATTATACTTTAGAAGTAAATTTAGTATCAAAAACATTCGATTCAGCACGACACAGTCCGACTGAAAATCGTTCCACTTTCCGGCCATTCCACTTACCGACGTTCCACTTATCGACGCTCTACTGTACTGCATTATAAATGCAATGGAGGCACAAAAGATGACTTAGTTTTGGAAAATGATGATGCCAACACAGTTCCAAAATCAGCTGTGATAGTGCAAGTGATGAATCATTTTCACAATGTGATAGTGAGAGCAATTAAGATCTACTTTAAATTATGTATTTAAGACTATTTAACAAATTAATTCTTTACTCCTTGTTACTTTTTGTTTTTTGAACTTTGTAAATAAATCTTACTACTGGTATTTTTTATTTTTTTTATGAAAACCTGTTGAGAAATTGAGGTGTGGATTAGAATTGAATAAATATCGTACTTCATAAACTTATTTTAATTATAATTATTGCTTAGTGTTATTTACTTTGTAGTAAACAACACTAAGCAATAATCATAATCTAAGCAATAAACATTTTCTAATTTAAATAATAATTTAAAGTTTATATATTTTTAAGATTAGTTACTTATTTTGTATGTCAAAGGTATCCGTTTTTAATAATGGAAAGATGATGTGCATAAATTTTTAATGTGTTATTCATTGTTTTGCATATTTAAACATACAATAGCCTAAGGCATCTGTAAACATAAATCAAATAATACAATTTTTTTGAGGAAAAGTTTTAAATTAATTAATATAATTTACTCTAGAGGTAGTCAATGTTGCCTTTTTGTATCGTATTTAAAAATTAGATTACAAAATTGAATGGGTAGAAGTATCACAAAAGTGTCTTCTTTTAATTATTTATGTCCTTTTCACTTTTCAGGAACACACAGTCCTTACAGCGGACTCAACCTTCCTGTATAGGCTACTTTCTCCACCTCAATATGTAAAAATGGTTAAAATATTCTCAGATTTTTGGCACAATCATAAAATTAATTTACAATCAAACATTAATTAAAAATGATTATTTTTAATTAATGTTTAATTGTATTAACAATTAAATTAATCTAATTAATAAATTGAAATATTTGGAAGGAAAAGCTTGAAGAAGGATTTGAATCATACAATAGTGCTCTTTAGTTACCATCTGTTTAATATGATTTTCAAATTCTATTTAATTTCTTTCCCTAATATTTATAATGTATATGCAGTTAATAAACTTACAATTAAATCAATAAATATGATCAATTAAAAAGAAGGGTGTACATAATATGGGTAAAAAATTGAAAAAATAGATTTTTTTTTTTTATCATTAAGTACTCAAATTGTATATTAATTCTTTACAGATCAATGATGAATAGAGCTGTTAATTTCTGTGTTTTTAATTTGCTACATATAATTATTTTTGTTTGAAACATTTTTTCTAATATCCACTTAATAGTCCAAACAGATAATTCACTTCATTTGTTAGAAGAATTATTTTTTAATTTTGACCATGCTGCTCACAAATTGTTTTGATGCAATAATTGATTTTATCTAATAAGAGAGATTTTGCATTTCAGATCTCTAATGGCTTTGACAATCTGAGCACATAAATTATGATATATCTGCACTGCACATCAAAATTTAGATTTCTGCATAGTACTTATATTTTTAAATGTGTGTCATTGGTATTATATTATACATGGGCATCTTTAGAGGGGGCAAATGAAGAAAATACTCCCTAGCATCAAGTAAAAAATTTACAAATTATAATTGTAAAAATAATTGAGATATGTAATGTTACACCCTTGACATGGAATGCTTTTGTATTGATGCAATACTGTATCTACTTGTGAAAAAACCCAAAAAATTTAAATAATTAAATAAAAATGTATTGATGTAATTATTTGTTTCCAAGCTTTGTCCCACTGAAAAATTTTCTCTGGCCATCCATGGTATTATACATAAAAACTGTATTTCATATTTACAATTTAGGCTGTATAAATGCACACCTAACATTTTATATTACTAGTAGTAATATTTTTTATGAAATCACTATTTATGAAATTTTAGATCACATGTATATAAATATTAAGTTTAAATGCACTTTTGCAGCATATTTGTAGTAAAAAATGAAACTAAGTAAATTAAATTTTAGATTGTTTTATTTATAACAAATACACACACATTTTTTTATTAAAGAGATAGAAAGTATATATATATTGAAATATTTATAAATGCATTAAAATTTTAACATATAATTTTTAAAAATATGTATACTAGTCCTATAAGGCTAGTCTCATAGGTAACTTGAGGTATAAATCTGCCTGGATGCAAGGTTTTTTTTTACTCATTCTGCCTTGTGGACATAGAGGCCATTTTTTCCATACCCATTGCAGATTTGTCCAGGCACAAGATGGAGCGGTTGGACAATGAGGGACTTATGAAAAACCTATTATCTTAATATTAAAAATAAAATCACAGGAAGAAAGGAATGGTTAAGAATAAATAAAATTGTTGGAAAGATATTAATATAAATTATTACTCAAACACCTTATGCCTCCGAGAAATTAGTAATTTATAATATTACAAACGTTTTCCACCTGTTCAACAGGTGGAAAACGTTTAATATATGTTTAATATATGAAAACGTATTAATATCAATAAAAATATATGGACAAAAAGTACAAAAAATTTTTTTTTAAATATCACTTAAAGAACTTTCATTAAAATAATGATAAATTAACATTTTAATAGAATGATAATTAAAGCAAACATTCAAAAAATAATTATAATTAAAATTACCACTCCAGATTATTTGGACTCCAAGCCAACCAAGCTTTTTCAATGGTTGTGTTGGTTCAGTGTTTTATTTTTGAATTACAGAATTGTAATTTAATATTGATTATAACATTTTTTGCAACAATCTGATAACAACTTGCTTTTAAAAGCATTACTATTTAAATCAGCAAATATTAATAATCGCACTTAAAGTGAGATATGAATCTACATTCCAAGAAATTAAAATTACTGTCTTAAATCTTGTCAACAGGTTGATAATATATAAGAAATCAAAGTATATGAAAGTGAGAATCATCATTCTAAAATGAAAATGTCAGTGAAAACATGTTCTGAATAAGAAAATTGTTTAAATTTCTATAATATCATTGTTTCTCTTTTTGTACAATCAATTTATTTACAAAGTTTTGTCCATGTAACTCTATTGTTTTTTGATATTCACTTCGATAATATTTTAAAAAATGTTTGCTTGTTTAATGTTAAAAGATAGCGAAAACGAAAATTAAATTAATTTTTAAAATAATAAAGCATATTATAAATTAACAAATTGAAGACAACAAAGTATGACTCCTTGCAACAGTATTAGGTCTAAAAGTTTTCCTTAAAATAAAGAAGTTCAAGGAGAATGAAATAAATGCTTCAGGTACTAGATTTTAAGGAATGAAATATAGAATTAAATTTGATATTTAGCTCAGTTTATATATAGAAAATAGATATTTTCAGTTGCTATTCACAGCAATCATTAGGCTTAAGAATATTACTATTTGTACATCATTATAATTACTTGTTCTAGAATATTGTCATATATAAAGTAAAGAAAAAGCAAAATTAATAATAACACATCAACAAACTCAGTCTATTGATGTTGAATATTACAAATAAAAGTAAGTTTGTTGACTTATTAAGCTTAAGAAATTTACTATGGTTATGAAAGATTTTGTTTTACATTTGATTTCACTGTTTTAGAAATTCGGAAATTTTTAAGAGTAAAGAAACAATAGATATTTAATGTGGAGTAAAATTATTGTAATTACAGAGAAATTTTATTAAATTTAACTAAAAAAATTATTTATTGTTGTAAAATGCCTAGTAGTAAATAAAAATCTATAGAACATATACAGCAAATAAAACTCACTACAGTGTGATTTTTAAACTTATTCTTTTTAGATTATAAATTACCTTCATCTGAATTATGAAAGCTAAAAATGTACATTAATTTGTTTGCACACATTTTTTATATATTTTGTTAACCAATCACCTACTGTAATTTAAAGCAATTAACTATCAATGTTACATCAACTTTTTACTATAAAACTATATTTGTATTATGTTATTTTATAATTAATGGATTTTTTTGTATATTTTAATGTTTCAGATAAAGTTGTTGATCATCCTAGAAAAATTTTAACTTATTTTGGTCATTTATTCTTTATAACTGAGTGTATTTAAAATTTTTTTTTCATGTTTCTCTGAGATACAAGAGTGCATTACTTAAGTCATATTGCTAAACATTTTGTTTTAATGTAAGTAAAACCCTTTTAAACAAAAATATAAGGTTTGGAAACTAAAATTTACACTAGTATGATTTTTCATTGACAATTGATTACTTTTGAATCAAGTTTTGAGTTTTATTTAATTGATTCCATTCTACTGTGACAGGGAAATGAATGAAATTAAAAATGAGTTTTGAGAACTCTAAGAATATTAAAAATATTTGATTAGAATGATTACAAATATCTGAACTAAATGAAATAATAGTTTAGACTATCTTCTGTGTCATCCTTTTTTTATTTTTAATACATAATAGACCATTATTAACTGTCATTGGTCATATTAAAAATTATTACTTACACCAATGTTGAGAATCTAGATATGTTCAAATTTCTGTAACTGACCAATTTGGAGCAGAAGCAATAAATTTGTATTTTACTATCTGTATTGAGATAGTTATCCTGATTTATTTTTATTTATTCTGCATATAAGTAATATTGTTTTAACTTTGTGTTTATATTATAGAAAATATGTAGCTCTGGAATTTTTCTAAAGAAAGAAGCTGTAGTCAATGGATGCATATCTTGTGATCATAAATATGGATTAATATGCTTTGTTAACAAAGTTAAATTTTACTGCTGATGTAGTAGTGGAGTGTATAATAGTATTGATTAAATTGTTGAATAGGAGTAATTGTTTGCATAGATGATATATATGTTTTTATTTCTTAAAAGAAGAAATAAAAATTCATTGTGACAATATTAAATTTAAACTAATGCTTCTAATTAATAATATTTCTTGAAAAGAAATGGTAATTTTATTTGTTTTGTATTTGTTACTTTATGATAAAATAATGAGTTTGTCTCTCTTGTAATTAGAATGTGATTATTAATTGTCTGTTAAAATAATCATTGACAATAATACATGTAATTTAAAAAATTTAACTAGGATAGTTCATATTAATAATAAATGATGATAATTAATATAAATCTTGGTCTCACATTTGAAATTTTCATTTTATCTTCAGCTAACTTGTACTGTATTGTATGTATGATATATTACAAAAGTGTTCCAAGTAATTTGAAATATTCAGAGATTTTATTATCACAGGTATTATTCATATAGTTATAGTAAAGCAATGCTGTAGTCATGCCAGAGTCTACCAAGACAGTGCCCTGGTAGAGTTTTTAACCTGATCTAATCCAGCAATCATTTGGCTTTAATATAACTATTGGGCTTACAGATGTTTATATTTGTATCGTTATAAGTTATTGCTATTTTCTGTTTAATTAAAGATAAAAATTTGAAGATGTTTCTAAGCCAAATAAATTTTTGGTTTAGTCTCAAATAAGTCTAATTTGATGTTTAGTTTAGTTTTGGAATCATTTGTTTGTTAGTGTAATAAATACATTTCTTGGCAAGAATAAAGTGTTATGTATTTGGTGATTTGCTGAGTACTTTATGATAGGAATCATTTGTATTTTTTTTTTTTTACCTTGTGAATGATTTTGATTCTTTACCTAAAATAATTATAACATATTCATCATTTTGATCCATTTTATTGGTGATGAATTAAAATACTGATTAAAATTTGTTTTAAAGATGCCAGAAATTAAGAATTAGATTTGATTCTTATTATTTCATTGTCATGAATTTACATTTTGAATATAAGCATAATTACAATATAATAATATGTTTCTGTTAAATACATATGATTCGAATTTTCATTCTACTAAAGTAACTTTTTGGATTAGTGATCTGTTATATATTTCAAAAACTTGCTATGCCTATAGGATTTTATATGATTTTTTCATTGATCTTCAACAATAAATCTCTCAATAAATTGTAATTTGTTGAGAGTATTTTCACTTTTCTTTTATTAAAGCTTTATTAGCCTAAATAGATTTAAGATTTTCTTTTCAAGTGTCATGTGTGATTTATAAATAAATTTTAATGAAATATTTTTAAAACATTAATTAATAAAGTAAATTGAGCTGAAAATTACTCAAAGTAACCGAATCATCAACAACTGCAATGTATATAATCCAAGTAAATTCATTCTACACATAAAGCCATCTGTAGTCATTCAGTGAACAAATTTGGCCATTATGGAAATTTTAAGTGCCCTCTTATAATTCTGTTTGGCTTAAGAGGATACTGGATTAAGAGGATGGTGAACTCATACCTATTTTCATACTTTATATATTTAAAAATTGAATATGATGTTTGAATAGAAAAACTTAAATTGTATTCTATTTAAACTGAGGAAATCTTAATGAGAAGAAAGGCAAAAAATACTATCCATAAATTTAAAATTTTTGTTTGCATGTTATCAAATTGTTTATAATTATGATTAAAAGACTTTGCTACGTCTGTGTCATATAGCTACATATAATGAATACTTCGCTTAGTGTGGGATCACTGTAATGTGGTTTGTAATGTGCTCTATAATATGCACTGTAGGATTCAATAACTGTGGAATGGTTCACCAGAAAGAAGTCACTGTCACCCAAATAAGCATAAGACAATCTGTAATTATACTTTTAAAAAAGTAACTTTTAATGAGTATAATGTATAAGCATAGATGTAAGTAAACGATAAAGGATTAAACTATTTTAAATGCACTGTCTGCAGGTTTAAAATAAATTTATATCTTAGAAAACAAAGAGAAATTTTTACTTGCATGTAAGTACCCATTTAGCAATTAAAAACTTTAAAGTGCAAAAATACAGTGTGCTGCTAATGGCAGGTTGCCAATTTAAATTGAGAAAAATTGGTAAAACTGGTTAGCAGTTACACTCTAGCCACTCACTCATTACTACCTGTTACTTTTTGGTGATGTACAAGTTGGACATATTTTTAAAGGATCCATTTCTAACATAACTTTGAATAATGATTTAAGATAAGAATGTAGCCCGAGTGCAAGAAACTATTTGGGCCCAAATGTTTTTCTAAAATAAAAAATTTACAAACACGAACATATATTAATGCATGTTTATTTAAAGCGTGATTTTGTTCTTGCTAATACATTAATTACTTCAGAAAAATTACTAAAAATACTGCATTCTTGATAATGTTGGGGCCCCCTCAATCGCTGGGCCCGGTGCGTAGCATCCGCCGCACCCCCCGATGGCCGGCCCTGACTTTGAATAATGATTTAAGATAAGAATGTAGCATTAACACATGAAAAGTGTTAGAAAATGGAATTTGGTGCAACCAGAAGCTTAAAGCAGAAAAGAAGTCTTTTTAATAAAAATATTCTAAAAATTTAGTTGCAAATAAAGTAATAAAAAATTGGGTCATATTGCATATTTTCATTTTATCCTCTTGTAGTTTTTACTTTCCTGGATGTTATATGTACAGTAATACCCCGAGTTACATAACACGCGACCTACATAAATTCGCAATTATATACAATGTAAATCTCAAAAATTGGAAAAAACTCTGAGTAGAGTAACATGTAATTTTACAAAGAATTATTCTATTTCAAACATTCATTTATTCATTCTCTTTCTTTCTTTCACACTGTACTAATTTATTTTATTGCTCTGCTAATCCTTTACGTTTTGATCTAATTATAAACATGTAGAGGACAATAGATTTAAGCAGAACAAAAAATTAATAAACATGTACACAATATTTGTTTCTTTCTTTGTTTTGTTCTTTATATATGTACTTTGTATTTCTATTGTTCTTTTATACTAAAATATAATAAATAATGTATGTACAATACACATATAATAATAAATACAGTATTGAATTGTTGATAATTATGTGGTTACACTTAAGCAGTTTACAAATTTGACTTATGTAAAGGTCTACGGTCCACATTACTTACATGACTCAGGGTATTACTGTAAACATGAGAAAGTATTGGAATTGTGTGAAATTTGACCCTACAGGGTTTTACAAATCTTAACATTTTGATACCCTCTGAACCTGAAAAAGTCAAAAAAAAAAAAAGGAAAAAACTCCATGTGTGTTGGTATCTATTTTGTTTAGTATGTCAAATTGGAGTAAAGATTAAGAAATGAAATTTCACTTGGTAACTTCTATGTAAGGGACATTGATGCTATTAAACTTTGGTGGTTAAAGGTCAAGAGAGTGGAAGATAGAGGGGGGGGGTCATGTCATATCTTGAGTGGTGTTGGACTTAATGAAGATTTTACTTGTTGCATTTACAATTTTTTATAAAAGTTGTCTCTACCTTCAAAATTAAGTTTTTTGCCTTTTTATAATAATTAATAATAATAATAATAATATAAAAGTTATTTTTTAATAACATCTCATAACAGATAGCACTACACACAATTTTTACTTTGTGTGTGTATGTGTGTGTAATATATATACATATACTACACATTTATACTATTACTAGTTACTATTTATATATATAAACATCCCAAGAACCCGATGTATTAATAATCACCCAACCATCAGCCAAATCAATAGGACAGAATTATGCTACAAAAATTAATTAGAAATTACATGATTAGGAAACTAGAGGTAGATGTTAGGCACCTTAATGAAAGTAGTAACTATAATTTAATTTTAGAATTTTTGTGGCATAATTCTGCCTGATTAATTTGGCTGATGGTTGGATGATTATTTTAATTTTGTGCTAATATATCTTAGTGTTTCTTAAACATAAAAATATCTTATAGATTTTATGGCATGTCAAGTTAGTTCTAAATATTTTTTTTAAGTGAAAAATTCATTTACAAATAAATTGTCATTTTTCTTATTAACTATATTCTTTGATTAGTATGCATTCAGTTAGTTTGGTAATTTTCTGGAATGCGATAACCAGACTAAGCAGGGTATTTCTATATTGTACATGCCTTTTAATAATTTATTACTAGAATTAATAATTATACATACATTTACTTTGTTTCTGTTAAAAGAAATATCATTAATATTACATGCTGTTTGTTTTAACATCTAATAATAATATAAAGTAAATAAAGATTTATTTAAACATGGGATTGATGATGTATATTTTAAATTTTATTATTTAATTTAATCAAAGAGAGCAAATAGTCAAATTGTTTAATATAAAACAATCTTATTATTAAATGATAATATTAAATAGAATATATTTTTAATAATTCTAATATATTAATGATAAATTTTTGATTGAAGAAGCTCACTTAAACTTGCAAACTTTTATAAATCAAAATTAGAAGCGTTATTGTTCTAGCAAATATATTTTTATTACAGAAAATTTAAAATTAACAAACTTCTTAAAGCATTTTTGAGTATGTGCTGATCCATAAGATTTTACTCATGCAATAAGTTATCAAACTGCTGAAAAAATTAAAATTAGTCGATGACAAGTCAACAAGTAAGCAGGATCTATGAATAGAAGACTTGATAGTTGTCTATTAATAAATATTTGTGGCTCACATTATCGTGGAATAATACGAGTCATTTTAAATTGACCAAATCCACGAAACTTTCCACGCATAATTCATGACTATTAATTTCTTTGTTGTCTCACTTGATTCTAAGTCATATTGTATCATTCTTATGGCACATCATAATCAATTATTATATAAGTAGTCTCTGTATTAATCTGTGAAAATTGCATTTATTCATATTGTTAACAATTATTATAAAAACAGATATGTTTAATTGTATAAAAATATCAATAGGAGAGCCTAAGTCTGAACAATAAAATGATACCGGCAATAAAAAAGTTTTATTAGCAAAAACTTGTGATGAACATTTTAAAATTTAACATTTTTTGTGTTTAAATTTTCATAAAAGTTTTTGTTATAAGTTCAAGATTATCTCTTGCATTCAAATATTAATTATTTAAAATTTCTAGCTGACGGAACACACGTGCTTATCTGCCGACGAACTCTCTCGTATTCTCAACACGACTGTAATCTTAGCCAGAGAAAGGTAAACTTTTTATATTTATTAAGCTTTGTTTCGACATAATTCAAATATATCTTATTTGGAAAGCTATAAAATTTCAGGTTGCTCCAAGCGGAAAAAGACGGCATAGCTTGCAGAGACGACTCGATAGAAGGCTTACGATTCTATTCGAATATGTTTCTGTTAGAAGGCGTAAATTCGTAATTTATATATAATTAATAAACATTTTCAATTCTAAATATGCAATTATTATCACTTTAAGTGCAAAGAACACTTTTTTATTTTAGATATGATATAACTTATTTGAAATTTTGCAGAAAAATGAAAAACTGTATTTATATGAAACTGAACAGGCAAATAATTTAAAATGTTCAAGAATTTTTTATTTTGTAAATTAAATAAAGAAATGTATATTTTTTGTTGTTATTATAAATAAATTTGGTTAAAAATAATTTGTAATTTTATAATTAAAAAACTAATGAAATAGAAATTTTGATATGTATATTACACAAGTATGAACCACTTAACAACGGACTACATAGATGAGAGGTTCCGTGACATTATAATGGCACTAAAAATTTGTAGCTACCTGTACCTTTTTCTATGTTTAATGCATAAATAAGTATCATTGTGTTGCATACAGTCTACTATTCATATAAGCTTTATCGTAAAGGTTTGTCTGAATACACTGTGATGTTTACTTAACATATCCTTGTCATTAAGTGGTGCATAGCTCTGTTTAAATCTCAAAAATATTTATAGAATGATATAAAAAAGAAAATATAAATTTTTAAGACCAGATTTATAAAAGAATAATAATTGTACCTTCATTTCATTACATGAAAACAACTTTGTTCAAAATTTCAGGTAGATTTAACATTGTAAATCTTAATTTTTTTCAGTCAAAAAACTTATTACTATTATGTTTTCATTTGAAGACACAAATAGATAGAAATACAAAGCACATCTTTTTATTTCGAATACATCTAGCATTAAAACTTTATTTTGATTTTGTGGGTTCTGTATGACCTATTTTCATGCGCCTCATTAGTTTACCCAAGCCTATCAGGGTACTAAATGGCTAGGAATGAGGTCTGATGTATCTGGATTAACTCTATGGGACTTACATGTGAATCTCCATAGTGACAGTCTTGTGCCTTTACCATTTCAGCTATTCACCAAGTAATTGTCATAAAACAAACATTAGATCTATTATATCATTAATTATTGTAGAAAATTTTAAATACTTCCTAATTTCTGGTTTCTGGAAATATGTTAAGCTTGTATAAAGTTAGGTAAACATATGAATATTTTATTTCTCTCATATCTTGTTAATATAAAAATTTAGAAGAATATTTATTATTAATTTCATTGCATTGACAGAAAATAAATTGAAATAACTTTGCATGTATGTCGTCTTCAATTTATATATTATTTGAGTTATCCTCTTCAAATCTTACATAAATGAAGTATCACATATATTAACATCTAAATCTTGTGTATTTTTAAGATCACACTTAATTTCAACTATTGATTTTCAGGACTTCATTACAAAATATTTGACAGTAAAATTTTTATGACACAAGAAAATGAATTTAACCTCATAAAATAACTGCGAGTAAGAATCTCAAAATACATTACAACTTTCTGAAAAAAATTTACAACACTTACAAAAGATTTCTTTACAAATTTTGTATAAATTCTATTTTGAGAAATTACAAAATACCACGAACAATTTATAAAAACAAAATATGTGGTTACCATATTTTGACTTTGATTGACAATGCATATAATGCCACTTTGCACTTATGTAACAAATGGTGGAAATGGAAAAGTTTATTTCCTTAAGCATTTTAGCTTTATCCTTTGCAACAAATATATGTAAAAAGTACATTACACTTAAGCATCACGTTACTTTACATGGTGTTTCAACTTCCACAGAAACTTTTGGAATAAATTACATAAGTTGATAAATTATGACTTGTATATAATTTTCCAAATAATTATTAAGCATAAATTTTAAAGTACTCAATACTTTATATGTTATAGTTCAAAATTTTATAATTTCCTTAAGACAAGTTAATTTGTCGACTATAATTTTTATGATCAAAATTACTACTAATTACTGTCATTCATTCTAAAAGCACACTAGCCTATATAAAAAATTTTACTAAACTATATAAAAGTAAATATGTGCATTTTTACAGTAAATTTTGAATTTAAACATCAGAATATTCAGAAAAATGTTTTTATTTTATCGAAGTTAAATTTTATATTCTTAAAATCAGTATCACTGTGGAATATTGCAAGAATCAAAAATGTTGTATGTAGTCAATAAAATTAATCCTAAATGAAAAAATTTAATAGTAAATTTGTTTTAAATTCACATAAAAGTTTCTTTAGCATGATTAAATATAACAAATGTCTACATATTGTATATAGACCGGACACAAAGCTAAGGATAAGATCGATAGGACGGAATCGGGAACTCCGAGTTACATTGCCCAAGGACGAGAAATTAGCCGAGGACAAACTCGACAAATAGACGATTAATTTCGGTATTGCATACCTATCCTTCATTATTTGGCGAATGTTTAAAATATTTCATATTGCGAAGCAATGAGCTACTATAATGCATTCCTATAAAAGTATGAGAATGGATGTCACTATAATGATAGAAAATGCCAATGTTTTAGATAAATAGCATTTATATATTTACAATATATTTCATGTTTAACAATTTGCAATTCATAAATATATAAAAAAAAAATGTAATTCACAAGAGTATATAAATACATTGTTAAAGAACTGGAGAAAAACTAATGAAAGTTCAGATTAAATTTTTAATAACATTTGTATCATAACTTAGATATGAAATATTTCATGTTCTATAAACAGAATTATTTACAAAGATATTTTCTTATATTTGCTAAACCCAACATTTAATATAAGTGGATGTTATGACTCAAATGTTTGATGTATTGTTAATAATTTAATTAACTTTATACAAGATAACTTCTTGCATTAAAATAATTTATATGCTAATAAATTATACAAAAATTAATGAGAGAAAAAAAAAACAGTATTTTACTACAAAACAAAATAATTATTTATGTATAAGAGTCATTAATTAGAATCACAGCTCATTTCATTTTTATGGCACAATTTACGACTATAATGATCGACTTTCTGCCCAGGTGAAATGAAACCTCTTCCACATTTATCACAGGAATATGGAAATGACTTTGTATGCTTGTAGATGACGTGAGCCTTTAGCGTAGAAGCCTGTGTGAAGCTCTTAAAACACAAAGTACAAGTGTACGGTCTCTCTTTAGTATGTACACGCCTGTGACATATGAGTGTGTTACGTAACGAGAACGTCTGACCGCAATCCACACATTTGTGAGGTCTTTCGTTGCTGTGAGTCTTTTTATGAGATAGTAAATTCTTCTTGCTAACGAAATTCTTGCCACATTCTTCGCACGTTAACGAGTTATCATTCTCGTCTGCCATTTTTTCTATTTCTTGTGGCTTTCTAACTCGAAGACGTCGAGGATGAGCATTTTTTCTTGGCCGAGCTCGCGTAGACATGGCACCTAACCGGTTCGTATGTACCGCTCTCGTGGACGTTTATAGAATCATACTTTTCATTGGCCCATCTGTTACGCTTCACAATCACATGTAAATGCCCCCCTCTATATATGCCACGTAACATTTACATATGGCAACTTCACGTGATTTAATTTACTTCGCTCTTCCAGCATACATTCCTGCTATATGTAAATGTGGAGGCGATAGTCACACACATACATCATTATATATATATTTTTATATATTATTCAAAAGAATATACAATTCTCTTAACTCGCGATTAACTGATAATTTAATTAATAGATTATACGTATTATAGAAATAATCGTAGAACACAAGTAAATTTTCAAAATTATACATTAAATTTTTTATTCCAGAACGTCACGTGATTCAATATTCGATTTAAACTTAAAATATTTATTAATACCGGACAAAAGTTACAATATATAATTAACGCTTTCTTGTATTTTAATTATTGGTTTTAATACGTAAATAAATTGCTTACAAGATTTATAAGAGCCATTCACATACACATATAGGGCTACAGTAGATCTCAATATTGAGGGGGGTGTAGGAAGATTCTTGTGTATCGAAGTAAAAGTATTTATCGTTTTATATTTTATAAAACGATAAATAAAGTAAATAAAATTAATGTTTACTTCTATCGAACAATCCCTTTTCATACTCGAAAACATTTGTTTTATTGTAGCCTATTAAATCGTAACTTGCAGTAAAAACATAATTTTTGGTGTTTTTAATATGCTATGGTTATATTTATATGTTTTAAAATGCTAAAATTTATTCACTATCAGCAGAAATATAGGCTTATTGTTGGTTTATATACAGGCCTACCAGCAATCGGAAGAAGTGAAGTACGGTATTATTATTTATAAGCATGGCGCATTACCCCTATTCGAAAGCCAAAAAAATATATTTTTAACCACTTAAAATACTAAATTTTGGCGTTCCTCTACGTATATGATCTTGACCAAATGACCCCCTGCTAAGCTCTGTCTGTAGGCTATATATAAATTACACAGAGAAAGGAAAAAGATAACAATATGTGGATTAAAACTATTAATGCTGACACGACAATGATTATAATTATTGTTTATTTTAGTTAATTATTTTACAACAATATTTAATGCATCATACTTGCATTCCACATATTGTTATAATAGCTTGTGTTATATTTAGTTTATTGTTCTCTGTTAACTATAAAGTTAACCTTTAAATTCCCTTCATTATCGACGTACTGTATATACATTCATTTGATAATTAATTTTAAAATGTTAGTGTTTTAAATATGGATATTATAAGCGGGAAATCGATTATTTGCAATTCTATGTGGCAGAATTATTAAACACACCGACACACACTAGTTGCATGTGTCCTGTATGTGTTTATCTGACTAATTATTTCTAATTGGTCGGATGAACACCTACTGAACACACATCGATAGTGTTTTAAATACTAAAACCACACACGAAACATCGATGCTTATAGTCACTGAGTTTTTTTAATAAGAAAATTCACGTGTATAATTAGTGTATTAATCACGTGAATCACACTAGAAAGAACACCATAAATACTACATTGAACGATTACGGTATGACTTTCTACACTAACGCGAAGATAAGAAGCACGAGATAAACAATTGAATAGTTTGATAGTGGACACGGATCACGAGCTATACACCCGCGTGTGAAGTTCACACAAACACACGTGCACGTGAATATCGCGTGAAGTTAAAACACACGAGAAGTGCGTAAATATATCATTAAATTAACCAGAAATTTTGTTAAAATGTTTACACGTTAATTGTATATTCTAATTTATAAAATAATTTTATATTATTTAAGAAATTTTTTTCTTTATAAACTAAAATATTACGAAATTTTAATACATTCGAAGGCGTGTTATGATAGTTAAACGATACACGCAACAACACTTACAATTTAAAATATTACACGCGTATAATATTTTAATAAAGGCTTGTAAATTGTTACCATATGCAAATTTATTAAATGAATATTTTTTAAATAAATTATTTTTTTATAATAATAGAATTGTATACAGGCATTCATTTATATATGTGTATAATTTAAAAATAATTAATTATTTATAATTTTATATTATATGACGAAGACAATAATAAATAATTCTACATATTGTATGAAAGATCACCAGTCAATTTTATTCATTTAATAATTTAAGAAAATATATATTTAAAAATTGATTTTTTTCTTTTAAACTAGAAAATAAACAAGAAGAAAAAGGATGAAAAATACAATTATTTTTTAAATATCTTTTGATAAAATAATAAATTTAATGATTGCCGATTATAAAATATTTATCGTTTTAATTATTGAATAGTCGAAATTACATAAAAACTGTTTGTCTTTATAATTATTTTAACTTATTGTGTAGGTGTTTTATGCCCCGTTTACCTCTTTTTTATAACTAATAAATAAATAAATAAAAGAATATTTTAAAAATTATTATTTTTGCAAATTATTTTTTGAATTCTTAATCGTATATGTTGCTTGTTTACACGCTTATATACTTCTGTTGTTTATTAATATATTTATACACTTTTACACGTTGTTTATATAAATAATTTTAGATGCTCCTTGCTCTAAGTTTTTGCAAATCGTTCTTGCTTCTACACACAAGATCACTCTCGCATCCTTACTCCTCTATGTTTTCACATAGCCGTCTTATAAATAATACCATCCCATATACTTTTATATCTGTTAAACGTTATTTTATAGACTCGAAATGTATACATTCTTATCCGAATGAGTGCAAAGTTCTATATGTAATCGGATGATTGAAAACTATGTTAAATATGTATACCTTGTCACATAATCTACCCAAGTAATATATGTACCTGTTGGCACTTAGCCAAGAAAGTTCCATTTATCTTATAATTTAATCGTTACGTATTGGAAAGAGTAGTTTTTTTATTCGTCATACTTATTAAAAATAGATTTTGAACAGTTATTTACATATAAATACATTTATTTATAAATTTTTTACCATTTGTTCTAACGTACAGGTAGTGTACCTTACTGCAATGTTCTCGTTTAATCGGTAATTTACGTACTGTACATATCTCGCTAGGCATAATTTATAACATTGCATACTTGTAGGAATGCTGATTTTCGTTATATATTTCTATATTTGTATATGGAATTAAGTTTGTTTACTTTATATAAGTATATAGTATACAAATTTATTTTTTATACTAAAATGTACTTATATAAATATATAGCCTATTATTTATGTAAAGTGAAGAAGACTGACTATATACAGGACCCAATTAAATTCTCCACGCCTCTCTATATGAAGCAAACGTGTGATTTGACTCTGTCATCACTTATTATTTGAGCGATTGTTGCCAAAATTTGTGGTTTTCTTTTACTGCTATGTCCACCAGTTGATCTGAAAAGGTGATTTGAAATTATCAGAGTATGAGACGATATTTGGGCCAGGAAGACTGTTTTTTTTTTTTAATGAACGTGTAAGTTATGGAGCTAGATTTCTTCTATACGTAATTATATATATATATATATATATTTGAATATATAGAATGAGACAGAGAAAAAGAGAGGGACCGCGCATATACAGAGCAAAATTCTGTGTCCATTATTTTGATTTTAGTAGGGCCACAACAAGTCTACGAATTAAACTGTTTTATAATATATAAGAGATCCTTTTCTTCATCAAGTAATAATAAATTTAAAAGCACGAAATCCTGTGTTTAGCTTATGTGTGTAGGTTTGTTTAGCTTACGTGTAAATCCGTTTCTATATATACATATATATACGTAGCTTACGTATTTATATAAAAAATGTGATTGTATAATCGATGTGTATATAAAAATAAAAACATATTTTTAACGTCTCTCAGTTTATTAAGATTATAACAAAATCTATAAATACGAGAATTAAGTGTGTAAATATAACACGTTACTTTTTATATTTTAAATATTAGTTAAATCTGCACAGATATAATGATGTATTTCTACATCTTTAATACGTTCATAAATTAAAAGCCGAACGAGAGAATTTTGATACATTTTAAACAGAATGAAACAATTAACGATTTATAAAACGAATTTATTAATTGCGTACGAGAAAATATACAAAAATATATAAATAATTTACAAAGTAATTAATTCGCTAATTATGTGTAATGTTATATAATTCATACAATTTATAACTGGTTTGATACGGATGATACAACCAATTAATATTTGAAAATTATGAATTATTCTAGTTGATTATTTAATTATTTCGTATCTGGAAACGATAACAGTATCCAAAGTATGCACTTGTCAACGTTGCTAATGATACTATTATAACAAACTGGCGTTACTCATCGATTTTTGAATATTAAAATTCCCTGAATTAATTTTAATCAAAGAGTTCTGTAAGCAATTTCAACATCTTTTTTTTTCGCAAAAGTTAGATAAATCCGTACTTGTATGCTGTTAATTTAGTGAGTGTATACGGATTATTTAGTGATTAAATTAACATTTTACACATCGTACAACTTTATCGCTGCTCTTACCGAAGTTTAACGCGGATAGAATCAATCTAGATCATCCCATTTTATTAAAAAGTGACATTATCAAGTATCATCCAAGTTTGGTTTAGCATCTTACTGGTTAATGTGGAGAAGATGGAGAGGAACTAAAACTCTTAAGTCACATTTCTGTTTTCCTCGTTATGCTAAGAGAAATTAGCTTTTAAGTGTAATTAACTCATCAAGAATGGTTGGAAAATAAAAAATTTCATATCTATATAATTAACAGGACCAATTTTTCCATTTTATAATTGAAAGAAATGGAAAATAAGTGCAGTTTCACAATCGTACATCGTTCAATTGTCCAATTAGGAGTTCAGATTTAAAGAAAGAGTGCCTGATTCGTTACATTCATACCACGTGATGTGAAGCTATATAAATTAAAGGAGAGGTATGTCAGGAAGAGAGAGTCTTGCTTTTGCTGCAAGCAACGTTCGTTTTACTCTTAATTCAAAGCGAGACGTATCTGGATCGATCCCTCCCCCTTTAGGCAATGCTAACGTAAGTATTGGCATCTTTACCCTTTTGTTTCATTCCCCATCATTTTTTTCCAATGTTTCTATAGTAATAAAATATCATTAATTTTTTCTCTCCCTTCGGTAATCTAATATACTTCTAATTAATTAAATATTATAAATAAAAAAATAATTTTAATTATATTTTAATGATATCATTTGGAATTTTTTAATTAAAAATTAACTATTTTACTTTATTTGTAAAGATTTTTCCCCCTTTCTATTTAATTGCATATTTTATTATCCTAATTTTGGACACAAATAATTTAAGTAACTCTTTCTATCTTTCTCAAGTAATTTAATTAAATAAAATATTTAAAAATATTTTTATTATTTTATTTTTTTTATATATAAATTATCTGTTGTCATATTTTTAAAATATTTTTATGCAAATAAATTTCTTTAAAAATCAATTATTTATTATTAAAAAAATAAAAATATTCGGCGTTTAATTAATTGTAACAATTTATTATTTTTTAAATTGAAAATAGTTTCAAATTTATTGCTATAAGTAAATTAATTACAATATTTATTAAGTTTTACTGATTTTCTTAAATGATAAATGGTATTTAAATGATAAAGTTTGATTTTATATACTTTTAATCAATTTAAAAAGTTGATTTTTTTATATTTAATAATTTTTTGACTAGTTTTTAACTGTATAAACTATTTTTAATTGCGAGAAAAGTAAAAATAATGCTTCATATTCTACAGAGAAACATGATTTACAGGGGCGGAGTATGCGGAGAAACCGAACATACAAGCTAAACGCCAATTCTTTTCTTTATGTTTTAATTTTATATTTTAGTGAAATATTCTCTAAATATTCATATAAGATTATGCAATACATAACTGAATGTTATTTTTATTTATTTACAAGATAAAAATAAACAAATTTTTGTTTAAACAGTATAAAATCTAAAAATAAATATCAAGAATAAGCGAAAGAATATATTTGTAATTAAATTTTTGTATATATTTTTAAAAATGTTTTATATAATTCCGATAAGTTATAAATAATAACATTTTAAAAAAATAAATTAAATAATTAAAAGCATAAATTAAAGTGAGCAAACGATATAACTTAAGAAATTTTAAGGATAAGTTTTATATAATTTATTAAATTTTAACTAAACTAATTATTCAGAAGAAAATTATACGTATTTATTTTAAAATATTCTTTAAAAATATACAAAAATAAACTTGCAATTTATAAAATTCTCTTTAAAGTTTACGAGGTTAAAACATATTGTAACTATATGTCATCCTGTAAATCGCACTTTTCCGAACAACTTATCCAAGATAAAAATTAAATTATCATTCAATTAAACGATATAAAATAATTTATATAATTTAATTTACAAATTATACAGAAAACGTATTAAATATTATTAAAATTTCATTTATAAAACTTCAAACTATATATATATAAATGAAGCGAAATTAATCTTATCGACTCAAAAGAAGAGTTGGAAATAATTTTTATATCAAACTTAGATAAGATTTAAAATAGTAAGATAGAGATACTCAAGAAAGAAATTATATCGATTCTCCTTAAAGGTTTTGGAAAGAGAGCCATATTTATGACGTTGCACGCTCTTGCCTCAGAGAATGACTCTGCTCTTCATTTGCAATACAAATGAGACAGATCCTAAGTTGTGAGGTTTGCAGCGCCTAAGAAACGTTTTTAAGCTTCGATCGTCCGTAATTTTCTTCCAGGAAATAGTGTCCGATAAACCTTAGTACTAGCTCCAGGCAATTACAACCGATTGTTCAACTATTATACTTTAAATAATCATTTTATATTATGATCATCAGCAAAACATTCGTTTATGAATATTTCTTCTATCCATCTAAACTTGGATTCATTTCTCTAGAAAAATACTATCAATTTACATATAATTAGTCAATACGAAAAAGAATTTGATTATATAAAAGCATTTGATATAGATATTTCTTATATTTTTGGAATAGGAAGAGGATGAAGAGGATGCTTTTCTCCTCTCTCTCTTCTGAGTTCGGGAGGATGTAGATAATTAGCATTTTTTAATCCTAAAAAAATAAATTTCGTTTGATTGTTTTTTCCTTATTTTTTCATCTTTTTTTTCTTTTAAAGTTATTAAATTAGTTTTTTAATATTTAATGCGCTTTTTAAAAATTATATAATCATATTTTGTATGAATTTTTGTGATTTAATTCAAACTTCTTATATTTAATTAATATTGATATATATATATATCAATATATAATATATATATATATATCAATATATAATATATATGGATTTATGGCTAAAAAAGTTTTATATAATTATAAAAAAATATATTATTTTAAATAGTAAATTATCAAAATTAAGGATTTTAAATAATTTTAATTAATTATCCGATATATCTTGCGAAAATTTGATAGTTTTTAAATGTTTTTCGCTTAAATTTCTAATGTAAAGTTAGGATTATTTAAAGGAGTGTTTCTCTTACAGAACACTTTCAAGCAATTTATATAGATTTTAGTGATGTTTTACGCGGTTTTAAGGTACTTCTGCGTATAAATTTTCTGTTTATAGAGAGATTTAACGCTAAAGAATAACTAGAGAATAACTTAATTGAAGAATGCATCTTTTATGGACGATTACTGTACAAATATTCAGGCGTATTAAGAATTTTTAATTAAAAAAATTTAAAATTTTATATAAATAATTTCATAAAAACAAAGAAACTTTTTTAGGAAATTAATCTCAAGTATTTTAGCTTACTATCATAAATTATATATGAGTATTTTATTAAAACTTAATTTAAAAATTAAAAATTAATACAAAAATTTCAATCTTAATCTATTTGAAATGACAGTTTTAAAACTATTTTCTAAAAATTTAAAGATATTTTATTTAATAATTTTTTATTATTAATATTATTATTTATAAAATTCTACAAGTACCTTTCTTTAATGAAAGAATATTTTACGGGGATTTTACCTTGAATTTAAAGAGGGATTTTCTGCGCTATCAATACAATTTCTATAAAAAAATTGAAGAAGAATCATCTAAAAAAATATATTTAAAAAAAAGGAAATTTAATGACATTTTTCATATTTAATCTTATCATAGAAAATTTTACGGCTTAATAAATTAGTGTAAATATAGATATATGTATATAAAAGTAAATTTTATTAAAATATACAATTTTATTTATTAGTAAAAGAAAAAATAATTTTTAAACCTTTTGGATGCAATATAATAACAAGAATCAAAGATTTAAAATTATAATTACCGCAAAGATCTCATTCTGTCCTGTATCTCGATCTGTGTTTACGTTTTGATGTTTAAAGTCATGACAGCGACGGACAAGAAAATCGATTATGAGCTAAATTGTAAAGCATTGAAGCCGTGATTGAATTGATTTTACACAGTCGGTAGTTGAAATAAAATTAGAATCTGTCGGAGAAACGACAAACTTCAATCTAATACATTTTTACTAGGGAAATATATCCCGTGGAGGTGTTTAATTTATCTTTTCCCCCCATCCTCTTTCCATTCAAGATTAAACGGTGTTAAAATCAATTATTTGTTTAACGAAACTTCAATATATTTTAATTTAATTGACTAAATTAATCGTTTCTATTGATAGCTTTTTCTCTATGATATCCTTTCCGTTGTTTTCCAGCATCTTTAACAGGATGCTGCTATCTCGTCCCGTATGTAGATAGGCGACTTTAACGCCGTTTTTCTTATTAAAAATACTATAATTTTTAATGATTTCGCTTCCTAACTCTCTTTATAGATATAAAAATTGATTTTAACACACTTAACGTAACATTTTTTTACGATTTTAAACGAGAAAAACACACGCAAAGTGTTTGCTCCTCCGCATCACTTCTGTTTCAAACGGGACGAAAGATGAATTTTTTAAATCTTTTTTTTTTATGTATATATAATTAAAATGATGTTGGAGATGTCACCTACGCTTGATAGACGGTCGTGGGTGTTACTTTTTAATCAATCTCGTAAAGGAGAACGAGGGGTGAGGTTATAAAGGTAACGAAATTGTTTCAATATCTTCATCCCCATCATTTCTGAATACGCACAATTACCCATTTATATTCGTCCGGTTCCCCTCCCGTTCTTTACAAATGGACTGTTCCCGTAATCGAAGCGAAATAACAACTGAAGGAAGCGACTGAGAAGAGAGGGGGACGGAGGGAGGGGTGAACAGATAATGAGAAATACCGTAGCAACACATTCAACTCACGTAGTCCGACAGTCAGATCAATACTAGATTTTACAGCCGGATGTTGAGATGTATTGTGCCACATCGGGACAGAAGTTGCTATCTAATTGTTATCAGCATTGCTATAGACACCGGATTTTGATATTTTATTACTCCTTTGCAGAATTTTATAATGGGTTTTAATGCGCTATTTTAAGGAAAATTTCGATTTATCTTTGCCATTTTAACTCATTTTTCTCTTTAATTTTAATGTAAAAATTATTATTCTTACTTTCTTTTAAAATAAATTGCCGATATTGCAATAATTGTTAGATAGATGCTTCCATTCATCTTTAAGTTTTCGTTTTATATGAATTTTTTAAAAGGAATTTCTAGGCTTATCTTATTTTATTTACAGTTCGTATCGTCTGAATTATTTAATTCGTTTGAAACGGGTTGTATGTAGTTATATATATGCGGTTTTATATAAGATAAATCCAGGTGAGATACCAACTGGAGAAATATTTAATATTTGAATTAGCTGTAAAAGTAACGCTTCTTGTTCAATGTAAGAATAGGAGGTTTATAGAAGGTTATAGTTTGCCTGCTAACTGATGTAAAGGCGTTTCTGTTCTCCAAGTGTCTCTTTTAAATTTATTTTTTAGCAAGTTTTTACGGAAAACAATTATGAATTTGCTCAGAAATAAAGAAAAAATTAATTCGAATTAGATGCCACTGGGATTAAATGACCTAAATTTTAGCTAGACAATGATTTTAATTAAATGGTCTCTGTTAATATGTGAGAGAAACAGGCGTAAACATGGTTGTAATTCTCGTTTTCAGTACCATTTAAATAACTTTTTAGAGTTAAAAGCCATTTTTCCTAATGGGAATCTCTATTTTTTAATATGAAAAAAATTGTGTTGTATATTAAACGTTTCTTATAATTCTATACATTTAAGTAAGTAGCTTTTGATAGAGTAAGTTCGAGTATGATGCCTTTAACTCGATAAAGATATGCTAATAATTAAGTTAAGTAAACGTAAATATTAATTGATACTCCAAACATATTGCACTTGAAAGGGGGAAGTCATAAATATTTTTATTTCTAATTTAAGTGTCGAACTTCTCTCCCCCGTGGGCATCATTTCCGAACTTCATTTTACCTGCCACCATTTTTGTTCTATGTATTAAACCCGACTTTATCTTCCTTCAGGACATGTGACATCATGAAAACAGAAATCGAAGATAGCGACGAATGTCCGGCGCCCTTAAATTTGGTGCTTAGCAGCGAACAAACCAACACAGCTTCTAGAAGAAGGAAAGTAGGAAGACCTCGTAAATTGATTCGACCTACAATCCCAGTGAAAATCGAATCGTTCGAGCGTTCTGCCGATGGCCTACTGCCTTGTTCCGTATGTGGTAAAAGTTTTGTATCTCTTAAAAACTTCCTCAGCCATCAGAAAACTCATACCAATCAAAGACCCTATCAATGCCTCGATTGCGGGCGCAAATTTTCATTACGGAACACGTTAGTTTGTCATACTAGAGTGCATACTAAAGAGAAACCGTATACGTGTACAATGTGTCTCAGGAGTTTCACCCAACCTAGTACCTTAAAGGCTCATATAATCTATAAACATACCAGAAAATTTCCATATTTATGTGATGTGTGCGGGCACGGTTTCATTTCACCAGGACATAAAGTCGAGCATATGGCTCGTGTTCACGGACTCGGCTTGGCATATGCAGGATTTCAAGTTAAGAGAGAATCGACAGCAGAAACAGTCTGACGTTCCTTCTTTTTTGTTGTGAACCTCAATTTTAAATTTTTAGTCCGTTATCGAGAAGTAGGAGATGCTCAATGTCTTATCGATTGCTCAATAACTGAACGAAAAAGACGGAAATGTTTTTGGGCTTTTCCATGTAAAGCATATTAAAAACTCGCATTTTTACTATAAAATTGTGTTATATTTATTTAAATATATATATTATAAAGGTGAATATAAAACGAATTATTCATTATTTAAAAACACTGACTATTGAAAAAGATAAGTTTTCGGATTTTATATTTGCAATTTTATAGATTAAATATAATAAAATAAAGCAAATGAATAATGCATAAAGCTAACAGAGCTTATGAAATTTAATTTTTGCGAATTTTTTTTCTGGCTTTTTCATATATAAAACGAATACATTCTAACTTAGAAAGAATGTCGGATAGGTAAAAGAGTCATTGAGGTGTTTTGTAGCGTTAACATTAAAAAAATTCTATAAAAGTCATTTATTAAAGAATAAAAAGCTACAAAATGTTCACCTGTAATTTAATTAATATTAATATATTCCATAAAATACTTTTAATATTTAAAATATTTTAAAAGTTACGATGATTTACACAAATATTTTCAGAGGAATTAAATGAATTTTCTTAATTTCAAAAAAATATTTAGGTGTCGCTTTTAAGCTTTTTACACGTGTTATAATAAAAGTTTTTATTTATTTTTATTGTCAATCGAAGAAATAAACTCGAAATTATATTTTGATTGAAGATAATTGTCAAGGAATATTACAATATTCCAATTTTTTAAATATTCCTTGACAAATTTATAATCATTAATGTCAGTGGAACATTTGGTCAAATTTACGGCATTTTAAGGTTTTTCATTTATATAGGTACACATGTAAAAATCAGTTTCCACATTTACAGAGCCAAATTGTTATACTGATATGCCTGAATTTTGTCGTAGCTTCAGCTAAAGAATTCTATTGAGTTAGAGAGATTATAAAAATTTCTGATTAGAGGACACTTACCAAAAGTTGTATTATTAAAAATGTAGAGAGAGATGCGATAAAGTAGATGACAGGGAAAGGATAAAAGTTACGCGTCTAAAATGTAAAATTTTTCTATGCTGGCTTCTAGAAAGACAATGTTTTTCAGAATTTCAAACATACAACAAAAAAAGAATATGTAAATCATTTCAAAAAAGCCAGAAAAGATCCGTAGTGCCAACCAGATTTTCTGAAGCCACCCAGCTTTTAAAAGAGCCAATCTGGCAACCGATACAAAGTACTTACTATTGATTTGTTTTAGGATTTATCACAAAAGTAAGATTTTTAAGTATACAATTATATATTATATATTAAAAATATATGCACAGTATAAAGGAAGTTAATCTATAATATTCTAGGGATTTTTATGAAATTTTTCAACCAGGAAATAATAATTTATCATATTAAATATTAAGAAGAAAACTCGCAAGTAATCAGTCGATTCGGATTTTTATCAGTTTTTACTCTTCTAAGAAATTCGATTCTATTAACGACGAAGATAAGAGCCATACCTTCCATTTCGGATCAAATTTCTTCAATCGTTGTGTCAGGTGTCAGGCCCTGGACTGGGACGAAAAAACATTCTTTTAACCATATATCCAAACAAAAACAAATCATGATCTTTGCGAATAATTAAAATTAAGGAAACCAAATTACAAAAGAAAAGGGAAAAAATAAAAATATTTTAATATTAAAACCACGCGGTGAAAACGGAGAAAAATTAGTAAATTAATTCAAGACGAACAAAAAGGGGAATGTTAAGGTACAAGGCTCGTTTAACACCGAAAGAAAGACGGTGTTCAATTGTATTAATAAACAACCGTCTTTCTCGGAACCGATCTGGTCTAATTTCACCCGGTAACAGAGAAAGACCAATCTGAGGCCGAAAAAGGGATTAATAACCAATAAAGTGACGATTTGCGAGACGAAAAAATATTTATGCCTAGGCTATAAAAACACTTAGTTCTTTGCCGCGGCGTCCCACCAGGCTATGTCCCTCGCTGGGGTGTTTCCCGCAAGATTCCATTTTCGTCTTTTGCCGATGTATCCTCCGAAAGTTATAGACCTTCGTTGAGAAAAATTTCGGAAATTCAGATCTGCATTCACCGGACAGCGTTTCCTGTTCCAGAACTGGACCTTGAATGCAACATCCGGTCAGCAATAGGAAACCACCCTGGTCGCTGGACTTCCCTCTTCTTTGAAGAATACGAGGACTTTAACCCTTCGTGACTATAGAACTTTTTGTATGTTAAATTGTCTAATAAACGGGTTGTGTTGTTCGTAAACGAGGCATTGATCTCTGATTCAACCGCTCCCCGTGTTGTTGACTGTTACCACTACGGCAATGGAAACGATAACGATATCACATATAATCGTTATTTCGTTTTGAAATCTTTCCCCCTCGGCCCCTCACAGCTGTAAATATAGTTAAGATAACTGTAAGTTAATGGTGTGTTCAAATTCAGATTGCAATGCATTTATGTAGCCAGGAAGGACTTAAGTAAGGCAGTTCGGTAAAAGTTTTTAATTAAATTACTAATTACATCGATTTAGCTTAGCTTTGACGCTAGTGTATTTCTCATTTCTAAAGGAAGATGCCATTCTAAGAATTTTATGAAGTATGAAAAATGTTCAGAAACAAATAAAGCAATGAGTTCAAGAAGGTTTTCTCAAGGTTCCTCAAGAAAACTCTTTTCTTATGAATTTTCTCATGGAACAATGGCTTTTTTACATGACAGTAAATAAATACTGTAACTTGTGTTGATATATACTTACATGTTCCTTCTTATAACAAAAGTAGATATAATATTTTATTTAATAGGTTAATTAATCAATTTCTTGAAATATTGGGGAATTTAGTTTGTTACATTACAATGTGACAAATACTTAATGTAGAAATATGAAAAAAATTAACAGATTTACCCTATCTCCTATACTATATACAGTATTCTCGTATAACAATTTACCCTTTCTTTAACGTATATCTACACATTGTACGATGGTGATGTAAAATTAAGTCGCCACTTAAATAAAAAGGAAAATATCTTTTAACATAGAATACATAATGGTATGATTCTAAATTGAATGTACTACTGAAATTCATTGAGATATTTCTTTTCAGAGGAGAATTTGTGAAAGTTAAGAACTTTTATATTCTTTACAAGGACATCAAAGGAATTGCATGAAACTCACTGATACAAAGATTATTTTAGAAAAATTACATTTAATATCCTGTTCACAAATTGAATCCAGAAACTACGTTTTCATTTCTATGATTTATCCTACGTGATCCAACGTGTTATGATTCGAGTTAATTATATTATTGCAGCAAATGTTGAAGACCTTTGTATAAAATTTTCATATAAAAGAGCTTATCAACAAAAGACATCCATTGTATTATTTGCATAATAAGTAAGGAAAGAACTCAAGAACATGAGGAATACTAATTTTTTTTTTAGCATACTTGACCATGTACAGATTGGTTAATTTCTAATTATATGAGTAACAATAGGAAGGAGTTGATGGTGTCATATTTTATAAACTCCCGCAATGAATGTTCATTAAACGAGTTCGTGCCAATGACACTCTAAACTCATTCTCATTCTCACTTCTATAATTCAAGTATAGGCATTCAGAGTGAATGCCAGATGGCCATTTTATTACAGTATCATTCATGGAGAAGACCGTATGGTTCAGCATATCTTATATTCGACAAGACAATTAATTATGTAAGAATATGTAAAGAACATTCTTAAATACTTTTCGGAATTTTTGGAGATCAAAAAGTCATGAAACGTCTAGCAAAGTAAGTGATGATATAAATATAAAGATGATTACATTATATTTAAGATTCTATAAATATTTTTATATTATAAAATTCCATTGTTTTGTTTTAAATTATCCTAAAATCTACGAAATTATACAAATCAATTTTTGTCATATTTTGTTCTTCAGTGTATTTTCCCGTTATTTTTATGTTTTTTCATTATCATTTATTTACAAAATTTTCACCAGTTTTTGTTTAAAAATCGAATTCAGAAAAGATAATTCTTATAAAAATATACACATTTTGCGTAAAATATATTAGTCCTTTGTATTCTACGTAATTTAAATTGGTGTGAGGTTGCACAATTCTTACTGTATCATAGTATTAATGCCATCGCTAATATAATATATAATATATCAACAAATAATTGTAAACCAAAGTGTTCGGACGTAGAACGGTTTCCAATATATTTCAGTGTAGTTATTTCTGAATATCGCTTCTTATATTTCACTGTATATACAGTAAAATACAAGAAGCGATATTCAGGAACTGAAAAGACTGAAAGAAATATAACAGAGACCGATCCACATTCGGACACTTTTTGGTTTACAGTCATACGTTGTAAATTGAGACTATAGAGAACAAATTTAATTATACATTACCACATTGCAACAGCACTGTCTATTACCCAACTTTCGGAGCTACCATTTTATCAATATCGAAAAAGTATTTCCCCAAAATACATAATTTTTCAAAAACGGCAGATTATCCAATCTTGGAATAGGTTGCCATAGGACCGGACAGTCAGCGCCGTAACTAGCCTTTTATGCACCCGGTGCGAGGATCTGTAACTACGCCCCAAAACTATGACACAAAACTTGGTCCAGGTCATTTCTGCGCCCTCCAGGGTCTACGCCCTGTGCCTGGCCACCGCTGGCACCGCCCTAGTTACGGCACTGCGGACAGTGGCGTTTCACCTTCGGACATAAAATTTCAGGCAAAAGAAAATTCAAATATCATGCATATTTTGAAAAAGTTTAAAACTATCATCTTGTATTTAAGCGATTACAAAATGACTCGAGAGTCAAAGGACACTCACTTGACAATATATAAATTTTGAATATGTAATATTCAGTATTTATTTAAATGTTTGAATTGTTCTAACTGATGAAGAATTATATAATTAGGCACTAGATTACGTGACAAAATTTACGATTATCTTTAAAAATAATCTGTAATTAAACGTCTTCTTTATCTTTAAAAAAACGAGGAAATTAGATACTTATCCTGTCCTCATAGAAAGCTATGATTTACCATTTGTAATTTTAAGCTCTAAATTAAACTAAAATTTGCAAATATCTGTAGTCAATGTGAAACGTATGAAAACGTCCGGATATGTCGGGCCCCGTCCCACACCACCCGGCCGCCTCATTGTGAGCCTGGCCGAACCCATAATGGGCTTGCTAAAAGAGGCCTTCTTAGTGCCCTCGGTGCCAAAAGAGTTAAAAAAAATAAAGTCAACAAGTGGTAGTTGTAGTGGTAGGAGGTAGAGCATCGCGGATTTTATAAGCCTACTCGTGTGTTCACACACACCAAAGGTTTCTGTAATCTTTTTAATGTGGTTATATTTTATTTTCCATTGAAACTACAATGAATTTCGAGCTAATATTTTCAGCCGAATAATCTATGTATATAAATGAAGATTTTTTTGTTCGCTATACACTCCTAAGCCGTTCGACCAATTGCCACAAAACTCAGCAGTTAAGTTCACATACTTCTAACTTAGATAATGTCGTACATCGTACCCCAAAATATCTATTGGATTTCTGTAAATCAATTACTTTCCATCTACATTAGATTTGCTAATTTACACGTAGTGCCATCTATTGGCAAATACTTAAACAAAATAATAAACTAAATACAGTCAAACCTGTTTTTATGCGCTCTTTTTATGTGCGATTTTTATTTGTGCGATTTTTTTAATGCGAATTTTTAATTTGTGCGGTTTTTTTTGTGCGATTTTTTATTTGTGCGGAATAGTTGGCGACTAGTCTCGTACGATTGTTCATGTCTCACGTTGACTTATTATAGCTAAATAAACTTATTATAGCATAAATGCACTTATTATAGTAATATTATTGCATGAATATGCGAAAAATGAAATAATTTACTTTTTAAGTCAACAAAACACCACCTGGACAAAAATATGTAAAACAGACGATAGAGGAGACGATGCAGTCAAGTGCTGACATCTGTTGTTAATAAATTCTATTTCGTACGGTTTTGAGTTATTTTCTATGTGAAACTTTTTTTATGCGGTCCCTGTTGACCGCATAAAAAATATTTTTTAAATTGTGTTGCGAAAACTATTATTTACAGTCATTCGTGAAGTTTCGTGAGATTTTTTTTATGCGTTTTTTTAATGCGGTCCCTATCCACCGCATAAAAACAGGTTTGACTGTATAATTCTTATAAAAAGAATATAATTTTATATTATAATTTATATATAGTTCTCCTTATTCGTTCACAACGCGTTCACACAATTATTAATATTTTTATATATAATTCTTTTTTTATTTTGCGACAAACAGTTAAAAATTCCGCCGCGACAGATGAAAACGTTATCTCAAGAAACAGGTAGCGCGTCTTAAAAAGAGAATGTTTCACAAATTATTTTATATTTAAAAATATTTAAGTTATTTAAAAGCAATATAAATAACTGGAAATACAAAATTAAGCGTGGTACAGCGTCATAAACGTCTCAAAACTTTAATTTCCAGCGTTAGACACAGCTTGCGGTTTTTACGAACTTCCGAAGAGTTTTGAAAGTAATTAATTTTGTTGAGTAATGTGTTACGTAATATTTTAAAATTACTTTTATAAACAAGATTATTAGTTTTGAAAGTATCTCAATTGTTTCTCGAAGGAATATCATTTAAAGTATTGCTGGTAGATTATATAATAAAGACAGCTGAATCAAACAGAAATGCGATTTCGACCTATACTAAAGAATAATTTTATTTATTTGTTACGCATTTTATTTTACTTCCCGCGAATTTAAGTCTTATATTTTCTTTTTTATGATTGAATATAATAAATTTACAAAGTTATAGTAAATTTTTTTGTGAAGTTTTCAGCCTTCCGGTGAGCGGTATAGCGTTCTAAATTTGCAAATAAAATCGTTATAACAACTGATCTACAGTAAAATCACCCGATAGAAGGACGACAACAACACTCTCACGTCCTTTATCTTTCTTTCCTTTTGATAATTGAAACTAAATTTTTTTAAGGAATTTCTTTCACAATTATTACTTTAACAATCCGATGCTACGACTGTTTCCTATATCCGATGTTAATTATTTCTTATCCCGCTCTCAACCCGTAACAGTAGTTTAATAATATATTATTATTTTAAATCAAAATGTAATTATTTTAAAAATAATAAATTATTAAATTTTTATAGAGAAATTTTTAATTATTAAAAAAAAATTATGTAATATTATATTCCGATAGGTGGCGATTTGTCTTTGATTGGAAGAGGATGGTGTTGACATGAACGAGTAATAAGTGTGTTTAGTTTCTTTAGAAATGTTTGAATTAGAAACGTTGCAGAAGTTAACCTTACCCGCTCGTTCTGAATGTATGTATACTTCGTGTTATTGGTAAGTATTTAAATGCAGATCAACACGAATTAATTTGTTATATTTCTGTAATGAATAAATGTATATGTGAATGCTCATTAATTAACCAAAACATTAAAATTTCAATTACTCATTTAACATTTATTCATGTTTTGATGTTTAAGTATTGCGAAATTAAAATAATTATATGATAAATTTGAAGTTTGTAAAATAGTTATAAATAGGGTCATTGATTTATTTTAATGTGTTTGTTTAATTAACATGATCAAATAAATGCAATGAGTAGGTATACATTTCTGGGTTAATGTTACCTATGGTAGCGAATGTGGCAGCTCGTCTCTGAAACAGTGGGGACACACGTTCTAACTTAACCTAACTTAACCTATTCTAATTAATTACCCCTATTCTAATAATTTGGTTGGCAATAATTATGGTAATTAATTAGAATAGGTTAGGTTAGGTTAGAACCTGCGTCCCTATTGGTTCGGAGATGAGCTGTCATGTTTGCTACCATAGGTAACATTAACCCATTTCTGTGTAAAAGTACAGTATACAAGAATTACAAAGAAGAACTAATTATCAGGCTGTTGAGAGCTTGTTTAGGGCCAGAGGTTAAACTGGAACAATTTAGTTTTTGTTTTTTTTTTGAACGAATGAAATACATAGATTTTTCTTATGTTCGGTGATCTTACCGTTGCCCCAACATGTAGATGGCATGCAATTTCACAGTTCTTTATTAAGCTAAAAACATCTTAAAGATTTTATTTTCTGTTAGTGAAAATAATATAAATTTTATAGGGGTAGGAATCACTGAGGGCCCGTAACTTTTATCTGGATTTGGGAAAAATCTTCAGATTTCCCCTCATCGTGGTCCTGGTCATTATCCTATTTTGCTCTTCTAAGACCGGCTGTTGGTGAATCGAGATAGTTTGAAAATATTTCCAATAAACAGTATATTTCAATCTGTTTTCTGCTGACGTTGAATTATGGAATTGTTATTTTCTAGATCTTTAAACTGCAAAATTCTTGGCATTATATTGTAGAATTATGCATATTTGTTTTGGGGAGGCATCTTTTGTCAAGACGTACCAATTGTAATTAGTAAATAAATAAATAAATATTTTATATAATATTATTGAATCGTGTACACATTATAAAACTAGTTTTATAATGTGTACACGATTGTGGTATGTACATGTATATGTATACAATAGTATACAGTGTGGTATGTACACAATTATATCTTTTAGCATAAAAATAGGTAAAGTTCATCAGAAATGGAAAAGAAAGTAAAGAAAAAAATGTGATAGCATCAAAGAACATGGAATACTGATGAACACTTGTAATTTACAGAAAAGTAATTTTGAAAAAAAAATGTGCAATTCAAAAGTTTATGATTACTTCTGGTGTTTGAATTAAAAAGATTCAATTGTATTTATAGAAAACGATTTTGATAGCAAAATTAATTTTGTAATACTGTAATAATAATAATTAGTTATAGAAATTATAGAGAAAGAAATTGTTCATATTAGTTTTTGTTAAATTGTTACAATAATTTCAATTTGCCTATACAGATGTACAGTTTATTTCATAAAGGCTTGTTTAGCATTTCTTCTAACAAAATAATGCAAAAACAGTGGTTATTTTATTAGAAATTCTCAAATACTGTTTCTTTTTTATGAATATTGGACTAATTATAATATGTTTCACATTGTTTCATAACTTTGTTACATTTCAAGATGATTGTATTTATAAGTTGAAACGTTTTTTGAAATAAGCTTAATAGATTGTAAGTGTAATTAGTTCTCTGATTTTAGAACAAAATTTTAAGTTTAGTAATGAATTTGTTTTTTTAAAATTCAACTAATTATATTTTTATTTTTTTCATGAAGTGAAGAAAATGTTTGGAAACTTTGTGAAAAGGTTAAAGACACACAACCTAATTTATTACCTAATTGTTTTGTAGTATTTATTTCAAATAGGAATCAAACTGTAAGTTTTGTTTAATATTTAATTGTATTATTTTTTATTAAAAAGCAACAGTTTTGAAAATTAATAATCATGATACATTACAGGTACCTTTATGGAAACAAGGTGCATCACAGAATGAAGATGGATTAACAATATGGGTATGTTTAAATATTAATTATCTTGTAAAATATTGATATATGAATAATTTTTTTGTAAAAGGCTAATTTCCTCTTTTATGATTACAATGTGATAGTGACAAAAATGTATAAATTCATCTGACTGCAATTATCTTTACCATTTTTAATATTTGGTACAAATAATATACAGAAGTAAATGATAGTAAACAGTTTAATGTTTAACTAGAGTTTCCAGAATCAAAACATTATTCAATGTAAAAAAATAACAATATGTTGGTTACTTTTTTTGTTTGTATTTATTATATATGTTGAATTACTTATTTAATAAAAACCCATTTAGTTTTTTTATTTTGTGATTAAATTAGTTGATTTGATTTATTCAGATGAATAAAGAATTGTATGTAAAAATAAATTTATTCTTTTACTGGTCCTTGATAGAATATTTGAAAAATCTGTCTTCAATACATTTTGCATTGAGAATCACTAGTTTTAAAAATTTTAGATTTATTTCAGATAATTTTCTTCAAAGCTTTTAAGTCTCATTATCAGATCAGAAACAACTTTTCATATTAACATATGTTTGAAATATGTCTATTACAAAGAAAATATTATATTTTCTTTATAGAAGCATTTTATTACAATCCTAAATGCAGTCCACTCTGCATAAGTCGACACCCGGATAACTCGACACCGTAGGTTAATTAGTCAGCTTTCTGTGGTCCCGGCCGACTTACTTAGGCAATAATGTTATTAATGTTAAAAAACTTGGTTTACTCAACACTGTTTAACTCTTCACCACTGGATAAATCAACATACTTTTTCTGTTTCACACTTTTTAGAATTCTGATAAGTCGACTCCCCACTGAAAAATGTGTTCACACCACACAGCTTATTGTATGGTGTGAACTCATTTTTTAGGGGGAGTCGATTTATCAGACGTGTAAAAGGTGTGAAACAGAAAAAGTATGTTCATTTATCCAGTGGTGACGAGTTAAACGATGTCAAGTAAATCGAGTTTTTTAAGGTTAATAACATTATTGCCTATGTAATTCGGCCGGGACCACGAAAAATTGACTACATAATCGAGGAGTGTCGAGTTAGCTGGGTGTCGACTTATGCGAAGTCAACTGTATTATTCTTTTGTTTGGTGCACATACTTTGCCTTTACATAATATATAGTTTATCAGTCATAAAAATGATAAATGCAGTTTATAAAATGTTGCTATTAATATGAGAAATAAGCCTTTGATTTCTAATATTTAATTTTTTGCACAAACAAATGTTTCCAAGTAATTCAATTAGTTTTCATCAAGTTTTAACTATGTTAACTATGAAATTTTAGAACATTGATTCAAAAACTTGAGTATAAGAACATAGCATATATTTCATTCAAATACATTGAAAAATTTAATTTATTTGACATTGCATATTTTAAAAAAACTAAAGATTACATAAAATAGAATATAAAACTTTAGTACTTAATATTTATGTAAGACAGTTTAGTAATACAGTAACCTGTGCATCAAATATATTCTTGACATTCCGATAATTTATGCACCTTTCTTTTATGCTGTATTTATTGATCTCTAGCACTTCTTACTTAACTACAGAGTAATCTGCTTAATTATGATGGCATTATTCTAACAAATTACATTATCTTGTTTGGCTGCAAATGCTGAAAGGAATGTTGAATAAAGACTTTTTCCAGAGTCGTACTGATGTTCTTTGACACTAAGATTTTGAGGTCAGGAAGTATGATCTACATAGACACTGTTTTGAAATTTTTGTCTTTCATCAGAATGCAAAGTTTGTTGAAGATCAGCATCATCTTTATTATTTTTTAATAATCAATATATGATTTGGTTAAATTTAAACATGAGGCTGAAATTACTTTCTTTTGTTCTTTCCTTGTTATTAAATAACACCACTAAAACCTTTAAACTATACCAGCAAATATAATTTAATTTAAATACATTATGAAAAATGTTTTTGATCCCCTTAGGATCTGCATCAGGTCAAAAAATGTTTGATATAATTATAATGCTAAATATTTGAATTTAAATGCTTTTCTTGTTATTAAAAGTTATTTATTTAAAGACTTTAGGTGTATGAAAACTGCAAAGGAATGTTTTTTCTTTTAATCTTAAGTTTTTATGTTGAGTTGAATCTTATGATCAGTGGATGGGGATGCCAAGATCAGTGGTAATAGATTTTATTTATATCAACTCATTGCAAATTTTCATTATTGGTGAGAAATATATGTTTAGAGTAATTATGAGGCCTTCTTCATAATTACTCCAAACATAGTCTTAATTTGCATTTAATTTTTATCAAATTTTTCATTTGAATATGTTTGAAATTGAAAATTTTAATTAATGCATCTGTCTATAATACAATTTTAAAATTATTTCACTATTATTTAGAAAATATACCAAAGGAATAATCTTTTAGAACAGAAAATTTAATAAATTTGTTAATATTTTTATGTGAGAGATTAAGTTTTCCCAATTCTCAAATGTCTTATGGTCACAGAATTAGAAATCAATGGATGTTTCCAAGTATTATGTGTGCTCCATATATTAAAAATTTTCTAATAAATTAAAAATTCAGCTACTTTCAGATTTCTTCAGAAAATGAAGTGGAAATTTCTATTTCTGCGGACAATACATTTAGAATTTTTAAAACAATCAATTTTGAGATTAAAGATTCATTATTTTCTTAAGGAAAGAACCCAGTGATACTGAATTTTCCAATAAAGCATATGTTTGTATTATTTCTGAATATTTTTGAACATCAGCTACATCATATATCCCTTGCATCATATTATTACCAATACTAAAATGCTTATGTCAGGAAGCCAAGTCTTTTATTGAATAATAATAAGTGTTTTTATCCTAGATCAGGATGAAAATGTGTATTATTCAATAAAATATTTAGCTTTCTGAAATAAGCATTTTGTATTGGTATATTTTTGAACATTGATTTAGTTACTCTTTGCTATTTAAAAATTGACTTTGAAAAGATCTTTTGGGTTAATGGACTGGTCCAGTAACTTCTAGCCAGTACTCAAGATGTTCATAAAGATAATTTTATTGATATGCTCTTTTTTTACTTAGCTTCCTTATATACTTTTTGCTTCCTTTTTTTTCTATGAGATCTCCTTGTAATCCTTCTTTTTGATCAGTCTAGATCTTTTTTCTTTGCATATTCACTTTTGTTTTTTTTTATTTTTTAAATACCCTTTTCTTCTATCTCTCAACATATTCTTCCATCTTCCAGCTTTTGACTTGCTTATTAAAAAGCTTATAATTTATATATAGGTTATATAGGTTAAATATTTATTATTCATTTAAATGGGATTGTTTGAATCCAGCAACTTTTTTTTGTATACTTTTACTCCATTGTATTGATGTGTATCACTTTTCAAACAGCTTTAATATTGTATTGCTAGGAATCCTTGTTTTTATAATTGAATGTTTTAAATTTGTTTAAACACAGTTGGTTACAAAATTTTAGGTTTTTTTTTTTTATTTTAGGTTTTATTTTTCAAAATGAATTTATACAATATACAGTATAATAGATATTAGTTAAAATATTTAGTGATAAATTTGATAAAATATGCAAATTATTTTTGGAAAAATATTGATGCAAAATTACCAATAAGTAATTAGAAAAGTCATATGTTTATCTCCTCGGAAATGAAGATAGGGTGATAAAATGGGTGTTATTAAACAACATTTGAAGATATAAGTAACAATAAACAATGCAAAAGTGGGTATATTTAATAAACAAGGCAAACTACATCAATTTCCATCACAAAAATTATGAGAAAGTGAACATTTTGCATCTTTAGGCAAACTGATCTTTACAGCTGTTAAAACAAGGGGATTGCCATCCATGTGTTAAGAGGGATGACATAAGAGAGAGAGAGGAGGTCATAGGGTTGTAAGACTACAGACCATAGGTTGGTTCCATGAAGAGGGAAAGAATTTCCATATTTAAAGTTTATAGCTTTGTAAATCTCTATTCTAAATATCTAAGACAGTTAGAGATTCCTTCCCTCTTGTGTAGAAGTTCAATCTATGATTTGTAGTTTTACAACCCTCTCGTCCCTTCTCTCTCTCTTATATCACTCCTCTTAACAAGTGGATGGCAATCCCCGTATTTTAATGCCTGTGAAAGTCAGTTAGCCTAAAGATGCACATTTAACATGGTTGAAAATGTTTGATTTCTCATAATTTTTGTGCTGGAAATTGGTTTAGTTTGCTTTGTTGATATAAGGAACTTTAATTCTCACTCAAGTTTCAGTTAAGTCAATTTAATTTTTGTCAGAATGAAACCAAATGGAAATGAACAGAACATTAAATTTTAAATTTAAAAGTTGGACAAAGTTCATTATGTCAGGTCATTGAGTGAATGTAAATAATAACAATAAATAAATGCATTATTAACAAGTAAGAAGAAAGTAAATAAATAAATACAGTAAAATAATATAAATTATAAAACTAGGATAAAATATACTTGGGAAGTGAATGGAAATGAGCATTAACAATAAATAGACACGTTGTGTACATGGAAATTAGATTGGAATGGATAGACCAATCATATCATGTGTGAAAAGGAAGTTGTAGACATTTTTCTATCCATAAATAAATACACTGATGTATAAACTTTTTAAATTTAAGTAATACTTCTGATTTAAGTAGCGTATAATGTAAATTTTATTCATATGATTATATAATTAGGTTTTGCATGAAATTTAACTGGGAACACTGATAGAAAATTTACTCTTGCATAAAAATTTGATCTTTTTATGTGATATTTTGATTATTATTAAATAATCTTAACATTTTAATAATTAGTTTATGCAAACATTTTGTATTTACTACAGTTGACTCTTGATAAGTGGAAATTCTTTAAGTTAAATCATTTGTTAAGTTGAATTTTATTTTTATCTCAGCATAACTCACAAACTCAATGCATTTTGTTTGTCTATATAAGTTGAAACAGTTTTGAAGGATTTTGCTAACTTGAAATTTAAGATTCTGGTTAAGTTAGTTCACGTCTGATTTTGTATACTTTCTGTTGTGTTTTGAAGAGGATGGACCACATTAAGATGAATATGAAATAAAAACAAACATTTAATTATATATATTTGCTAACATGCAAATTATGTAACACTTTATTACCTCTGAAGTCACAACACAAAAAAACAAAAAAATTCTGATATTTGCATCTAATGAAATCTCTTAATTGGCCAATTTAAATTTAAAACTAACAATTACAAAATGTAATGAAACATGTGTTTTGATATCTGATTAATTTGATTAATCAGTTACACCTAATGCATTTGTCTACAGTTTTCTTAGAACTAGACACACACACATACAAATTTGGCTATAAAATTTATACTGTATGTATGTACACATTGCCATTGGTACCAAAATGCAGTAATCAGTGTAGTGGACCATTTTCATTTTGAAGTAAACAGAAATGGAGTTCAAGTGAAAACTAAAGATTTATTGATAACAAAAAATATGCCCATAATTAACTGTAAAAGAATTTGGCATTCTAGTCTGAGGAGGTGCAAAGCAAGTACAACATTTTGAAAATGCAATAAAAATAAAATAGTAATAAAAATCTAACATATTTAATTTTAGTTGTATTGCTTGAATCGCAATTTTTTTCTCATTAAAGTGATGGAGTCATTTCTGTAACCTGAAAGTTTGTAAACTTGACATTTCTCTATTCCTTCTATTTTGACTTATTTAAGAGTTAACTGTGTAATAATTTGCAAATTTTTTATTGCCATCAAACAGTTTAGTTCTAAATTTAAAGTTTAGGCATTTTAAAATTATACTAAAATCATATTTTAATAATAATAAATTTTTGAATTCACATATAGCAAATTTAATTTGTAATATTGTAATTATATATTAATTAATTAAATTCTAAAATTTTAGGATTATCATGTCATATTTATTCATAAACCTTGTGATAATAGTGAAGCTTTGGTTTATGATTTGGATAGTCTCTTACCATTTCCCACAACTTTTAATACATATTTTCTTCAAACGTTTCGTTCTGACGATATTTTGAAATTAGAATATCACAGGTATAAAATTGAATATTTAAATTTGTTAACAATATTATATTTTAATTATTATTCTTATTTTATTTAATTTAATTTTAGGTCATTTAGAATAATGTTAGCTGAGACTTTTATGAAAACTTTCTCTTCTGATCGTTCACGTATGATTGCATTAGATGGGTCCTGGATCAAGCCACCACCTCCATATCCATGCATACAAGCACCAGGTAAGATAAAAAATAATGTCTTATAGTTAATAAATATGTCAATCATCTTAATATGTAAAAAATAAGTTGAGAAACATATACATTAAGAACTCGTTAAAAAATGATTTGTGATTTTTTAATCTTGATTGTTTTTATTAATGAGTCCATTTTGAATTAATGATATCCAAGATCCAACATAGAATTAAGAATTTAGATGATAACAATGAATTCTTTTTAATGTTTTTGTAAAATTATTCTTATCTGTGGGCAAGAATATTTTAAAATCTTAGCTTATCATGTAAAGTATCTTTGCCTTTGTTCTGCAAAATCTAGTTTTTAATGCAGATTATTTATTCAAACTTTATTTGATAAGTTATGTTTTGGGAATGCTCTTTTCTAAAGATGAAAAATAGTTTCACAGGTATTGATAATTGTTATAATCTGATTTCTGATTTTAATACCTGATTAAATGATATACTAATTTTTTTACCTTAATTTATAACAGATTTCTGTTTAAAATTTGTATTTAAAATAAAATTTATAAGTTATCTTATTATTTAAAGAATTGTTACTAAGTTAATTTATTTACTTGACAGTACTTTCATATGTGAAAAATATACATTTTAATTATTTTGTCTTCTCTTCTTTTTTAATGATTATCTTACTGTTTAACAACCATAATTCAGTTATTCTAGGATCAATAACAATTATAAAAATAGTAATCATTAATTAAATATGTTCTTTATTAAAAAGAATATGAAAATATGCAATTAGTTCTTTACAAGAGAATTATTTCCATTGAAGTTTTTGTTTTTTTATACTTAATTTTACATTTGATTAAATCATGAAGATTTTTAATAGTATTGGTATTGATTATAATAAAAATCTGATATATTTTTGACTGAATCTAGGATAACAATAATAAACATACGGTTATCTATTAATTGTAAATATTCACAATAATAATTAGTAATTATGTATATTTTGTGGTTGTAATTCTAATTATTACAAGCCAGTCCAGAAACCATGTCGAAATGAGACACAACAATCTAAACTGTATAAACAAAATTAGGTTAATTTTGTTTTTGTATTTAATAATATATAATTGCGTATACATTACGTAGAAGAAAACAAAACATTATTACATTGTGAGAAGAAAACAAAATTACATGATTATTATAAGTTATATGTAATAGTTTTTATTTATTTTATTTTGCCATTTTTTTTCTAAGAAATTTTAACAAATGTAAACATTGTTATTTTATAAACATAAATTTGTTAAATTCAATATGCATTCATTAGGCATGATCAGTATAATATTTTCTGAAACAAAATTTTCTTCTCAACTACATTATGAAAAAATGGAAGGGGTTTAAATATTTTAAAATTTTAGATAATTACAAATGGCAATATTTTAGCATGGAAATGTATAATGTCTATCTCAATGATAGTGCCATAATTGAGTCAGATAATCGACAGACATTTATTAATAAAGGGCATACAATTGCTTGATTAATAAATTAATTGAGCTAATGCTGACGATGGCTGAATGTAGAGCAATCTTCAGCATTTAAAGTAGAGTCATAAAACATAAACTGACAAACATTAAGGAATATGGTTACCAGAATTTAGCAGTTTAATGTGAAAAATACTTTAGGCTAAGAAACGTGATAAAACAGTTGCATAAGCGATTTAATAGTGTGCAATTTTACATGATATTTTGAAAGTTCCCTTCATTCAAAATTCATTCACATCAATTATATATATCATTGAATATGAATAAAAAAATGCTTTTTCTATTTAATGTATATATATATTAAGATCAAAATGTTCTATCCCCAATGAAACTAAACTGAAACCAACACTTTACAAAGAATTAGCATTCAAGTAGATCACATCAGGTTGCAGGTGGGGTCTACAATTCGTTCCTCAAAAAGTCCATGTGTTAACTTCCCCCGTGGACTCGGCATGAATTTGTAGAAAGGGTTAACAAATGGCCAGGAAGAAATTTGCGTAGGGATAGGAGAGACAAAAAGACTTCACTTTTGATTTGGACTTCAAGAGATGGCTATTCATTTGCTCCTGTAGCAACTATTCTTTACGTTTATTTTTGAATAACAGCCTTTGGTTATATACAGAATACAGATTTAATTTTAGTTTTTATATTATTTTTAATAATTTTTATCTGTATATACATTAGAAGCAAAAAGTTCCGTCACCACCACACACAAATAATGTAAATTTAAAAATTAATTTGATTTATATTTTGGAAATTTCAAGATAGCTTTTAAACATTTTTTAAGAACGTTTCAATTTTCAATTGATTTGATTTTAATTAGTTTTTATTTTATTTTTAATTTGGTTTCAGCTTCAGTGTAAAGGCAGAGTATTAATTTACATTATTTAATTATATTATTATTTTTAGTTTTAATTAATTTTTAGGTTTAATTTATTTAGTATTAATTTAGTTTTAGTTTTTATAATTATTAATTTATTATTATTTATTTAGTTTTGCCTGCAATTTTTGAACCCTTAATTACAATTTTAAAAAATGAATTACGACTTTTATTTTGTGACATAACCATAGAAATTGTTTTAGTGTCGTTTCACGCAAAAAATAAAAAATTAAAATAAATTTAAATTTGATTTAGTAATTTCATTAACTTTTGCTTTATAAATTTGCTTGCTTTTTAAAAAATTTTAATTTTAAGTGCATTAACATTCAGGCTACCTAGTTTAACACAAAGGGTTTTCAATGTTTGAATATTTTTAAACAAATTTAACACATCATCATCACATTGCAGGTAACCTAGAAAAATTGGTCCAAACTTTCTAAGGATCGTATTATTTTTGAATTATTTGGATGACGGAAGAAAACTGTCTAATAAAAAAAAAACAATGTAATTAATAAATACCGTATATTTCTGCAGATAAGATGATAGTTGAATCATAAAAAAAGGTCCTCAAAATTTGGGGTCGTCTTATAGGACAGATACAAAAAATTAGATTGAAATTTATATAAATTAAAACCATTATAAAAAAATGGACAAACCGTAATTATTTACTACTAGAGAATAGGGCATGTCCACAAAATAGAATAACCCGTATGACGTTTTTTGAATAGTCAAGGTCATTACCCGAATGCCCGAAACAGTGCGAACGTTTGCAGCAATAGCAAGGCAGAAAATAAAATTTGTTCGTTCGAAAAATTATGAATAGGACATAATTCCGTATACGCTATACAGCAGTGGCGTGCCGTGACATTTGATGACAGGGAAGCTGTGTTTCTGTAAGAAGCCGACTTCCAGGGGCAATCAGTTAATTGCGCATCAGTGATGGTCTAGGGCAGTGGTTCTTAACCTTTTTATACTCGCCGCCCACCAAATATTTCATAATTTTTTGTGACCCCCATTTTTTAATAATAATTTATATTTGATAATTTGATAATTTATCTATAATAAATTGATTTTTTTATTATTGCTTTATTTTTTATATAATAAATGTAAATCATAACTTTATTATTTCATTATCTATTTAAATAACATTCAAACTTCACAATTAAACATGAAAACTCATTAATTTTTAACAGAAAATAAAATAAGAAAAATGTCGATAAATCGATCCAATGTCGATGCTAAAACTAAACTAAAACTAAAACGCCCACTTGTGGTAAGGATTTTGCATATCTTTTGCAAAAATATTTAAATTTTCAAAGCCTACTATTTTTCCTAATTATTTTTAAAATTCCAAGCATTAATAGTTTCTTAAAATTGCTTTGGAATAAAAGAAGTAAATACTGCGGTGTAAGTAGCATATTTACATTTATTTCTTCTGTACTAACAAAGTTGTATGTAGGAAGAAATACAAAATAAATAAATAAAAACTAAATAAAAAAACTTTATCTTTCTTATTTCACTTTTCAATACGATATTCGGATTATACATCAATTTTCTTTTTATTATATTCTGAAGGAAATTTTGCATAATTTGGCGGCCCCCGGCAAACTTCTTATGGACCCCCAGGGGGCGTGGCCCCCCTGTTAAGAATCACTGGTCTAGGGTCCATTCGTATTCATTTGTTCGATAAGCCAGTAAAAACTGTAGACTTCTCTAAATGTATTTTTAATATCACAATTACATTTTGAATCGCTAGCCACGATATAAGGGCTAAAATTAAAAATAAATTATAAAAACTTACTCGGTGAAATAAAATGTGCGGTGGATATACATACCTGGTACCATGTATTGTTCGATTGTATTAATATACGTTTAAAAAAAATTATAATTAAAATATAGCTTCGTAAAGAAACGTACATAAAAATAACATAAAATAGTCTTTACTTTTTAAATCTTAAAACAATCCACTTAGTCAAATATCTTGATACGAGTAGCTAATGGATGGAACTGGTGACGGTCCAGGTAGGTGTGTAGTGAGTGTGTGCGTGCCAAATCCCAAGGGTGCCGATACCGGTCAATGTCAAATGCCTCTTTTGTCGCATCACTAGCATATCTCAAAGGACGCCACAGGGCTGTTGTAAATTTTAAACGTTTCTCACCGTAGCTGTAAAAATCTAACTATGTTAAACTTAATAGCCATTCGTTTTCTAACTAATTCGTTTTAATACCAGGTGTACACGGAAATCAGTTTCCCACTGTACTGAGCGAGTGATTGGTTCTGTTAAGCTTTTGTTGAAGTAAAATTCTGGCTCTTTCAACAGGGTTTTATTTATGTCCCCATTCCCTAATCTCTTAATTATTTAGTCACTTCTTAAGTAGAAATAAGTCGAAACCAGTTACTTTGTACCTGAATATCTGTAGTCTTGGGAAAACAGTGGAAAGACAAATTTTTATGACAACGGATATATAAATCGTAAATTTAAAGAAAATAAATTCTAGAGCTTTTTTTTGTACCATTGTATGTACTGTACGTCTCATTCATTAAATTTGGTTGTAAATGATGCTGCCAAAGTAACAGTTAATTTTTAACACTGTACTAGAATTGTACACGTTTTTTCCGCATCCCCTTACAGATGGGACATACTAAATCGTAATATCACCGGTTTAACATTGAAATCCGTAAGTAATATAAGATGGGAGAGCGGAATAAACGCAGAATAAATATATCAAATATTTTAATGGAGATTTTTAAACTCCTGTCAACTATACAGAACTATCATAAAAACGTGCCAGTAAACTCCTATCAGTTGGGTTGTTATAAATCTAGTCTAAGGTGGGCAACCCTTTTTATAACATGGGCCAGAATAAATTTTACGTTTTTTTCCGCGCCATAGTAGTTAATTGACGCCTTCTTGTGACTCGTAATTTTTTTAGTCTGCAAATATGAAATAAATAAATAAAAAGTTAATTACTACATTTATTTCTCTTATCGTTTTCGAAAATTACAAAGAATTGGAAAATTAACTATTAATTAGTTATTTTTCCAATTTAATAATCTATTAAAGATCTCGCGGGCCGGATAGAAACTTTTCGCCAGCCGTAGCTGGCCCGCGGGTTGCCCGCCGTTGATCTAGTCTGCTCGTGATTCACATAATCGGGCGAGGGTGGCCGAATATCTAGCAGGCGGCTAACAGCCCACAACCGCTCCGGGATATAAAGCTGGACTCTTTACGAGTGTGTCGCTTCTACCAGCTAAACCGCGTGAGGTTGGTGCACTGTAAACCGCATGTGCTAATGCCTATATAATCTGGCTGATTGGAGACTGACCCGGTTTCGACATTCCTTCCGCCACCGAATTATTCGAATATACATTAGCAATCTTATCGTTTTTATTCACATGTAGTATAGAAATTTGTAAAAGATACATAATGCAGTTATAATAAAATATTAATTTTAATTAATTCAAAGTACGTTAAAATATGAAAATTTATATTTTATAAAATTCAAGGGAAGGTCATTGGAAGGTGGAATCGGCGCTTCCATCGCTTCCAATGACGGCACGCCACTGCTATACAGTATTATTATCCAGATGATGACTGCTGATCTAAAGTAAATTCATAGGCTATTGATAGTTTGGGGGTTGTCTTATAGGACAGATATATGTTAAAACTATAAAACTTTGACAAAAATTTATACCTTGTCTTATCTAAAGGTCGTCTTATCTGCGGAAATATACGATAATTTAAAAATTAAGTTAAGAAAATTTATATATAGAACCACTAAAGATAATTTCAAATAATATACTAAAGTTTTTTGTTTCTTCTGATATTCTGTGATTTGACAACTTATAATATGACATGTTTTGATATCACTACCACTAATTTGCGGATTGCTTACCAGGTCATCACTATATCAGAGTTGTTTACATCTTTAGCCAAATATCTGTTATTCTTTTATTCTTTCTTTTGAGATTTTAAAGCCAAAACTCTATTCTTCATGATTTACATAAGAAAGATTATTAAAATTTTTAAAAACATAAACCTGATTTGACACAGTTAAATGTATCTTTTGGTTTGTCTTTTGATAGGGAGATTGTGATTTTTCCTGGCCCTAGGTACTATTTAACTTAGTAACTTACTTTTTTTTTCAATTCAGTGCTATTTTCAATCTTCTTTTGATAAGAAAGTTTATTAATTTATCCAATTATTATTCATGAGTATAAGATATGATGCTAAATATTGCATTAAAGATTTTGAGGTGATTTCTCAAATGCACACACAGCGTAAACAAATTGTTCAGTTCCAATAATATATATCAAATCATTTAGTATTTCAAGTTATTTTCATTAAATATGTATAAATTTAAAGAATTTTCTGGCCCGAATAAAAAAATTCATTTCAGGAGGTAACACGCTCATTTGTGAACAATTGTTTTAAATTTCTGATAATTGCAATTTTGGAAATCATAATCCAGCAATATTTGTTACTACTTATTGGTAAACTTAATTAATAATGACAAATATTAGCCTATAGGATTTGAATCTGGAATAAAGCTGTTGCTATTTATAGTAATCAGTTTATAGATATTGCAATTTGAAGTCATTTTTGTTTAACTTATATATAGACAAGCAAAGTAATGAGTTTTTCAAATAATTTGCATATTTCTGTATACTCAAGTACACTCATGTCCATAATTTAAAGAACCAAATGAACAAATTTACTATCTTAGTCAGGATTGACGTTGTTGCAGTATGCAAACAGAATTATAAACAAATTTTTAGGTTTGGAATGCATAAAATTCATTAAAATTATCATATTTTACTAAACTTGATGATTATGGGTGCATTTCTTACTAATAAAGTTTAAGGTCTGTTTTTGATATGTTTTATAAGCACTATATACTTTGTATCAGCATTTTCTGAAATTTCTGTTGTATTTGATTACTTAAAGCCAGAGCATCAACTTTGGACATGCAAAGCTGGAATACTGATGTAGAAATCAAGGATTTTACTCCTATCCTGATACTTTTGCATGTTGGTATAACTGAGCTGTACAGAACAACTCAGTTGTACCAACACCAGCTCCAAAAGATACCTAAAAAATGAATAATTATCGTTTACCCATGGCATGTAAAAGAATATTGTTCATTTTTTCCCTTTGCCTAACACAATTTTTTAATAAATATTAAGAACTATCTGTAGACTTGGGTTAGTTTTGTATATAAATGTTAGTGTTAGTTATGCCATTGATAGACATTGCAAGATTTGGTGTAGAGAAATAAGTTTGTAGTAAAAAATTGGTGATTTTCAATAGTTAATTTGTAGTAGTATTTATAAGTGTAACTAAAATATTTATTTAAGTTGTTATAAGAAATTATCTGAACTATTCTTACTAATAAGTCCTCAGACAGCCCTTCTTAATTAATATTTACTTTTGACTTGAATGAAAATTAGCTGTTAAGAAATAGAAGTGCAGCAGCAATATACTTGCAGCCACCTGAATCACATTTGCAGGAGCACTGGGCTTTTATCACATGGTGTTATAATCTGTTGGCACAAAGCAAGCACACTACAGTTGCCACTAATGTTTTCTTTTACCCAACAACAAAATAAGATGCTCTGTAAGTAACAGATATGTATAATATCAATGGTGCAGCTTCTTTATATTGTTTAAAAATCACTTTCTTTAAAAAAAGATTTTTCTTTTAAAAAAATAATTGATGAAACTTCACAGTTAAGAATGATAAGTTGAATCGTTTGTTATTTTGTCTCTGATGAAATGTGGTCCAGATAAAATTGAACTTTTCGTACTTAACTCTGAAGTTTCATCAATTATTTTTTAAAAGAAAGATCTTTTTTTAAAGAAATTGATTTTTAAACAAAATAAGATGTCCTACTTTAAAACCTTTTCTTCTTCAACCAAACTTCATTTTCTGCTAATTCTAATTTAAGGTATTCTAACACATCATTTAATGTTAATGCAATAATTTTAACATACAAGGATATGAATTCTAATATGTTTACAAATGGAGAATGTAAAGCACATACAATTGACACAAACATAAACATCTATCACATTTTTGTTGAAACTCTGAATACCCTGCGTAGAATAAATTCTGATACAATTTATTGCTTATGTTAATAATGGAAATTAACTAACATTCGATCTTAATAAATTGGCAAATTATGAATTAAGGTTTAATAGCAAAATTTGGAAAAATATTTAATCTTAAGTTAGTTCCATTAATATATTTCTGGTATTTTTCTTAGTAGAAGTATACTGCAGAGAGAACTGACATTGATATATCAATGAAGTAAAATAAGAATAAAACAATAATATTACTGAAGTAGACGTAATATACTGTGAAGATTTTTTTTTCATTTTCACAAGTTTTTATTTGTAAAATTTGAAATTATGTTATGGTGTATCTATATGATTCTTTGATTCCAGTATCTGAAAAAAACTACTTAAAAAGTCTAACTTAGACCAAATAAACTTAATATATTACCATATTCTGTGCTGGACATACTCTTTGTTCTTATTTTTCTTGATTGCATGCGTGTGTAATGCGTTCTGATAGACTTTTGTACTATATTTCAATTGAATTTATCTACTGGTTAATATTTATATATAGACATACACATACATACGCATGTATGTACTACAGACAGCTGTTTATCATTGGTGTGATTGATGTGTGATGATAAATTTTAATCAAATTCTTTATTCTTAATGGTATTGTTTTATTTCTTAGTAACTAAATTTTTGTATTATTTTTAAATTATTTTGTTAGGAGACATTTTTGATACAACTTATTAATTTCCAAGCATAGAAGAGCATATTCTTACAAAAGGGACAAAATTACAGAATATACATAAAGTACTTATAAAACTCACTATTTCTTTAAGAGAAAAACTTTCATAGTAACATAGGCATTTATTTTTCTTTTAATTTTTAATAATGGTTACCACAGAGATGTCACCGAATAACTACTGTATCAGTTACATTTAATTTACATTGATACAGCACTGCGCAGTGCTCTTATAAGCAAAGCAGGTTGTCTGTTTTCAGAATATGAAAATGAGCAATTTTCACTTATAAGAATAGGCTCTTATTTGCAGGGAAATATGGTAAGTGTTTGCTTTTTAAATTAATGAACTTTTAATTTGTTCGAAGTGTGTAACATTATTTTTTATGCTGTATTATCTGTCAGTTTTGCCTGCTGTATTTTCTGTCTAGACACAGCTGTCTAACACAGGCAAAGGCATCACCTGCCACTTTAAGAAATCTGGATTTGAATCTAGGTCAGATTCTCAGAAATTTTTACAGATGGTTTGGTCATTATGTTTGCCTTCTTGTCGACCTGGCCAAGCTCATGATGTGGACAAAAAAGGCATACAGTATGGAATGTTTATCTGGATATGGCCATTACCCTTATTTGTTTTTAATGAGAATTTTTGACACCTCAACAGTGATGAGGATACCTATTTTGTTTTTAATTAATTGTAATATTTCAAAATTTTAATTAATTGATTATATAATGTTTAAATATGTATAAATGAAGAGTGTATAATGGAGCGTAAATAATTTACATTATTTAATAAAGAAAAATGATACAGTATCTGATGAAAAACTTTTTAAAATAATGAGTAATTAGATCATTTTGGAAAAAATATTTTAACTATTTTAAAACAAATACAATGAAAACATAGTTGTTTTTATAGATATGAATCATTCTAATTTATTGTTGTTTAAGAAACATTATTACAAAAATGATCAGTAAAAATTTTATCTAACTGAACTCCATTGTCTTTCAAAATGCCATTTATAAAATTATTTTTAGATTTTATCAAATATTCTTATATTAAATTACAGCGAGCATCTTTATTCGAGATGCGTAAGACGAATGGCTTCACTTTTCTTATCGGATTTTGCAATTGTCGATAAAAGTAGGTCTTTGATAAAAGTGGCCATTAAAGAAACGAGAGAATAATTTAATAAAATATTTATAATGTTTGAATAAAGTTAACACTCCAAAATAATAAAATTATAACAAAAAATGCTTTAATGGCTTTAATGGAGTAGAAGATCATATAAAAACGGTTAAAGCATTTTCAAATGCTATATATTTATCATCAGGATCCATTATAACCATAGCAACAGATCTAAGCACATTTTGTTTTCTAAGTAACTAGAGGGGTTTTTTTGGATGATGATTTATATCTGGTATTTTAGAACAGTGTTTCTCAAACTATGAGTTACATCCGTCTGTCTGCTGATGCTGTGACAATGTCACAATAAATAATTGCTTGTTTTATATTATAAACATTTGGGTGGCCGAACCATTACAAATATGTTGGGTCTCACGAGCAAAAAGTTTGAGAAATGCTGTTTTGGAATACTATTTTGTCCCTTTTGAATCTTTTTTGTGCACTATTCTGCTCCAATTTTATTATTCAAATAATATAATTATGATAAATAATTAGAAAATTTTCTTACTTTAAACATTTTGGAACCTATCAAAAACGAATTTTTTTTTTTACAGGATTTAATAGTAATTTAGATGACTTCATAAGCATGGATCCCAACAGAGGTTTTGGGGAGGTTCTGAGCATTAAAAAATTTGAAGAAAAATTCAGTTCTTTTTAAGAAAACCAAAATTGGTAAACTGTAACAAATGTATTGTATATAACATTTGCGAATATTTGCAAGAATATTTGTCATTTTACATTAAGTAAGTTTTAAAATTATTGATTTGTGCACAAGTATATTTTATATTCATTTTTATAATAGCCGAAGTTAAATATTTTTAATTAGAAAAAGATTTTACTATCACAAAATATTTAAAATTTTGATAGATAATATAGATAATACTTAAAAATTGAATTAGATTGTAAATTCTTTTCATTTTAAATGAATTAGATGTATATAGTTTTCAAATGATTGGACATATTTGTTATGTAATATGTATATATATATATAATAGACATTTAAAATATATGAAATTTATTCTGTATATTTTGGCACATCCAAGCAAATACTAAAAGTTGAAGAAACTGGCCATAAGTGCCAAATTTGAAAAGGTTACAATCATAAATTACTTCTTTTTTAATCTATCGAATATTGAAAATTTAAGCATTAATATTGGTATGTATAAATTCATCAACTGTCATGAAATTCAGCACTGTGTTGTAATTTAAAATGTCAAAATATTAAGTTCGGAAACCAAAACTGAAAATGTTACTGTCATTGTGATCATCTTTGGCTTACAATGAATACAAATGAATGATGTGTTAACACAAATGTGTTCTGCATCAGTGCTTCTCGAGCTAATTAATGCGGTAGATCGGGAATATTTTTCCTGATTTGACGAGAACCTGTACGGTATTTAATTGTCAGTGTCTTTGTCTTTATTTGTCAGGTGTGTATGTACTGTAGTAGTACAACATAATTACCAATATTATATTAATATATATATTTTGAAAACATGGTATTACTTCATACCACATTTTTTTTTCTAGAAACATTTCATAGATTGATTTCAGTCTGTAGGCCAATGCTCTTCTATATTGTTTACTTGTATTCATTATAAGCTGAAGATGGTCATAGAATGGCCACAAATCTGTATCACTGGATAATGAATAATTTTGGTTTCCTGAACTTGGAATTTTAATATTTTAAATCAAATCAATTGATAAAAACAAAATTGGCAAGAAATATATAAGTTCTTCAAATTGAATTTTGATTAGTATATTTTAACTGTTTTATTTGTAATTTTATTGCATATACCATTTTCATTTTAAATTTTAATTGCCATATTACTGTAAAATAGGACCTCACTTCTTGACTGTAAATGGATTCTATATTTCTAAAAAATGACACAGCCAAATAAATTACCATTTCTACTTTATGGCTGGTTTGTTAATAAACATATACATAAATGTTTAAAATGTTGAATATTGCAGCTGTTACCGAACAATAAGTTCCTGTGGGATTTATGTAGCGACCGTTTTTAATCAGTGGTTTTCAAGCAACAACTTAGCATTCAATTTATTCTAAATACAATTCAAACTACATAAGATAGTATTTCATTTCTAATTTTTCATTTTTGTTATTACGTATGAGATTTGCTGATAAATTAAGCATCAAAATCTCTGTAAAATCCTATTTAAAAATAAATTAAATCATACATTTATTATTATTTTTGAAATTTTGTAGAATTTTTAGACCTTAGTTATAATAAATATATTTGAAAATAAATTGTATTGTTGCCAAAAGATAATAATAATAATTATTATTATTATATATTACAGCAGATGTTTGTCAAGTCCAAATGCAACATACAAACTAATTACAAAAAAATTGATTGTTTTTGTTAGATCTCATCAAAGTTTTATGCAACTTACGCAAATAATTTCATTTAGATAATTATGAAGTAAAAGCTAGAGTAAATAATTAAAGGAGCCGAAAAATTATAAATAAATTACTTAATAGATTATTAAGCAGAAATTGCTATTTTAGTACTTAATTTTATTTCATTTTGTACACTGTTTTACTTTTTAATAATTGCATTACTTTGAAGCAATTAAAAGTAGCACTCTTCTTTTTATACATTTATTAATATAATAATTTAATAATAATAGCAGAATGTAAAGTTTCATAAAATTTCTATTTATGTAATAATTACTCATTAATTACTTTTAAAATAATAAATTCAAAACTGAAGACGTGGAGTAAAGTGTAAAGTCGCAGTCTGTGTCAGTAGTAAGCCTTTATTTATTATTTTTTTTACGGATTAAAAAATATAAAACAATTATGTATGTTATATTAAAGAAGAAATAAAGATCATGTTTATTTTTTAACAGAATATTTGGCACCGGGTATATTTGCAAGATTTCAGAGCAAAATTCTATTGTGCGGAATAAATGTTTAGTATTAGAAAAAAAGAAAAATAATTGAAATTTGATATCTGTGAGTAAAAATTGTTTGTTATTTTTTAATTTTTTATTTGGCTTTAATGGTAATTTTTTGTTTTTCCAAACGAGATATTTTCAAAAATTTCTCATCAAATTACATAAATAAAAAGGATTTTTAATATAGCGTAGAAAATTTCTTAGAATTTAATATAAAAATTATTTTTGTTAGAATGGGAAAGAACAAATTTGGCACGAAATCCATCCAGAAATATTGAAAAAATGGTTGATATCAATCATTTAAAACATTCCAAAATCAATTTCCTATGCAAAATTGATAAAGTTTTAAACATTCAATCAGTTTTTTAAGTAAAGATAATTTTGTAATTTTAAAATTATAAATTCAATTAGAAATAAGATAAAATTTTTTTTTGTTTGTTGATATTAGAGCGAAGCAAAGAAAAAAGATTTTGTTCCAGTGCCATATCTGTAGAGATGGCAAATTTATTATTCTGTAGATAAAACACTTAATAACAAATTGATTTCCAATAGTTGGCCTTGAAATTAATCAAGAAAAACAAAAAGAAAATATGACATTATCAATACAATCTCCTAGCTATTTTTAATGTCTTGGAAAAATTCCAACCCCCTATTTTATGACCGATTGTCTACATTCTTCAAACTTTTAAGTAAATGTCAATAAATGGATGACGGACGACTCCAATTTTCGGGAGACGGCCGGGCCGGACTAATGCCTCGGTCTCTCGGGGCACGGGGTAGGACTCGAATCCCCGGTTTCAAGGTTCCGTAGAGACCGGTGTCCATGCATTATAAAAATTGGCACCTCAATCTTTCTAATCTAGAAATCCATTAATGATTTATAGATTTTGAAAAATTCATAAATCAAATTTTGATATTATCAAGATGATCATTTTCTTGATTTTCATCATCATTACTTTGTTATTCATTATTGATAGATGGATGATATATTGCAGTTAGAATTATAATTATAATTTTCAATCAAAATTCGAGAGATTTTTAAAAATTAATTTGCGAAAAAACTATACATCATTGTTTCTGTATCCAATCTTTACATGCATATGTAATATGTATATAATTACTTTGAAAGCGTACAGATGACCCTGAAAGTCACTTTCCTGCAAGGAAAGTCACAGGCTGATGTATCACTTCTTGCAGGGAATGATAAAACATTTGAAAGGAAGAAATGCTGTGCTTATAAATACGTATCTGTAATTTTGCATTTTTTTTTTTCTCTAGCTAAACAGGTGCAAAAATTTCTAAAAAAATTACAATTTTGATTAATCTGTAAATATACAATTTTAAAAAAAAATTAATAAACCAACAGCGTAATTCGTAAAATGTTTGCTTTTATCGATTCCGATTCGCGTAACTAGTAACAGTCGAAATCGATTAATGGGTCAATAACCCTCGACAAATGTATCAACTTTTTACACGTAATTAAAACTGAAAAAAAAACCGATTCATACGGGTAAAAAGTTTACATTTATCGATACGAAACAAAATATTATCGAAACCTTTAAAACCATCATTCTGATTACGGACGGAATTCGAACCGGAATCGCATGCATTTCCTCATTAGTTGCTTCCTTTAATTAATAAAAACAAAAAAACACAAAAGAAAAATAAATTATGAAGAAATGTAAGCCAGGACGATGTAAATTAATAAAAGTTAATTAGTGAGTTAATTAATATTTCTTAATTAAAGTTTTAAAGCAGAAAATTTAGGGGGAGTTTTTCTTCTTTACATCGTCTACGTCAGAGCTTGTCAATTGACGGTGACGTCGAAGGTTGCATCGCCATGACAACGCTCGCGCCTTCTCTCTCGTTTCCAGTTTCGCGTAAAGCAGAGCTAAGTAATGTCTTCCTCTTCTGCTCTCGCTCCCATTCCCGATTCTACGGTAAGAACTCTTTTTTTTTAAATTATTATATAAGCTATAACAATTACGATCAACGCTTCGAGAATGTTCATAAAGTAGCATTTTATATACGAGATAATATTCGTTTTTACGTCACATTTTATATATTTTACAGTTAAAATTAGAAGGAATGTTCGAATCGAATGCTATTTTCGGCGCTAATTCGATCGTTATTTTATAATTATCCACCATTATTCGTCTTAGTAACCGATAGAAGCCGAGAATGTAGGCTAATGTCAAACTGGACGTCCTGAGAACTGTGAAAAATACGCGCGAATTTAACGATTTACGGGATTTTTACGCGTATAAAGATCTTATACGTACGAGTAATAACGCTCTTATAGCATTTACTACTTAATTACAATCGAAATGAACCAATTAGAGCGCTTCGAAATCGACATTTTCGCCATTTTAATTGATATATACGAGACATTAAAAAATCGAAAAAATGGCGAATTCGGAGGCCAGAGACACAATTTTACTGTTGTTATTGTTGGTAAGGTTTCTTTACAATAATTTTAAAGAAAAAGTGAGTGAAAAGGAGCAATCAATAATGTACAAGCGGACGTCTTTAATATATGATGAGGTATTTTCAACGGTTTTCCGGGAGTAGTTATTTTTATATCGATCTTTTTAAATATTTTATTTCCGTACTCTTCGTTGAAGTTTTCAGGTAAAATCATACATTCTCTTCTACATCTTTAAATGGTATTTGACGGGTATTGCAGCCAGCAGCATCGTAAAAACGCAATTTTACGCTACGTTTACGATTTAATTATTGATACAAATGGGATTATTGCCCAATTTTCTGAGAGCTCATCTTTTTTTTTTTCGTTGCCCATCTGGAGTTTGTTACGATGCGAAATGATACCTCCTGCTGTTACCAGCTGAATAATAGCTGTAGCTAGAGATTGGATGTACTACAGTACAGTATAGCAACAGGATCAAGGATTAATTTACACAGGATAGAACAACTTTTAGCTTTTACTCGCTAGATTCGAAAGCACTAGAAAAGATATCATCTCTTCCATTCTGGAGTGCATCTGAGGAGCATCCTCTCGAATTTGTTTGCCTAATCGATATATATCACGGGTTCTGTCGTTTCGGCCATTTTTATTAAATTCGCTTTCAGATTTTAAAATCTCATTCTACAATTTATTGATACTTGTAAAGTCTATCCCGACGTATCTTTATAAAAATCTCAAATACTAGATAATCGGCTTCGGTTCTCAAGAACTGCGATAATTCGGTTAGAATGGTGGTGAAGATAGAGATCAGAAATCCAAACACAGAAGAGCGCTTTGTATAGAATAGTTTATTGGTTCTTTCTGAGTCTTTGTGTGCAAACAAGTAAAGGGTAAAAACGTTTAAGCCCGTGTAAATTAGTTATTGATGAAAGTGTCTCGTATAGAATTGTTTTTATGGATGTGTATGGATTTAGGAAACGGGGTAGAGGTTAAGAGCGTTGCACTTTATCACATAAAGGAATAGTGAACAGTAACAGAGACATCATCTCTACAGAAATTGTTTTTACAGAATTTGCTTTCTACTTTCTAAACCGTTTTTCCAGATTTGGGTCCAAAAACATTCACAGATCGCCGTCTCTACTCTGGCATAAAAACCCGTACCGAAAAACGTATTGTTGTGCAACTTCCGAATTATTTCATTATTAAAGTCACGTAAACGGACATTAATTTGTGGACACGTGTTTGGCTCATTATAATCTGTAAACGTCTGCTGCACGAATTAATTAAATTAACACGGTTAAGGAAGTAGAGAATAATGAAAGTCGACAATTCAAAAAAGGTTCCAGAAATAAACTAGTTTATTATTTTCCTAAATTTTTCATCTAAATTGTGAATTCCCGTGTCCTCACCAAATCAAAGAAAAAATGGAAGCCAAAGACTAATTAATTATTGGAAAGATGGCAGCACACTTAATGTTTTAGTAACAAATTACTGAGTCGCGGGTTCATTAACTAGCCCAATTATCTCAATTATTAGTTTTTGGCTATCACACTTGCATCAATCTTTATTTCATAGGATTTATGTTATAGAAATGTAAAACGGCATTTATTGATTTTAAAAGTGATTTAATTCCCGAAATATTTTTTCTATATAAATAATTTTTTGGAGTTCGTTTCACTTTCCCGACTTTTTGTTTCTCTTCCCCGGAGACCGTGAAGTTTTGAGTTCCGAAATCAATTTTTGTCATCCTTTCTCTCTAGAGAAAATTTCGAAAAACAATTTTCTATAAAACATTTCGATCGAGACGGAAAAAAAAAGGTTAACTTGCGATAAAAAAAGCAATTTTTATAGCCATTCCGCAGATATCTTTAAAGCTTTTATCGATGGAATCTTAAAAACGTCTCTGAGGATAGCGTGAACGGATACTCGCGTTATAAACCCTCATTTTCGCGCCCATAAAATTGGAAATCGGAATATAATGGGGTTATATCTACGGAAAAAATTCTCTTAGAGTAAAAACCGTTATTTTTGTGGTTTGTACGTTATTTATAACAGTGAGGAGGATGGGAAATGAAAGTTTGCATCCTAATCGATTTTTTCGTGTTAATTAAGGTGAAACAATTGGATACAAAAAAAAACCGCATAGACTTAACGTAAGGTTTCAAATGTTTCGAACGTGTTTACAACGAAAAACTCTCGACAAACTGTACAACTTTAGTAAAAGAGCAAAGAGATGATGTCACTTTTGGAAATTAACAGCTGGAAGATTTTGCCTTCTCCAACTTTAAACAGAAGGGAAAAACAAGTCGTTAATTATCAATAGCCAGTGTTTACTATTTGACTTTTGTTGATGTTCCAAAAATAAATCACTGTCGTTTCTATAAAAACGTGCTATCGATTTGCCGCTGTTGGATGCACGAATAGTTCGAAGGTTGTTTCGATTATCCGGACATCTGTTAATTTGCCTGTTTTTCTTTCACATTGTATCTGTAGGTTTAAAGTCTAAAAATTTGACTTTGCAAATAGATTTTTCATTCTTACTACAGGTAAGTTTTTCAAAAATTTTATGAAGTTAATAATATAACTAACTCAAAAACAGATCGTGAAACTTTCGGAAGTGATTACAAAATTAATGCAAGGTGCAATTAGAGAGCCATGTGCTTGCCTTTTCTGTTCGTCAATTGTGTGCGCGCGATATTAATTTATGGATTGTTTTCTCCATAGGTATTAGATACGGGAAGGAGGTCTGGAACCGATGGAGATGAAACAGAGCGCCCACCTTCTCAAGAAGATGGGGAACAAGAGGGATTCGATAAAAACAAGGCATCCAGACCCATTCACAAAAAGATCTTTCGCTGTGTTCTTTTGTTCTTCCCGCTTATAATACCGTTTATTGCCTACATCAGAGGAACGGATCCTGCCAGTCAAATACTTCTGGTTTTGTTCATAGTGCTGCTGGTGGTGATATTTTCTTGTGTGCTGACGGCATTGCTGAAGGTGAGAGCGCGTCTGGCGGACAGGGCGGGCAGGAGGGAACTGGAGCAACATCACGTCTTTGCCATAACCAGCAGATTTCTGCCGCTTACTCTGCCATACGGAAACTACTCTCCGGAACGCCCCGAGGAGGCGACGGGAACCACTCCTCCTCCGTACTATTGCATTGCCATGCAGACCGTGACTACCCAGCCGGACAGGCCACCTTCCTACGAAGAGGCGTTGTATTGTCCTTCGCCGTCTCTTTTCAAAGAAGAAAGAATGATGGCCGGTACAATGTGCAACAGTTTTGAGTTACCACCTCCAGATTACGAAACTGTAGTGAAATGATCGATGTAGGCATTCTTTGTGGCAGTTCGATCCTTCGTCCTGGTTTTATGCAGGATAAAAATAAAATTAGAAAGTGAAGATCCTTTCTGAGTAAGGCAGCCCTATTTGGATGTTTGGAGTCCTGTGATTTAATTGCAAATGAATTATTCTAACCATATCTTTTACCGTGTACAAATTTTACTGCAAAACTATACGTTGTTAATCTGCTGCCAATGTGAAAAATTTCTCTTCCCACATGTAAAGAACAAGTTGGAAGAACCACAAGTTTTTCATAAAAAATAAACTGGAAATCCTTTATAAGGATTCATTCCAAATAAAATTAACTGCACAGCTGCAGTCAATCAACAAAAGTTTATTATTTAACAAACTGGCTGCAAGTATTTATTTTTCTTTTCTTAATCTCCAAATTAAAAAGTTTGTTTATAAAATTTGGAAATTCTTTAATTATGAAATAGTTTTTAAGAAAAGAAATAAATCTTTTGAGTTCTGTATACATTTTTCTAAATATTAACAACAACTCACTTCATAAACAAGAATTTTATCGTCATTCACATTTTAAAATAAATAAATCCCAAACAAATTTGTTTGATGATTCGAATGTAAATCTACAGGTTAAAAAAATTCTATACATATCAAATCTATATTTCTCCAAATAAACAGTCCAAAATTAATTTCGAAAATAATTAATGTTTTTTTGTCTTTCCATAAATACTGTCTAGAGTCAAACCTGTAAAAAATATAGGCATTTAATATATATTTTAAAATGTAGGAAAAGTAGATAATCAAAATTATAACTTAAAAACACTTCAGAACAGTTACAATTTCTTGCAATTAACTTTAGTAACATATCTATCAGTGCTCCAAATCATATCTTTAGGATTAGGCTTGCTTCAAGTTTATCTACCATCAGTGTCCAGATTCTACTTTTAAATCATTCAGCTTGGAGAAGTACCAATGCTCAGATTCTAATCATTTGTGGAAAATCAAGATCCACACTAGATAACAGAATATTCACTTCTATAATCTTTCACTGAATTTTTTGGAGAAACAAAGTTCAACTCCTCTTGAGTCTACTGTTTTTTTTTTTTTTTTTTAAACTAGCAACTTACCATATCCAAAGTTGTGGCATATATTAGGCATACACACTTTTCAGCAGAGAAAATTCAAAAAAAGGTTTTAGTGTACGTAAGCCTTTGGTGTTTACGTGTTTCATCCAAAATTTTCTACGGTAATGTTATAACAACTAGATAATCTTGATTGCCTATTTCAAGCTTTACAATGGATTGCCAGTTTTATGAACAGATAGTAATGAATGTCAGAGTTACTCATCTTTATCTATTTTGAGTTTATGTCTAAATGTAAAGGATGCCAAATGAAAAGAATAAGATAAATGTAACAAGCATGAAAAATAGTAACACTCAACCTAACTCTTCAAACATAAGCATTATGTAGCTTTAAACATGATTGACTCAAAAAAGAATTAGTGTAAAAATTCTCTCTAAAGTAGTATTATTAATGTTTGAGAAAATAAAAGCATTGAGTATTGAGAAACAATACAGTGGACATCTATATAATGCACTCTCTTATAACGTGGCGAAAATTTTGCAACTCATACAGTGCGATAAACAGTCCTGCATAACACATAAGATAAATTTAATCTTTTCAGTTTCAGATTTTTTTGTTTAGAAAAACAAAAATATACACTTACCAGTTGTTTATATATGAACAATAAAGCCAACAGTTTAAAAAGGAATTTTTTCACTGTAAATAATCTTCAACCTCCATTAAAAACAGTTGTAAAATGTTTAAAAATTGGTTTTATATATAATCTGTTTTGTTATTAGCTCTCCAGTGAACAGGAAGTGTTGTTTTGTCTACATTTTTCATTACACATGGATTTAATGTATGATTAATTAACATTGGCTTAGTTATATGTTCTCCAGCTACATTAGAATACAAAAGTAAAGTTATCCTGTCTTTTGGTGCCTTGAAACCAGAAGCGGAAGTCACGCAATATATGTTCTGTCAGGCATTTTTTTCCAATACAAAGCAAATTCATCAATGTTATAAACTTGTTCTGCTATATAATTTCTTTCCTCTATAATTTTGGAAAAATGTTTGGGAAATCTTTGACCCGTTGCGATAACAGTTAAAATTTAGAGATGTGTTTGAACTTGCGTAAATTGGTTCAATAATGTATGTCCCCTATAACACAATTTCCTACAATGCAGAACATTTCCCATGTTGTACGGGAGTCTACTGTATTTTGTTTCCTAATATTGCATTCTGTAGAAATGGTCTTATGTAGACATCTTCAAAAATAATATCTAGTAACAGTGTTTTTATATATAGGAATTTATATTCTAAAACTAACAGTTGTGACTACAGATGGACAAATACTCTAATACTAGATGATGTTTAAGAGATTCCAGATCTTGAACGTTACATTGATAAAAAAATAAATTTGAATGTTATGTATACATCCAATATTGTGCCATCTGTACAATCACAGTGACAGATCTAGAAGTAGCCAAAGAGGTATTTCTAAATAACTTGAAAGGTAGTTATTCAAATATTCTTAATTTTTGTTAACATGTGCATGACAATTGTATTGCAAGGGGTTTTATGATGGTAAAAATGTGGTTTATTAATGTTTTTAAAAGTGTTTTGAACTTCAAAATGAACAAAAAGTTGTACATCTTGTATTGTCACAGCATACAGACAACACCTCTGGTTTAATTTGTGACAGAAGAACAGATTAAATTCAATGTTTTCTTAAATAAAAAAATTTTCAGTAATTAAGAATAACAATTATCTGAACTACAATAGATTAGCAAATAAGGGTACCTAAAAAACCAAGTGTTAAAAGTTTGAAGTTCAATTTACTAAATTTTAAGAAATATTAATAAAGAAAAACAAAAATCATATCAAACTAAATAAGACAAGTTAATATTTATTAAATAAATTAACTAAATAAGCTATATAAGATAATTAAATTCACTAAATATTTGGAGTAGTTATACTATGAACATTGAACACAATTTTGAATTTCACTGTCATACATTCCAAAATTTGAAATTTTATATTGTTCTTAAACTTTTCATTCTGTTTTGGATTTTGAAGACCTGAAGCAGACCTATAATTAGGTCAAAACATTTGTCCACATCCACATGAAAGATTAAACTCCTGCTGGTATTAAAATAAGGTTTTCAGAGCGTTGATTAAACAATCCAGCTTATAGCAGTTGGTGAGCTATTTGGGATATTCTAGATACTTTGGATATTAACCTAATCTCAAATATTAAACTCAAGAAAAGTGATAATACTAGATAAGACTATCTATTATTGTACCCATCAAAAATGTTAGAGGAAATGAAATGTCAATATTAGGATGAGCAATGATATTAGAAGTAATTCAATTTAATTGCAGTCAAGAAAATCAAATTTAAAAATTATAAATTGGTTACTGTAACACATCAAAAACAATTGACTTTTACTTAAAACTAAGCAGATTTATCAAGTTATAAAATGACAATAAAAGAAAAGATTGTCATCTGCTAATAATTTTCTCAGTTCTGGATCAGAAATATAAACTTTGCAACACAAAAACTTATCCAATTTTGCAAATGTTTGAATTAAATATGCCAATTTTAACGAATGGTGCATGTCTGAACTTGTAATAATGTTATTATATCTAAGATATAATTTTATAATAATTTTGAGTTTTGATTCAATTAGTTTGGTTGCTTTAGCCTGGATTAAAATTAACTCAAGTTTATTGCAAAATGCAATACACTCGGTTACTTGTTTTTGTTCACCATTGATAAATCTTACCATTTAAGTTTAGTTTTATCAGTCTTGTTTCTGAAAATATTGATTTTACTATAGTGACATGATTTTTGCTGGTATATGCATGTCTACTGAAATTGCATTTGAATTCAAATTTTCTTAGAGCAATTTGTCAATTTTAATGGTTTGTGCAGAGCTGCAATTGGATAAACATAGCAGGGCTCCACTTGCCCCTTGTCAACTTGTTTCTGCAAATAAAACTATTCATTTGACTATCAAAATTGAGCCTGTATTTGTCAAATCATGAAAGAGCCTTCCACATCAAGACTTTCTCCATCATGCTTTAAGTTTTTCCTTCTGGGAACAATTCAAATGCCTGCCTACTGATAGGCAATATGTCCATATGACCAACTTTTCTCATTTTTCATGAGCTGGGCATTGACTTTCCATCACAAGGTGCAAATTTTACATCATTTCACATAATCAATGCTTTATCAGTAAGTACAGAACTACAAATATAAATAGTAATCTACAGTGTTTGTATGTTACAGACTTGTCACCATAACTGAAAAGAATGTGACAATGAATGTAATAATATATTGTAATGTTAATATATTTACTAGTTTCTGTTCTCAAGACTGGGTTCATTGCCTGGTATGGCAGCTTTAATACAGTTGTGTACACAAGCAAATGAAATATTCTGTTTCAAATAAAACAGGCTATTTCAAAGACTGTTATTGAATTTAATATTAGACTGAAATTGAATTTAATAATTATTTATTAAATTCAGTTTTCAGATAATAAAATTTGAATTTGTGTCATTGTTTTTAATTGAGGGAGATTGAGAATATTTTTATTTTCCACTCCTTTAAAATGATGATAAACCAATCCAAACTTAACTAAAAAGAAATTGTTTTTCATCAATTAGTATTTTTTTTTTTCCAAATTTATTACAACAGTAATTTTGACTTCAATATTTATTATTATTATTATTATTAATATCAGAAATTACACTAACATATATAGTCTTCACAACTTAAGGCTGAGTTTAAAAGCTCTCTGGTTATACCGTTTTGATAATGTCATAAGTAATAGATCGTATGTCTATAAACAGGTGGCTTGGGTAGATAAGTCTATTTTGGACCAATTTCACTATAAATGGGTGACTAGAGTATTAAAGATAGTTCCTGAAACTATTTAATATTATATTTCCATGCTGAAACCACTATAATATACAATGTGGACAAATAATAAAAGGCACATATTTAGTACACAGAAAACTTTCAAGAGAGCTTGGAAACAAGACAGATCTGCATAATCTATCAAGGAAAAAGAGATGTGTATGATCTGAGTAATCTTTCTTTCTTCCATTGTTTTATCTGACTATTTTCTACATTTCTGCATGAATATGTTTCCATTTGTTCTATAATTTGTACAGCAGCAACAACACAATTAGAAAATCTCTCTGTGAAATTAAATTTCCTATTGAAACGATTTTCTAAAATAAATCTATATAACCTTGTTTTGCTGATAAATTGCAATCTCCATAGATTTACTAAAGGTTTTGTTTCATTTATTAATATTATCACTTATAGATAAATTAAAAAAAGTTATTTTAAAAATGGAAGCAAATTTATTCTTACCAGCAAAAACTAAAGCAGTTCCCATCCATTGTCTGTTAGAAAGTTTGTTACCAAATATGATAACTGAGGCTAATACTGTAAAGAATTTCCTAGTCGTCGTGACAATGGAACACGGCAAAGGTCCAAATTCAGCAACAGTCAAGAAAATAAATAACTGCAAATAAAATTATAAAAATTAAGTGGAATTTAAGACAAATACTTTTTATATGAAATCTTCATGTAAGAAAATTATATTCTTACCTGTCCCAATGCACTCATAACAGAAAATATCAACATATTATACAATACATAAGGATATTTCTCTACAAATTGTAAGAACATCCAAACTTCTCCAGCAAAAACAACAGCTGTAAAATTAAAAGTTAACTCATATAGCAGTTTATTATTGTCAATGATTGCTTTATTCAAATTAAAATCCATCCTGACCTAGTCCTGAAAATAAAATTGACCACATATTCATACTGTACATCATGTGACCAGATTTCGTATGATGTTCACTTCTCATGCGTTCTTGAATTGCACCAGTAAAGCCGTCTAGAGATAACGAGATGAGCTAAGGGAACAAAAGTTAATTTTAGTGAAAATTTTTGCTTACCACTTGATATGTAACAGAGAAAATTATTCAAAATGTAAGCACAATCATCATTAAACATTCTAATAATTTGAAATGAATTAATTTTGGAAATTTTTAATCTATATTATATCACATTGTACATATTGTTATTTTTAAATAATTTACCTAAGAACAAGAAGGAATTACTATAACATAAATTATAGCAATTCAGATCAAAAGTAAGGTGAAGGAAAGCATAATTAGTGAGTTACTAAGCATCAAATTGTAGTGACATTATTTTCATTTTTTACATTTAACTATATAATGTAGCAGTTATTAAATTTGGTTAGAAATTACAATTTCTTTATTAAATAGCTTATTGTATAATTAATCCCTATTTTTAGATACAAAGATGACTTTTCAAAAAAATAAAAATTAAATTAAATCCAAGTTTGTGAACATTATATCTAAGATATAGCAAAATTATTTAGTAATGAAATGATTTTGGTTGTTTAATTTAACCAACTATCTTCATAGATGTTTCGACCTCCAGACCATAGTACAGATATTGACTGCACTATATTCATAATGACCATCTACTGATATTAATTGATGCTATTAAAATTTAACCAATTTTAATGATTTATTAATATAAAACAAAAATGTTTTTCTATTCATTTAGTTTGCAAAAATTCATTATACAGAAAACAAATGTTGTAAAATATAGACATTTTTAAATGTAAAAAGATGTTTTTTCTGTAGAGTATTGAAAATACATATCATTGAACAGATACATTTGTATAGAACTAAGTAACACAATTGTATTACCACTTTTGTGGATGACTAAAGATAAAATTCTTATATGTCAGGTTTATTATTTGGTTAAGTACAATTTTATACACTAATTTGTTTTTCCCATCAATTAAGTATAATGGTTCAGTAAATGGACTAATCTTTAATAATGGTTTTTTAATCTGTAAAATTAAAACTATGATTTAATTAAAACACACAAACTATATATTACATAAATATACAGTAGTTGATTGGTTAATGAACATAATCTGTTCAAAGACAATGCTCGCTATCTGAATTGTTTGTTAACCAATTGTTGATTTACCATAGATTTTTATGGGAATTTGATTAATTCGTATTGAAGACCCCAAAAAATAAATAAAAAATTATAGTAGTAAGAACATAGTAAGAAATTATATATATAATAAATTAAAATTGATCTCTCCATTTTTTCATGAATGGCACATCTTTGTTTCCCAGATATGATTTTTGTTATTCATTTATCTGATTGAGTCTTTTTGATTACTGTATTTACTCGCATATAAGACGAGGTTTTTATTCATTTTTCACTGCTTCAAAAACCTAGGTCATCCTATATGTGAGAGCAAAGGATTCTTTGCATTTTGCAATAATTTTTGTGAATTGTGTATTTGCATTTTTTACCGGATTCTCACCTTCTGGTGTTTAAAAACAAAAGTATTTTATCTGGGTCGTTTGAATCGTTCTTGTGTCAGGAGTAAAGATAAATAGCATTAGGAAAAGCAAAGCTATTAAATTGAATTCCAAAATCACACAGGAGCCCGATATAATTTTTAATCCATTCCTGCGTGAAAACAGATGATTATTCAGAGATCAGAATTCGGAGAAACTCTTAAGTGTAATTGATGGAGAGTGGTTTAGAATTGGCAGTAAAGGTTCCCTATTGTCCAGCTTTACATGAACAAATTATGTTGTCAATTTTACAAAATTTTTCTTAAAGATTAAAATGCCATTAATTTTTGCAGCACAATGTGTACATTTACATGCATTTGATAATATTCTATTTGTGATTAAACGAAATAAAATTAGAATTATATTAATAAATCTAATTTTCTCTATTTTGATCTTTAAAAGTAACACCTCATCTTATACCTGAGTAAATATGGTATATCTTTCTTAGCTAAGATTGTGCCTACTTTAGACCTGTTTGAAGCCATACTGCATCTTTTGCCCATTCTCTACCTTGGCTATCTGTTGCTTAGTTTCTATAGTGAACACAGTTCTTGGCACTCCATTCTGTTTTGGCTCCATAATATCTTTTTTTTTTTTTTTTTAAATAAAAAGTTCAGAAAAGCACTTACAAAAATTCAGAAAACAGAAATCAACTAGTGCTAAAAAGTTATGTATACAACTGTGAAAGTCTCATTCCATAAACCAGAGGTGGGCAAACAAGAGTTCAGTGGGAGCCGAAATGTAGGTTTTCCGAAATGCATAGGAGCCGCAGTTCTGCACTGTTGTGGCGGATAGTATGGTAAGGCGTGTGATTTTGTTATATAATATAAATATAATATAAAACAAATATTGAATTTTTTTAACAAACATATTTTCACAAAATTATAAAAATAAAATTGTAAAAATAATAAAAAACAGAAATGAACACTTTTAGCAAGAGCTGCATGTAACTCAAAAAGAGCCGCAAGCGGCTCTCGGAGCTGCATTTGCCCATGTCTGCCATAAACCATTCATAGATGCCAGTGAAATATAATTTTACAATCTTAAACACAGCATCACTTCTTTTGTTTGTTCTGTGAGATGTTTGTTATCTGAATGTAAAAATCTTTCACGAAAGTGTTTGCAGCCTGAACTGTCTGTTAATTTGTGTGTGGTAGTATATGTTATCTTTAGAGATTACGCAGACTACATCTTAACCTAATTCATTATATTATTTTTTTTATAACAAAAGCAAATCATCAAATAGGATTATATTGTTGTAGAATGTTGTTATGTACTAAAACAATTTGGAAAAAGATTAATTACCACTTACTAAGAGTATTTCTCCCATGCCTATTAATGATTCTGAGTGAATGGTTGTGGGTGGACGATCTTTATACATAAATAATCCTACTCCAATTACAATCATGAGGACAAACAAATATTTCACCAATGGATATTGCTTTCTTCCTATTAACACACCCAATATCATGACAGGTATTGGCTTACATGATTTACCTACTACCTAGATAAAAAATAAATTAAATATTAGAAAGTGATTACTATATATTTTCTTTCATAAGTTTTAAGATCATTTTAAGTAATATATCTTCAGTTTTTAATTATGTAAAATTATTTAGTCAGACAAAACAATTGTAAGTAGCTGTAGACTTATATTGGAAAATAAAATTGTATCTAAACCAAATGTATGACAAATCATTCAATTGATTAATCAATCACTGATTCCAATTCTTAAAACAATTATAAATTTGAATAACAATTATATAGAAAAATCATTCAAAATTCATACAGTCATACAATATTCAATATCATTTACAGTTTTGGGTGATATTTAATAAACTGATTAATACAGTCAAACCTGTTTTTATGCGGGGGATAGGGACCGCATTAAAAAAAATCTCACGAAACTTCACGAATGGCTGTAAATAATAGTTTTCGCAAAACAATTAAAAAAATAATTTTTTTATGCGGTCAACAGGGACCGCATAAAAAAAGTCTCACATAGAAAATAACTCAAAACCGTACGAAATAGAATTTATTGACAACAGATGTCAGCACTTGACTGCATCGTCTGGTCTATCGTCTGTTTTACATATTTTTGTCCAGGTGGTGTTTTGTTGACTTAAAAAGTAAATTATTTCATTTTTCGCATATTTATGCAATAATATTACCATAATAAGTGCATTTATGCTATAATAAGTTTATTTAGCTATAATAAGTCAACGTGAGACATGACGAATCGCACGAGACTAGTCGCCAACTATACTGCACAAATTAAAAATTCGCATTAAAAAAATCGCACAAAAAAATCTCACATAAAAAGAGCGCATAAAAACAGGTTTGACTGTACATAATTGATCTATATATTTAATTTTACTCCACTTACAAAAATATATCTAAATTGTTCTCTACGAATGACATATAATGAATATATATACTCACTGACAAAAAGATACATACCAAAAAGGAAGAATTAGAATCAAATGAAACTTTATTAGTATGAATATAATAAGAATGGTAGTGAGTGATTACAATATATTATAATAGCAATGGGATAATTTCCTATGGAACAACTGTACAATTTAAAGAAACCTTTAATACCATACAGAACTTTCTCTTGCCTGGATGCATATGGTGATATCTGAGACATGCTGCATGCAGAGTTTTGTAGCAATCGAACAATTTATCTGGGTGCATAACTTTTTTGTCAATGAATGTAATACAACCAAATTTTAGCCAGGTTGCAAAAATGCACAGTAGCAGATACTGCTCTATATATTTAGTGAATTGTATAGATTCTATAGATCTATGACAGGGTCACTGTACATACCAAAAATAAGCTCTTGAACTTTTAAAAACTTCCTGACCTTAACCAAGTACCATGCATTGCCCAGCCAAGATGCATGAAACAATCTGCATCTGAAATTACTTTTAGAATGGATTTCTTTAAATTTCTTGTATAAATTTTCAACTATAGATATACATATTGCTCAAAACTATAGATCCAGAAACCAAAGGCCTCTGGAAATAAAGCATGACCAAAATAACAGTTCCTCTCTCCTTTTACCAAAGCTTTTCCAATCTTCCTTAACTAATTCTATACAAAGATTTGAGATCAGAATATTCACTTCATATACATGTATCCTGTGATATTAGAATGAATTTAAAATAAATGTTTGATGTTCAACGTGTGATGAAAATTTGGGAAAATTTTAAGTAAGATAACAGAAAAGAGGGGAGAAATAGACAAAAAGATGGACTAATATTTTCTGTGTGTTATATTTCCAGAAGTATCAATATCCTTGAATGGAATAATATTGAATATATTTCTAAATCAGATTGACTGTCTATTGGTAAGAATCTTATTAAAATTTAATAAGTTTTATTTTGCTTCTTTTGGAATTGAATTAACTTAATATTTAAAATTAACTTTGTAAAAATCATTTGCAATTTACAAAATATTTGTGTAAATAATTTCAATGAAATATTAAAATAGAGAAACTATTCTAAATTAATTTCAAATGCACAGTTTTATTATATTTTATATCATTCATATGAAAAATTTATATCAAAAATATTGGGTGGAGTAAAATTATTATATTATTCTGTTAATATAATATAAACACACAGATATGATGCAATGTATGAAAAGATACTTTAAGTCAGAAATGTAAATTTCACTGTAGAGCAAAAACTGCAATCTAAATCTAAATGCAGTTAAAAAAGTCAATTTTTAGGTTTCAATGCCAAATGTTTCTAGTAATGTTTTAGTTTGGCAACATTTTAAGCTGTAAATGCCCTCTTATATGCTCTTAATCTGTAAATAAGATGCACACAAAAACTAAAAATTGATTTCTCTGACACTTATATATATTGTTATCTATAAAAAAAGTATTATATATAAATATTATGCTATCTACTAATTGCATTCTTAATTATTATTTAATACTCTAAATTCTGCTACAAGCACTATATAACCATATAAAACAAGCTCTAAAAATACATTTGATCTCAGAGCAGAACTAAATTTATCCCTCAGATTTCTTCTTCTAAATAGATTTATGTTTATATATTAAGTTACATATCCTTTTAATGTTATCTGTTTACTAGTAAGTACAACAATTATGTTCATAAGAAATCAACTAACACTATCATATCTTAATAGCTTAAAATGTGATAAGAGTACTTGAAACAAATTCAAAAAATAAAGTTTCATTTTTACAAGGTTAAATACAGATACATAAATTATAAGCATAGACAATTCTGGGTGTCTAAATAATAATAATAATAATTTTTTAATATAAATAGTTATTAACAATGAACAGAAAAATAAGGTATTTCATGCAGTCTCTCTGAAGTCTTAGTGCTGAAATTTTAAAAAATACAACTAGAATAAATGGATAAAATTAGTATATAATATAATATTGCACAATAGTAACTTTTTTAATTGAAATTTCAATCATAAAGTTTTTTCAAGTTCTTTTAAAATTATAATTACCTGAGTTGGATAATTAATATGTTGTAAAGCCATATTACTTGCTACCATTGCACCTAAATAGGAAAATGCACATGACGCATAATATTTGTTTGTTGTTGTATCAGCTCCTTGTTTCATGAATGTAGACAACACTATATTAAATAAAGAAGCATTAATTTTTAAATATTCAATTTAATTCACTGATAATTAAATAATTCAGGCTTATATAGAGAGAAATAATGTGATTATTCTTTCTTATCACAATGCAATTATACATACATGCAGTATCAGTAATAATATTAAGTATGTTGTTCAAATTTATTATATATGTAATAAATTAAAACTTTCTGTTAAGAATTATGGCTAACTCACACTATCCAGCTGGTTGGGGATAGACTACCAACTATCATAAGACCAACATAACATTACACTATGAATTTTTAATGAAGGTATTCACACCGTCACTAAATGAATAGTCATTACCAGTTGTTGGTCATCATATTTGTTAGCATCTGTCTGTTTTTGGTCACATGCAGCTGGTTGAAGAGTCAGTTGCAGGTTGTTATTGTTACTTTTGGTGTTAATCAATTTTTGTGTTTTTAAATGTGTGCTCAAATTATTAAATATTTTTATTCATTAAATATGACTATTTTAAGAAATTTCAACCACTTGAAACTGAAATCTCAATAATGCATTAAACTTTTTTCTATTTTAAAATCCAAGATTAATAGGCTAAAAATCATTTGAGATGTGAAAAACTGTATAGATTGGTTTGCATTTATATAATTCAGTTAAAATTTTTTTTTAAATTTAACTACTGTATTCAAAATTATTGTTACTTTATTCTTTAATTTAAAAAAAATAATTACAAATTATAGCATTGTGTGCATTATAAATGTGTAATATAAAGGGGTATTACAGATGTGTTGTTGATAAATGACAATGATAGTGGTATAATAATAATAAAAGTTTGGATTTAAATTATTTTATGACAACTTAAATCTATATATGAATGATTCACTTATAGAAATGAATCTTATAGCAGAGATAAATCTAAACTAAAATCTATTCTAAATTAAATCATTAATTTACAATAGATTTAACATGGGCTAGTTAGCTTGTTTAAAGCAAAGATTAGGTGATATAAAATAATTTAATCTGTAATTAAGACCTTGTTTCTACATTTGGACTAACAATAATTTCCTGACTTTGATTTTTTAATATATACAATCCAAACAAAAAATACCTTGGAGATCTATTGATTATTAGTAGCATTTTATTTTAAATATAGCAAAATAAAAAATATATGATTACAAAAATTATTCTTTGCTAAACTAATATCGAATTAAAAATAAGTAACATGATAAAAGTACAAATGTTTGCATAAATTATTAAAGAAACAAATAAATATTTAAAGAAATCATAAATGACAAAAACTTCAAACACCTCCAACATTTACAGAAAAAATCTTTGACACCATTAAAAACAATGGAACATTTCTACTTACTAAAATATTGGATATAATCTACTTATAATTTTCAAATTACACATCAGTAGCAATATTTTCAAAATGTAAATTATTAAAAAACAAATGGCAATAAGAAATGCAGTAAGCTGAGATATTAGATAAGTAATTGGAAACTTTTATGGAGAGGAAAAGTCCTTGTGTCAAATACCTTTAGAACTAAAGTGTGATTTACACTGGACACAAAAGCAAATGAGGCAAGCAAGCAAAGTAAGCTTTATTTACACTGTAAGCAGTGGTAAGCATGGTTGCAAATTGTAGTTTTGTACTTTTACCAATAGATGGCATTTAAAAATTTATATATATATATATATATAATGCAGTTACCACATTAATGTTCTTTTTGTTTACGGTGTGATGATGGCTTATCAAAATTTAATTATACATCACTATATTTCAGTTAATTATATATCAGTATATGGATCTTTTTAATTATTGGATGCCATTTTTTTCCTGATCCAAGTCAAGAACTCTAAGATGAAATTGTTGATTTCATTGGTTTGCATTTGCCAACATACTCTAGCTGTCATGTACTCCCATTGGCTGACACAAAAATTTTTAACTTGCCTCGTGAGGTCACGAACACTCTGCGAGGACCGAATTAAGCCGGTCCGATTTTAAAATTTCATTGTTTCAAATCCCCTCGGGAGATAACAATCAAAATCAAAGATAACAATCACAAGTCAAAGGATGTGCAGCCTTCCGCCGTCAAACTCGCTTCCCTCCTCTCCAGATCCCACCACTGAGTCACGAAGCTCGACTCATCACCCTCCGTCGTGATTGGTGATTGTAGCGGACAAGACTTGGAGTATATAAGGGGGGAAAAAGCTGAGAACGGGGTCGCTGAAGGTCCGCACAAGACACCCAACCTGTAGAATCCGTCCTGAGAAGCAAGGGCCGAGACACGAAGTCACCGAAGCCCGCCGCCGAAGAGCTGCCGCCCCGATCCTCCCGCTTCTCTCCACGACCGGAGAACAGAGACGATTAACTCTACGATTACAGCTAATTCTTTGACTAATCCTAGGAAGAGGTATGATCCCCCCGCATTTGTGAACTCTCTCTCTCGCGATTAGAAACGGAACGCGTTAGATCTTTTGTATCTGTTTACCGTCTAAATAAATCGTTATTTGTTTTCCTCATGGTTCCGTTACTTCGAATATCACCTTGAACTTATCGACGAACCCACACACTTCCTCCACTCGACCTGACAATCAATTATTCGATCCCGACAAGTCGGGATATCATACAAATTTAGCCATCCTTGACAGTGGGGTGGGTCTTGCCGACCTGTTCGCCGACAAAAAAGAGGTACGACTCCCTCCTACCTCCCGGCGTTCCCACACTCACATTTTGTCAATAGCCCTCTTTGCTTTGTTACATTTCACACCCTTTGTGTCAAATGTAAATCATACCTAAAAATTAGCAAATCAACAATTTCTGGTATTATCAATCAATCAATGAATATTTTATTGATCCTTAAGCAAAGCTACTTACAAGAGGGGCAAAACAATTTAACTGCCTGTTGAAAAAAATTTTCTTTAATACAAATATTAAATAATGAGATTTACAAGTATAAATTATTTTAATATCAAAGTAAACTTCAAAAACTTTTTTTCTCTTAAAGGTAAAAACACATTACATAACTTCACATATAATGAATGTTAATATTTTTAATAATATCTCATTGTCTTGTTTGTAAAGATATGGAAGAAGAATTGATATTGCATATAGGATTCTCTATCCATTTACATTTAACTGCTTTAGTATTTCCAAGGATTTAACTCTAAAATTTAATGTAATTAATAAATATTACTGTAGATTCCAACAAAAACCAAATTCATAGTCTAACCCTATTTTTTATAAGTTTCTACCTTCATTTAACAAAATATCAAGAATAAACTTGAATGAACTTCACCCAAAAATTCTCTAAAGACTAAAGGACTCAAAATGGAAAACAAACAAATAACCAGCATTATCTAAAAGATGATTAATCCTCTCCATCCAATTTAGTCTTTCTTCAACATAGAGTAAACTCAGCATCTGATCCAGAACTCAGGTTAAACTTTTGGGGAGGCAGAGAACATAAAAACAAACCTTATTCATATAGGAATGTATGATTGGAAACACCATCCTAATGTACTAGAGGATATACTAAGATGCCATAATGACAAGACCATAAACAATGAAAAAAATATTTATTGGGCCCTCTAGTACATAAAATGGCTTTTCTGATCATACATTCTTATGTAAATATAGTTTATTTTTACATTCTTTGCTTCCCCTAAAAGTTTGTATCCCAAGTTTTGAATCATTTTATAAATAAACATTGAAAAATATAAAACACAGCCAACCAGAATCAGAATTTCATCTATGGCCTACTTTACATCATGGGTGGGCAACTCATGGCCCACGTTACACAAAATATTAATAAATACCGTATATCTCGGTGGATAAGACGATAGTTGAACCATAAAAAATGGCCCCGAAAATCTGGGGTCGTCTTATAGGACAGATACAAAAAAATCAGATTGAAATTTATATAAATTAAAGCCATTAAAAAAAAGAGAGAGAAACCATAATTATTTACTAGAAGAGAGTAGGGTATGTGCACAAAATGGAATAGCCCATAGGATGTTTTTGTAAATAGTCATGGTCATTACCCGTATGCCTGAATTAGTGCGAATGTTTGCAAAAATTGCCAGATGCAAGAAAATAAAATTTGTTCATTCGAAAAATTACAAATAAGACATAATTCCATATACGCTATACAGTATTATTATTCAGATAATGATTGCTGATCTAAACTAAATTCGTAGGCCGTTGATAGTTTGGGGGTCGTCTTATAGGACAGATATATGCTAAAACTATAAAACTTCGACGAAAATTTATACATTGTCTTATCTGAAGGTCGTCTTATCCGCCGAGATATACAGCATATCAATTTCAAAACTTAAAGTATGCAGCAAAATTTTAATGTTATTTTTTACAACTTAGTAAAAATTTAGTAGAAGTAAAACAAGAAATTGGCTAACAAATCTGCAACAAAACTAACTTAAAACTAGCAGTGACTAATATTCAATGAAGTATTTCATATATTATGTTCACATCAGTCACAGGGGTCAAATTAAGTATACTTATGTTAATTTATAATTACAGTGGTGCCTCATATAACGTACTTAATCCGTTCCAGGTGCACGTCCGTTAAGTGAAACGTCCGTTATACGAAACGCATTTTCCCATAGAAATACATGTTAAAACATCTAATTCGTTCCGCAGCATAAAATAACTGTACTGTATCATAAAAAAATGAACATGGGGTGTGTTCTTTTATTTCTCCGCGTAACTCTGCGCGAGCGACATCCGTTTAAAAATTCCTGCGGAACGCGTTCCTAAATTCCAGTGGGAGTGCGCGCCTTCAAACGGCAAAAACGGCCGCTTGTAGCAGTAGTTTACGGTGGAAAGCAACATGGCGTCCTCCATGGCTCAGATAGTTTCGATTCCGGGTCCATTATGTGGTTTTATGAATGAGAATTTAGAAATTGTGAAAGCGCGAGTTAGCGCACGCGGTGATGTAAGTGTCTTTACAAATTTTTTTCGAGGCTATTTTGAATGCTCGGGTTTTATGGTTAAATTTTACAATTGGGACTTTTCTTTTGCCTTTTAAAGCTCATAGTTTAAAATTATAGATTTCTCCATCACGATACTATCGATAGCGCGGGTGCCGCCATCTTTCTTTCCTTCACCGTCGTTCCTAAATGCCTACAAACAGCAGCGCACTCCCGTAGTAGCGGAGATGCAGAGCGACCGCTATTAAAGAACGCACCCATGGACCAGTCACCAATTATGCCGGAAAGTCCGTTGTTCGCAGCCAGTCCGTTGCTCGAGTCACGTAACGGCCAAACAGAAAGTCCGTTGTTCGCAGCGTCCGTTATTCGCAGCGTCCGTTATTCGAGGCGTACGTTATACGAGGCACCACTGTATATATAAATAAATAATTGTGATTTACTCAATTTTGTTTTCTTTTTTCTTGTGTGCAGCCTGCATCAATTCAAAAAGTTTTAAAGGTGGCTCTTACATAGAAAAAGGTTGCCCATCCCTGCTCTATATTCTGCCGATCATACAAGTCTAACATAGTACTATAACAAACTGGAAGTGCTACCATTATTGCTTTCTTGCTTCCACAATTTAACCAATGATTTAAAGTATTTACATCACATTTTAAATTAAACGTTTGTCATAATCCATTTATATATATTGAGAATAGTTATATATTTTGTGAATATTTTCCTAACTTTTGTATTTATAGTCGTTTGAGATGAAAATGATTTCTATTCCAGACAATAATAATAGCTACATATCTAGTTTCATTACAGTGTATTCTATTTTGTCTTTATTTTAAAAAATTTAAAAAGTAATTTTTTAATTAAAATTTTTATATTCTGTAACTTTTTATCCCAAGTATCTGTCTCATGCATAGCCAATAACACAATTTAAAAATTATACTTGGTTTTATATGCATAGGTGTGTCTATAAATTATGTAACGCAGATATGGATGGGTAGGTATGCAGATAATCATTACAAGTTATGAAGTGTGAGATGATAGTTGGAAAAAAAAAAGCAATTGTACAGGGTGAGTCAGGAGGAGAGGAAAGTATCTTGAGGAACAATAGTATAGGTCATTGTAAACGATAATTATTATATAAACAGATATTATTCTCAGTAGTTTCAGAGATACAGCTGTATGAAAGTTGCTCACATACAACAATAATAGTGAATAATGTTACATTCAAAGCAAATGCTCAAAACTTGAACTCAACTTCAATACACTTTATGACGTTTCCAAACATCATGCTGTTTCTCTGAGTTAATGGTGATGACCACTGTGTAACTCAATGACAAAATTTGGGTCTCATCACAGCAGTGCTTCTCCCGAAAAGAAATGTTGAACATGCAAATAGTGATAGGGATGCAAGTCAAAGTGATGTAAAGTTTGATTGACTTAACTTAAAGTGTATTCAAAACCAGGATTTGATTTTTGAACATTTGTTTGGAATGTAACACAAGTGTCATTCATTATTAATGTCATATGTGGCACATCTCATATACTGATTCCTAAAGATCCTCATAATTATTTAACTAACAAAAATAAATACATACAATAAACATCAAATTATAAAAAAAATTTAATACAGAATTTATTTATGTAAGTATTGTGCTGTTCACTTGCCAGTTTTCCTACAAAGGAGCATTTGAAAATATTCAGGCAAACTAAATAATATGCACCAGAATGTTAAAATCTGAAGTATAAATTGCATCTTTACCAGATGCTGATCATCCTCCAGTCTAATAAATGGATTAGATGTAGATCTTGTAAACAGATATAAAATACCATAACTGAAGGGATATTAATTAGTCAACATCAGCCACTAAATTCCAATTTGAGTGATCTTTTTTCTTTCCAGCTAAAGAAAACCCAGTGTCATCTAAGCCTCAAATGAAAAAGCAACTGAAGTAGACAAATAAACATCAAAATTGGATGCAGCATCAGTGGAACAACATTGTTTTCAGCAATGAAGCCAAGTTTGAGGTTTGCATCAGAAGCAACAAAAAGATGATCTGGAAAAGACATGCATCCTTTTATCTCGAGTACCTTAATTTTGCAACCAAGTTTCCAGCAAGTATTGTGGAATGGGGTTGCATGAGTGCTCAAGGTGTCAGCACTCTGTATATTACCAATGAAATAGTGAATGCAGAAAAATATCAATAAATCCTTCTTCCATACCTAAAAAATTACAGAACCCAAATGTAATTTTCCAACAGGATGGTGCAAATAGCCATACTATCAAAATGATGAGCATATTAATGCAAATAACAACATTAATATGTTGAATTTCTCATATTGAAAATTTATATGGAAACATGAATATAATTCTGCAGAAAAACTTCACCAGACTGTGACTGGTTTACATCAAAAAATGCAGGAAGTCAGAAATGAAATAATTCAAGATGAGCATCAGGTTCTCATTAAGGCAATGTGTGAATATATGAATATATAAATGCAATAATACAAGCAAAAGGTGATTGTTCAAGATATTTTCTGTCAATCAATGCTAGGTGTTCAAAGTTTTTTGGTCACTTACGCTTTCTTCAAGTATTTATTTTTTAAATATATTCTTTAAAATTTATTCAAGCATTTGTATTTTTATTGTGTTATTTATGTTCATGAATGTCATGATTTAACAAAAATTAATTTTTGTAAAAAAAATTCATTGTTTTTCCTTTATTATATTCAAAGAATGACAGAGTCTAAAATCAAGTGAGATACCTTTTGTTTGGGTGTAGTCTTTGTATTTATCAATTAAATAGACATGCAAGATTTTCCTAACATTTCAATCTAGGATATATTTAGATATAAAATATAAAGAATTTACTTACTTATTTTTGCAAATATTGCATTAATAATACATTGAAAGCATACAAGAGTCAGTGTAAAGGTAAATTTTTCATCATCATCACCATATTTACTTCGAGTTCTGAAAAATGCGATAAATTTTTAAACATTATCGAAATATGACTCTTAATAGTACTTGTGAAAAATGTATTAAGAAATACTTTACAATGTACTTAATATTCAGGCTTAATTTTGTAAATTTTTAATTTGTTCAATTTAAAAATAACTACAATTAATTATATTAAATATAACAACACTTCCAAACCTAAAATCCAGTGAGAAGAACAAAAACATTTATTGAAGAACAAACATTTTCAACCTTTACAAAGGCCATCTTTAGATTCTACTGGTAGAATGAAAATTGAACAAAAAACAGAATTTAAATAACGTTCATTGTGTATGAATTTTGCATGTGTAGGAATGTAGTAATAAGCTATGAACTAAAAATGAATACAAAAGAAAAAAACAACACATACAAAAAAATTAGGTTTGAAAGTCATATTACATATAACCAGTTCAGGATAGTGTTTCTAAATTACATTAAAACCTATTTTCAAGTATAGAATTAAAAAATTTCATAAAGAAGAGTTTTAGTTGCTATAATGAATAATTTTATGCAACTCCAATTTCATATAATATGTTTCTGTGTAAGTTTGATAATATCCTAACCTTTCAGCAGTGGGATAGTCAGATATGGTGCTATCCCTTAGTAGTGGAGAATATACCTGGGAAATTTTTCAAGTATTTTTTCACGCGATTTTTCTCATTACCGTTTCGGAAAAAGATTTTGTAAACAGTTATGTCTAGTAAAGAAAAGTCTTTTTTTATTGTTACATAATTCATTTTTTATGTAAATTTTTTTTCACGGTAGTTTTTGGCTAGTTTTTGGTGATACCCCCCCAAAAGAATTTAACGAATAAATATGTCCCTCACCACTGCCACACGATCGCCCTCGATGTATATATACGTCCCTCACTGCTGAGTGGTTAACTAACTGATAAATTGCAGTATTTATGTAAAAATTCTCCTAACATAAGTAAAGTTATCTCTTTGAATGTTTGTTAAAACAAGTTTGTAGTAAAACTGAAAATGGCTCAAAAGAAGCTGAAAATACTTTTTTGATAAATAAAACAGTTGGTTATCTTAACAAGCAATGTGAAAGAACTTTTATTATTATAACAGTGGCAAGATTTGTGGATTTCAAAGATATTCTATATTTCAGACAAAATATCTATATTATTGTGTACTAAACATCATCTTAACATGTCTCAAAAATATAATTATTTTAATTGTGGAGGTATGTTTTCATATAGCTAACAAATACTGGTTGTTATGTATTTATGCATCACATCGACCACACACAGTGATAAATAAACGATAATGTCCTCCAAAAACCAAAAACGGTGCGTTATGTCATATAAACAAAATTGTCACAAACGTTTTCGAACATAAAGTGAGAAATCAGGTGAGAAATGGACAAATTGCAAAAAGCATTCGATGGAACAGTTTTCAAAAGAGCTGTTCGAAATGAAACCGATAAAGAACTTTATGTTCAAAAATGTTTGTGACAATTTTGTTTATATAACATAACGCACCGTTTTTGGTTTTTGGAGGACATTATCGTTTATTTATGTATCATTCCAGGTTTAGAGTTGTGCAAAGAATGCATTGTTTATCTGTTAGCAAATTACTTCAACAACTTATTAGTTACTTTGACCAAGATATTGAATAACTTGCAGGTTATTTCCATTAAGATAATAAAAATAGAAAACGAAAAAATGCAAATGCTGTAACAAAAATCATTTTGTTAAATGAAAACAGATTGACACACAAAAAAACACCCATATAATAATACTATTATAGTAGAGCATCAATTATCCAAATCAATTGGGGACTGGGGTTGTTCAGAAAATTGATTTTTTGGATAACCGATTAGGTACCAAAAAATAAAAATAAAAATAACCTATCCCATGTTGAAATTCGTTCAAATCCTGACATGTCCTTAAGTACCCTCTCATGGTTGTGCCAGTGCTGCCAGCTAAAACATGCACACCAACAAAAAGAATATTGGAGTAGCCCAAGACATAGCCAAAGATTGCAGCGCCACAGCACTAGCAGAAATTTAAATTTGTTGACTGGAAAGCTTTCAGTTATTTGACATTTTGGTTGATCAATATTCAGATAATCGATGCTGGCTCTACTGTATTGCAATTAGGGCATATGAAAAAAATACAGAAAATCCTGACGTTTTATGTGAATACAAATATAATATATATTTTAAATATTATTTTAATTGTATTATAACCTGATATATTGTTCTAATAATGATTGAAATAAATATCATAGACTTAAATTCCTTATTTTACTGCTTTGTATTTTGCACTGAATAAAATTTTTATTTTTCAAATATCATCATATTGTTTAGTCAACTTATCAACACAAGTAGACCTACATGGACAAAACAGATCCATTTATAAAATGGGGTGGCACTTTTTCAGATACATGTGTATGCCGAGGGCCAGGGGTCCCTTCTGACCACTTACCAGCATGGGCTGGTAAAGTCCGATCTCAGTGTCTGGTTGGATGGCTTTAGGAGGGCTAAATTTCAAGTGGGGAGGTTTTTTGAGTAAGTCAATAGGTTTTTCGGATGTCCGAAAAAGACAGACAGGTTAACAAACATAACAAAATAAAAGTTTATTATATAACTAACTTTATGACATATACAATTCTACTAATTAGGCTAATTTCTACAGAAAATGCAATTAGATGTGATTACATATACTCCTATCCAGTGGAGTAACAAGGTTTCAATTCAAGCTCCCGTGCTTGACCTATTGACCTAACTTGGGTGCTAAAATCGTGGAGAGAGAGTTTACAATAATCTACTGATACCTCAATATTCGTTGATCGATTAAATGATGTTTGTTTGATTGGAGAGAGAGGGATTCAAAGTTGATAAGCTGGTGCATGGGAGTCTTCTCTTTGGCGACTTGCATGGACTGGGGCTGTCCGTTCATGGAAGTCCATTAAACTTGGCACCTTGTTGTCATCTTCCCTTGGCACTAATTAACTTCTGGATGTGGAGTCGTCTTCTTTTGTACGTGGTATGGGACAAACACCTTCCTTCTGATTTTGTGTGGGACGAACCCTTCCTTCCGACTTTGTATGGGATGAACGCCTGGAACTTCGGTGTCTCCACCTTTTATACCTATTGGCCTGGGAAAATGATCACACGATTGACTGTTGATGGAGTCGAAGGTTAATTCCCAGGTGCGAGCATAGGTTTCTTCCATTGGCTTCGATGACATTTGATTGCAGCTGTCCCTCTTTCACAATGAGATGTTTTCTTTTCGGCATCTTATTGTTAAAATTCCTCTCCGTTTGTTTATAGAGAATGACATTCGATCCGTTCTAGTGCGATGTTTTTATCTAACAATGACGTTAAGAAATTAAATTACAAAGTTGTAATTTTGCACAAAATTAGCTCAGGCCCACTCTCAGGTCCATGGGCTCATATACAGAAGGAAATATTTTTGTGTAAAAAGACTGCTTTTAAAAGAAAATAAATACTTTTAAGCGGTGCATCTCTTTTTTCCAAAGAAAATTTATCTTTACTTTTAAGACAGGCAGCAATTTAACAATAAAATAAAGATCACATCTTAAAATTAGTCTCCAGCAAGAATTTTAATAAATATTTTGTTTTACTATATTGCACAACTGATGAAGGCCTATAAACTTTGGTCAAAAACATTTTTGTTTAATTAAAATTCTTGCTGGAGACTAAGGTATAATCTTTATTTTATTGTCAACATCCCTCCAGGTCCAGAATAGTTACAGACCATAATTTAGGAACTGATGGGACTTTCTTCTATCTGATGTAGAAAACATGGATGTTCTTTTAATCATATCACAATCAAAGTTATCTAAATCCTATTGTTTCCAGAATGTCTTTCTTTGAACACTATCTGAAGTAATATTTGGTTCATTTTACTATCTGCTTTTGGCAAATCTTTTTATTTGACAGAAAGAAGATACAATGATACTCCAATCTGACTTATGTGCTTTGTGAAATGACCAACGTAAATATCTTCCAGGAGATATTTAAGTTGGTTGCAGTTGTGTACAAGTAGGAGAATGCACCGGTAACAGGTTTGAAGAGTTTGTTATTATGTAAGTCTAAAATTAGATAAAAAGGCATCTAATTATATTGCAGTACAAATACAGGTTCATCTTACTGGGAATGTTGGAGAAAATAATATATTTGACTTTAATAAACATCAGATAAATGTAAAAATATGTCAATAACAGGATATTTCCTATAGCCATAAACACAGGAAATGTAATACTTTGGCTTTAAATTGCAATAAAATGATTAAATATATAAAACTTATATAAATTACATTTAAGGTAAAAGTTTTATTTTTTTTAATTGAAATTATAATTTAAACATTTTTATTATCCATTCATTAAAAATTCATTTTCTTTGTTTTTGTGCTTACAGAGTATCTTGAAAATATATCACAGTTGAAATATTTTTTTTCCAAAAATTATGACAGTTTTATTTGATATATTTTTATTTTACATATTTATAGTTTATATTTTATCATAATGTATCATCATCATCAGCAGCAGCATTAAGTAAAAATTTTCCTTGGATCATTGCTTTTTCTCATTTTGTATGTTTTGTGACAGACTGCCTTACAATTCTCCCTTTCTTAATCTGGTCTTAATATCTCAGTACCAGTCTGAGCCACCAAGCAAAGTTACATAGAAGTAAAAATAGATTATATCCCATACAAATCTTTTAAGACTTTTAAAATTCTCTTTTGACAGAGATTTGTAAAAGTTTAACAAATTTCCTTTAAATAATTTTTATAAAAATCATTTATAGAAAGATCTGTTAATTCTTAGTCAATTAATTCAAGATTTAGTTCACTTTTCATAAGTTTATACGCTTCAAACTAGGTCAAATGTCAATAATAAAGCATGTCAGTGAAAACAAGTTTTGTGGGGGCCCACAGCCCTAAGTTGGAGACCCCTGGGTTAGACCATAGGTGAGAATATTTTGTCATTAGAAGGACCTCATGTTATAACAGATTGCATAAGTATATATAGTCAGCACTCCATATCTGCAGATTCAACCAATCAGATTGAAAATGTTTCTAAAAATTTCATAAAGTTGAAAAAGAAAAACTTGAATTTGCTTGTATTTTAAATATTCTATGCTTTGTTCTATATAATTATCTTTCAATTCATTAAATTAAAGCAATCTAAGTATTGAAAGAAAGAATATGTTACCTTGTTGCTGATATGTGCTATGTATGCTTCTAATTGTTGTCTGTACTGAATATGCACAGACTGCAGTGTTTCTTGCCATTATTTCCTCAATAATTCAGTATAAATATTGTATAAACTGACCCGTATTGTGGGCAAATCAAGGGTCGGGGTGATGCATGAGGATGAACAATATGGTGAAGAAGGCCTCCCAAATGTACACTAGGTCCCTTCTTCACAGTGCCTGAGCATCACCACCCAGTCCCACAGTGGGGTGTGGTGGTGTCGTAGCACCATCCTGGACAGCTCAGTGTCACACCTCCCTACCACAATGGAATGTTGGTGCTCAGAAATGTGGTTAGACAACATTCTTGTGGTTGTCCTATGTAGTGGGTGCATACCCCAGACGTTGTGTTTTCTAACAGAATAGAATATATGCCTGACTTTGATTAGTTTTTACACTTGTTTACAGCAATATATAAAATGGGATATTTAATGCGTTAATTAATATTGAATGTCATAGCATAGTTAAGTTTGCATATAAAATACTGAACTAAATAACAGACAAATTCAAAAACTCAACACTTTTATATATTAAAGTCAAATTATTGAATTGTCTTGACTATAAAACTATAGGAAAAATATTCATATCTTATGTTTTAAAACAATTAAATTTAATGTAAATGTTACAGTTATAAAAATATTTCTTTATACTTATACATATTCATATATTATAATATAAAACATCTGTTGTCATCAATTCTACTTAATCAAGTTTTTATACACTTTCAGAATTTGCATTTATATTTTGTTTACATCTTATAAAATTTAAAATATCTGATAACTGAATGAAATAACTAAATAAAATACACAGATAAAAAACAATAAGTGTATTTTATAAAATAAACATTTCAAAATTTCAGCCTTTATACAGTTGAAATACATATCAACTTGGCTAGTTAATCACAATAATCATGATTACCATTTGATATACAAATTTGAAAAATATATTTTCAGGTTATTTTTGTGAATTATCAGATATTATATTTTAATTTTAAATTGATCATTTTTTATATTACAGTGAGGAGTAAAGCAAATCAGATTTAAAATTACATCCAGCATAAGTGCAACATTTCTATTTATTAATAATTATTCAATTGGAAAAATCATTTTATTTCACTGTTCACTTGTAATGCTTTTCAAATCATAAGATTATACTAAGAGAGAAATGTTATTGTAAAAATAACATAGCTCACAGTCATCTAATGTAGAGTACAAATATAAATTGTTAGCAGATAAACAAATGAAGTTACACTTCTAGTATAAGATATACTGACAAAGAATAATGGAAAAAAATAGTATGCAAGTACACAAAACAACAATGTGAATAGTACATTGTTGAATAAAGCAAAATACTGAATGTTGAATAATTGAAACATTACTACATTTGTAAAAAGTTGTATACATTTCAAAATTAAAACTGAAACTAAACAAACATTAACAATAACTTTCCTTTTAATTATCTGTCACTTGAAAATGTGATTTTCCTTTAATATCTATAAATAAATTTGTTTTTATTTTTTATATATTGTATTAATGACATTTAATTAAATTCATTCTCTAATTTTTATAATATTCTATATATGATATTTAAAATCTCATTGTTTGAAATTTAGAAATATGTAAAACCTGAAACAGGAAACAGAATAAATTTGTATTATTTTTATTTTTTGACATATGAAAATCATTAAAATAAATATTTTTAATGTTTAGAAAATATTCATAATTTTTTAAAATATAAGCATCATTTATTTCAACGGTCGGCAACCGGTGGTCTGTGGAGAAATTTAGACATTGATCAACTGAAGGTTACGCAAAGGATTACAAAAGAAATGCAAATTGCTTAGTTGCTTTTTTTCACTCATTGGGGGTTATTATTCGAATCTAAAACCAAATATAAAGTGACTGTTATCAATAAATAATGAACAATAAACAATATTGTGAGCGCAATTGTCATCCTTTGTGGAAAAGCACTAAGGATTCATTTCAAACAAGCAGCAATGAACTTTAGGCTTGCATTAATTTGTTATAATTAAACAGCTGAGTTTCATATTGATATAATAAAATTGAACATTTATGATCATTATTCTACAGATTTTGTATTGTTTGAAAAATTCACGATAGTGGTCCATGGGATTCAAAATTGTGAGTTTAGTGGTCTGTGAGGTAAGAAAGGTTGCCGACTGCCGATTTATTTAATTTAGAATATGTTAATTTTGAACAAAATACTTTTGACAGTTAACATATATATATATATATATATCTCATATCTTATGGAGAAGTTAACCTAACATTTACTACAGAGAATGACACATGTAATATTTAGTACTAGTGTTTAATTTAAGATGTGGATGGATAGCCCTATTATTGCTCTAATGTTGATTTGTCTTGTCGCATTTTATAACAAGAATGGTTTTAATTACGGGATCTTTCCCCCCGACGGTTTTACCAATTAAATTCCTATTTACGGTGCTGTTAAAATAGTTCCAAGTCGAACTTAAACCGGTATTCAAGTCATCTAAGCTGACAAGCAAATCCCACCACGTCTCGGTAGCATGGGGTGTGTCAATGCAGTCGCTAAATTATGGGTCACAAGTGGATTAGGACAGTAATTGTCCCTAGATAATTTCGTTTACAGCAGATAAGATTGTAATATTTATCGGAGTTCTTGGAATGTTTTCTTTCGTCGCTATTATGATAATTAAAATACTCTACCGTGTGACGTAATTACAGAGTTTTTTACTCTCCGAAACCCATTTGAAATTTAGATAGAGAGATCCAATGATTCAATGTTTTGATGAGTCATTTTGTAAGTTTTGTTCTCTGATGACAGTGCTTAAATTCTCTCCGGTATTCGAGCTACTAGATTTGTGTGTCAACTCCCCTAAATTGTCAGGCAAATGCTCAAAGTTCGCTTGCCCACCCCTGCTATATAATGAATGTGCAACCCACTGATTCTGCCAGAAGTTGTTTTTTTTCTTCTTTAATTACATTTTTTTTAATGAAGAAATCAAAAAAATGTACCTTGAAATAAATGGCATTTGAAATTTGGCATGTTATATGGAAACACATTCTGGTAGTTATGTTACTATTCCATTTGCTTTGCTGTGTTACGATGGGAATTCTGTACGGGGTACATGAAAACTTAATGCGGGCCTGTTCTGGCTTAATGCAGTCTTACTGGTCACTTTTCTGGAGTATAAACTCAGCCTAACTATATAGGCTGAGTTTATACTAACTAAATAAGGCTAACTAAATAAACTTTGGTAGTCATCTGGTTCTTTATTTCCCTTCTGATAACTCATCATGAAAGAAGTTAAAGTGTGATAGTTGAATTTTCAAGAAAACGTGAAGAAGTCAAAGGGTTTAAAACAAGATTCAAAATGATTAAGGACATTACAGAACTGCTTCATTTCTGATTTAAAAACATTTGAAGGATCCAAATTTTTCTTGTATAATAACTTATCAGAAGGGGAAATGAAGAACTGGAAAGCTATCAAGCCTCTTCTTTAAATTATGGGGAATACAGAGAAAGGAGACAGAAAAGAAAATGTTTTAGAATGTTCAGTGTTATATTATATTAGCTAAGAAGGATATCTGAGAATTAAGATTTTAAAAACTTTTCAGCTAATATTTACAGAAAATTTAATAATTTTAAAAGGAGTATTTCATTTAATAACTTCACATTTTAATTCCATTATCAAGTGAAAAACTAGTATTCTGTTCAGGGGATTCCTATTATTTAAAACAAAAAAAAAAATTCTATTTTCATTGTGAGAAATGTAAAAATTGGAAAAAACATTTATTGTAAATTAAGCTAAAGATATCTTTGTGTACTGTTCATATATAGAATGCAATGAAGAATATTATTCATCTGTTTTATTGAAAAACTCATGATTAATCAGCTGCTCACATTCTTTTATCATTACAGTTATTGAAATGGCATCTATGAATAATTGCTCAATAATTTTATTGAGGAAACTGGGCAGTATGTTATGCGACAAGAAAGTTAGCTGCAAGCTGAAAGATAAATTGTACAAATCAGTTGTTAGACCTGCAATGTTATACGGGGCTGAGACATGAACAATAACAAGAGCACAAGAAAGGAAGATGGAGGTGGCAAAAATGAGAATGTTGAGATGGAAGTGTGAAGTCAAGGAAGGATAGAATAGGGAACGATTTTATTAGATGTTCTGTTAAGGTGGGCCCCTTGATCAGGAAGATGCAAGAATGCAGGTTGAGACAGTTTGGCCAAGTAGAGCAAAGAAGTGAAGGTTATGTTGAAATGAGGATCGGAAAACTGGTAGTAAAAGGAAAGAGGAAAAGAGGAAAACCAAAACTGCATTGAAAAGATAAGGTGGAGGACAACTTGAATCAGAGAGAGAAGACCTTGATAGGGAGAAATGGAGGAAACGTATTAGAGAAGTTAATGCCAACCCCATATAAACACCGGAAAAGGCAATGATAAAGAAGTGTTTAATGTAAGAGTTAACAAAAATATTAATTCATTAAAGTAATATATTTAGATTTATACTATACAGTTCATTCAATTAATATTGCTCAGTAATAGATGAATATTGTGATTTTAAATAAGTATTTGTTCATATTTGTATAGCTGTTTTACCATGAAAACTGTAACAATAAAAATTCTGAAGTAAAAATTTTAAAGAAAACTTCCCTTCATGACATATTATTATTCTGTAAGCAAACTTAAGTACATAATGACAATTACGGTAATATTTAGTGATATAAAAATGCCTTTAAAAAGGTGACTACTTACATTTTTTCTTGTAAAATCCCAAAATAGAAATAGCAGACGAATATTCCGCCAGCATAAAAGAGTAGTTTTTGAGAAGACATGTTTACAGAATGATTTAAGTCACTGAGATCGGAAGAAGTTCTAATTATTTCGATTTTTGTTGGAATTAATCTCATGGACATTCATGACATTATGTTTTTTTGGTTACTCTCTCGGGTCATCTTGAGAGAAACACATTGAACACTACGTACAAGACGTGCTTTAATCCAATTGGTCCGTTTCTACTTTTAGTTTAAACGCCTATCGTTCAATGGTCGATTAAGTCGGTAGTGTGACGTAAACGGGATTTGAAATTATATATTTAGATTTTGGTCCGAATCCAAACGAATGTAGACAGTGTCATTAATTCTTTGTCGTACGAAAATAATTATTTTAAAGGTTATTTTAATTTGTAAATTGTTTATGTATACATCGTTATTTCTTCTGTTTAACATTTTGTTAACATTTTTTCTATGGCGCTACTGATACAAACGTGTACTGTACAACCTTACGAGCATTAGCTCTAAATTATGCCACTGCGGTAAACAGCGCCAACAGCGGGAACTCGATTTGTGGTATTTTCTGAACGTGATTGCGCATTATGAGTGATTACTATTAGTTAAAAATGAAAATAAATTAAATTTTTAGATAGACACCTTACTTATAAATGAATTATTTTTACATTAAAAAATGAATACGGTAATGTATAGAACAGAATGCTCTAACTCCACTGAGCTTTTGTGAGTGGCCCGGACGTGACCCGTAAACAATGCAGTTATAATAAAAATTTTGAAATTTTTGTGGCAAAAAACAGATTCGGTCACTTCGTTCACACTGCTAAGTCCCTTTTATCCTTTCCGTAAAAAAATGTGCTCAAATTTTACGTTGTTCGCATCAACGAATTTGCGTGAAACGTCATACTCAAAAATGAAATATGCAAAGAACATATATATAGAAATCGGCTTACTGATTCACACCTAGATGCCGTTTTACGAGTAGCATGCAGCAGTTACAAGCCTAATTTAAATGAAATTGTGAAAACAATGTTCACAACATCAACAGTCACACTAAATTTCTAGGGTGAGTGAGAAATTATCTAAGTTTATTATTATAATCGTTATGTTGCGGCCCGCGTGTAATAACTATCATGTGTATGTGGCCCGAGAAAAAAAAAAGGTTGAGTAACACTGCTCTAACTCTTAAGATTGTAAGATTGAATCATGAATAAAATAACGTAAAAAGACTCAAGAGCTGATATTTTCTCACTCTGAAAAGCGTTTTTGGATATTTTTTCTAGCTACGAACTTCTACAATTTCAAAGTTTTGTCAGAACTGTAAACGGACAATCTAAATACATTTAAAGGACGCCATCGTCCATAACTAACCTTATGAAAACACAATGTACAGCCTTCAATATTCTATAACAATTAATTAGGTATGAAATATTTTAAAACTAAAACAAAGAATTAGTTCAAATACGCTTTCAGAGGACGAATTTTGATCGTAGGCATCGAACAAAGATGTTGAAAATAAAAACGGAGGAGGAGGAGAGCTGGTTCTAAAAAGCTGAACAATACTCTTTATCTGTTTGGAAAGGGGAAGCTTTGCGTCGGTTTTTATTTTCGAAAAATGAGAGTAAAATAGCAAAGGTAGAGAGTGGGCAGAAGATGTCTGATGTTGCTGAGCAGTATGGCTTGAACACATCTACAGTAGGCCGCAATCTTATCTAAGAAAAATACAGTATAATCAAGAAGACTCAAGCAGCTAAAGGAGTAACAAAAATTACATCTGAGAAATAAAGAACATTGAAGAGCTCATAAGGGAACCTGAAACTGATCTGACGACAGAAGAACGCCAAAAACTCTTGACTAAAGAACACCAAGAAACTCGGCGAGATATGTTTTCTTCTGAAAAAGAAATGCTGATATCTGCTCTTAAACATCTTTTGAAGAAGTGAGAGGATGTCAGAATAATGGTCTTAGAATGGCATCCAAACCCTACAATTACAATGCTATTAATTACTTCTGATAAATCCCGAAGAGAGAAAAGCAATCGACATTAGACAGATTATTTAAACGGAAGAAACACACAAACAAAAAAAACATGACTAATGAAAATGCAAGACTGTGTATATATGTATTTTTACTATTACATATAAATAAACGTAGTAAGAAAATATATATATATTTTTTATTTTTGAGGGTCTCCAGAGCGAATTAATGAAATTCCCATAAAAACCTATGGTAAATCGACAATCTGTTAACAAACAATTCGGATAGCGAACAAAGTCCTGGAACGGATTATCCGTTCCAAGACTTTGTTCGTTAACCGATCAGCCATTGTATTTGGGAATACAGTAGAGCGTCGATAAGTGGAACCAATTGGAGACAGGGGTCCTTCCAGTTAATGATTTGTTCCAGTTTCCGACTTTGTACGAAAAAATACATTAACCTGTCCGATGTTCAAATTTTTCTCCGTTGCGTATCGCTTCCTGTTGAATTTTTCTCCGTTGCGTGTCGCTTCGTGTTGAATTTTCGTCGATTTTAAGCCTAACGAAAATTTTTATAATAATCATCGAGGCTATCGTATCGTTAAAAATTATTTCTGCATTTTGTACAAACAAAATAAATATATTAAAAAATATAAGAAACATGAAAATTATACTTTAGAAGTAAATTTAGTATCAAAAACATTCGATTCAGCACGACACAGTCCGACTGAAAATCGTTCCACTTTCCGGCCATTCCACTTACCGACGTTCCACTTATCGACGCTCTACTGTACTTCCAAATTGATGCGAAAGGCAAACAACTTGCGAAATGTACTTTAAGTAAAAAAATGTACAAGATATCAGGAAATACATCGAATTTAAAGGATTATATAAAACGTTTACATCCTGTTGAATTTAAAAGAAATTTTATTATCAATAATGACGACTTGGTTTCAACATCCAAAGGTGGCGCGAAGCAGGTTCAGCACGTTCGCAGGAACGCAGCCTCGCCACGTTCCGGCACGTTCGCCGGAACCCAGCCTCGCGTTGTGAAAGGCCCCGCGGTCTACGAAAACTCATCAGACATTTTGCAGGACCCCTGTATAGTAAATTTAATATTTTGGTGCGTGTGGAAAATGCAATCGCATAATCCAATCGAATAGACGGCCGGATGGCCGAGCGGTAAAGGTGGCAGCCTACCGCTCTGGGGGACCCGGGATCGAATCCGAACGGGTCGAATAATCCCCAGGAATTTTTCGGGGGGTGGTCCGTTCGGATATGTCGGGCCCCGTCCCTCACCACCCGGTCGCCCCATTGTGGGCCTGGCCGAACCCATAATGGGCCTACTAAAAGAGGCCCTCTTAGTGCCCACAGGGCGGAAAGAGTTTAAAAAAAAAAAAAAAAAAAAAAAAAAATCCAATCGAATACGCAAGCCAATTATTCGGCTCTACATGCGATGAAATACATTATATAAAACAATCTTTCGATAGCATATCCAAATTTATTAATTGAGTAACAAATAATGTTAACTACGCCAGTAATAGTGGCTTCAGCTAAACGTAGTTTCTCGCAGTTGAAACTATTAAAAAATTATCTTCGACCATCAACAAGCAAAGACAGCTTTAAATCTCTGGCTATTCTTTCAATAAAAAGCGAAGTAGCAAACTCAATCCATTTTGATGACGTAATCAAAGATTTTGCGGCGAAAAAAGCAAAAAAATTATGTAATATTCATCTTACACAAAATATATGTAACATCCTTTGTACTAACAATAAATAATCCCTTAATGTAAAATTTAAGTATTAAATTTGAGTTAAGTATTCTGGCCCCGCAAAATATCACACAGGCATCTGTCGACATCTAAAGCTG